>NW_004443941.1:7433866-7444504 GCF_000243295.1 Trichechus manatus latirostris | reverse complement strand
AGGGGGCTCCTGAGCACCTCACGTGTGGCCGGTCCAGACCGAGATGGATGTCTAGACCTGGGCTGTCCAACATGGCACCACCATCCACAGGGGGCCCCTGAGCACCTCACGTGTGGCCGGTCCAGACCGAGATCGATGTCTAGACCTGGGCTGTCCAACATGGCACCACCGTCCACGGGGCTCCTGAGCACCTCACGCGTGGCCAGTCCAAATTGAGATGTACTGTCAGTAGAACAGTCACGTCAGATTTCCGATACCTCAAAAAAAAAAGTTAACATATCTCAATAATTCTTTTATGCTGATTATATTACTGTGCTGTTGAGTCCATTCTGACTCATAGCGACCCTATAGGACAAGGTAGAACTGCCCCTATAGGGTTTCCTAAGCTGTAATCTTTATGGGAGCAGATTGCCAGGTCTTTTCTCCCACAAAGCCGCTGGTGGGTTCCAAGTCCAACCTTTGGGTTAGCAACCGAAGGCCATAACCATTGTGCCACCAGGGCCCCGTTATACCGATTACACGTTGAGATAGTATTTTGGATATATTTGGTTAAGTAAAATATATTGCTAAAATTAATTTCACCTGTTTCTTTTCAATGTGTGGCTAGAAAATTTAAAGTCACACGTGGACCCGCATTGTATTTATGTTGGGCAGTGCTGATCTAGACTGTAAGCTGGTTGTTCCGGCAGCTGCCACCAGGTGGCGGCAGTACCGTGAAACAAGCCGCCATGACTGAAACGCTGTCCGGCGCTCACTCTTGCCACCCTCTGCAGTTCTGGAGGTCCATCAGTTCTCAAGGGACGCCAGTGTGGCCGAGGCCTGGCTGCTCGGACAGGAGCCATACCTATCCAGCCGAGAGATCGGCCAGAGCGTGGACGAGGTGGAGAAGCTCATCAAGCGCCATGAGGCATTTGAGAAGTCGGCAGCCACCTGGGACGAGAGATTCTCCGCCTTGGAAAGGCTGACAACAGTAAGCGGCCGGGGTGCTGGCGTGCCTTGCTGTTGGTTCTCACGGACGGGCTCGTATCCCTGTGTGCCTCTCTGACCAGAGAATCCATGTTATTGCTCAGGTTGGCAGCAGCGCGGCCTTCTGAAGTTGGTGGCTCTCTTGGTGCAGGACCTGGGGAGAGTGTCCAGGGCTAGTACCTCCTCAGTCACTTCCTGGGCACCTCCGCCCGGTCACCTGGATTTAGGATCGCTTATAACAGCATCGTGCCTGGGAATTGAATGATGGGGCTTGTTTGTCTCTTTCCATCTGCTTTTTTCCCTAAATCTCCCAGAAACTTTGATTTCCAGAGGATAGACCCTTAAGTTTTTTCCCAGAATTTCAGAATTAGAATTTCCAGCAAGGAGCAGCGCGATTCTAGGCCATTGAAACATTCTCCCCATTCCTGATACCCTCCTCTGCCACCCTAAAGGCCTTAGAATAGGGCTTACTCAGTGGTGTTTCCCCGCCAAGACTTTGCAGTCCTAGTAGAAGGCAGCTCGTTTGCCACGTACAAAAATGGCGTTTCTTTCCAATTTCTACGATTCTGGGGATTTAAAATGTACCCGTGTACTTTTGTGTTAAAACGGGATACTTTTGGTGCGTGCATATTTCTCATAAACTGGCTTGGTTTTCCGTCAGATGACTCGGTGTGTGTGGGGTGGGTGGTTGTGTTGTTTGGGTTTTTGCTGAATGCTAATCCATGTTATTGCCCAAGATGCTTCCTTGAGGATTCTTGCAGCTCTGTCTTAGTGGTGTTTGAGCTCAGGTGGAAAGTCAGCATGGACCCTAAGCAAAGTGGAGGTCACAAGCAGGTCACAGGAGTTTTGCTAGCCCGTGGGGTAGAGCTGACTTTTCCCTCAGACATCAGGTTCTGTAGTTTCAGGTTGTAGCTGCAGTTCCCGTGACCCTAATGTCATTTTGCTTAGAATGTTAGAGCTCTTGTTTGTCCATTGTGACCCACCCTAGAAAACTCAGCAGGAGGACTTTGTGCATTTCTTATGAGGAACTTCCCTTACGAGAGGCACAGTCGGGGCCTCTGCTGAATGTCACTGTGTTTTCCCCTCAGTTGGAGTTATTGGAAGTGCGCAGACAGCAAGAGGAAGAGGAGAGGAAGAGGCGGCCACCTTCTCCCGAGCCGAGCACGAAGGTTTCAGAGGAGGCCGAGTCCCAACAGCAGTGGTGAGTCAGGGTGCTGGCTCGCGAGCTGCAGACGTCACCTCGGTGACCAGTGAGCTCTGTGGAGCGCCCTGTCTGAGCCTGGCTGTGCCAGGCCTCACCGCATGCCCTTCCTGTGAATTGTTCCTGTAGGTGCTTATAAACTGTAGCGTCACCCCTGACTAACTTCGGGGCACCCTGACTTGCCCACAGACACACACACACACAACCTCCTTATCTTTTTAAATGGACAGGCTGAACCACCCACATTTCAGGCCAGCGGGTTTGTGGTAACACTTTGGGGGATGCTTTTTTTTTTACGTTCCTGGTGTCTTTATAGTAACAAGTGGAAATTACCCTCCGTTTCTGAAAGGCGTGTTGTTTTGCTGTGGTAAGAAGTCCACGCAAGCACACTTGGCTTCATGGGGGCGGAGGAGGGGCACCTGTGAGGCAGGCATGGGAGCGGAGTTTTGTTTCTCTCTAGGGTCTGCTTGAAACACTTGGAAGCTTCAGGTTTAAAAAAAAAAATTCGGTAAAAGAGGGTTGCGTGGGTTTTTCAGGGAGAAAGCTTGTCATAAAATTGACTGGTGGTGTTCTCTTCTCTCCCCTCCCTTGTTTCCCTCTCTCTCTTTTTCTCCCCTTCCCCTTCTTCCCCTCCCTTCTTCTTCCTTTTTCTTTTTCCGCCCCCTCACCCAACAGGGATACTTCCAAAGGAGAGCAAATTTCCCAGAACGGTTTGCCAGCTGAACAGGGATCTCCACGGGTTAGTTACCGCTCCCAAACCTACCAAAACTACAAAAACTTTAATAGCAGACGGACAGCCAGTGACCAGCCTTAGTCTGGACTGCGAAACCCGCCACCATTTGTCAAGACTCACTCTTTGCAGATCCTGTCGGTTTGGCCTTTTGACTCCCACTTCACCCACAGTGTTAATTTTTTTACTTAATTCATAGCCTGCCTTGGTTTCGTGTTTTGGCATTGAATCTTCATGTTTGAGTCTTTTCAGTGACATATGCTCAGTTTGCCTTCAAGCAGCATACTTATTTTTTTGTTTGTTTGTTTTATTTTATTGTGAGCTTCTTGCTATATCAAGATTTTACAGCGAAAACCTTACATGAGTAATTGAAATTAGATGCGATTACAGCACAATGAAGATGAAAACTAGAATCGGACAGGTATGACTCATCCAGTTATACTAACGGTGCAGGACTGGGCTCTCCGTGGCCCGCTTTCCAGATGTGATTAACCTGGTTGAAGGTGGTGGTTATACTGCACTAGTTCAGTCATAATGAGGGAGACTTCTGTACCTCAATTAAAACCGAAAATCAGCTGTGTAACATGCCATGAAAGGTGCATTCATTTACTGAAGATGATTAAAAAAACCAAAAAGGGAAGTTGGATCTAATTGGGAAACTCAAGAGTCTCAAGCATTTTGAGACCCTCCAATCATTTGTCGCTTTTTACAAACAAGTCCCTCTCGTATGTTCCTGCCAAGTCCTGAATCGAGAACTCTAGGCCTTAGTGACAGCAGACCATGCCGCCACGGCCTCGGGAATAAAGTGCCTGCTGAGCGCTGCCTCCACCTGGTCCCCGTTGGCACGGCTGGCGGGGACGGGGACGCAGCAGGTGACGGCAGTTCTCAGCGTCTGTTCCGGAGGCCTGCCTACCGGATTTCCAGGCCTCTCCATTCGGTTGATGACTTCAGGGTGTCAAACTTGTAATTTTTCAAACAAATGGAACAAAAGCCATTTCTGGTTTGTCCTGATTACTTGAACGACGCACTTGGTAGACCGTCCCTAGGAGCCCTCGGTGGCTCCTGGCTTCAGAGCTAATTGTAGTGCCTCTGTAGACATGGACCCCACCGTCTGCCTCGGATGGGCCTCCGGATACATGTTTTCATTTTCTCCAGGCCTTTTGTTGAGTTCTAATAAGGAGTCTTTGGGGATGGCATTTACCAGACCACTAGGAGGGGTCGACAAGATTTAACAGAAAATCCTGTTCCTTAGGAAAAACGCTGATGAAAGAGGCAATTTCCTGGTACTGATCAAAACAAAACCAAATCCCTGTGACATCCACACCTTGTGAGACGTTTATTCACTTGATCATTTGCCATATTTAGATATGTTAGTGGAATCAGAAACCTGTTTTGATACGTGTTCTCCATGAGTTAAGTCTAATTTGTCTTTTCATTTCATGATGCATGTCTTTTTTTCTTTCTTTTGTCAGGATAACATCATATAGCATCTTGTTTTCCGTATCTCTATGTGCATATCTATCTACTTGTGACCGTAGATGGGTATATAGATAGATGCCAAGAAGCTTCTTATGTTCCGGGGGTAGCGTGCACCATTACTGGGTCTCTGCCTTAAAACACACCAAAGTCTGTTTTAGAGAAAGTTGCCATTTCACATTTGGTCAGTAGGGAGCCCCCACATGTGTCTTTCTGGCTCCAGATCATACTGTGTGTGACATTCGTGTATATGTATATATGTGACGCTTCCGTATATATATACATATGTTTAAATTTTGTGTCATCCGGACTGATATCCAATTTTATGCTTTTTATATCCAGAAGACCAAAAAACAACCAGCAACATAAGCAGATACAGAAAGAGCACCGTGACACTTTTGGTGTTTGCTCTCAATGCCTTATTTTTATCTAGAGTTGAAAACTGCCAATCGCCAGAACAAATTTTTGATTGCAATTGAATTCTATTGGGAAAAGACACGCCTTTTCATTCTTTGGAGTACAGTGCAGAGACTCAAGCTAATGGACTGAAAATAGCGTTGCTTCACGCACTTTGAAAACCAAATGGGGTGTTCCTTGTGCTACTAGTTGTCACGTTGCATTTGTGTTCGCGTCCTGAGTTAAATCTCCCAGGTGATCCAGCCACTAAAGCACTCTGGACTAATTGCGAAAGAGAAGCAGCGTGGGGGCGGGGGCGGGGAGCTGTACCCCATGTATTCTCTGACGGCAGCGCTGTGATTTGCTTTTGATGTTTGTCCCTGGTGGTGTGGTGTTCGTTGTCAGCATGCTTAAAGCACATGTCCATTAAAATTCATTTTGTTCCTTTTATTTTCCTCGTTTTCTTGGTTAGTAGTTCATTTGCATAAACATTAATTCTCTCTGCATACTGGTTTGGGGTGTTCTCTTTCCTTCTAACTCTCAAGAAAAAATTTTTGCTGCAGAAATTCTCTCAGAAGAGGCTTCCTTGGCCTTTCACCCACCTTGAAGCCTGACCAAGCGTGTGATATGTTTTAGCCTCACTCAAGTAAACGTCTCCCTAGCCATGTCATTGCTGTCACTAGCAGTTTTCAAGTCAAACCTGCAGCACTAAATTTTTTTTTAACCTGGTTTCTGTACATACTAACCCTGTGTATCTTGGACTCACACCTGTCACAGGCGTCCAGACCACACTCCCTTTTCTTCCTCACCAAACGTGTCCTGAAGTCTCACACCAGAACAGATCGGTCGACTTTAAAATCCAGTCGGCAGGGTTTTGTTTTGCAGTGATTTCTTCTCCTCCATCCCCCCTTAAAAATGAGGAGAGAGAGGGAGGGAGAGAGGGGGGAGTATTTAAGTCTAGTGCCATATAGGAAGGAGCCCTGGCAGCACAGTGGTTAAGAGCTCGGCTGCTAACCAAAAGGTCGGCAGTTCAAATCCACCAGCTGCTTCTTGGAAACCCTGTGGGGCTGTTCTACTCTGTTCTGTAGGGGTCTGTGAGTCGGAACCAACTCAGTGACACCTAACAACATTGCCATATAGGGTCGCTATGAGTCAGAATCGACTCTACGGCAGTGGGTTTGATTTTCTGATTTTTTATTGCCCATATGGAGCCCTGGTGGCACAGGGGGTTAAGAGCTCAGCTGCTAACCAGGAGATCGGCAGTTCGAATCCACCAGCCACTCCGTGTAAACTCTATGAGGCAGTTCTTCTCTGTCCTTTAGAGTTGCTATGAGTCGGAATCGACTTGACAGCAACAGGTTTGGGTTTTTTTTGTCTTTTTGATTGCCCGTAAGCATGTGTCCGTAGGCTGTCATGTGTAAGGCCAGGTAATCACCTTCCTCTTCCCCATGCTTTCTGCCCTGATAGTCTGTTTTCCACACTGTTCTCTGGGTGATAGGTTCCAATCAAAAACACTCTTAAATTGCACAGTCTCTAGCCTCCTAAACCTGGATGCTAATTTTGATAGTTTGTATAGATGTAGCATAACCCACGATTCTCCCTCCCCGAGTTTTCCCCAGCCCCTTTTCCAAGGAATCAGTCTCCTTGAAAATCAAGCGTTGGGCCCAGCCATGGAGATGAGACCTAACTGGGAGAGCCACTTCTAAGAGTGGACAGATCTGAGTGTCCAAGCAGCCGTGGCCAGCCCCCCTGTTTATCCCTGTTGAGACTCTTGCTCCTGATCTGGGGTCATTTTGGTTCTGGGCCGCATTGGCGGGGCAAGGTATCTAATGAGCGTGCCATTGACACCTCCACGTCTGTCCGTGTACAAGGGGTGCAGATTGTAACCCACTAAAGCGTCAGCCACACCCAGCTTTAGTAACGTGCTAATCCATGCCCCGAGCGTGTCAGCCAGGGGCCACTGCAGTTAATGGTACACAGTTGATGGCACACAGGCTGGAAGTGATAATCAGTGGAGACCCTACTGCGTTTCCAAAGCCGGAAAGTCGTGAGGGTTGCCATTTAAGTGAGCTTGGGAAGGAACGGCTCCCGAAGACGCCTCCGCTGGAAGCCTGGCTGTCTGGGCTCCCTCGCCTCAGTGGAGCAAGGCACCTCGACCAGCCAAGCGCGTGATGGGGAAGGCCCTGGTTCTGTCTTTGTTTGGGGGTAAATAGCTGTGTGGTGCTGAGTGACTGTGATTGCCTTTTCCAGCTCCTTTAACACAAACTTCGACCCACTCACGATAGAACTTGGGCAGATGTGGTTAAGTTGATGTTTGACTTGCCTTGTTTCCTTCCAGCTCTTATGTCCCAGCATCTAACTGGGGTGGTTGATGCGAAATGCATGATCGTTGTCCTAATTTCTGCATGTGTTCCTGACGATGTGTTTGTTGGGGGGGGCAGGAGGGGGCCCGGGAGCATTTTCCGGAACCAAAGGTCTTTTCTTGCCTCGTTTTGGGGGAGTGCTGTGCAGCTCTGATGGCGTTGTCTCTCGATCTGTTTGTGAATGCTCCTTTCGCTTCAACGTCCAGCCCTTCTGGGGGCATCCTTGGTTTGTAAGGTGGCTGCTGTATAACGTCCACTCTCTCTCGTATTTAATACGCGTGATTGTTCTGTCGTCCTTTGTTTTAAAGTGACCGTGGGATGAAATGACCAGAGTTATGTTAGAGAACGCGGATCGATCAGAGGAGCGGAGTGCAGTAAAACTCACACTGGCATTTCGCTTTTCTCGTTTCCCCATGAACGGGCGGGTATTAATCCATCCCCCCCCTTCTAATGTCCCCGGTGCCCGGCTGGCTTTGTGGGGTGCGCAGCGGTTTTACTGTACTGCCTCGATCTGTGCCAGGCACTTATACGCAGCCACGTGTGCGAGTCAGAGTGGATGTGGTCGCCGCTGGGGCTCGAGGGCTTCCCTGAACCGCCTCTCCGCTGTCCCTAGATGGCAGAAACAGCGGACACAGGAGAGATGGTCAACGGTGCCGCGGAGCAGAGGACGAGCTCAAAGGAGTCCAGCCCCATCCCCTCCCCCACCTCCAACCGCAAAGCCAAGAGTGCCCTCCCGGCCCAGAGCGCGGCCACCCTGCCCGCCAGAACCCAGGAGACGCCCTCGGCCCAGATGGAGGGCGTCCTCAATCGGAAGCACGAGTGGGAGACTCACAACAAGAAAGCCTCCAGCAGGTAACGGCCGCAGGCGCTGAGGTGGTGAGGTGGGAGGGCGGGACATCACAGAGTGAGCTGGGCCTGGCTGGCCTCGGACGGGGCGTGTGTGCTGAGTGGGACGAGTACTTCTTTCTCACTGAGACAAGGACGAGCTAAGTGTGTGTTGGAGTCTCCAGAAGGGGCCTGAGTAGTTCATCTTGAGGAGGAGTTTGCTAGACTGAGGCTGAGGAGTTTTCTCTACCTGAAGTGAAGTGGCTTCATCCTACGATTCCTCCTTGTGGGATTCTTTTTAAAGATATTCGACATCTCCCCTGACCTTATCTGCGTATCCGTCCTTATGTTCATGGTCTCCCAACAACCCGATTTTTGTGATCTCCGTTTTACAGATGAGGAAACTAGAGGCTCTGAGAGGTTAAGAAGGCCCCCCCTCTGTAGAAACCTGGTAAATGGCAAAGCAGAAGTGAAACGTACGTCTCACTCCAAAGCCTGTGTGCTTAAACAGTAAACTCAACTATCTGGGGCCACCATGGACAGCCGGGCAGGTTGTACACTGCACAAGGAAGTCCATCTGAGGGCCAGTGTTCACAGTGAGGCTAGCCCAGATTTGCATGCTTTTACAGGCGGGTGGCAGTAAAAGTGTCTTGGTCTAATAAAATCACTACATTATGGCCGCTGGCCACATCTTGGGGAAAGGCCGCCTTTTTCTACCTCATTCAAAGCAGCCGTGAAGGCTTATGGCCGCCCTGGTTGCGTACCTCCCTGTCAAGTTGCCAAACCAGAGAGAGTGAAGCTGAGGCTGGCAGAGCCCTGGTAGAGCCCTTGCTTAAGGAGAGGTGGGTTTCAGGTAGGGAGCCTGACCTGTTCCTCGTTACTACAGAGAATACTAAACACTAATGAAAATTTTCCGATGAGAGCCGAGAGTACCTTCATTTATTGGAAGGGGGCACTGTGTTTTTCCCTAAACTCAGACATAGCCCTCGTGTAATCCTGTCCTTGTAGCACCGTCTTCCCCGTCCAGGCATCGCCTGAGGACCTATGTTCCATTGTTTAGTTTTAGCAAGATTTAGCTAGGGCTTTTGACACCGGGTTTTCTTGCCTTGATTCCTAAATGCCTCGGTGTCTCCCACCTTCACCGTGTTGATCACATCTTAATTCTTCTTTACTGCTCAGGTCATGGCACAACGTTTACTGTGTCATAAACAACCAAGAGATGGGTTTCTACAAAGATGCAAAGACTGCGGCATCTGGAATCCCCTACCACAGTGAGGTCCCCGTGACTTTGAAAGAAGCCGTCTGCGAAGTGGCAGTTGATTACAAAAAGAAGAAGCACGTCTTCAAGCTCAGGTGAGGGGAGCCAGAGGGTGACCGTGTGTTCCTCTTCGCCCTGGGGGTTGGTTTTGTTTTCTTAGATACCGTAATCAGTTGGTTCCTCTTCTCTGCAATTTTAAAAATTCCCCAGTAAAGGGGGAAAAATTGGCGTGGCACACGTCTCAGTGGGATTTATGCAGGACTGTGGCTGGTCACCACTTTCCTGTGGTTACAGAGCAGCTAAGCACTGAAGGCAGAGAGCTTTGTCTTTGTAACCTGGAGCATGCTGTTCCTAAGACTGAAGATGAGCTAGTCATGCTTCATAGTAAAGGGAAGCTTAGGAAAATCATTTCCCTGCCTTTCAGTTTATCTAGATCTAGAAGGTGCCGTCCTTTGCTCATGACTTACGTGGGGAGGGGTCAAGGAGTCATCCTGGGCCAGCGGAGTGGAGACAGGAAATGCTTGTGGGGGCTGAGGGCCCTGCCTCCTCTGAGTCTCCTAGCGGACCTTCCTGCGGGCTCCAGAACTCTCTCTCTCTACCGTGACAGCCTTGCAGAACGTGTGTGCCTCCCCGCAGAGTGGGTCCAAGCTCAGGTTTCACCAGCAAGTGAGCGGAGAAGTCGTTTACGTTGTAAAAATATAAAAAAGAAACATCTTAGGGGTTAGGGCATTAATAATCTTAGTTTACATTAATTTGCTCTGCTGCTCTGGGATCTGAAAAGCTCTGGTCTTCCGTGACGTGTGTGCTTCACTCCAAGTCTCCTGGGCCACGGGCTGCAAATGAGAATTTTAGGCGGTGTGATCCTTTAAGCCCTGTTGAGGAGCAGTGCAGACAGGCTCCGTGGGACTTGGAACCTTCACGTTTTGTAAGGCCAGGCCCAGACAGTGCAGTGCCTTGCTGCCTGCCGCTTTGCCCTCCTCCCTCAGTGCGGCTTCAGAATCAGGCATTGGCAGGGCGGTCACCTCTTCCTCTTGACGACAGTGGTGTGAGTGAGTGAGCCTTGAAGCCCCGTGCCGTCTGGGTGCCACGGTGGTGGTCTTGCACGTTCCAAGATGTGCGTAAAAGAAGAGGAATCTGGGCGACCTTTTCTGTACATCATTCAGAGACCATGGACTCCATAAATGTAGGAGATACAAGCTGAGCAGCAGACTTGGAGAAGGGCGTGTAAGTCAGAGCAGAGGAGTGCCTGCGTGGCACGAACCATTAGACACTCGACAGCTAGCTGAAAGGTTGGCAGTTTGAACCCACCTGGGGTGCCTCGGAAGACAGGCCTGGCGATCTGCTTCTGGAAGATCACAGCTGTGAAAACCCTGTGGAGCAGTTCTCTGCATGCATGAGTCGGAATAGACTCGAGAATCACTAA
>NW_004443941.1:7431472-7432572 GCF_000243295.1 Trichechus manatus latirostris | reverse complement strand
GAGCCTCACCTGTGCCTCTCCTTGGTCCAGGAGGAAATGAACACGTGGATCCAGGCCATCTCCTCTGCCATCTCCTCTGATAAACACGAGGTGTCTGCCAGCACCCAGAGCACGCCAGCGTCCAGCCGGGCCCAGACCTTACCAGCCAGCGTTGTTACCATCACCAGCGAGTCCAGTCCCGGCAAGCGGGAGAAGGACAAAGAGAAAGACAAAGAGAAGCGGTTCAGCCTTTTTGGCAAAAAGAAGTGAACTCCTTTCCTTCCACCTCCTGCCCTTCTCCCTTTTCCGTGAAATTCCAGCATGCGAGCTCAGAACCAACACGTTACTCTCTGTGCCTACTGTTCCTCCATGTGGTTGATTTTTTTTTTTTTTTTAACTTATAGAGCATTTCTCGGGGTGGGGGGAACACACCTGAACACTTATCTCCAAGTTAACAAAAGTTTGAGGTGCAGAGGGAAGACCAGATTTTTTTTTTTTTTTTTTAAAACGAAATTATATAGAATAGATCTCAATATTTAAACCTGTTCCTCAATTTTGTGAGGCTGTGTTGGAAATAACCCGCCTCTAAGTGTTGGTTTGCAAGGCAGCGGTGCTTAAACAATTATCTCCTTTGCTCACCAGAGACAAAACGAACCGATTTCCTGACACCGTTCTCTTCCATTAATTTCTGGTGGTCACCCTGAGTCTTGCCCACGACGGGTCTAACCTTTATTAAAACAGATGGTGTATTATGATCTCGCTGCAGCCGTAGCCCAGCTCCCAGTTAACTCCACAGAGCAGACCATTTGTACCTGGCATCGCCTACTAACACACGCCACGTGGCTTTTCTGCATCAGCCAGGATGGTTAAGGATGTTGGTATACAGGAAGGAATAGAAAACGGATACTGTTTTAAATGATCTGTAATTTCAACTTTTTTTTTTTTTTTTTGCTGAAATACATTATATTGTATGTTTGAGATAATTCTAGTACAAAGTATAATAAAACTAGATGTATAATAAACCCTTTAAATCATTGATTAAGTGTACAAGTGGAACTCTGAAGCATTTACTGGACAAAGTAACGTTACCCACATGGTTCTTGGTTACTTGCTCGTGCGTT
>NW_004443941.1:7427945-7429640 GCF_000243295.1 Trichechus manatus latirostris | reverse complement strand
TTACATTCTAATAAGAGAGGATGGTAAAGGGAGGAAGAGAAAGATAAGACTGTCGAATAGGATGGGAAGTGGCACTCTTGATTGCTTAAAGGCTACTTTGTGTCACATCTTAGTACCTCTGAAGTTGGGGCGTATCTTCAGTAGATGATACCTTAGTGCTGTGTCCTAGATGCATTGGCTGGTTTTCTGGGGGCGCATGGAACAATGGTGCATCTTACAGCCCGTAGCATGTTAGATGAAGTGTACAGACTGAATGGTGGGCCCTTGTCACTGTCTCACTGAGTTTTCGGCACTTTTAGCATTGGGTACGTGTGCAGGCCCTGTGATTTTAACCTGGATAACGCTGTTTTCATTGGCCAGTTGGAAGACATGAAGAAATGCTCCCCTTCATCTAGTGCTACAGTTCACGCAGGAAAGAGGGAATAGATGCTTGAGTCTTTTGCATTATGAAAGAATGCAGGCCTCCCCAGAAAATTGGAGTGTTTCAGCTTGTAAAAGAAAAATCCACCTGGCCTGGCTGAAAGAATGTTACATCCCATTTGGAGCTTGGAATGTTTTTTGGGAAAAGATCAGCTTGCTTCTACAGGAAAGGCTTCAGGAGATGAGCTTGGAGGGACCCGCTGCCTCCCCCTCATTTAAATTAGGGGCCAAGATGATTGAAAAGCTGTTGCTTCTCTTCTGTGTCATTTAGGGTATTTTCACTCAAGTTGAAGAAGTGCCACCAACCCCTGATACTCATGGGGACTAGGCTGATTGGGGAGAGTTAGTGATAGTGGGTGAACTTATTTGGTAGAGTTTTACTGAGTTCACACCCCCTTTTGTTGCTTTGTCTGCAGTGAGCTTGGAGGGCAGGCTTCCACAGGAACGCCCTGGGGCTGTTTGCCTGAGCTGTGCTGTCTGTCAACGCATGTAAGCTAAACAGTCGAGTGGACTCTGACTCACGGCAACCCCATGGGTGTCAGAGTACAACTGTGCTCCACAGGGTTTTCAGTGGCTGATTTTTCAGAAGCAGTTCACCAGGTCTTTCTTCTGACACGCCTCTGGGTAGACTTGAACTTCCGACCTTTGAGTTAGCAGCCCAGCACAGTAACCTTTGCACTACACAGGGACTTCCGAGTAAGCTAACGGGTTGGTCTCACCGTCAGCACCACAGCTGGAAGAGGATGCACGGGCACGGGGCTCTTCAGCTGGAACCCAGACAAGCTGGAAGGGCCTCCCTGTCCTGCCACCAGCGCCCCCCTACTCGGGAGACCTGTGGCTACCCCTTTCTCAGCACACAGACATGCTGGAGGCGGCTGTGAGGGGGCCATGAGGGGCGTGTGGACTTGTGCAAGCTTCCACTGGCTTTCCAGTCACTTTGGAGATTTATCACGCTCTGGGGACCCATTGTGTCTGGGGGTGGAAACAGAGGAGGTGCAAGATGAGTGGATTTCCTGAGGGAAAGGGAATTTCCTCTTACATAAGCCAACAGGGACTTTTCTCTGTGGGGTGGGGTGCCCTGCATTCCAGAGGGGCCTGGGGAGCTTCCTCCACCTGAGCTAAGGCCAAGTCATCTCACAGCGTTTTCCTGGGGCATCTGCTCTGCTTTCGGCCACCAATAATTCACCACAGTGAATATCGCCAGGGTTGCTGTTATTCAGGCTTTGATTTTGTGAGGCAAACCATCTCCAGAGGTTTCAATCTCCCAGTCCAGGG
>NW_004443941.1:7424334-7426040 GCF_000243295.1 Trichechus manatus latirostris | reverse complement strand
TTCGACAAGATCGGGTTCACTCTGTGGCCGACCTGTCCCCCTGCCCCATCTCCACTCAGCTGTGTTGATGTTTTGGGCTTATAAGGAGGGCGTTTGCCCATGTAAGTGGATGTATGAGTGTGAACACACCCCATAGAAGAAAGATTGAGGGTCTTTGCTAAGAAATGAGGAACACAGCTGGATCTGCACGTACCAGAACAAGCAGTTGGAAAAACAAAACAAAACAGCGATTTAGACACAGGACTCTGAACTACGGGTTTTACTGGTTTCCACCCTTTATTGTTCTGCAGATGGCATGATTTCATCTTGCTAATAATAATAGCCAACACTGGGTGTAGCGTGGGCCAGGCAGTGTGCTAAGCGCTTGGCTTGCGTTATATCCTGAGACCCTCACAGCAACGCTAAGCGTTAATGTTGTCTTGATTGTCGTTAGTCACCGTACAGTAGACTAGGACTGCTCCATAGGGTTTTTCTTGGCTGTAATCTTTATGGAAGCAGAACACCAGGCCTTTTTGCCGTGGTGCCCCTGGGTGGGATTGAACCACCAACCTCTAGGTTAGTGGTCGTATGCAAACCATTTGCACCACTTAGGGACCTGATCCACCAGGTGCTCCTTGGAGACTCTATGGGGCAGTTCTACTATGTCCTATAGGGTCGCTATGAGTTGGATTTGACTTGAGGGCAACGGGTTTTTTTAGGGACCTGATGCTGGTGCTTAAACCCACTGCTGCATTTTTCAGGAGAGGGCGGTAGGGAAAAATGAACACACAGTAGGTGTTCTGTTTCTATTTACTGAGTGAGTAAATGGATTGAGGCTACTCACTTTTCCAAATCTTCCTGGGAAGAAAGCTAATTTTGGTGGAAAGATGTTGGTACAAGATACAATATTATTAATAGGAAAGACAGTACGATAAAAACGTTCCTAATGACGTTTTAACTCTTCAGTAATTCCGCTGTCCCACATGCATAACATCCTACTCAGTTAAATATCATACGTACTGCTTCTATATTGTATTTTCATGTAAACTTACATCATAAACATTTTGCCACATTGCTACGGGAACTCTGTGGTTCTTTCTTCAAGATTATATTTCATTTTCTGTAGTGTTGCTGCACCATCAGTTATTAAAACAGTCCTCAAAGGCTGGGTCCTTGGCGATAAGATCACTCCCCACCAAATAGGCTTGACTTCCTACAGTTGTACCTTTGACTGGTCTCTTTCTGAGGGCAGGTGTCGGGGACATAGACTCCCTCAGGGTAGGACCACTTCACAGGCTGTCGAGTCAGTTTTGACTCATGGTGACCCCTTGTGTGTCAGGGTAGAATTGTGCTCCATAGGGTTTTCAATGGCTGATTTTTCAGATCGCCAGGCCTTTCTGCTGAGTGCCTCTGGGTGGACTCAAACCTCCAATCTTTTGGTTAGCAGCCAGGTATATTAACTTTTTGCACTGCCCGGACTCCCTCACAGGCCATAAACCAAAACCCAAACCCACTGCTGACTCACAGTGACCCTATATAAGACAGAGTAGAACTGCCCCACAGGGTGTCCAAGGAGTGGCTGGTGGATTCGAACTGCCGACCTTTTGCTTAGCAGCCATGTTCTTACCCACTGCACCACCAGGGCTCCAAGCTATACACAAGTACCATAAAAACAATTGTTTTTATTTTTAGTAAGCATAATACAGCATCTCAGGCTTGCTGTAGGG
>NW_004443941.1:7421331-7423078 GCF_000243295.1 Trichechus manatus latirostris | reverse complement strand
AAAGGACGAATATCCACTGAAACCTCTTCAGTCCACTTATTGGAGTTGTTACGATTTGGTTAGGAATTGAAATGCTTCCTTTAGATTTTTATTCTTTATCCATTATACAGAATGAAATGATTTTCCCCAGTCTACAACTTTCTTTTGGTATGGAATTGTAAAATGTTTAAATATTAAGAGATATCGTCTTTTTTTCTTTGTGACTTTATTACTTTAAAGCTGAGGACACTAATTTTCTTTCATAGATCTGATAACCTGCTTATTTTATGCTTTTTAATAAAAGGTTTAAATTTAGATTCTCCTGAAATTTGTTTTGATGTCCTTTATAAGATGTGCCTCTAACTTAATCATGTTCCCCAACTTTTAGCCACTTATCACAATACTGTTTAATAAACAATCTTCCCACATCCTCTTTCCTATATTAAAATTTTAATCTATGATTTTTATTGAGCACCTAATATTGATTAAACCCTAGGATCAGTGCAGTTGGCATTTCATTTATGTTTCATAAGAAAAACCAAACCTGCTTGCTGTCAAGTTGATTCAGACTCATAGTGACCCTATAGGACAGAGTAGAACTGCCCCATAGTGTTTCCAAGGAGCAGCTGGTGGATTTGAACTGCCGATCTTTTAATTAGCAGCTGAGCAGCTATAAAAAGTAACCGCAGGTCCGTGTCTGTTTTGTTCACCATCAAATCTCCGGTACTCAGCACAGTGCCTAAGCTGACACGACCAGGCACTCAATGCATTTGTTGAATGAATTAGTTAATACTAACTTTCTATTTGAATCAGCCCTTATTAATTTTACTAATCTACTCTATGATCCCATTTTCTGTTATTTTGAGGCCTATTTCTAGTTTCTTAACGTTGTTTTATTGTATATGTAGGAGACTTGGTGGCACAGTGGTTAACAGCTTGGCTGCTAACCAAAATGTTGGCAGTTTGAATCCAGCAGTTGCTCCTTGGAAACCCTATGGGGCAGTTCTACTCTGTCCTGTAGGGTTGCTATGAGTTGGAATTGACTCGACAGCAACGGGTTTGAGTTTTTTTGGTATTTGTACATGCATTTTTATCCCACCAACACCACACTTTTTATCATCATTCTGTAATTCCAAGGGTTTTACCTGTCGTTGTTTTTAAAGTTTAGTTTCATATATATAGCATTTGTTCAAGTGAAAATATCTGTGTTCAGATCAAAGTGCTGGTGGCAGGTTGTCTGGCAAGATGGCAGTAGGGCATACGCTTGGTGGGCTTTGTAAAATACGTGGGCAGAGCTTTTGGTCTGAAGCCTGTGCCCGTAACTAGCATAAGACAGAGCCTAGTACAGAGTAGCCCGGATGATGTAGCTCTTGACGCGTTCCCATTGGCTGTTCACTAGCATAGAATTTTCCTCTGAAATTTGAACTTTGCATAACAAGATGCGATTTAAAAGGCAATGGGAGAATAAACAATGATTTAAAATGTAAGCCCTGATATTTTACCCCAGGAAAATGTCTATTTTGAAGTGAAATCTTGTCTAGTATGCTTCTTTGTTCCTTGTGAAGCCCAATTTGATTATGTTTTGAGTAATCTGCTAAAAAGCTTCATTAAAAAATTCTAACACAAAAAAGCACTACAAAATAACAGCAACAAACTTACATCTATCAATAATTACACTGAATGTAAATGGACTCAATGCACCCATAAAGAGATGGAGAATGACAGAATGGATAAGAAAACAGGATCCATCAATATGCTGTCTACAAGA
>NW_004443941.1:7371036-7398657 GCF_000243295.1 Trichechus manatus latirostris | reverse complement strand
ACATGTTGGAGCCAGGTCTCAACATGCTGTGCAGCATAGAGGCCTGTGGGGGCTGCAGTTGTCAATAGTGCAGCCTGTTTAAATGGCATATATCCCCACAATCATCGATATGTTTGAGTCCATTGTTGTGGCTATTGTGTAGTGCCTTCCAACCTGGGGGCTCATCTTCCAGCATTATATCTGACAATATTCTGTTGTGATCCATAAGGTTTTCACTGGTTAATTATCAGAAGTAAGACACCAGGCTTTTCTTCCTAGTTTTTCTTAGCCTGAAAGCTCTGCAGAAACCTGTCTATCATGGGTGACCCTGCTGGTATTTGAAATACTGGTGACATAGCTTCCAGTATCATAGCAACGCGCCAGTCACCACTGTATGACACAGTGGTGGTCCGGGTGGTTAGGCTACTAAAAATGCTTCAGCTATCTTTATCCATGATCGGCAGCAGCGTCTCTGTTAATTAACAGAATGATGTCATCAGACAAATGAGTGGTATGCAAGATGTGGATTGAAAATTACAGGGCTCCCACCCATAACTTACCACAGCCTTCAGTATGGATTGCACCTTAACATAAAGAAAACAAAAATCCTCACATCTGGACCAATAAGCAACATCATGATAAGTGGAGAAAAGATTGAAGTCGCCAAGGATTTCATTTTACTTGGATCCACAATCAACCCACATGGAAGCGACAGTCCAGAAATCAAAAGACACATTGCACTGGGCAAATCTGCTGCAAAAGATCTCTTTCAAGTGTTAAAAAGCAAAGATGTCATCTTGAAGACTAAGGTACGCCTGACCCAAGCCATGGTGTTTTCAATCACCTCATATGCATGTGAAAGCTGGAAAATGAATAAGGCAGACTGAAGAAGAACTGATGTTGTTGAGTTACAGTCTTGACGAAGAATATTGAATAGACCATGGACTGCCAAAAGGATGAACAAATCTGTCCTGCAAGAAGTACAGCCAGAATGCTCCTTAGAAGCAAGGATGGTGAGACTATGTCTCACATACTTTGGACATGTTATCAGGAGCAGCCAGTCCCTGGAGAAGGACATCATGCTTGGTAGAGGGTCAGCAAAAAAGAGGAAGACCCTCAGTGAGATGGATTGACACAGTGGCTGCAAAAATGGGCTCAAGTGTAACAACGATCATGAGAATGGCACAGGACAGGGCAGTGTTTTGTTCTGTTGTACATAGGGTCACTGTGAGTCGGAACAGACTCAACGGCCCCTAACAACAATATCCATAACTAAACAGGGTTTAAAATGTTAGTGAAAGTGGATTATAACCCATAAAGTAAAATAAATTACGATGAGTCTCTACAGACATAAAT
The DNA here is from genome assembly GCF_000243295.1 of Trichechus manatus latirostris. Lineage (NCBI taxonomy): Eukaryota > Metazoa > Chordata > Mammalia > Sirenia > Trichechidae > Trichechus > Trichechus manatus. The sequence continues at coordinate 7,397,322 of NW_004443941.1, read as the reverse complement.
AAATGAATAAATAAACAGAGAAAGGAAATCTCTTCCTTATAATAGAAATCCAACAATAGAATCGGTTAAATTTGAAAATCATCAATAATGCTCCAAATAGTGGTTGAGAATTCGAGGAGGGATGGTATATTTACATAGTTTCAAGTATCTCCCCAGATATTGCTTATTAATTACAAAGGGGGAAAATAGTAACTCTATAGTGAAGAAACTTGGAGGGTCCCACCTTAACCAAGTAGTCAAAATTAACATCACAAATATTGGGGCAAATCAACATTATGTGCCTCCTAATATGATGACATGAGAAGGAGACAACATCACTTATGTGGTATTCCTGCCAAAAAATTCGTAATCTGAACCTAATCCTGAGGAAATATCAGACAAAGCCAAAATGAGGAACAGTCTACAAGCTAACTGCCCTTGATGCTTCCAAAATGTCAAGGTCACAGGGATCACAATAGAGGGTCCCAGACAGAGCTGGAGAAAAATGTAGAACAAAATTCCAACTCACAAAAAAAGTCCAGACTTACTGGCCTGACAGAGACTGGAGAAACCCCGAGCATATGGCCCTGCCCCCGGACACCTTTTTAGCTCAATGATGAAGTCACTCCTGAGGTTCACCCTTTAGCCAAAGGTTAGATGGGCCCATAAAACAAAATGAGACTAAAGGGGCACATCAGCCCAGGGGCAAGGACTAGAAGGCAGAAGGAGACAGGAAAGCTGATAATAGGGAACCCAAGGTTGAGAAGGGAGAGGGTTGACATGTCGTGGGGTTGGTGACCAATGTCACAAAACAATATATGCACTAATTGTTTAATGAGAAGCTAGTTTGTTCTGTAAACCTTCATTTAAAGTACAATAATAAAAAAAGAAAAGAAAAAAAAAAAGTCAAGGTCAACAGAAGAAATGAATGGTGCCTGGCTACCATTACCGAACGTTTTGATCAAGGAACTAATAGATGGATCCTGATCAAAAGGAGGAACAGTATGGTTCAAAACTTCAAACTCATATGGAAACTGGGCTTACTGATCCAATGACACTTGGGGAATCCCCAAATCTAATGCCCAGAAATAATCTTTAAACCTGGAACCAAAACTATCCCATGAAGTCCTCATCAAACAACAGTTTAGCCCAATTAAGAATGTTTGCCTTGGGCATAGTGCCCTTAAAAAGAACAACCTATATGCTTGTAAACTGGCAGCAGTTAATCTAAAGCACAGATGAGAACTTTAAGGGGCAGAGAGCCTAAATTAATGGTGATGAAACAATATGGGTAGAGATAGAATGTTGACACAGTGCAAAGTATGTAACCAACGTTATTGAACTGTTCATGTGGAAACTATTAATGGATGTATGTTTGGTTGTGGATATTGCCACCAAAAATAAATGAAATATTTTTTAAAAAGAAATAAAAAAGTCAAGGTCAAGAAAGGCAAAGAACGACTGAGGAACTGTTCCAGATTAAAGGATACAAAAAAGACTTGATGACTATATGCATTGTGTAATCCTGAAATGGATTCTGGGCCATGAAAAAAATAATAACCATAAAAGACTTTACTGGGACAATGACAAAGTTTGAATATGGACTGTGGATTAGAGAATAGGTTTGTGGGTTAAATTTCTGGATTTTAATCTTAGTACTTGTGGTCATTGAGGTTGTGTGTCAACTTGGCTGGGCCATGATTCTCAGTGGCTTGGCAGTTATGATGTAGTTTGGCAGTCGTATGATGATGTGATCACTTCCCTGTTGAGATTTGATATAATATGATCACCTCCATGATGAGGTTGCTGTGAGTAGCCAGTCATTTGAAAGGGAGTTTCTTTGGGCGTGTGGCCTGCATGGAAAATAAGTGGACTTCCTGGCAAGGCTCCTGGGCTTTTGCTCACTCTGGATCTTGTAGCTGGCTCCTGTTCGCCTGACCTGCAGTTCTTGGGTCTTGAGCTAGCAGCTTACCTGGGGTCTTGCCTGCAGATTTTGGGATTTGTCGGTCCTTGCAGCCTGTGAGCAAGAGCCCTGCTGTCTGACCTGCCGATCTTGGATTTGCCAGCCTCTGCAGCTATGTGAATCAGGAGAAGCCTCCAGCCTGACCCACGTTCCAGCCTCCAACCTCGAGAGCCATTTCATTGATAAAAATCTCACTCTATATATGTTTATATGCTTTACTGGATTTGTTCCTCTAGAAAACCCAGTCAAGACAGCACTGTTCTTATGTAAGCAAATGGCCTTGTTCTTAGGAAAAACACTCGGAGATATTTAATAGTGAAAGGACATGACATCACCAACATACTCTCAAATGATTCAGGAAAAAAAATGTACAGAGAGAGAGAGAATAACAGTGCAGATGAAGCAAAATGTAAACAATTGTGAGTCTGGATGAAAGGTATACAGGGTGGATCAACTTCCAAAAAATCAGCCATTGAAAACTCTAGGGAGCACAGTTCCACCCTGACACACATGGGATCCACCATGAGTTGGAACTGACTTGACAGTGACTGGTTTTAATGGTTGGAAGGTAGAAGTTGCAGCCATTATCAGAAGGAAAATCTGAGTCTTAGCTACTGCAGCATGCACACAGAGCCCAGAGGTTGGACATCTATTAGTCTATACTGAGGCTCTCTTGGTTTCCTTCCTTCCTCCCTCCTCCCAAGTCCTTTCAGTCCTTTCATCCCTGCCCTCCTTGAGGCTGTCCTTGTTGCTCCTATCTCCCTTCACCCTTGTAGTCAGGGTTTGGGCAATGCATCTTCTCCCAGTAGAGGCAGCACTGTGGGCCATGTTGGCTCCTGGGGTAAAATCAAGGGAACTAGAGTCCACTTCCATGTGTATCCACAATAGACTTACATGATGAGGAGGAGAGTAGTACCTCATTTCTGCTCTGAGATGAAAGGAAGCTCGTATGAGTATTTCCTTAGTGGCACTAGTGAGACATCTCCATGAAACCTCTGTCTTTCCAATTCTCTTAGGAATTTTTATCTGTACAAAGGTTATAAGGTAGAACCAATTAAATATGGAATGGACTGAGACAGTGTGGGCAGATAATTAAAACCAGCCACTAATTCAATCAGTCTGCTGATTTCTTCAATTTCCTTTCCACTTTAGGATTTTCACTTCTCCTGACCTGTGACTATCAAAACAGTGAGAGTTAGCTTGGTGAACAGCTCATATCTGAATCAGATGTTTACATTTCTATTTTTATAAGGTGTCATGGTCTTATCCCTGAATCACAAGCTGTGTCCACAAAACATTTAAATTGATGGGAGTAAAGATTCAAACCAACCAGTTGTCTGGCCATGGTGATACTATTAATGATTTTTTTTTTTTTTCTGTCTGAATTAACAGAGTTCCAGGTTAGTTTAAATGCCAAGACTTGTATTCTTAGAAAACCCAAAACAATCACCTGGAAAGAATTTTCTAGTATAATAATAGAGCCTCCAAAAAGTTCAGATCTAGGTAAACGCAGTCAATATTATTCCTCTATGTCAGGAATAATCAGAAAAATATAGTAAAAGAGCAACTTTATTAAAATTATTGATTAGCCTACAAACACTGCATCAACATCTGCAGATAATTATAATTCAGAGATACTGAATTTCCAGTTTCGGGGATCAAACATAAACACAGTCATAGAAATCTAAAAAGATAAAACCAATCCCTACAGACGTCTGCTACCATGAAGGCAGCTCCAGCTTCAGCAACAGGATATCATGACAATATTCTGTGAAACAATCTGTCAGCATTGTCAGAAATATCATGTGCAATGCTCGTGGCGCTGGCCAACCCAGCTCCCTGATAGAGATGTCGGTGAGATCAGGACTGCACTGGGGTGACATATGTTTTTAAATAGCTCAGGGGCCAAAGCACACAGCAGGGTGTCAGGCATCCTGCAGACATTTTAGTTGGATATAGAGCTGAATCTTCATCAAAATGAAACATGCATGCCATCCGGCTTTCCCAAGAGGAAACCTAGGGTAAACACCATGTGTAACTAAGAAGGTAACATATTAGCATATGTCTCAGGTACCATTTCTGTGCAACAAAGCATTGCAAAACATAGTAACTAAACAACGAAAGTAGCTAAAGCCAAGAGGACTTGAGGCACTTACTGATGAAGATCAAAGACTACAGCCTTCAGTATGGATTGCAGCTCAACATAAAGAAAACAAAAATCCTCACAACTGGACCAATAAGCAACATCATGATAAACAGAGAAAAAATTGAATTTGTCAAGGATTTCGTTTTACTCGGATCCACAATCAACGCCCATGGAAACAGCAGTCAAGAAATCAAACGATATAGTGCATCGGGCAAATCTGCTGCAAAAGAGCTCTTTAAAGTGTTAAAAAGCAAAGATGTCACTTTGAGGTCTAAGGTGCTGCTTGATATGTTCAATTGCTTCATATGCATGCAAAAGCTGAACAATGAATAAGGAAGACCGAAGAAGAATTTATGCCTCTGAATTATGGTATTGGCGAAGAATATTGAACATACCACAGACTGCCAGAAGAACGATCAAGTCTGTCTTGGAAGAAGTAGAGCCAGAGTGCTCCTTGGAAGCAAGGATGGTGAAACTTCGTCTTATGTACTTTGGACGTGTTATCTGGAGGGACCAGTCCCTCGAGAAGGACATCATGCTTGGTAAAGTAGAGGGTCAGTGAAAGAGAGGAAGACCCTTAACAAGATGGATTGACACAGTGTCTGCAACAATGAGCTCAAACATAGTAACAATTGTGAGGATGGTGCAGGACTAGGCAGTGCTTTGTTCTGTTGTACATGGGATCACTATGAGTTCGAACCAACTCAATGACACCTAACAACAACAAAACAACTAGATAAATTGTTCTCAAATGTCAGAATCACCTGCAGACTTGTTAAAACACAGATTGCTGGGACCCATCCCCAGGGTTTCTGATTCACTAGGTTTGGGTTGGGGCCTGAGAATTTATATTTCTAATGTGTTTCCAGGTGATGCTGGATCTGCTGGCCCAGGTATCTCACTTTGAGAGCCACTGGGCTAGATGGTGAGTGAGGTTCCTTCCAGCTCTTAACTCAAAGAACGTCAATTGTATATACTTGACAGAGAAGCATGAATAAATTCCCTCATGGTCATTTCCTGTCCTAAAACATAATGACCATGAAGGGGAACTCTTCAAGACCTTCTGGATTATTTCCAAATATAATAGGGCAGAGTATCCCACCTATAGCAGAAGTGAAGTCAGGCGGAGGTGTTGAAGCTGAATAGCATGCTGGTAGGTATTTTTTAAAGGTGGTCTTTTGACTATGTCTGCACTCATTTAGGAAGTTTCATGGCCAGTAGACACTGAAGAGTTATAAATGATGCCTGCTCATTGCATATTGGCCTGGATCATGCTCTTGGATTGAAGCCATTAAGACATGGCCTTTCCCGTGGTGCTAATTCCATATCCTTTGAGTTGAATGACTGTCACCAAAGAGTCATAAATAAAAATTTAAACTTCTGGCTCTGAATATTCTATTGCAAGAAAAAGAAAATCTTTAGAGTTGCATCTATGAGTCAGGACTCTTAAGGCTGCAAATGACAGAAACTCAATTTGAACTAAAACCCGGTGTCGTCGAGTTGATTCCGACTCACAGCGACCCTAGAGGACAGAGTAGAACTGCCCCATAGCGTTTCCAAGGAGCACCTGGTGGATTTGAACTGCGGACCTTTTGGTTAGCAGCCGTAGCTCTTAACCATTATGCCACCAGGGTTTCCAACTTGAACTAGCCTGGGCAAAAGGAGAAGTCTCTTGGCTCACAAGCCAAACAGCAGAGGTATAGCTGGGCCTCAGGCACCTTGGGACTCAAGGACTGATGCATTGCCAAGACATCTCTCCATCTCTCATCGCTGCTCCTCTGTGTTACCTTGTTTGAATCCTCCCACACAGCGGATTGATAAGCTCAGAATCTCCTCTTAACATGTCAGCACCTAAGAGGCGCTCATCTTCTTCCTTCAGTTCCAAGTGGGAAAATCCTAAGAGCAGACTCCGATTGGTCCAGTTTGGATCACTTTTTCACACCTTGACTAGATCACTATGGCCAGGAGGAAAGGGTCTGAGAAGATGTTAGCACTTAACTACAATTGAACTACATGGTTAGAGCATTTCTCAGGAGAAGGGGGGTGTTGTCCCAGATAGAAAAATAATAGATGTGTGCAACATTGGGTATAAAGTATGGTTAATGATAGCTATCATTACTGAGTTCTATATGCCAGACGCTGTTCTCATCCTTACCTGCATAAATTCCTTTAATCCTTACAACAAACTTATGAGGCAGGTGATATTGTTGCCCAGCTTTACAGGCTGACATCCTAAGCTTTACTCTACCGATGGGTTCTTGTGACTCTCCTGGCCCAGGGTTCTTTGGAGGATCACTACCTGTGTTCCCAGATTTCTCTGTGGTTCCTGCCATCAGGACAAAACAGGGAGGTGAATGTGACCACATGGATGCTACAATACGAGCCATCATTACTACCAAGGGGCTTGAGTCTTGCCGATAGTAGGTAGACAAAAAAGAGAAACAATTTCATCAGAAGCAAAGCATTCAAATTCAAAAGGCAGCTCTGTGTAGAGGATGAATAATTAATTAGCTAAGGGATTCAAGGAAGAAAATTGGGATTTTATAGATAAACGGAACTCTTTAGGCGGAAAAATAAAACAGACCAACCATATCAACAGCATATTGGCTGCTAAGATGAAACATTATTTTGACAGTTTTAAAAAATTAATGACAGTGAAAGGGATGGATGTTGAAAGAACTGCTTAGGTCCCAAGATAATTAACGATATCAAGAGGGAGAGGCAAAAAAAAGGATAGCAGCAAAATCCAATGTCAGCTGCAAAGGCAGATAGACTGGACATGCTCATTAAGGTTCTGTAATTTGTAAAGCACTGCTTCTTTTTTCTCCTAATATTTATAGACTAAGTGCTAAAATAGAAACATGGGCTAGGATTTTTAATGTATTTAAAAGAAGAAATAGGTTGTTAAAAATGTGATCTTTTGGATAAATTTGCATTATGTAATTTTTAGTGAAAGCAAAAACTATAAAGATTCTAAACAGCAATGTAACAAGGTAGAGAGATCAGTTTGAACCACTGATCAAATTATTTGATTGCATCAAAATGAAAAAAAAAAAACAGAACAATTTGACATTTTAAGCAATGAATCTGAGATATTCTGTTATATTATACTGTTCAGCCCCAAAAGTATTTTCTCCCTTGTCTGGGAGTGGACAATGTTAAGAACTGTACCTCTTCCTTAAAATATGGTAAAAAAAGATTTGATGAGTCGTCCTAGCATGGAGGTGGCTTGCTGATGAGAACTACCATTTGTTGAATGCACGGTGTGTGCCAGGCACTGCTGTGAGTGCTTTCCATGCTTTTCTCAGATAACCATCATCCGCATTTTACAGATGGGAGAACTGAGACACAGAGAGATGTTTAGTCACTCGTTCAGAGTCACATCATTAGTAACTGTTGAAGATGAGGTTTGAACCGGGCAGTCTGACTGCAGCCCCAACATCCCACGGGTGTCAGAGCTGTATTAAAACAGGGCTGTGAATAAATACTCCTCAGAGTAGCCACAGCAAGCAAAGAGAGGAATCTGAAGAGTTGTTGACATACGCAGCTCCGTGCCTGATCTCTACCCTAGTTTTCCTCTTTCTACCCATATCCTTCTTCTTCTTCTTTTTTTTGCTCCTTTTAAAAATCAAGCTATCCAAAGAATCCACCCCTTATAATAATAGAAGACTAGAGAATTCTAGATATCGCTTACTTACATTTTTTTTTCTTGTAGATTCAGTAGAGAAAAATATTCTGCATATTCCTCTTAAACAGCGTGAGTTGGTCTCTTGGTATACGAGCAGGCCCTGTTTTAAAGACACGGTCTCCTGTTGCCATCTTCAGGAAAGGATGTAAAAACCCTCTCTATCTTTTCTGTCTCTGTCATGTTCAACACCCTCACGATTCAACTAAAGATTATGTGCAAAGAGATAAAAGCTGAATTAAAAAACACAGTTCTTTTTTTTTTTTTTGTATTGTGCGTTAGATGAGGGTTTACAGAGCAAACTAGTTTCTCATTAAATAATTAATACACATACCGTTTCGTGACATTGGTTGCCAATCCCACAATGTATCAAAACTCTCCCTTTCTCCACCTTGGGTTCCCCATTATCAACTTTCCTGTCCCCTCCTGCCTTCTAGTCCTTGCCCCTGGGCTGGTGTGCCCATTTAGTCTCATTTTGTTTTATGAGCCTGTCTAATCTTTGGCTGAAGGGTGAACCTCAGGAGTGACTTCATTACTGAGCTAAAAGCGTGTCCGGGGGCCATACCCTTGGGAAAAAACAAATTTCTTCGTGCATTTTGTAGCAGCCCACTATTTCAAGAGGGTCCAAAAACTGGACTACAGTTTAAAGAAGAGTTATGTGAAAGGTTGATTTTTGCAGTTTTTAGAAAGTTAAGTGTCCTCATCAAGCCCGAATTTAGGAAAACATTCCTTCGTGAAATATACTTGTAAGCACAGTCCCTGCTTTCTAAGTGTTCAGAGAGGCCAGACCGCATCTTTGGCCCCATTTTTCCTAGTGTTCTTTCTGTCGGGGTGCAATCCTCCTTTCTCATCTCCGGTGGTCGTTAACTTTCAGGCGTGGTGTGGGATTCACTTCAATAGATCAGCTCTTTGAGGGCCGTATTTGCTGCCTTTAAGTCGACTCCAACTCATGACGACCCTGTGTGTTACAGAGTAGAACTGCTTCATAGGCTCTTCTTGGCTGTGATCTTTACGGAAGCAGTTGCTGGGCCTTTCGTCCATGGGACCACTGGGCAGGTTCAAACCACCAACCTTTAGGTTAGCAGCTGATCACAAACCGCTTGTGCCACACAGGCTCCTCTCTTTGAGGGCAGGGACCCTGTTTTTCTTGCTCACTGTGTCATCTTCATTCCCCAGCAAGGTTTCTGCGCCATTTTAGGCACTTGTTAAACATTCACTAGGTGAATGGTTTTTTGTGTGTGGGTTCCATGAAGAATCAATCCTTACCGTACAACTTTGCACATAACGCAGATTAAACCGAAAATTCTGGTCAGGCCTAGCCAGTTTGTCTTATCAGTGAGCGAAATGAGGGTCCTCCGGGGCAAGTCAGCTTCCAGGATTTAAAAAAAAAAAGCTCTTTGATCTTCACAGGGCATAAAATCCTATTAGGGATAACATTTTGAATGTTATTCTTTAAGAATCTCCCATTAAAAAGTTCTCATTTCCAAGGAAAATTAACAGTGTAAACACTATTAACTATAATTTTGGCTGTCAAGGGCACTCTAGGGGTTGTGAAAGGTGATCGGCTGGAGTGTGGAAAGAAAATATTTAGAATTATTAAAATGTCTTTGTTTTATATGATTTATAAGGTACGTGATTTACTAATACAGTAACACGTGTATAGAATTTTTTTGTTGGTTTTTTTAAATTGTGCCTTAAGTTAAAGTTTACAGTTCAAGTCAGTTTCTCATACAAAAATTTATACACACATTGCCATATGACCTTAGCTGCTCTCCTTATAATGTGACAGCACGCTCCTCCTTTCCACCCCAGATTTCCTGTGTCCATTCAACCAGCTCCTGTCCCTTTTTGCCTTCTCATCTCGCCTCTGGACAGAACCTGCCCATTTAGTCTTACGTATCTACTTGAGCTAAGAAGCACTCTCTTCACGAGTATCATTTTATGTCCCATAATCAAGTCTAATCTTTGTCTAAAGAGTTGGCCTCGGGAATGGTTTTAGTTCTGGGCTGATACAGAACCTGGGGTTCCTCCAGTTCTCAGTCAGACTATCAAGTCTTGTCTTACTAGAATTTGAGTTCTGCACCCCACTTTTCTCCTGCTCTGTTAGGGACTGTCTTTTGTGTTCCCTGTCAGGACGGCGATTGGTAAACCATGACTGAAGAAGAAGAATAAAGTAGGAGGACTTGCACTACCTGACCTCAGAACCTAATATCCAGATGGTAGAGATGGACTTGAAGGCAGGCATCTGATTCCAGAGCCCAAGTCCCCAGCCACCACACTGCACTTCTTCTCTATTTCTCATTGGAAGAAGTAATAAACCAAGATTTTACTTGACCCATTTTAATCAAACTGCAATTAAAAAAACACTTTGCTGGGATACTGAATAAACACATTCAGACTGAAATTAGCCCAAGAGAAGGTTCTATGCGAGGTGCTACTTTTCTGGTTGTGCCACTTTGAATCTTGCCCGTAATAGTCAGAAAGGGTGCACGCTTTCCAGGATCCTGGTTCTAAAAATATTTGGAGAAGATTTTTAATTTTTTTCTTTTAAAAACTGGATATATAAAATATGAAAAAAATTCCTCCATAGCATTAGCCATTAGGAAGATGCAAATCAAAACCACAATGAAATACCACTTTACTCCTACTAGGATGGCTAAGATTGAAAAAAAGAAAACAAAGAAACAACAAATGTTGGTGAGGATGTGGAGAAATTAGAACCCTCACCCATTGCTGGTGAAAGTGCAAAATGGTATAGCCGCTATGGAAAACAACTTGGCAGTTCCTCAAAAAGTCAAACAGAGCTGTCATATGACTCTGCAATTCCGCTCCTAGGTATATGCCCAAGAAGCTGGAAAACTCAGACACATGTACACCAATGGTCACTGCACCACTATTCACAGCAGCCAAAAGGTAGGAACAATCTAAATGTCCATCAACAGATGAATAGATAAACAAAATGTGTTATATCCATACAATGGAATATTACTCAGCCATGGAGAAAAATGAAGTTCTGATACATGCTACAAAATAGATGAACCTTGCAAACGTTATCTTGAGTGAAGTAAGTCAATCACAGAAGGACAAATATTGTATGATCCCACTTATATGAAATATCTAAAATAGGCAAGTGTATAGAGACCAAAGTTTATTACTGATGACCAGGGGACGGAGGGAGGGGGAAATGGGGAGTCCATTGCACAACATGATTAATGCAATCAATGTCACTGAATTGTACATGTAAAAAATGTTGAATTGGCAAATGTTGTATTAAATATATTTTTACCACCATAAAACAACAACAACAAAAAACTTTTAAGCAACTTTATGTATAACAGAATGGGGCATTGCCTGGTCCTGTGCCATCCTCACAATCATTGCTACATTTGAGCTCATTGTTGCAGCCACTGTGTTAATCCATCTCATTAAGGGTCTTCCTCTTTTATGCTGGCCCTCTACTTTACCAAGCATGATGTCCTTCTGCAGGGACTGGTCCTTCCTGATGATATTTCTAAAGCATGTGAGATGAAGTCTCACCATCCTTGCTTCTAAGGAGCATTCTAGCTGTACTTCTTCCAAGACAGATTTATTCTCTCTTCTGGCTGTCCATGGTATATTTAATATTCTTCGCCAATGCTGTAATTCAAAGGCATCAATTCTTCGTTGGTCTTCCTTATTCATTGTCCACCTTTCACATGCATATGAGACAATCAAAAATACTGTGGCTTGGATCAGGCGTACCTTAGTTCTCAAAGTGACATCTTTGCTTTTTAACACTTGGAAGAAGACTTTTGCAGCAGATTTTGCCCGATGCAGTGAGTCATTTGATTTCTTGACTGCTGCTTCCATGGGTGTTGATTGCGAATCCAAATAAAATGAAATCCTTGACAACTTCAACCTTTCTCCATTTATCTTAATGTTGCTTATCGGTCTAGTTGTGAAGATTTTGGTTTTCTCTATGTTGAGGTGTAATCCATACTGAAGACTGTAGTCTTTGATCTTCATCAGTAAGTACTTCAAGTCCTCTTCACTTTAGGCAAGCAAGGTTGTGTCATCTGCATATCTCAGGTTGTTAATGAGTCTTCCTCCAATCCTGATGTCATGTTCCTCTTAGGAAAGTACAATTGATTTTCCATGTTTTAAAATCAATGCAGTTTTAATTTGCATTTCTCTTATTTTGAGCATTTTTAAGAATAGGGCAAAGGGCGATTTTTATTTCTTCTTGTGTGAACTACCTGTTTATATTTTCTCATAAAGCTGTTGGTCTTATTTTTATCCAAAGAAGATCTTTAAATATTAGGGACATTTATCCTTTGTCTGTAATATTGACTAGAAATATTTTCCCAGTAAATCATTTTTCTTTTCACTTTCTTATGTTATTCTTTGCCATGCAAAAGATTCTTAATTTTATGTAATCAAATCTATCAATTTTTGCCCATATTGCTTCTGGATTTTGAATCATAGTTTGGAATGTTTTCCCCATACCCAAGTTATGGATTAATTTACCCATTTTTTCTCTTAGTAGTTGTTGGTTTTATTTTTACATTTACATTTCTGACCCATTTGAAATTTATCCCAGGTGTTAGGTGTAAGGAATGAATCACATTCTTTCTTCTTCAGGGAAGGTTTGAAAATTCAGGACTTTATAAAGATAACAAAAGAATCTGTTCAGAATGACTGAACCCACATTCTCTAGTGAAATCAAAGCAGGGCAGTGATGGACAAGTGTGGGGCTCTGCTCTCACTGAAGAACTAGTGATAACACCAAGTCCCTGTGGCCACAACATAATCCTTGCTCTGGTCTACTTAGGTCTGGCTTCCTCTTCTCTTGGATCTGCTGGTCATTCTCTTGTCCTTTGAGCTCTTACCAGTGCAACTCTGAGCTGGGAGTGAGGCATCTTTGTTGCAGAGGCTTTCCTGGTGAGTCCTTGTTCTTTGCATTTGTAAGTGATGAGTTCACATGTGGTATGGAGTCTCTATCAAACAATCTTTGCAGAGGGCTTTGCTTACCTCCCTGTCATACCCACTAACCTAAAGAGTGGTTTTGGTCTTTGGTCTGCTTGGGCCTTTAAAATTCTCTAACGCAAGTGTCTGGACATCAGTACTCTTGGCAGGCTGAGTTCTCTCTGGTCTGTGGGGGGAGGGAAGATTTTATTTTGCTACCTACAGGGGGAAGAGTCACTTTCTAATAATAATACTAAGCAACAACAACAAGAACAAAAACCAAACCCGTTGCTGTTGAGTTGATTCCGACTCACAGAGACCCTATAGAACAGAGTAGAACTGCCCCATAGGGTTTCCAAGGAGCAGCTGGTGGATTCCAACTGCTGACCTTTTGGGTGGCAGCAGAGCTCTTAACCACTGTGCCATGAGTAGTAATAGCTAACATTTATTGAATGAATACTATGTGCCAGGCACCAGGCTTACCCCTTGACACTTGGGCCAGGGCAAGAATACTAAAGGGGGATCACATTGCATATATCTACATACTTAAAAATTACATATCAAGTAAACTAGTTAATATGTTCTCTCCCCCATCTTGTCAAATATGCCTTCATAGTAACCTAGAAGGCCCGATTCAAATATAGACTTCTTGACTCCCTTGAGTTCCACCCCAGAACACGGCAGTGTGGATAGAAGTGGCTCCCTGCCTCCAGGCCATCTCCCATCTCATCCCATTCCCTGCTCACTCCACACCACAAGGGGGCATGCGTGCAAGCTTTTGAGTACTTCAGCTCATACATCGAAGCTCCAAGTACAAGTTCCCCTAGCCTACAATAGCTATCCCTTGAGGTCACCTTCTGGCCTAGAAGAGCACACTCTAGCAGAGCAGTCCAGAAGATGGCCCTGGAAGTGGGACCAGGGCCATTTGTGCAGGGAATTTCAGAGTCTCAGGTAACTGGAGTATGATCTACAAAGGGGAGGGCGTGGGCTCTGTGTAGACGTGTCTCCTTAGCCCTGGAGAATCTTTGTTCCCTAAGAAAAAGAAGAGTCAATATTGGGCCCCAGGTTTCTTTATATGTATTTACTGCATTCAATCCTTACAACAATCCTATGAGGAAACTGAGGCTTAGATAGATTAGGTTATCTTCCCAAGGCCAAGAGACTGCTAAGTGGGAGAGTAAGAAGTAAGTGGGCAGTCTGGCTCTTAAACATTGTCTTCTGAATTGAAAGGATTCCCCACCTCACTATTCCATCATATTTTTCTGGATAGCATTGTTAATCCCTCCCCACAGCAGTACTCAGGTATTATCTGTCTAAATTTACAAGCACTCGATAAAATGCTTGGCAACTCCCTGAACCTCCTTTAGTGGTAAAGTTAGAAATTATAAGTTAACTCTAAGATACCTTCCAGCTTCAGAATCTTAAGTTCTTAAGTGGAGATTATTACAAATCCCCCTTCAGTGTAAGCTTGAACAATGTTCCAGAAAGTATATCTGAAGGTAGCACAGAATCATTTACAAGTGATACAGCAGCGAGATTGCTACGCATCTTTAAAGTTTTGAAACACAAATTAACACCTTCTGTAGGCACATTCTACCACTTGCCTGTCAGTTTGTCGTACTGTAGTGGCTTGCGTGTTGCTGTAATGCTGGAAGTATTTGTTTTCTCTTTTCCATCTCTGTTGTTATGGTCTGTCAAGTCAATTCCTGCTCGTATGAGTATGTCCATCTCTAGGCTTTGACAAAAAACCACCATTATGATTATTCCATAGTTCTACAAATCCTGGCCCAAGCTCAAGGCTGGGGTGGGCTACTGGGGCAGAGACCATGCAGCTCCCTGGTTCCTCCCCCAGAGTGAATTTACCCAAGACCACCTGCTGATGTCACTTTGATGACTAAGGTGTGCCTGACCAAAGCTATGGTATTTTCAATTGTCTCATATGAATGCGAAAGCTGGACAATGAATAAGGAAGACCGAAGAAGAATTGATGCCTTTGAATTGTGGTGCTGGGGAAGAATATGCCATGGATAACCAGAAGAATGAACAAATCTGTCTTGGAAGAAGTACAGCCAGAATGTTCCTTAGAGGAAAGGATGGCAAGACATCATCTCACATACTTTGGACATGTTATCAGGAGGGACCAGTTCCTGGAGAAGGACATCATGCTTGGTAGAGTAGAGGGTCAGCAAAAGAGAAAGGACCTCAAAGAGATAGTATTGACACAGTGGCTGCAATGATGGGGTCAGGCATAGCAATGACTGAGAGGATGGCACAGGACCAGGCAGTATTTCTTTCTATTGTACATAAGGTTGCTAAGAGTTGGAACTGACTCCACAGCACCTAACAACAGCATCATAGGAACATCAGAGTCCCTGGGTGGTGCAAATGGTTAAGTGCTTGGCCACTAATTGAAAGATGGAGGTTCATATCCACCCTGAGGCTCCTCAGAAGAAAGTCTTGGTGATCTACTTCTTGAGGGTCATAGCCATTGAAAACCCTATGGGGCACAGTTCTACTCTGAAACACATGGGGTCACCAGGAGTCAGAAATGACTCGACAGCAACTGCTTTATAGAGACCTCTGATTGCTCTTACTATCAAACACTGGAGAAACTTATTAAGTTTAAAAAACTTATTAAGTGTAATAAGAAATTTAATATACCTTAAAGAGATTATCCTAAATTGTCAAAAATTGTAATAATGGAAAAAAGGTGTTTCTTACTATGAATTTTAGAGAAGGTGCCTTAATTAGCCTGTAGGGTCCACCGGGGAATAACATGTAATGATATCAGATTTAGTGGTCCAAATCCAGGAACTAGATGTTACCTTTATTATAAGTGACCTAAAACATTTGAAATGTACTGAAAGCATGTCATATGCTATTAGCTGTGTAACTAATTTTTCACATTCTCTCTTTGAGATTAGAGATCTCCTACAAAGGCTTCAGTAAGGGTTTTATTAGAAAGGAACACTATAACTGAATTATTACCAGGAGCATAAAAAATTATTACCAGGGCTAATGTCTGGATTAAGAACTATCAAATGATGTGCTGAAGTTGCAGATGTCTGTAAATTTCAGGTTGGTCTACAAGTAAACTAGACTTTACATAAAGTCAGAACTAGTTACATTTGAAAGACAGGCTCTCTCTGGGTATCCAGGAATTTTTTCTTTTTTTACAAAGAGTCCTTTTCAAACATGGATTAAAGAGGCCTTTTCTCACTCATCTGACCTGGTTCTTTTATGTTATCTATTGAATAGAGAATATAGAGGAACCTTACCTTCGGTAAAAAAAAGTCAGGAAACTTTTTATTGATGTGATCTTCTCTTATACTGTAGTGTCTACCACAGTTCAATAGACAGAGCCTTTGTTGAAAATAATGGTTGAAAAAAGATTGGCGTTGCGGGGGGACTTGAAAAGTTCTTTTCTCCACAAATTACTGGTAATTAATTGCCCATCCCCTTTGGCCTTAAAATTTCATATCTTCTAATGTGACTCATATGATTTACTGAAAATGTTTAATATCCCTGTAAAACATTAAACTCAGAATATGTTCTGGATAATAGATTAAAAGCATGAAATTTAACTGAAAAATCAATTTTTCTTCTATGAGTAAATCATTTGGGCTCTAAAAATGATTGGAATTGAATGGACCACATAAACCAGAGACTTCATCAGCCTGAGACCAGAAGAACTAGATGGTGCCTGGCTACCACCAATGAACGTCCTGACAGGGAACACAACAGAGAGTCCCTGATGGAGCAGCAGAAGGATGGGGTGCAGAACTCAAATTCTAGTAAGAAGACCAGACTTGGTGGTCTGACTGAGACTGGAGGTACCCCGGAAAGCATGGCCTCTGGACTCTCTGTCAGCCCAGAACTAAGGCAATTTCCGAGGCCAACTCCTCAGACAAGGATTGGACTGGGCTGTGGGACATAAAGGGATACTCGTGAAGAGTGTGCCTCTTAGTCAAGTAGATACAAGAGACCAAAGGGGCAGCTCCTGTCCAGAGGTGAGATGGGAAGGCAGAGAGGGTTAGGAGCTGGTGGAATGGTCATGGGGTATCAGGCGGAAAGGAGGAGTGTGCTGTCGCAGAATGGGGTGACCAATTGGGGTCACAAAACAATGTGTGTATAAAAAATTTTCTATGGGAGACTAACTTGAAATGCAAACTTCATTTAACTACAACAATTTAAAAAAAAAGAAAAAACAAGATGGACTGAAAAAAAAAAAATGACCAGAATTTCAGGAATCAAACAGAAATGATCAGTATGTATAACATACAGGAAATCAACATGTAACAACCAAGTGCAATAAGTCAAACTTATTGCTTTTATTTCTGAAACAGCTTTATTGCTATATCCATGACTTGTTTGTCAGATTGTTGTACTATGGTGGCTTGGGTGTTGCTGTGATGCTGGAAGATACACCACTGGTATTTTAAATACCAGCAGGGTCACCCATGGTGGATAGGTTTCAACGGAGCTTCCAGACTAAGACAGACTAGGAAGAAGGACCTGGCAACATACTTCCAAAAAAAAGTGGCCAGTGAAAACCTTATAGATAGCAGCAGAAACTTGTCTGATATAGTGTTGAAAGGTGAACCTCTCAGGTTGGAAGGCACTCAAAGTGCGACAGGAGAAGAGCTGCCTCCTGAAAGTAGAGTCAACCTTAATGACATGGATGGAGTAAAACCTTCAGGACCTTGCTGATGTGGCACAACTCAAAATGAGAAGAAATAGCCGCAAACACCCACTAGTGATCGGTATGAATGAAGAAAAATTAGAAGTTGTTAAAAATGAAATGGAACGTCTGAAGATCAATATCCAAGGCATTTAACCAAAATCAAACCCATTGCCGTCAAGTCGATTTTGACTCATAGTGATCCTACAGGACAGAGTAGAACTGCTCCATAGGGTTTCCAAGGAGCAGCTGGTGGACTTGAACTGCTGACTTTTTGGTTAGCAGCTGTACCTGTTAACCATTGCACCACCAGGGCTCCATCTAAGGCATTAGTGAGCTGAAATGGGCTGGTATTGGCCATTTTGAATCAGACAATCATACGGTCTACTATTACAGGAATGACAAATTGAAGAGGAATGGCATCACATTCATTATTAAAAAGAACATTTCACTATCAATCTTGAAGTACAACGCTGTCAGTGATAAGACAATATCCACATGCCTACAAGGAAGACCAGTTAATACAATTATTATTCAAATTTATGCACCAACCACTAATGCCAAATTGAAGATTTTTACCAACTTCTGCAGCCTGAAATTGATCAAACATGCAATCAAGATGCATTGATTATTACTAGTGATTGGAATGCGAAAGTTGGAAACAAACAAGAAGGATCAGTAGTTGGAAAATACGGCGTTGGTGATAGAAACGACGCCGGAGATCGCATGATAAAATTTTGCAAGACAAACAACTTATTCATTGGAAATTTTTTAACAACATAAACAGCAACTGTACATGTGGACCTTGCCGGATGGAATACACAGGAATCAAATCTACTACATATGTGGAAAGAGATGATGGAGAAGCTCAATATCATCAGTCAAGACACAAAGCCAGGGGCCGACTGAGGAACAGACCACGAATTGCTCATGTACAAGTTCAAGCTGAAGTTGAAGAAAATCAAAGCAATTCCAAGAGAGCCAAAGTACAACCTTGAGTGTATCCCACCTGAACTCAGAGATCATTTCAAGAATAGATTTGATGCATTGAACACTAATGACCGAAGACCAGACGAGTTGTGGGATAACATGAAGGACATCACACATGAAGAAAGCAAGAGGCCGTTAAAAAAGACAGAAAAAAAAAAACAACACCAAAATGGATGTTAAAGAGACTCTGAAACATGCTCTTGAACGCAGAGTAGCTAAAGTGAAAGGAAGAAATGATGAAGTAAAAGAACTGAACAGAAGACTTCAAAGGTCAGCTCAAGAAGATAAAGTATTATAACAAAATGTGCAAAGACCTGGAGTTAGAAAACCAAAAGGGAAGAACATGATCGGCATTTTTCAAGCTGAAAGAACTGAAGAAAAAATTCAAGCCTCGAGTTGCAATATGGAAGGATTGTATGGGCAAAATATTGACATAGGAAGCGTCAAAAGAAGATGGAAGGAATACATTGAGTCACTGTACCAAAAAGAATTGGTTGACATTCAACCATTTCAGGAGGTAGCATATGATCAAGAACTGATGGTACTGAAGGAAGAAGATCAAGCTGCACTGAAGGCATTGGTGAAAAACAAGGCTTCAGGAACTGACAGAATACCAACTGAGATGTTTCAACAAATGGATGCAACACCGGAAGCACTCACTTGTCTATTCCCAGAAATTTGGAAGACATCTACCTGGCCAACCGACTGGAAGAGATCCATATTTGTGCCCATTCCAAAGAAAGGTGATTGGATAGAATGCAAAATTATTGAACAATATCATTAATATCACACTCAAGTAAAATTTTGCTGAAGATAATACGAAAGTGGTTGCAGCAGTACATTGACAGGGAACTGCCAGAAATTCAAGCCAGATTCGGAAGAGGACATGGAACAAGAGATATCACTGCTGATGTCAGATGGAGCCTGGCTGAAAGCAGAGAATACCAGAAAGATGTTTACCTGTATTTTATTGATTATGAAAAGGCATTCGACTATGTGGGTCATAACAATTTATGGATAACATTGCAAAGAATGGGAATTCCAGAACATTTAATTGTGCTCATGAGGAACCTGTACATAGACCAAGAAGCAGACTTTAACACAGAACAGGGGGACTGCATGGTTTAAAATTAGGAAAGGTGTGAGTCAGGGTTGTAGTCTTTCACTATATTTATTCAATCCGTACGCATAGCAAATAATCCGAGAAGTTGGACTATATGAAGAACAACTGTGCATGAGCACTGGAGAAAGACTCATTCACAACCTGTGATATGTAGATGGCACAACCTTGCTTGCTGAAAGTGAAGAGGACTTGAAACACTTACTGATGAAGATCAGACTACAGCATTCAGTGTGGATTACACCTCAACATAAAGAAACCCAAAGTCTGCACAACTTGACCAATAAGCAACATCATGATAAATGGAGAAAAGATTGAAGTTGTCAAGGATTTCATTTTACTTGGATCCACAATCAATGCTCATGGAAGCAGCTGTCAATGAATCAAATGACATAGTACATTGAGCAAATCTGCTGCAAAAGACTTCTTTCAAGTGTTAAAAATCAAAGATGTCCCTTTGAGGACTAAGGTGCATCAGACCCAAGCCATGGTATTATCAATTGCCTCATGCATGCAAAAGCTGAACAATGAATAAGGAAGACTGAAGAAGAATTGATGCCTTTGAATTATGGTTTTGGTGAAGAATATTGAATATACCGTGGACTGCCTGAAGAATGAACAAATCTGTCTAGGAAGAAGTATAGCCAGAGTGCTCCTTGGAAGCGAGGATGATGAGACTTTGTCTCATGTACTTTGGACATGTTATCAGGAGGGACCAGTCCCTGGAGAAGCACATCATGCTTGGCAGGGGGTCAATGAAAAAGAGGATGACCTTCACTGAGATGGATTGACATGGTGGCTGCAACAATGGGCTCAAACATAGCAAGGATTGTAAGGATAGCGCAGGACCGGGCGGTGTTTCATTCTGTTGTACATAGGGTTGCTATGAGTCGGAGCTGACTGGACGGCACCTAACAAGCTTGTGATATAATCTACATACCAAACAATTCACCCACTTAAAATGTACAGTTCAGTGATTTTTAGTATATTCACAGTTATGCAGCCATCATCCCAATCTAATTTTGGAACATTTTCGTTACTTCCCAGAGAAACCCCATACCCATTAGCAGTCACTCCCATTCTCCTTCCCCCAGCCTTAGGCAATCTCCTTTGTGTTTATATTCGTTTGCCCTATTTTGAACGTTCAATCTGGAAATGCAGTCATGTAATATGTGGTCTTTTGTGACTGGCTTCCTTCATCTAGAATAATGTTTTCAAGGTTTTGTGCTGTAGCATGTATCAGTACTTCATTCCTTTTTGTTGTAAAATAACGTTTAATTATATGGATATACACGTTTTATTTATCCATTCATCAGTTGATGGACATTTTGGTTATTTCCACTTTTTGACCATTATGAATAAAGCTGCTATGAACATTCATGTACAAGTTTTTGTGTAAGTATATGTTACCATTTCCCTTGGTTTATACCTGAAAGTATCATTGCTGGGTCATGTGGTAACTTATGTTTAACTTTTTGAGGAACTGCCAGGTTGTTTTCCAAAGCGGCTGCATGATTTTATATTCCCACCAGCAATTTATGCGGGTTCCAATTTCTGTCTGTCTGTCCGTTTGTCTGTCTCTGTCTTTATATATATATACAACAAAACCTGTTGCCATCCACATGTGTTAACTGTTAAATGGGAAGCTATTTTGTTCTATAAGCCTTCATCTTAAGTGAGAATAGCAGCACAACTGGAAGAGCGTAGTCAATGTCACTGAACTGTGCATGTAGAAATTTTTGAAATGGTGTATCTTTGGCTGTGTGTATTTTCACCAAAAAAAAAAAAAGGTTGAAACTACAGGGGGTTGACATGTTGTGGGGTTGTTAACCAATGTCATAAAACAATATGTGTACTACTGTTTTCATGAGAAACTGTTCTGTAAGCCTTCACCTGGAGTACAATAAATAAAAAAAAAAATTAGCCCCCAAAAAACAAAAAACAAAAAAACCTGTTGCCATCCAGTTGATTCTGACTCATAGCGACATCGTGTGTGTGTGTGTGTGTGTGTGTGTGTGTGTGTGTGTATGTATAGCCGGTTGCCATGGAGTCAATTCCTACTCATAGCGTTCCTACAGAACAGAGTGGAACTGCTCCATAGGGTTTCTAAGGAGCGGCTGGTGGATTCAAACTGCCGACCTTTTGGTTAGCAGCGAGCTCTTAACCACTGTGCCACCAGGGCTCCGTGTGTATGTATGTGTGTGTGTATATATATATATATGTATGTGTATGTATATATACATACATATATATGTATTTACACATATGTACATAGTTTCCTTCAGTATGGACTACACCTCTTGTACACAGAGTAGCTGAGTCAGAACTGACTCAATGGCACCTAACAACAATAAATATAATTTCTTTCTGACTCATTTGAAGGTAAGTTGCAGACATTTTGCTTCTAAATACTTCAGAATGCATTTCCTAAGAATAAAATTTTCTCCTACACAGAGTATTATTATCATGCCTAAAGAATTAACAGTAATTCCCTGATACTCTCTAGCATCCATTCCATATTCAGGTTTTTCATTTGCCCTCCCTCCTCTCATTGTCTTCTGTGGCCTTAAAAAATAATCAGACATCCTTGATGTATTTGGTGTCATTGAATTGTACACATGACAAATGTTGAATTGGCAAATGTGTTATATATGTTTTTACAGAAAACAAAACAAAACAGGATCTAATCAGGATTCAACCACTGTATTTGGTTGTTATATCTCTTCAGTTTCTTTCAACCAGAAAAATTCCCTACATTTTTGTTGTAGTTTTGTATATTTTGCTGTTGAATTATTTACTTTTTGAAGAAGCCAGATCAGTTTGTGGTATACTGCTCGACCTTCTGGCTTTACCTGATTCTTTCCCTATAGTTTCAATCGACTTGTTCACCTATCACATTTTTCCTGTTAACTGAAGCTGGTTCTAAAGACTTGATTAGACTTAGAGTAGACATTTTTAGCAAGAATATTTTGTGCAGCATTTCATATTGTATCGCATGTGGAGGCAGGAGGAGCAGGTTGTTTTGCTACTAATGATATTAAAGTTTGCTAATTTGATTGAGATAGTGACCTCCAGATCTCTCCATATAAAGCTACATAATCTGTGAAGTGATTCTTTAGCATTATGGGAATATCCTTTCATCTAATCATTTTAGTATACATTGATGATATTTGCCTGAATCAATTACATCATTGGGATGATTTTCTAATTCTATCGTTCTTTCTACATTAATTAGCTAGCATTTTTAGGTAAATAGCATTCCCTTCTCAACTGGGGATAAACTTCAGTTCCTCCCAAAAGGCAAGGTAAATGCTTAAACGTTTCCTTTAATGGAGTTGGTGTATTGTTGTTGTTAGTTGCCATTGAGTTGGCTCTAACTCATGGTGACGTTAGGTATAACATAACAAAACGTTGTCTGGTCCTGCACCATCTTCATGATTGTTGATGTGTTTGAGTCCATCATTTTGGCCACTGTTTTCTTTTTCTTTGGCCCTCTACTTTACTAAACATGATGTCCTTTTCCAGTGATTGGTCTTTCCTGATGACATGTCCAAAGTAAGTGAGTTGAAGTCTCACCATCCTTACTTCTAAGGAAATTTGTGGTTATATTTCTTCCATGAAAATACATCCTCTTCTGAATCCAGCTTGTTATTTTGGCAGTCCATGGTATATTCAATTTTCTTTGCCAACACCACAGTTCAAAAGCATCAGTTCTTCTTCTGGCTTCCTTTTTCACTATCCAACTTTTGCATGTGTATAAAGTGATTGAAAAGACCATGCTTGCGTCAGGTGCGCCTTACTCATTAAAGTGACATCTTTGCTTTTTAAACCTTAAAGAGGTCTTTTGCAACAGATTTGCCCAATGCAAATCTTGAGGGCTGCTTGCATGGACATTGATTGTTGGTCCAAGTAGAATGAAATTGTTGACAACATCAGTTTTTTTCTCCATTTATCGTGCTGTTTATGGGTTCAGTTGTGAGGATTGTTTTCTTTACATTCAAGTGTAATCCATACTGAAGGCTGTAGTCTTTCACCTTCATCAGTGCTTCAAGTAGTCTTCATTTTTCACAAGCAAGGTTGTCTGCATATCATAGGTTGTTAATGAGTCTTCCTCAAATCCTGATGTCACATTCTTCTTCATATAGTCCAGCTTCTCAGATTATTTGTTCAATATACAGATTGAATAAGCAAAGTGAAAGGATACAACCCTGCTGCATATCTTTTTCAATTTTGAACCATGTAGTATCATCTGGTTTTGTTCAAATAACTGCCTCTTGACCATGTTTGGTTCTGTGTGAGCACAATAATGTGTTCTTGAATTCCCATTCTTCACAATGTTATCCATAATTTGTTATAATCCACACAGTCAAATGCTTCTACATAGTTGATAATACGCAGATAAAAATCTTTCTGGTATTCTCTACTTTCAGCAAAGATATATCTGACAAGAGCAGATGGATCCACATCCTTTTCTAATCCAGCTTGAACTTCTGGCAGGTCCCTTTTGAACTATGGCTGCAGTTGTTTTTGAATTATTTTTGGCAAAATTTCACTAGTATGTGATATTAATAATATTGTTAGATAATTTTGGCATTCTGTTTTATCGCCATTCTTTGGAATGGGCACAAATATGGATCTCTTCCTGTTGGTTGGCCAAGTAGCTGTCTTCCAAATTTCTTGATATAGATGAGTAAGTGCTTCCAACATTGTACCTGTTTGTTGAAACATCTCAATTGATATTCTGTCAATTCCTGGAGCCTCGTTTTTTGCCAATGCCTTCAATGTTATTTGACCTTCTTCCTTCAGTACCAGTGGTTCTTGATCATATTCTATCTCCTGAAATGTGTGAATATCAATCAATTCTTTCTAGCACAGTGACACTGTGTATTTCTTCCATCTTTTGATCCGTCCTGCATCATGCAGTTTTACGCTCATGGAATCCTTCAGTAATGCAATTTGAGGCTTGACTTTTTCTCTTCAGTTCTTTCAGCTTGAGAAATGCTGATCGTGTTCTTCCCTTTTGGTTTTCTAACTCCAAGTCTTTGTACATTTCATCATAACACTTTATACCTCATTGTCCTGAGCCAGCCTTTGAAATCTGTTCCGCTCTTCTATTTCATCATTTTTTCTGTTAACTTAAGAGCAAGTTTCAGAGTATCCTCTGACATTCATTTTGGTCTTTTCCTTCTTTACTTTCTTTTTGATGATTTTTGTCTTTCTTCATGTATGTTACCCTTGATGTCTTCTCATAATTCTTCTGGTTTTTGGTCATTAGTGTTCAATGTGTCAAGTCTATTCTTGAGACGGTCTGTAAATTCAGGCAGGATGTGTTCAAGGTCGTACTTTGGGTTTCGTGGACTTGCTTTGATTTTCTTCAGCTTCAGGTTGAACTTGCATACGAGCAATTCATGGTCTGTTCCGCAGTCAGCCCCTGGCTTTGTGTCTTGATTACATTGAGCTGCTTCATCATCTCTTTCCACACGCATGGTAGATTTGATTCCCGTGTAGTCCATTTGTGAGGTCCATGCGTATAGTCATTGATTATGTTGTTAAAAAACTATTCCTGATGAATAAGTTGTTAGTCTTTCAGAATTCTATCATGTGATCTCCTGTGTCGTTTCTGTCACCAAGGCTGTATTTTCTAACTACTGATCCTTCTGCTTTGTTTCCAACTTTCAGGTTACAATCATCAGTAATTATCACTGCATCTTGATTGCACATTTGATTAATATCAGATTGCAGATGTTGGTAAAAATCTTCATGGTTGGTACATAAATTTGAATAATACTCATATTAACTAGTCTTCCTTGTAAGTATATGGATATTAACCTATCACTGACAGCATTGTAGTTCAGGATAGATCTGGAACTACTCTTTTTGACAATGAATGCAACACCATCCCTCTCTAATTTGTTGTTTCCAGCTTAGTAGACCATATGATTATCAGATTAAAAATGGCCAATACCACTCTGTTTCATTTCTGATGATTTCAGATTTTCCTTGATTTATACATTATACATTCCACGTTCTGATTACTAATGGATGTTTGCTGCTATTCTCATTTGAGTTTGTCACATCAGCAAATGAAGGGCCCGACGGCTTTACTTCATCCTCGTCATTAAGGTTGACTCGATTTTGAGACGGCAGGTTTCCCCTAGTCATATTTTGAATACCTTCCAACCTGAGGGGCTCACCCTTCAGCACAATATTGGACAATATTCTTTTGTGATCCATAGGATTTCCATTGGCTAATTTTTGGAAGTAGATTGCCAGGCCTTTCTTCCTAGTCTTCTCATAATTCTTTGTCTGCAAGCTCCACTTAGTCTGGAAGCTCTGCTTTGTCTGTCTTAGGCTAGGTTCTCCAGAGAAACAAAACCAGTGACCAAAAAAAAAAAAAACCAAACCCATTGCCATCAAGTCGATTCCAACTCATAGCGACTCTATGGCAAAACCACTGAAGCAAATATATATAATTATAGAGATTTATCTCAAGGAAATGGCTTATGCAGTTGAAGAGGCTGGCAAGTTCCAGGTCTGTGGGTCAGACATCAGGCTGGAGGCTTCTCCTGACTCATGTAGCTGCAGGGACTGATGAACCCAAGATCAGCAGGTCAGATTGCAGGCTGCTGGCTCACAGGCTGCAGAGGCTGATGAATCCCAAGATTGGCAGGCAGCTGTCTCAAGTCCCAGTAATGAGGTCAGATGATGATGAGCCTGATGCAGGATCCAGAGCAAAAGCCAGTGAGCTTTGCCAGAACGTCCATATATATATATATAT
>NW_004443941.1:7320555-7370936 GCF_000243295.1 Trichechus manatus latirostris | reverse complement strand
ATATAGGATGCAGGCCACACCCCCAAGGCAACGCCCCTTACAACTGATTGGCTGATCATATCATCAGATTACATCATGGAGGATGACTACATTATTACATAACTGCCAAATCACTGAGAATCATGGCCCAGTCAAGTTGACACACAACCTTGACCATCACAGTCTGGAAGCTCTGCTGAAATCTGTCCATCATTTTAAATACCATTTGCATAGCTTCCAGCATTATAGCAACCCATAAGCAACCACAGTATGACAAACTGACAGGTGGGTAGTGTGATGTAATAGCCCCTGTAAAACTAGCAAATTATTAAAAATAATTTACCCTTGAAGTTAAATAATTTAGCTAGGACATGCTTCCATGGAGATTATTCTATATCATTTTCCCCCAATATACAATGTGCCTCCTTAATCTACAGATTTGGTTTTTTATTATATTCCTCTTTTATTTCTGAATATTTTTTCTATTTTCTTGGCTTCTCTAATTTAAGAATACCACTGATCTGTAGGTTGAGTTAGCTTTGTTCTCTATCATCTCTCTAATTACTTTAATGTCCTTGTCTTTTCCCTCTGCCTTCCTTGTGATCATTTCCAGTGTTTCCTCCAGGCTGGTAATTCGATGTCGATTTTTTCTATTCTGTTTCAAATTTATTCATTAGACTTGTAAATGTGGGTTTATTTTTGGGTTAGTTTGACCTTTATTTCTCTTATTTTTTGTCCATCCATCTTCAAGCTTTTGATATTTTGAATTCATATTATAACTAAGTTCTTTGGTAGAGAATCTGCTTCTTTGACCTTAATATTCTTCCAGACTGGGTCTTCATCTGTCTTTTGCATATAATTTACCTTTATTTCAGGGCTTTGTTTTGCTTTTGCTATGCTCTTTCTTTTAATTTTGCTCATGTTTTGTAGGGGCAGTGCTTTCCAGATCACTTATCTATTCTGAAAAATTATGTATGAATTCTTCACATTCTTCCTACCTTATCTGAGAATGAGTTACTCTTCTTAGAGCTGTAAGTTAATGCCTGGGTATTTTTTTTTCCATATTCATTATTTAATTTCATCTTTCTAACTACCTTTTTTAAAAAATTGTGGTAAATAATTCCCGAGGCCAACTCTTCTGACAAAAATTAGACTGGACTATGGGACATAAAATGATACTTGTGAAGAGTGTGCTTCTTAGTTCAAGTAAATTCATGAAACTAAATGGGCAGCTTCTGTCCAGAGGTGAGATGAGAAGGTGGAGAGGGTCAGGAGCTGAATGGACATGGGAAATCAGAGGTGGAAAGGAGGAGTGTGCTATCACAGTATAGGGAGAGCAACTAGGGTCACATAACAATGTATACATTTTTGTACGAGAGACTAACTTGAATTGTAAACCTTCACTTAAAGTACAATTAAAAAAAAGACATGAAACTGGAAAAACAAAACAAAACAAAACAAAAACCAGATGGTGCAGCTGCAAGCTGTTGGTGTTTGCCTCATCTTGACTGACAGTGGGTCAGCTCCCTGACCCTCCATCCCCATCACTCTCCACCCATATGTGCATGTGAGAAATAAACTTGTGTTAAGCTGAAAAAAAAAATTGTGGTAAATATATAGGTTAAAAAAATTGCCATTTCAACCAACTTCACATGTACAGTTCAATAAGATAAAATATGTTCATCCTGTTGGTCAACAATCACCATTAATTGTTCCCGAATTTTCCATCACCCTTCATGGAAGCAGTGTCCCCTAAGCATCCAACAGTGTTTTGAGACTGGTATTATACTTGCTCCCATTTAAAGATAAGATAAATTGAGGCTTAGAGATAGCATGTGATCCAGGCTTGAGTTCATGCCCTTTGATTCCTTGTCTAGTTCCCTATGCTGCATGGGTATTGCTTTTTATCCATTTTTCTGTAGCCTGAGGTGGCTAGAGTAGGGTGAGAAAGGGTGAGATCTATTGGGACTGAGGGGACAAGGCTTTGCTCTCTCTTGATATCCTATGAAAAGTCCAGTTCCAGAGCCCATTCCAAAGAGCTGAACGTGTATGTCACTCCCATGGACTTGGCCTTATTCTCCTGAGTTTGCAGTGTCCCGGTGATGGCAGGCTCTGGTGAAACTTTCTATTTCTACTGAAGACCTGAGGCAATACATAGGGTCTTCTCTCAATGTATCCTCTCCTCCTGCCTCGGGGTGATATACTTCTCTCATTTTACATTTCTAAACTGGAGTATTTTAGATAGAATTTTCATGAGTTTTTCAACTTACCTTCTGTTCTTAGAACTTCTCCATGAGAATCTTTTTCCCCCTAAGAAATTTGAGGGAAATTTTCTGATTTTGCTTTACTCTGCTATATTTTCTTATCAATTATTTAATAATAAATGGACCTGTATCTTGGAACTATGATATAGGTTGAGAGGCATGAGGGTAATGGTTAACAGTACTACCTCTGTAGCTGGACAGACCTGTGTTGAGTTCTGGCTCTGCCACATATTGTGTAATCTTGCTAAAATTACTTACTTTCCCTGGGCCTCAATTTCCTCACCTTAAAATGGAGATGATAACTACTCATAGGGTTGTTGCGAGGCTTAAAAGAGACAAAGTACATAAAATGCCCTCTCTTCTTTTCCCATAGTATAAGGATCCTTTATTTTTAGCTAGGCACATGGTTGCCCAGAATAAAGACTATAGTTCTAGACCTTCTTGAAGCTAGGTATGGCCATGTAACTAACTTCTGCCCAATAGGATGTAAACAGAAGAGACTTAGGGTAATTTTTGGGAATCTTTTTTTTAAAGGCAGCCAGCATGTGCCCTTTGCCCCTTTTTCTGTTCTTCTTTGAAATGTGCTTGGAATGTGCATGTGACAACTAAAACTCCATCTTGAACCATGAGGTCTAGGGACAAAAGAGCAGACTGCTGGTATACTGGCAGTAGCCTGAGTAAGGATTTAAGTAGAGCTGGCGCCCTGATGACACAGTGGTTAAGAACCACGGTGTGCTATGGCTGTGAACCAAAAGGTTGGCAGTTCAAATCCACCAGCTTCTCCTTGGAAGCCCTGTGGAGAAGTTATGCTCTGTCCTAAACGGTCACTATGAGTCAGAATCGACTTGACGGCAACGGGTTTAAGTAGAGCCATCAAACTAGGCCTGTACTACCTGCAGGTTTTTGTGAGAAATAACATTTTATTAAGTTTATCAAACAAAAATTTTCAATAGTAATCACTAGTATTTTGGGTTCATCACTCACAGGAGACTACTATCTAACCAGTTTCTTTCATCATGCTTAGTGGTTAAGAACAGCCAGACTTCCCAAATTCGAATCCAGGGTCTGTCACTACTATTGTGCATCCTTAGGCAGCTTACTTAAACTTTCTTTGCCTTAGTTTCCTCATGTGTAAAATGAGGAAATAATAGTACTTACTCCACAGAATTATTATTGGGATTAAATGATTTCATACATGTAAAGCATCATTTACAGTTCCTGAAACATAGTGCTATTATAATGCCATAATAAATGTTATTCTATCAGTTTTACTCTTGCTTTTCTAGATTGCTATTTCTAAATTATATTACTAAGCCTATTTCACACTTGCTTCAAATAGAAAACAGGTATAATTGTTAATATATACCACCACATAGTAATAATTATTCACATAATGCTTTACACATTATTAACACTTTGCACATGTATATTATTTGGCTTCACTCTCACAGTTATCTTGTATCGTTGTATGTTATTAAATGAGGAGACTAAGGATTAGAGGACTTAGTGATTTGTCTAAAGTTACAAGGTGTCAGAGCAGAATTTCTTCCTCAACTCTTTTAATTGAAAGTACAATCTGGGGTAGCATGATGGTCATTAGTTATGATAGTAAAGATAATTTAAGATATGAACATGTCATGTTATATCCATTTGCACTTGTTTAGGAGACTCATGCCAACATAATTTTGCACTTTCTCTGGAGTATGTCCCTTGCCTTCTGGACCACTGCCTCTACCTCTACTGTAGTACTTCAGGCACTACCTCAGGCTATTCCTGGACTGCTACTCTGTTTTGTTATTCCCCTCTTTAAAAAAAAAAAAAAAATGGCTTGCCATTACTTAAAGTATCTAGTCCAAACCTCTAGGTTCAGCTCTATCCACAATCTAATCTTTTAGCCTTATCTCTCCTTCTTATCTTACGTGAATTCTCTCTTGCATCAAACTGGGAAAGTCTGTTCAGCCTTCTCTAAATCTGTTTTTTGGCATCTTTGCTTTTGTTTATTCCACAGACCCATCTAGAATGCTCTTTCAATTTATCTTTGCTTATCTCAGTTCTACCTATCTTTTCTCTTTCCTCATGAAGCATCTCCTGACTTATGATAGCTGGGGAATCTTCTCTTCTTCTGAATTCCTATGTAGAATTTATTGTCGTTATAGAAGTCACTTGGCACTGTTTTATGGCATGGCATTAGGGGAATTGGTCATCTTTATTTTTGCTTATGTCTCAAATCTTTTCCAGGCCGGGTTTTATTTTCGGTAGTCCCTAGCACAGTGCCACCTCACACGTTTGTAGATTCCTGTTTCCTTAAACAGAAAGATGAGACTAGTTCATATCCTCTTTGTTAGCAACTACTCATCCATGCTCTGCATTTCTAGTCTTCTTCTCCATGCTTTCCTACCAGGTCAGACGACAGTCTTAAAGCTTGAGGTAGTTGAAGAATTGAATAAGCAATTATACTGAGTGGGTGGAAAGGAAAGGACATGTTCCAAACGTCCAATTCATCATCTTTTGCAGCCTTAGTCATTGGGATTTTGAAATCTTCTTTTACCAAAGGTCAGCTGTGGCCTCAATTTGAAAATAGGCTACTTTAGAGCAAGGCTTCAAACGGGCTCGAACCCCTGCTGAGAATTTGCATTTTCACCCCAAATATACCGCATCAGAATCTACGTTTTAACAAGATCCCTAGGTGATTCTTACGTACAATAAATTTTGAGGACCACTGCTCCACCAGTGGTTCTCAGAATTGGTCCCTAACCAGCACCATTAGCATCGCCTGAGAACTTGTTAGGAATGCAGATTTCTAACGGGTTGGAAGCCCTGTTCAAAACACAGGGGCAGAACACAGTGGGATTCATAGTCTACTTCAGGCGGTGTTAGGAGAAATGCCACCAGCTTTTGAGGGCCAAGGTTAGTTGTTCATGGCGTGAGCACCTTCCCACTTCCAAAATCTGGTTATCCTTAAATACTCAAGTCCTCTAACTTAAGGAGGCAGGTCAATGGAAGGAAAGAGGTAGACGCCGGTTCCCGGATAGAGCAGAGCAAGACCACATTTCCAGAAGCCTGTATATTGTTTTCTTAAACTTGACAGCATCGCACTTTGACACATTTGAATCCATGTGAATAAAAAAGGAAAACTGACGTAGGAAACTAATTTGAGTAATCCAAGTGAAGAGACAGGCTATAGTACCCCTGACTGCGGGCTGGTGAGGAGAAATTTTCAGATTGGGTCGTAAAGACTGTCTCCACTCCAACCCAGCCGTTCTCCTCAGAGACAGACCCAAGCCGGCCGCTTGCCTCAGTCACTAGGGCGCGCCGGCATAGGGCAAGCGGTCTTCTCTGGTGAGCGTTCCCTCACCTCGAGAACCTCAGGCACCATCAACGTCCGTAACGGCCGCTCTACTGCTCCTCTGGTCGCGCGGAATCCTGGGACTTGTGGTCCGGCCCCGCGCGCTCCTCGCGCGAGTCGGAACGGAGCCGACTACAATTCCCAGGATGCACCGGGGGAAGAGGCAACCTGGGCGGGGAGCTGGAGTGGCGGGCCCAGCCCTGTGGGGCGTCGCCGTTTCCAAGAGCCGCTGTCTCGCCTGGTAACCGGCCACCGCGGTTCCCGAAAGCAGCGCTACGGCCCCGCCCCCGGAGCCGCGGCTGGAGGCAGAACTTGTCTTCCGCGGCGCTCCGGTGACGAAGCCCGTCCTCCGGTGCGGGAGACGGGGAGGGGAGGGCATGCAAAGGATCTGCGCCCGCCCGAGCGGGATCCTGGTCGCGCGGGCGGCGTCTCCTCGGAGCAGAGGTTAGCGGCTGAGGGCGCGGGATGCTCCGCGGGCGGGCGGGCGAGGCTGACGGGGTGGGAGCAGCGCGCGCCGGCCGGGGCGTCCGCCGAAGTCTCCCACTGGGCTGAGGCTGGACCGGCGAGCCCTCGGGCCCCCTAGCTAGCGCAGACCTTCCTGGGGAGACGTGAACGACGTTTGCCACTTGTTCATTATTTCATTTCCTCGGAGCGGTAACGTTTGTAGGTAGGTAGCGTGCTCTCTTCTCCCTCCAGCTGCCCTAGTGTCTCGTTTCCTCCGATTCAGAAATCCTTTACGACGTAGAGTTGCGGATGAATGAGAGATGCTGAGTTCTTTAAGGTTTTCTCGGTGACGAGAGGGTCCACGAATTTTAAACACATACACGACAACTAATTGGAGCATTAAAAAAAAAAAAAGACCTTTGCATATTCGCCTGGACTTTTATGGGGAAAAGGGGCCTTGGTGGCGCAGTGGTTAAGAGCTCGGCTGCTAACCAAAAGGTCAGCAGTTCGAATCCTCCAGCTGCTCCTTGGAAACCCTGTGGGGCAGTTCTGCTCTGTCCTACAGGGTGGCTGTGAGTTGGAATGGACTCGACGGCAACGGGTTTGGTTTTTGTTTTTTTATGGGGAAACAGCAAATGTTCCTTCAAATCATATCAGCAACCGCTAGCCAGCAGCGTTTGGGGTCATATTTCATATCATTAAGGAGATGAATGTGGAAGGAGATGGGGGAGTAGTTGACATTTTTTTTTTTTTTTTTAACTTGGTTTAGTTTGGGCATCATTTTCTTGGACTGAGTGACTTACGCAGTGAATCTGTTTCTCCCTTCCTCGCTCCAGCACCCTGGATGTAGACTGTCGGTTTCGAATACAAGGACGGTGATAGCCAAGCTCTCCCGGATTCCCTGTAAAATCAAAGCTGTCACAGACGAAATCCCGCCGCCTGCCGAGAAGCCCTCGCGCGCCGCGAACTTGAGTGCGCCGACTGGGTGATCGGTGTTGGGTATGCAGATCCCCGATTTAGAAGGCGGGGTGACCCCCGCACGAACCTCTCCCGGGGACCGGAGGCCGCAGGTGCAGTGAGGCGCGCGCGGGTGCGGGCGCCCCCGGAGCCGCCCCGCCCGGGACAGGGAGCTGGGGCGCCCGGCGGCGGCAGCTGGACTCCGGCGGCGGAAGATGGTGGCGGCGGGCGCGCTGGGCTGTGCCTGTGCGTCGCCGCGGATCCCAGCGCCCGGCGCTGCACGCTGAGCCCTTGCAGGTCGGTCGCAGCCTGAGCCTCGGCAAGGACAGAGCCAGCGCGCGGGGCTCCAGGGGGCGAGTGGGGTCGGCTTATCATGGCCGATCGGACAGCTCCCAGCTGCCAGCTCCGACTGGAGTGGGTATACGGGTACCGGGGCCACCAGTGCCGCAACAACCTGTACTACACGGCAGGCAAGGAGGTGGTCTACTTTGTGGCCGGGGTCGGGGTGGTGTACAACACCCGCGAGCACAGCCAGAAATTCTTCTTGGGACACAACGACGACATTATCAGGTAATGGGGGGGTGGGGGTGGAGAAGAGATGGGTGTGGAGGCTGGAATGGGGTGGGATGGGGGGACTAACTGGGTTTTCCCGGGGTCAGATCCGGGAGCCCCATGGAATAAAGCATTCTCTCTGGAACCTCCTGGAATTACAGGACTGCTGATTCAGAGGCTAGGGGAGAAACAGAATTGGGGGTGCAGGTGGGAAGGGAGACGTCTCTTTATTCCTCCGGAAGGCTTTGAAATCCCTAAGGAGTTGCGTGTCTTGATGTTTTTTGGTGTTCGTTCCTGCTACAAGTGGAAGGATCCTGGATAACTATCAAATGCTTCTCCGTTCCCTCCCTAAGCAAATGTAGGACCAATAACCTGCGCTGTGGGTATCACCTTTGGGATGCTTCTCAGTAGGTTTCTCAGTTAACAAGAGGATTTAAAAAAAAAACAAAAATCCCTAAAGGAAATTTTGCTACAGGTAATTTACAATCTCCATCCCAGATGCTTTGAAGCTGGGAAATTCTGCAGTGGGTAGGGAGTTTGTTCTGTAACATTTCGCTTGGTATGTTTTAATGCCCCAAAGCATATTTTACACTAAATGGATGCTTCCATAACTTCAGTAAGGTTATAAAAGGCTGGCAGCTGCTGCACCACAGAATCCTGCCAACCAGCCCACAGAACCATCAACATCTTGTGGCAGATGACCAGGACTGATAGAAGGACAGTTGGGTGAATAGCCATCACAGGGACCCTCCGCATGAAACTCGCGGGGGACTTATTTTGATTCTTGGCCTTATCGTCTCATCTGTGGACCAGATGTATTTTCCTTTTTCAGATTCTTGTGTGACCAAACAAGGTGTGGTCCAGATGGCCTTCACAGGGAACCCTTTTCAGCCTTTGGCTGTTAAGGAAGATTTCCATGATATGGGGGTCTCAGCCCACACGGACAGTGACTTCCTGAGGATGGACAACTGAGAGAAACCCTATCTGTACCTTCCCAGCTTGCATATACTCTTGATATAGAACAACTTCTGTCACATTTTCAGGATATTGCCACTCTTGCCTTAAGTTTGCCTTTCATAATGAAATAAATGTTTAAGTGGTGTAATGTGGTTGAATGTCAGTGCTGCTAATTTCTCAGTGGGAAGAATGGTTTAAAAGACAAGCTCCTTTTTTTTTCCTTCTTGTATTGTGCTTAGGTTCCAAAGCCTTTTTTTTTTTTTCCCCAGACTTAAAGTTGAAAAATTATTATGGAAGGTTAGAAACTTAATATTTGAAAATAAAGCAAGGTGTGTATTAAAAAAATCTTAGAATGAAATCTTAAGTACTAGGAGCTCCACTGTTCTCAATATTTGGGACAACTGGCAGATAAAACTTTGTTCATATCACATATGACAAAGTAGCTTTCCTTCCTCCCATATGGTAACAGGTTGTGATTGGGGCACCCTTACCTAGTCCTAGTCCTGAAGATTTTGCTTCTCTAATTGCCAGGCTGATTATTAAAGTCACAGGTGCAAATGGTTAACAGTGACTTGTGAAAAGGTTAAATGTTTAAAAATTTAAACCCATTATGTGTTTGCTCTGTCTGTCTTAATGCAGCGCTTTCCATTACAACATCAAAATAAGATGTAGTCCTTTGGGGGAAGGGAGACAGTGGCAATTAAACAGAAGATTCCCGGGGTTAAATGATGTTAATGTGACAGTTCACTGAACTTGGAGGATTTGAAATCCTAATTCTTTCTCTAATAGGGAAAAAAAAAGTCCATGTTGAAAGTGAAGGTGGGAAAAGGGTGGAGCTGCAGTAAACCGTTGTTATGACAGGCAACTGGACTAGTGGGGATGAAGATATCTGACTTGGGTGGTTTAAAGAAACACTTAGATGTGAGGAAAAGGGGAATGAAGTTATTTGTATAACTGGGTTTGCAGAGAGTCATGATTAATGAAAAGAAAAAAAAAGACGGTTTAGCTTGTGGGCTGTTTATGCAGGTAGTTATTGCCTTATGCTAAATAATGCCATAGGAGTAAGCATGCCTTCTGAGAAAGGACTTTATTGCTAAGTTCTCCGTGAGATTTGGTTGGGTCTGAGTATGTACAGGTGATCAGAATTCTTTATCGCTTTGTGTCTTTTCACATAGGAATAAAATAAAGTTGAACATTAAAAAAACATAAACTGCAATATTATGTAATTTAGATCTGTAAAATTAGATGTTTATGTTATTATTTTGCTTTATTTTATATGGATAAGTATTTTTTTCTGGTGATGGCAGTGCACAAGCCTGATTTTTTTTATCCTTAGTATGTGGGGCTCTGAAGAGTCATTTCTTTCATAATTTTATTCCCATGAACATATTAGATGTTTGAAATTAACACTGTAAAATGTGAGAATATTTATGTATTAAACTGTGTAGGTGAGTAGGAAAATCATACTCTTTTATCTTTCTGAATTTCAACTTATTTCTGTATGTCCCAGTATAGTACTGTTTTCCTACCTGAAATATTTAAGTTTTTCATTGACTAGGGAGGACTATAGCTAAGGTTTTAATGCAGAAGTATTTTGGGTTTTTTAGAATCATTACATAAATAGAATTTCTAACTCTTGATTCCATCAAATACTATAAGTAATCATCTACTTGGTACTTAGCTTTTGCATTAGTTTGAAAGATATATTCATAATGCATATATTTCCTACTGCTTTATTTTTTGTGCGGCTTTGCTCAGAATATCAACTAGAAGGCAGCCCAAGAAATATTGATAACATACTCGGTTTTATAAAACCGTGTGCTCTCTGAGATCATGATGGACCTTAATAATAACGTAGGATTTTGCAGAGCTCGTTAGAGCTCAGCGTATGTGTCCTCCTGCTTTGACAGGCAACGTGTTTAAGTCAGATTTTTAAAAATGTTGCCATGTGAGGCATAATGTGATTTTTTGGATGTGGAGGCTTAGTTTTAGTCTCTTGAATGATTGCCCTTCAATACAGATGACAGATTAGAGGATGATGCCATATTTTAGCCCCAATAACACTGTGAAGGGACAAGTCAGTACTTCAAGCAGTGTTTGCCATTGGGCTAACAACAGTGCTCAAACAAGGGCTTGAAGGCAGGGGCAGTAATAGAGACTGGAGTAATTTCTAACTCGGTTTCTACTTCAAGTAGCAGAACATGACAGAAATGGAGGAAATGAAAGAAAAGGTCATGAACGCATTCGCTCCCTGCCATCTCCCACCGTTTTCACAGTTACTTCAGTTTATCTCCTGACTCTGGATCCCGATGTTGCTTCTGACTAGTTCCCTGTCACCATTCTCTTCTCTCCTCCGTTTCGGCTCTGTATTGCAGGTTTTCCTGTGATTCTGTTTTAGGGGAGAGAGCGTTGACTTTGACCTCACACATGCTCCCTTGTGAACCCCACTTTGTCATTTACTGGAGCCATCTGAGTGAGGGGCTTGACCTCTCAGGGCCTTGTTGATTTGTGAAATGGGGCGACGGTACCCACCTTGCAGAGTTGTTGTAACTCTAGAAATATACTAGAGATAATGCATGTAAAGGGTTTAGCCTTGGGCCTACCCCTTGGTTGGTGCTCAATAAATGTTCTTAGCTGTAGTAGTGGTAGTATTCAATTAAAAAAGAAGACACACCAAAAACAGTGATTCCTCGTTGCCCACCGGCTGAAGTCCAAATTCCTTAGCCTTCCATTCTCTCTGTCCCCAACCAACCTTTCTTTTATTTTCCTTTTTAAAAAATCAAATTGTTTGCTTCCCACTTGCTATGTGATAAGATCGCCCTGTTCTTTCCTGCTTCATATGCTTCATCGAAATACCGTTGCTGTCGAGTCAATTGTGATTCATAGTGACCCTATAGGACAGAGTAGAACTTTTCCCATAGGGTTTTGAAGGAGTGGCTGGTGGATTCGAACTGCTGACTTTTGGTTAGCAGCTGAGCTCAACCACTGCACCACCAGGGCTCCATATGCTTCATACTGGAATGATTTATCTTCCCTCCTCACCACCCTCCATGGGGAGTGTGGGCTTTGATAAAGTCAGGCAGACATGAGTTTGAATCCAGATCTGCCAAAAATCAACTGAGTAACCTAGACAAACTACTGAACCTCTCTGAGTCTCAGCTGTCTTATCGGTAGACAGCTTCTCATCTATAAAATGGGGTTTTAAAGTTATCTACCTTGTAGTTTTTTGGTGAGATGACATAAAAGGTGCCCCACAGTGTTTGACAAATAGTAAGTGCCCACCACAGGGGTCTGTTTGTATCCATGGCCTGCATGGCCCACCCAGGTCAGTCTCACCTCTCCCAGGAGACCTTTAACCATCCTTGGAGGAAGGGACTCCTTGCACTCCTAAATTTTTACATCTTTTGTAACCAATGCTGCTCATTTAATATGTATTATTTAGTGCCATTCTTTTATTCAGAATATTTTCATTTGTAAATGTACACAAGGTACTTTAGGGCGAGAATATATCAATATAAGCAGAGCTAACATTTCCTGAGTGCCAGACTCAGAGCTGAATGCATGTACAGATTTATCTCATCCATCCCTCAATAACCCCATGAGGAAGGTACTATTATTAACCTCAGCTCACTGGTGAGGAAACGTAGGCACACAGAGATGAAGGATCCTGGCCATGGTCACCAGCTGGCAGACATAGAATGGGAATTGGAACCCACGTTGGTCTGATTCCAAAGTCCAAGGCTATTGTTTCACTGCCTTACAGAACTCTCTTCTTTTTCTCAGTCACTGTGCTCTCTACCACTTACTAAGTGCTTAGTAAACTGGTTGCCCTTTGGAACTCTGTTTGTTATCTATCAGTCTATTAATCCTGTGCTTTATTCAAGAGTATTGAAGCAGGTAGCTAGAACCCAGTCTGGAAATGGAACAGTGTCCAAGTACATTTTATGAACATCATTGGCTTTGGAACAGTGACCTGAAACAGTCTTCTCCTGGAGATGTTTAATTTTTTTTTTTTTAAGTCTAAATTGTGACATGGCTGAAATAGTCTGGTGTTGCAAATACAATGGACTTCTTGACTTGGAAGAGGGGTTGTCTGACAGCAATGATTGGGCCTGGACAGTTACATAAACAGACTCACATGAAGGCCTGGAGATGTGATTTTTCATCTTTAGTCTTTCGACTAGTTTGAATGAGGGAATTGATGTAACTATAAAGAATCAAGCTTGTATTGAGTTGAGTGCCTGCTCTTTACCGCATACTTTGTATTTATGCCATTGCATTGAATTTCCCGTCCCCCAATCCTGAGAAATAGCCTTCTCGTTTTACAGATGTGGCTCTGCTTTAAGTACTGACTTGTCCCTTCACTGAGAGACAAAAGAATTAAGCAGAGTCACTTAGCGGGACCATCCCACTGAGTTCATGGGATCCCACTTACTCTGTTCATTGGCAAGAGCATGAAACCAAAGGTTTTGGTGGAAGCTTATGGTCTGTTCATAAATGGTCTTATTGTTGTTGTTGTTAGATGCTGTTAAGTCGGTTTCGACTCATAGTGACATTATAGGGCAGAGTAGAACTGCCCCATAGGGTTTGCAAGGAGCGGCTGGTGGATTTGAACTGTCAACCTTTTGGTCAGCAGCCAAGCTCTTACCACTGTGCCACCAGGACTCCATAAATGATCTTATTATTAAGCCATAGTCTACTTGGTGATTTTTAGGAAGTTCTAGTCTCTAAGTTGGGTATATTTTATTCTTCCTCATTTGTTTATTCATCAAAAATTTATTTAACATTTACAGTGTACCAGGTGTAGGGGATGCAGCAGTGAACATAGGAGAGCCCCCCTCAAGTTTACATTCTGGTGGAGGAGGCCAACGATAAATGGACGAGACAGTAAGAGGAATATAAACCAAACAAAAACAAAACCAAACCCGTTCCGTCGAGTCGACTCCTACTCATAGCAACCCTATAGGACAGAGTAGAACTGTCCCAAAGAGGAATATAGATTTCAACAAGTGCTGAGAAGGAAATAATCATTGCAAGGAACTGGGTTGTTTGGGGATGTGGGGACTACTTTAGATAGGGTTTCCAGAGCAGCTCTCTGGAGAGATGGCATTTAAACTGAGATCTAAAGGATGAGAAGAGGGCAGACAGGTGAAGACATGCTGGCAGAGGAGAGTTCCATGCAAAGGCTCCAGAGTGGTAAAGAAGTCAGTGTGTCCAGCATTCTGATATAGATACCCAGAGAAAGACCCAGGTCATCGTAATTCTCTTCCAGGTTGTTAATGCCTCGTGGGTTTTGACACTGTTATGGCCTAGACTTCCCAGGACAGTCACAAGTACTCCATTCAGTTATTGCCATGGGTACACTTGTCCTTGTCAGACCATGGCTCTAAATGTTTAATTCAGAAACTATGACCACATTTTTATTTGGGAAATATGGCTGCCATATAATAGCTTGCTGCTTGAAAAAGCATTGCACTGGACTATACTGTCTTGTGAAGACTGGTGTCATCCCTACCGGTAAGGGTAAGTAAGGCAGGTAGTTACACCGTGGCAAAGAAAAATGGTCCCCGTGGCAGCATCTCTAGTTACTGCTGTCCCAGGGCCTCTCTCATCCCCAAGGATGCAGATCTGAACACCTTTGCAATGTGAGAGAGGAAAAGGAAGCTACCGGGTAGGCTGACTCCCTTGGCTCTGTTCTGGGATTGACTCTTCCCTCAGTAGACGGGAGCCACATGGAAAGTTGCCCATTAGCCAGCAGGCCACACACCTTCAACAGCTGGGCTCCTCCTGTAGGTTTAACTTGAGTTCATCATACGCAGGTTGGTCTTAAATGTTATTACAGTGTTTTAGAGCAAGCCATACTTCTCACATAGCATTGTGTATAGGAGTCACGGGGAACTTGCTCAAATCCAAATTCTGAGTCAGTAGGTCTGGTGTGAGGCCTGAGATTTTGCATTTCTAACAAGCTCCCAGGTGATACCAGTGCAGCTGTTTCAGACTATTCTTTAAGCTGCAAGATCTTAGGGAATCCATTGGTATGTTTCAGACCTTAATCCAAAAATCCTAAACCAAACCTATTGCCGTCAAGTCAATTCTGACTCAGAGTGACCCTAAAGGACAGAGTAGAGCTGCCCCATAGGGTTTCCAAGGAGCGGCTGGTGGATTCCCGCTGCCCACGTTTTCGTTAGCAGCTGTAGTTTTTAACCACTACGCCACCAGGGTTACCAGTCCTCAAAAGAGCAGTGTTTTTTTTTCAATCCAAAAAATGCTGCAACCTAGTGAAATAGACTTTTAGTAGTATATACATGTATATATGATATATATATTTACTTCTTAAATTAGCAGAGTCAATTTTTTGGGTTGGTTTAAGCTGGTACCTAGCTCAGTGTACTTTCCTCCCCAGAAAGAACCCAGGAGGCACTTACTGGAACAAGTTAAGGAGATGATGCGCCTGTCTCTGGAGTGGTGTGGGCAGTGGAAGAATGTGTCCACAGCCTTTGTGTGGACATGTTTTCCATTCTCTTGAGTGTATCCCTAGGAGTAGAATGGCTTGGTTATATGGTAACTCTCTGTCTGACATTTTGAGAAACTGCCAAAATGTTTTCCAAAGCAGCTGCACCATTTTATAATCCAACCAGCAATGTATGAGGGTTCTAATTTCTCTATATCTTTGCCAACACTTGTTATTGTCTTTTTTTTTTCATTATAATGGGTGTGAAGTTGTATCTCATTATGATTTTAATTTGCGTTTCCCTAATGACTAATGATGTTGATCATCTTTTCATAAATTTATTGGCCATTTGTGTGTCTTCTTTGGATAAATGTCCATTCAAATCATTTGCCCATTTTCTAATTGTGTTATTTTTCTTTTTTTATTGTTGAATTGTAAGAGTTCTTTATATATTCTGGATACAAGCCCCTGATCTGAATTTACAAAATTTTTCTGTCATTCTGTGGGTTGTCTTTTGACTTTGTTGACTGTGTCCTTTGAAGCACAAAAGTTTTTAATTTTGATGAAATCCAGTTTATTTATTTTGTCTTTTGTCACTTTTGCTTTTGGTGTCATATCTGAGAAACCATTGCCTAATCCAAGCACACGAAGATTTACTCTTATGTTTTCTTCCAAGCGTTTCATAGTTTTAGCTCTTACGTTTAGGGTGATGATCCAATTTAAGTTGATTTTTGTATATGGTGTAAGTAGGGACCAAAATTTATTCTTTTACATGTAGATATCCAGTTATCCCAACACTATTTGTTGAAAAGACTATTCTTTCCTCACTGAATTGTCTTAGATGTCCACAGCCTTTGATTTCTCCTAGCAGAGGCATACTCCTCCTGCTCAGAAGCTGCTGAGCTTCTGGGGACCCAGAAACCAAGGCAACCATTATAAGATTAATATAGCAATTGGGGGCTGTGGTTACTATCCTATATTTGCAAAGGTGCTG
This sequence comes from Trichechus manatus latirostris, assembly GCF_000243295.1. Lineage (NCBI taxonomy): Eukaryota > Metazoa > Chordata > Mammalia > Sirenia > Trichechidae > Trichechus > Trichechus manatus. The sequence goes on along the minus strand of NW_004443941.1, from coordinate 7,354,992 downwards.
TTAAATCCTACTAAGAATGTATAGATTTTATATATGTTTATAGAATGGAGCCATTTATACTTTGAGGAGCTACTGCAGCATTCAGTAACTACTGGTTTAGAGACATAAAACCTATTGCCATCGAGTCATTTACTCTCAAACATTCTTGCTTTTTAAAAATGAATTTGCATATTTGGTCTTTGCCAATGAAAGAGAGAGGTTTATTGAGGCAGCTGAGGGGGGAGGGATATGGAAAGGAGAGGAAGTGGTCAGAGAGGGTGTCCCTTGGCCTCTACCCCTTTATCAATTTCTTTCTTCCCCCACTGGGAGGCAGGCGCCTGAAGGACCTCAACCTAGAAGTTGAGGGACTCCAAAGTGCCCACCAGCTCTCCATTTCCTCTCCCATCAGCCAGGTGGAGGGGAGCGGCAGGCCTGGCTCTACCACCCTGAGATGAAAGAAGCTCCCCCTGGACTAGAGGGTACATAAACAGGCTGGACGCAGAATCATTCTAAGGCTCTTGAAATAAACAACAGCGTGGGCCTTCACGTTTAGTTTAGCTCCTTTTTACAGATGTCATTAAAACATCTTTCTGTGCTCACTGTGAATTGATTTTACACGTAAGAATAGAACCAGACCCGTGAATGACAGATGTCCTCTAAGTCAAGGATCATCAGTTTCAAGAAACTGAAACCCTCTCAAAGAAGCACAGTTAGGAAGGGGATTATAAAGGACAAGAGAATATTTTGAACTCAGTTACAGAGAGTACAGCCAGCCTCTCAGACACTGCACATCAGGCAGCTAGTCTCTTCCTGCTTCTCTCTTGCAAGTATCCCCATGCATCACAAGGACTCACAAATCTGCTTCTCTCAGGTAATATATGCTTTGATTTTCTCTGGCTGCAGACTGGCTTCTTGACTGGCTTTTTGTTCATAGCCACCCCAAAAATGGCCATCTCGGCCTGTCAGTGCACGTGACTTTCCAGCTTGGTCCTATATAGCCAACTGACTCAATCTTTTGAGTCTTAATTCCAAATTTCCAGGAAAGAGAGTAAAATTGGACTAGCATGGGTCAGAATGTCCACCCAGTCCAGTGGGTTGTAGATTGGGGGGTGGGATCGTGTTTCAAAGGACTGCCCCTTCTGAGGAAGATTTCCCAGTAAGGGGGTTATAAACTGAGAAGGAATGAATGGCAGTCCCATTACAGGAGGTGGGTTAGAAGAGGGGGAGACAAATGTTTTGGATGAAGGGGTGACAGTGATGAGAAGCACTGAGTGTAAGAGAGAAAAAGTAAGGGGGTATTAACAGACGTGTTCAAAATACTGGTGACGTGTGACATTTCAGTTCTCCTAAGAGGCCGTGCCGGGGTAATTCTGAGGAGTGCTGGCCAATGGTCAGTGGCCACAGCCTTGGGGAGCCAGGGGGGCATCAAACATTTGCCCACTTGAGTGCCATGCTGCCGCTAAGGGTCCTGTCTCCTCTGCTGGGGTCTGGGGAGCACATGGGAAGGGGGGCTGCTGCTGGCAGGTGCCTGGTGGCGCCCACAGGAGGCTGTCTGAGATTGGTGTGGCCTGCCAGGTGATGGAGGTGGGCTTGGGGGCAGCTGGTGAAGAAGTATTTCCATCCTTCAACTGGCACAGCTTCTGGCGCACTGCTGAATAGCAGCCACGGCTGTGAGTGGAAAAGTTGCACAAGTGAGCCCGTGGATGATTTAGTGATGTAGGTTTTGAAAACAGATCTTCCAAAGGCTGGGCTTAAAACCTCCCTAAGCCTCCCTATTTCCTGCAGGAGAAGGTTCATGCTCCCCCAGCAAGGCTTCTGAGACCTGTTACAATCTGATTTCTGGTTCCTTACCCAGCCTGAGGTCCCCCCGCCGCCCACCCACCTAATTATCCTCCAGCCACTGGAAACTCCTTGCAGTCCCTGAGCCCAGCATCCTATTTTGTATATCCTCACCCTGCACATGGCATTATGGCTGCCTGAAGTGACCCCGCACTTCTCTGCTTGCACAGGCCTTCCCTTCCTTCAGTCTTAGTGTAAACGCCATCTCTGCTGAGGCCTCACCTGGCGGCCCAAGACTGTTTCAGGCTCTCCTTCCTCTGTGCTTCCAGGCCCTGGTGTGGGTGCCTCTGTTACAGAGCTGTCCCATTGTGTGGCATTTGTTGACCTACCCATCTCCCTGCTCATGTCAGTTCCATGGGTGTACCCCCATGCCCAGCACCTTGTCTTGGGCATAGTCGGTACTTCATTATATTTTTACATGTTGGTTATTCTGTTCTTGTCTTCATATCTCATTATTTGGAAGGAGCAAATTGTAAAATAGGAGTGAGGTTTCTGTAGAACTCATACTTACCTCTGTGAGGAGAAAATGCTGAACAAGCCACCTCAGCTGGCACTGAAAGCCAGGTGTCAGCATCTTCTTTAAAAAAAAAATCTTGGTGGCAAACAATGACCAATTACTGCGTTGGTCTCAAGTCAGATACCAGCTTTTATTTGGTGTCTTCTTTCTACTGGTCTGTGTATGAAATACAGCTGTTGAAGGCATGATGTTTTTCTGTTGAAATACTTCCATGGACCTTACAGTGAATGGAATTGCTTTTTTTTTTTTTCTTTTCTTGTAGTTTAAATTAAGTTTACATTTCAAGTTAGTCTCCCATACAAAAAGTTATACATACGTTGTTATGTGACCCTAATTGCTCTCCCCATACTGTGACAGCACACTCCTCCTTTCCATCCCTGATTTCCCGTGTCCATTCAACCAGCTCCTAACCCTCTCTGCCTTCCCATCTCACCTCCGGACGGAAGCTGCCCGTTTAGTCTCTTGTATCTACTTGAGCTAAGAGGCACACTCCTCACGAGTATCACTTTATGTCCCACAGTCCAGTCCAATCCCTGTCTGAAGAGTCGGCCTCGGAAATTGTTTTAGTTCTGGGCTGATAGAGAATCCAGGGGCCATGCTTTCCGGGGTTCCTCCAGTCTCAGTCAGACCATTAAGTCTGATCTTCTTACTAGAATTTGAGTTCTGCACCCCACGTTTCTCTTGCTCCATCAGGGTGGAATTGCTTTTGAATGACTTGTGCTTGAGATTTCTTTTGACTGCTTGCATTATAGAGAAAGTCTTTATTTTTGTCCCTATAGATTTAGAAAACACAATGGTCTTTTAAGCAACTTGAAAAATGTGATGGAATGTTTGTAAGCATAAAATGAAGTCCCAATGTCTGCAGAGAAATTTAAGGTAGTACCTACTGGTTTCAAATGATTTTAAGTCTTTTCTGTCCCAGAAGAATTTCACCCAAAGATACAGAAGTGTGGACTGAAGGCAGGCCTTCTGGAGGTAGTGACTTTTGAAGGATGAACAGCAGCTTGGTAGGTGGATGCAAGGGGGAGTGGGGGAAGGGGGGAACAGCCTGGGCAAAGACTCAGTGTCTTAAAGTAGCAAGGACTCCTGAAGGAAGAGTAAGTCGTTCAGTATTGCTAGAGTGAAAAATTGATAATGTGGGGGGCATTGTGGGAGATGAAGCTAGGGCTGAGACTAGATCACTAAGGGCTAAGGGATTTAAACTCATCCTGCAAGTTACAGGAACCCAGTGAGGAGGGTTATACGGGGTGAGAGAAGACCAGATTTAGATTTTAGAAAGATCATTAGAGGCAGAGGATTTCTGCTGTATTGACACTAACCCTTCTTCAACACTCCTGCCCACGCTTCTCTTTTCCTTCCGTGCCAAATGCCTCGGAAGAGGCAACAGGGCACTGAGTGTGGGATTGGGTCCTATGAGGTTTAGCCCTGTGCTGGCTCTGTCTCCTGCCACATGTGTGACTTTGGGCATGGCACTTGACTCTTCCAGGCCTCAGTTTCCACGTCAGAAAATGAGATGGCTGCTATGTGATCTCTCAGAGCCTTCTAAGATCACATCTGTAAGTGCTGGGATTCTGAGTTGTCTCCCTGCCTCCTCTTCCTTATCTCTCATTCCCTCTTCAACCTCATGGGCTGGTTTCTGCCTCCACCAGCCCCTGAAATCTTGCTCAAGTATCTCTGGTGACCTCCAGTGCTAATCAGGGCCTCATTCTGCTTAGTCTTTGATCAGCATTGGGTACCGTTGCTTACCTGCTACTCAATATCGTCCCTTGACCTTGTAGCCCCTGGTTTTCTCTTACCTTCCTGGCTGCCCTTTGTCTGTTTCCTCTTTCTAGGCCCACTTCTTACACACCGAGGCTTCCCAATATCACTTATGAGGTTTTCCTGCCAAAAATGCTTGACCTGAATCTAATCATGAGGAGACAAACAAACAAATGCAAATTAAGGAACATTCTACAACTGGACAGTACTTGCCAAAAAAAAAAAAGTGTCATTCTCATAAAACATAACAGATCGAGGAACTGTCCAGGTGAAAGGAGACCGAAAAGCTATAACTACGTGCAGTGCGTGATCCAGGATTGGTTCCTGGATTGAAGTGGGAGGGGTTGTAATAACGGGCAGTATTGGGGCAGTTGGTAAAATTTGAATATTGCACTATAAATCCTATAATAGCATGGTGTCAGTGTTAAATTTTCTGAATTTGATGATAGCAGGTACATAGCAATGTAAGAGAATGTCCTTGTTCTTAGATGTGTGCTGAAGTATGCAGGCGTGAGGAGTCGTGATGTCTCCGATTGCTCTCAAATGGTTCAGTAACAACAGTAACGCCAACGGCAACAACAGCAACTGTAACAGTAATAATTGTGCACACGTACGTGTTTATTCCTGGTGGCGTAGTGGTTAAGAGTTCGGCTGCTAACTAAAAGGTTGGCAGTTCAAATCCACCAGCGCTCCTTGGAAACCCTATGGGGCAGTTCCACCCTGTCCTGTAGGGTCGCTATGAGTTGGAATTGATTCGACGGCAACCGTTTTTTTTTTTTTTTTTTGGTGGGGGGTTATGTGTTTATAGAGGGAGAGAGATAAAGCAGATGGGCAGAATATTAGGGGGAATTTAAGTGACGGTATATGGAAGCTCATTGTCTAATTTCTAGCACCTTTTCTGTAGGTTTAACGTTTTTTCAAAATAAGAAGTTAAAATGTATGTGTGTTCATGTTCCTTGAGGCATCTGTTCTCATCCCTTGTCTTTCCCTGAGAGCTCTTACCCACTTTCTCCTTCCTGCTTCTACCCTTGCCCTTCCTTTCAATTCTCAGCACAGCAGCAGAGTGATGCAGTTCCAGCATAAGTGATGTCATGTCACTTCTCCGCTCAGAATCCTCGGAGTAAAAGGCAAAGCCTTTCTAATGGCCTCTAAGCCCCTATGCTCCTCAGAAGCAAGGATGGTGAGACTGTGTCTAACATACTTTGGATGTGTTATCAGGAGGGATCGATCCCTAGAGAAGGACAACATGCTTGGTAAAGTAGAGGGTCAGCGAAAAAGAGGAAGACTCTCTATGAGATGGATTGACACAGTGGCTGCAACAGTGGGTTCAAGCATAACGATTGTGAGGATGGCGCAGGACCGGGCAGTGTTTCGTTCTCTTGTATATAGGGTCACTACGAGTTGGAACCGACTCGATGGCACCTAACAACAACAACGACGCCCTGTGGGCTCTGGCCTGCTGTGACTGCTGTGATCTAGTCTGTTTTCTTCCTACCTCTTGCTAGTCCACAGCCACTCTGGCCTTCAAGCCGCTGCTTGAGTACCCAGGCACTGCTCCGCCCCAGGGCTTTTGCATTGTCTGTTCCCTCTGCCTGGACCCTCCTTCCCCAGACATCCACAGGGTTTTCTTCAGCTCGCCCGGGTCCCTGTTCAATGTCACCTTCTCAGTCAGGTCCTCTCTGACTGTCGCATTGAAAATTCAGATCCCTTCTCAGCACATTCCTTATTCCGCACCCCTGCTTTACTTTGTAGCTCCTATTTCTTTCATTTCTTGTTTTTCTCTCTTCACTAGCACATGAGCTCGGTGAGAGCTGGACTATTGTGTTCACTGCCCTGCCCTCAGTGCCTAGAATGGTGCCTGGCATATAGATGGCGCTGAATAAATGTTGGTTGAATGAATAAATGAAGACTTGCACTTGTTGACTTTCATTTGCTTTAAGACAACCCCTTTGGGATTTCTGCTTAGAACAGAGCTGCTTTTTTGGACCCCCTTGATAGATTGTGAAGCCTACGAACCCTGTTAGTTTTGTGTTAACTTTGTATTGAAGCGTAGTATGCATCCAGGAAAGCACACATCCATCAGTTCTCACAAATTGAACACACCCGTGTAGTCCTCACCCAGCTCAAGAACTGAACATTGCCAGCACCACAGAGGTCCTCGTGCCCCCTCCCAGCCACAATCCCACTGCAAAGGTAACCTCGATCCTGGCTCTTAACAGCATAGATGAGTTTCGGCTAAAGTTGTCCTTTACATATATGTATACATATATATATATATATATAAGGAATGGTACAGTGTACATTCTTTTGTGTCTGGCTCCTTTTAATCAACATCATGTTAATGAGATACATCTGTATTTCTACATGTTTATTCTTAGTTCCACATTTTCATTGTGTGAAAACACCAGCATTCATCCATTTCCAGTTTCTTCTGGCTATTACGAACATTCTAGTACAGGTGAACATCGCTGTGCAATCCCACCTAGGAGTTGTATCGCTGGATCACAGGGTGTGCCTATGCTCAGCTTTGCCAAGTCAAACAGTTTATACTCCCACCATCCCAGCATGTTGTCTAATCATATAATCAAATACATACAGAGGAGTACACAGAAAACTAATTATATTGAAATACAATAATACAGATATTTTCTAAAATGTTGTGATGTCATATCAAATGTACTTGTTTATTAACACATACAGTTGAGAGGTCTAGCAGGTCTAATAATTACCATGATTTCCAGGAGTGATGCGCGAACATGATGTTTTGAGATACCTGCAGCAGCTGTGAGGTGAGATGAAAATATCTGGGATTTCTGGTGGTCACAGAGGCACAGGTGCTGCTAATCCTCTGCTGGTTGCCTACTTTCTGAAAGTTAGGGAGTACTAAATTTCTGTTAGACGTAAGCAGAAATGAAGGTGTAATTTTTGGTCTATCTAAATTCATGAATCTTGAATTCTATTAAGCAGGGGTGCATGGACCCGAGTTAAGAACCCCGGCTTAGAGGAACAAAAATGACTTACAACAAAGATTTTTTGAGTGCCTGCTTTTATGCCAGGCACTGTGCTAGGCAATGGGGATCTGGAAGACCAGGAGCAGAGAGAGTGTCAAGGAGGCCCTCAACGGTGACAGTAGAGTACAAAGTATGCAAAGGGCCAGTGGATTTAGCAGTGAGGAGGTCATTGATGAATTACTTTTATACATAAACACTCTGAATGATTATTTTTCTCTGAGTTGTACTTGTCTCTGCAGTTTAAACTTCGTTACAGCAGTCAGAATGTCCAAGGGTCATTTCCTTTTAGCATCGCTTTTCTTCTTACATCTCCTTTACGTATTGTGACCACGCTCCAGTGAGTTTATGCTGCCGGGTGGTAAGCAGTCGTCTCGGGTTAATGACTTCCGTCTCCAGCAGACGGTCTCTTTTTTTGGTCAATAAGAGGTACTGTTACAGACATTGCTTCTCGGTAAAAAGCTGCCGGGTCTGTTATTCTGCATAGCAGACATGAATACCATCAATCTGGCTGGGCCGTGTTTATCTGTGTGAAAGCCTGGCCTGCTGACAATGAATTCACAAGTGAGTCTTCTGGCCTTGGGTAAGCTCGGTGTCTAGTCCGTATGATAAAAATATAATGAAGAGCTGTCCATTCTAGAATGTTTCACAATTATTTTCTTCACGAATGTCGCTTGGATTTCTGTGTAATCTATAGGAGGAAAGGGAGAGGATAGTTCAATTAAATAAACGTGTGTTCAGAGCTTACTGTTTAAATGACAGCATGAAGGCCACAAAGATGACAGATACCCGGCAGGAAACGTTGAGTCCCTGGTCACTCTCCGCCTCTTTCATCTCCGTCATCCAGTCAGTCCCAAGTCCAGTTGATTGTGTCCTTTCCACCTACTGCTTCTGCCCTAGCTCCCCCGCCATCACTTTTGTCTGGACTAGTACAGTAGCCTCTTAACTGGTTTCCCAGCCTCTGCTCTCACTCCCCTAGTCCATCCTCTGTTCCAAAGCCTGGGTGAGCTTTTGAAAAATACAGATTTATGAGCCCATGCTTAAAGAGATCTGGGGTCAGTAGGTCTGAGGGGTGAGGCCCAGAAATCTGTATTTTAAAAAACATTCCCATTAAAAAAAAAATTGAGACAGAGTCAGTGTATCTTTCCTCTGTACCTGCTACAGCATTTTCTCCATACTTCTCTTATAACAGAAACCCTGGTGGTGTAGTGGTTAAGAGCTATGGCTGCTAACCAAAAGGTCAGCAGTTCAAATCTACCAGCTGCTCCTTGGAGACCCTATGGGGCAGCTCTGCTCTGTCCTATAGGGTTGCTATGAGTCTGAATTGACTCGACGGCAACAGGTTTGCTTTTTTGGTTTCTCTTATAACATTTCTTACATTATGCCATCATTTGCCATTTATGTTTCTCCCTAGGCCACCCAGTGAGACCACTGGTCCCTCTGTGCCCTGAGGGTGGCTTAGCCTCAGAGCCAGTCAGACCTGCGTTTGAATCTGATTTCTCCACTTGTTGTTAGCAGGCAGCCTCAGCTTCCTCCTGTAGACTTCCTGGGAGGGTTACTGTAAGGATTCAGTCAGGGAGGGGGGGTAAGGAGTTCTGCAAAGTGAGGTAATGAAAGACATGTAACAGAAGGAAACCTGTTAGGCCCCGAGTAAGGTGTTTTTGTAAAAACATACAGATATTTTACATATATGTGTTTTCCCTTGAAATCCTGCAAAAATTCAGAGGTACAGTCACATAGCTAATAACTGACAGACTGAGCTTTTAAACATTTTTTTTTATTGTGGTGAGGTATCTGTAACAACATTTGCCGTGTTAACATTTTTTACGTGTGTAATTCAGTGACACTACTAATGGTCATCCTGTTGGGCAGCCATCACCACTGTCTATTTCCAGGTTTCTCCATCACCCTTAACAGAAACTCAGTGCGCCCTAAGCAATGACGCCCCTTTTCTCCCTGCCTCCCTCCCGCACCTGTTAACTGCTAATGAGCATTTGCCAAATTCTAGATATTTCATATAAATGGGATTATACAACATTTATCCTTCTGTGACTGGCTTATTTCACTCTGTACAGTGTTTTCAAGGTTCATCCATGTCCTAGCATGTATCAGAACTTCGTTTTTCTTTACGGCTGAATAGTGTTCCTTTGTATGTCTATACCACGTTTTGTTTATCCATTCATCTGTTGATGGCTGTTGTGAATAGTGCTACAGTGAACATTGGTGTACATGTGTCTGTTTGCCTCGTTGCTTTCAAGTCTCGGATGTATCCCTAGGAGTGGAATTGCTGGGTCTTATGGAGCCCTGGTGGCGCGGTGGTTAAGAGCTCAGCTGCTAACCAAGAGGTCAGCAGTTCGAATCCACCAGGTGCTCCCTGGAAACCCTATAGAGTTCCACTCCGTTCTATAGAGTCGTTATGAGTTGGAATCAACTCGATAGCAACGAATTTGGTTTATGATAGCTCTGTGTTTAACTTTTTGAGGAACCACCAAACTGTTCTCCGCAGTGGCAGCACGGTTTTACATTCCCACCAGCAATGTACAAGGATTCCAATTTCTCCACATCCTTGCCATAAACCAAAACCAAACATCCTTGCAAACACTTGTTATTTTCTGTTTTTCTCCTTGTAGCCATCCTAGCAGGGGTGAAGTGGTATCTCACTGTGGTTCAGAGACCCAGCTTTGAACCCAATTTGTCTGACTCCAAAGCTCTGCTCTTTCTGTCCCATGGAGACTCAGACCAGGAAGGAGAGACAGACCCCTAATTATCTTAACTAAGAAGCCACTGGTGAAAAGTACTAAGCTAGAGTTGTTGTCTCCAAACTTTTTTGGTTAGGCCACTCCAGAGGCTTTACCTGGCAGGACTCGTGGGGAACCTGCCCTCCCCACACCGGACTTGACAGAGTCAAGGACTCAGTGCCCCCGTCACCGGCCCCCAGCCAGCCAAGTCCTTATACATATCTGCATTCCTAGCCCAAATGCCTCTATTGGGAGGCCTCCTGATTGAGGGGCCCTAGGTGGAGGCCTTTCTCAGGTGCCTCTTATCAGGGGGGCCTTTTTCCACTCTAACTCAGTATTCAGTACTTTTTCACTCCTAGCCCTTCCTCCTGCCTCCTCCCTGGCCCCCAGGTCTATAAAATGGTGGGGGCATCTTGCTTAGGGCCCCCTCAGCAGCGAGAGGTTCCTCCGCTCCCGCTCCCCACGTTGGTAATCTGATCTTTGCTTGGTGCTGTTCTGGGAGGAAAAGTGGAACGTTGCGGGAGCCGACACTTTTCCTTTTTTGGCCTCTTGCTTATACTGTTGCAGGAAGTAATTAAAGGCTTGATTGTTAATGTCGTTTTGGCTTGTTGTACTGATTGACCACCTCACCACCTGGCAGCTCAGCTCTCAACATTGGGGATCCTGTAGGGAGGGAGCAAGAACACGGAGAAGGATGGGTTTGTAGGGGGATGATAGGCTGTTCTGGACAAGCTGAGCTTGAGATGCCTGTTGGAAACTTGACTGTGGAAACTAGAAGTGTTCAGAAGAGCCTTTACCTAGTCCTTTAGCCGACAAATACTTTCTAGGCGCTAGGTGCTAAGTAGAGGGATGGAAAGACGTGTATATACATAATGCATATATAGATATATTCCATATATTCCAATGGAATATATATGTCCCAGTATGTTTTCAATAGGAATATATGTGTGTGTGTGTGTGTATATATATGTGTGTGTGTGTATATATATATATGTGTGTGGGTGTGTGTGTGTATAAAACCAAACCCATTGCCAATTTGATTCCGACTCATAGTGACGCTATAGGACAGAGTAGAATTGCCCTATATATAGGGTTTCTGAGGAGCAGCTGGTGGATTCAAACTGCCAGCCTTTTGGTTAGCAGCCAAGCTCTTAACCACTGCGCCACCAGGGCTCTATAGATATGTCTAGTGTGTAACATATGTATACACACAGTGTATATATGTAACATATATGTACATATATGAATGCATACATACACCCTCCCCCCACCCCCAGATCCTTGCCCTCAAGGCACTGCTAAATGAGGGAGTGAGAGAAACAAGCTATTGTGAACACAGAGAAGAGGCAGTGCCTCTGTGGGTTTGGGAAGGCGCCACAAGAGGAGGGCTGCTGGAGGAGTATCTTTAAGGATCTCCTTAAACATAAGGTGTATTCTCTAGGTACACAGGATTTAGGAGGAATCTCCTGCTCCTGCTGTCTGGGTGGGTTTGTGTTTGTGGTTTGTGTGGGGGTGGGGAAGGAGATGTTACAGGAAAAACAAATTCAAATTCCATTTTGCAGTAGATTAATTTTGAGGTAAGCTAATCTTTTAAGGGTAATCTCCCAAGGAGAGAGCTAACAGGAAGTCATTAACTGCTGGTCTGATCCTCAGGAAGGTGGTTGAATGGAGATCCAGATTAGATGAGCTCTTGAATGGGTGAGATCAGGGGAGAGCAGGTGAAGTGAGAAGGGATGGGGGCTTAAGACAGAACTCTGGGATAGACTTCTGAGTGGTGAGGAGAGGAAGAGGAGCCTGAGGGGGCCTGAGAAGGAGCCAGAGAGACCAGGGAAGAATTGAGGGGTGCAGGGTCTTGGAAGCCAAGGGAGGACCAAACACCTCTGTGTTTTGGAGGGGCTGGTGGCAGAGCCCTGCAAAGATAAGGACAAGGATTGGGACTCAGAAGAGGCCATGGGAAGAGGAGGTCTGCCGGAGCAGGGCGGGCAGAACCCAGCTTGCCAGAACAGTGAGTGAGGATGAAAACGTGGCAGCAGACAGCAGGGACGTGTACCCAGTTAGGGCCATGTTCCCTCATACGCGGGCAAAACACTTCCTGGTGTCTGGAGGATTTCAGAGTCATCTTGCTCATAGGCACCTATCCTAGGAGATTAAGCACCCCCACCCCCATGCCATCTTTTTCAGTAGGGAATAATGAATGTAGCTGTGAGTTGACCATCAACTGCATCCATTCTTCCCCAGATAATCAGCCGAGATGGCATTTTTCCTTTAATAGGGCAACAAATCAGAGGTTTGAAAACCCATCTATTGTTTCCCTAGGGCCCAGGCTTGCGATTTCATCTGCTTTTACAGTGATTTATTATTTCTTTTCCAGACTTATATCACATTTGTTAGCAAAAACAAAAAGGAAAAAAATTTTGTTAATCCTTATGTCACACTGCAAAGATTGACTCATAGGCTCAAATTTCAGATAATTCAGAGCTTAGTTTTTTTCTGAGCTAGAGCAGCTTCTCTTTTTATGTGATCATTTTTTTTGTGTGTTTTATAGATGGAGATGGTTTGTCAGTTTATAGGTATATGTAATTCCACAAGTGTCCTAGTTTCATTTAAATCTCTCTGGAATCTCAGAAACTAAGTCAGCAGCTACCCTTATCCTTCTGGGTGCCACAAAAAGAGAAAATCATATTGCCAGCAATCAATCAATGACAGTATTGACCAGTCGCATGCCACGAGCGATCACACATTAAGGATACAAGTCACTCGGAAGACTTTCCTGGATGCCAGTTACTTGGTGTCTAGGTTACTTCCCTCACACTGCAGGCACTTCAAAGAGAGGGCCATCTGACCTCTGTGTATCTCTATAGCCTGAGCTCATTTGAAGTGAACACAAGTCCTCACTGGACTGTTTTTCTTAAATGTTCCTAGGAAGTTTAATTATAGAATTAAAAAAGTGATTTTATTGAATATCAAGGAGACACACAACATATTAGCAAATATGGGTAAAGCATATAAATGATAAGTAAGGAATTTTAGAACTTCACCAAATGACTCCACTACTCTGGTTGGTAAAATGCTTCCCTTGTTTTCATAATTAGACCAAAAAAACCAAACCCATTGCTATTGAGTCGATTCCCTGGTGGCACATAATTAGACTACCCTATATAATGACTCAGATCCCTGATGGCACAGTAGTCAAGAGCTCAGTCAGCCTGCTAACTAAAAGGTCAGGGTTCGAATCCACCAGCCAATCCTTGGAAACCCTACAGGGCAGTTCTACTCTGTTCTGTAGGGTCGCTATGAGTCGGAATTGACTCGACGGCAACAGGTTTGGTTTGGTTTTTATATAATGAGAGTCTACAGTGTGCACATTTTCAGAGTGGGCCACTTCACCTTTCTTACCATGAAAGAAGCCAATGTGGCAAAGGACACCCTTCCTTTCATGCTAGGTGTGCTTCTCAGTGATACAGTTCAAGTCCTGCTTGACAGATGTTTGGGGGGTGGCAAATGAAAACGGGGAGCCAGAAAATATACTACAACAGGAAAGGATCCCGGAAATTCAGAATAGTGGACGTTAGTAATGAGATCTTAAAACTCTTCTTCAGGGGGATTTAGATTACCCCGAGGAGCCCTGGTCGTGCGGTGCTTAAAGCGCTCGGCTGCTAACCAAAAAGATCAGTGGTTTGAACCCACCAGCCGCTCTGCGGGAGAAAGATGTGGCAGTCTGCTTCTGTGAAAGATTACAGCCTTGGAAACCCTATGGGGCAGTTCTGCTTTGTCCTATAGGGTCAGAATTGTCTCATCGGCAGTGGGTTTGGTTTTTGGGTTTTAGATTAGCCTTATTTGAGGGTTCCAAAACCCTTGATATATGAACCATGTAAATGTGAAATGACGGAAAGCAAAACTGTTAACTATCTACACATTCCTTCTATACCCTTATATGTCACTAGGCTGGGAGTAAACTAGCATGTATGTCTGAAGCCTAGAAAAAGAATAAACTTAATTCCCCTGTAAGACTAAAATGGCCATAATTTTAAGAGGATTTGGAACTTAATAAATTTAGTTCAGGCTCTTTGGTTTATTTTATTTGGGTCCTAAGCAAAAAAAAAAAAAAAAAAAAACTAATTAGCATGAGTGATTTTATGGCATATTATTTGTCCTTTAGATATGTGAAATTATAAAAAAAATTAAAGTATTTGTAGAACATGTTAAACAGTTTTTATTTATATTAGTATACCATTCCTAATCTTGTTTATTCATAACTACATTATAGAAATGTATCTGATTATTACTTCATATTAATACTTGGATTACAGAACTGAGTCATTGTTACTCATCTTAATTCTATGCCTGGTTGTATTTTTTATAATTTATAGGCTAAAGAATTTTCCCTTTAATATGCGCAAGGTGTTCCAGTAATTCTGGGAGAAACAGATTCTTTTTAGTTCAGCTGATTACAAAATTGTAAAGGATGAAATTGTTTATTGATTTTTGGCAAGTCACCAAAAAGAAATTACAGTTATTTGACAGAAACCTCAAGAGAAATAAACAGTAAGCTCACATAGGAAATTATCAAAACTATGATTATAATGTGTCAAAGAAAGACTCAATAAACATTTATTTCTTTTCCACACAAAAGTTCTCCCCCATGCTTTTTGAGAGAATGTGGGCACACTTTTTAAGTGATTCTTAAATTGAACTTATAAGCTAAAAACCCTGGGTGTTATTAAAAACAATCTCATAATAACCTGCCTGGATTGGGAGAATATGGAATCTGGTTTTGAGTTTTCCTTCTTCCGGCTAAAGGGCCAGAGCCTGTCTTGCTCACCCTTGTCATTCTCTGCCCAGCACAAGGCCTGGCATGGGGAAGACACATAGTACATGTTTGTTGACTTGAATTGACTCAGCGGCCAACATTTACCTACATTGTGGCTATGAGAAGAACCCTTGAACTTTTAGTTTATCAATGCAATCTCTGTTTTGTGTCTAAGTATTGCTGTTGATGGACTCTTGGATTGTTCACTATTACAGACAACACTGTAACAAACATCCTTACATGTACTTTCCTGAGTACGTGAGCAGGAGTTTCTGTAGCAGGTATTTCTAGAGGTAGAATGGCCAGGGTCAAAGAATGTATGCGTTGTATATTGTGATAGATACTCACAAACTGCCTTCCAAAAAGAGATATACCAGTATGCATGTAGGAGAGTGACTTTTCCTCTACAGCTTCTGCTGAGTTTGTATCGGATTAATTTTAAATCCTTTGAAACCAGAAGGAATGTGGGAATTTTATAATTTAGGAAAATGAAGTGTTTCTGGATGAAAGTAAATGTAAAGTTTCTTCTTTTCTGTTTGGTCCCTTTGAAGGTGATGCCTACAGCTATACATGTGGAGAATCACAGAAATTGTTGTTGTTGTTAGGTGCTGTTGAGTCAGTTCTGACTCCTAGCGACTCCATGTGCAACAGAATGAAACGCTGCCCTGTCTGCACCATCCTCACAGTCGTTGCTATGCTTGAGCCCATTGTTGCAGCCACTGTGTCAGTCCATCTTGTTGAGGGTCTTCCTCTTTTTCACTGACACTCTACTTTACGAAGCATGATGTCCTTTTCCAGTGACTGGTCCCTCCTGATAACATGTCCAAAGTACATGAGAAGTCTCGCCTTCCTTGCTTCTAAGGAGCATTCTGGCTGTACTTCTTCCAAGACAGATTTGTTCATTCTTTTGGCAGTCCATGGTATATTCAGTATTCTTTGCCAACACTGTAATTCAAAGGCATTAATTCTTCTTCAGTCTTCTTCATTCATTGTCCATCTTTGCATGCATATGAAGCGATTGAAAATACCATGGCTTGTGTACCAATACTAAGATGCACCTTAGTCCTTAAAGTGACATCTTTGCTTTTTAGCACCTTAAAGAAGTCTTTGCAGCAGATTTGCCTAATGCCGTACACCCTTTGATTTCCCGACTGCTGCTTCCATGGGTGTTGATTGTGGATCCAAGTAAAATAAAATCCTTAGCAACTTCAGTCTTTTCTCTGTTTATCATGGTGTTGCTTATTGGTCCAGTTGTGAGGATTTTTGTTTTCTTTATGTTGAGGTGTAATCCATACTGAAGGCTGTAGTCTTTGATCTTCATCACTAAGTGCTTCAAGTCCTCTTCACTTTCAGCAAGCAAAGTTGTGTCATCTGCATAATGCAGGTTGTTAACGAGTCTTCTTCCAATCCTGATGACCCGTGATTCTTCATATAGTCCAGCTTCTTGGATTATTTGCTCAGCATACAGATTGAATAAGTATGGTCAAAGGATACAGTCCTGACACACACCCTTCCTGATTTTAAACCATGCAGTATTCCCTTGTCCTGTTTGAACATTTGCTTCTTGGTCTATGTACAGGTCCTGCATTAACACAATTAAGTGTTCTGGAATTCCCATTCTTCATAATGTTATCCATAATTTGTTATGAGCCACACAGTCAGCCTTTATTTAAGTAGTCAATAAAACACAAGTAAACATCTTTCTGGTGTTCTCTGCTTTCGGCCAGGATCCATCTTACATCAGCAATGATACCCCTCATTCCACGTCCTCTTCTGAATGTGGCTTGTTCAATGGAGAATCTCAGAAATAGATGCTATTAAAATATTAAACAATAAATATCATATTCAAATACCTTGTTTTAGCTTTAGACTCTTTGGCATGAAGATTTCATAGGTGATGGTTTAGGTAGCACAGATGGTTTGCCCTTGACCGCTGACCTAAAGGTTGACGGTTCAAATGCACTCAGTGGTACCACAGAAGAAAAGGCCTGGCATTCTGCTTCCATTAAGAAAGAAAACCCTATGGAGCAGTTCTGCTCTGTAACACATGGGGTTGCCATGAGTTGGAATTGATTTGAAGGCAATTAACAACAACAATAAAATTGCTATCATACTATCATAAATAAGGATTTATTTTATGATATTGTTTGTAGAAAAGTTATATCAATAATATATATATATTGATACAGAGAGAACATAAAAATAACATTTTATGTGTGTACCTCACTTCATCGATTAATAACAGCTTAATATTATGTACTAAACATTTTACTGAGCATTTTGCCTACATTATCATATTTAATCCTCACAAAAAGTCCTGAGGTAGATGCTGTTATTTCCCTTTCACTAATAAATAAACTTTAGCCCAGAGAATTTAAGTAATTTTTCCAAGGACTCCCAGCTCACAGTGGTCAAGCTGGGATTCAAACCCAGGCTTCTCTCACCCCAGAATTCAGTTCCGAAGTTCCCTAATTTCTGGCCTGTTTCTGACTCTACTTATTGTCATTGGATGGTAAAGATTAAGGATATTTTCCAAAGAAAAACAATGACGTGAATCTAATATGAATGCTCATCGGGGTTATGTCCGTTCGGCTCTCAGAGCTTTCTCTGTTTAAAAAGCTAGGCCTTTTCTCCTAAGAACTTCTTAGTGCTAGGTCGAGATCAACTTTTCTCCTTGATGGATTTGCTGAAAGCAGAGATAACAATCCGCAGCAGCTGTCTCTTTAACAAAGGCAGATCAATTACTTACACTCAGAAGGTATTGGTTATGACAGAAACACTGTGTGCTTCAGCACAGAACAGGGCCCTGCCGTGGTGAGCCCCGAGACTGTCCTCAGCTCACTGTGCACTCTGTCCCCTTAGCTCGGCTGGACAGCGTAAAAGCCCGGTGTCTGGCCTTTTGTGTGGCCAGAAAGAGCTCAGATGACGTGCAGATTGATAATCATGGAACTGGATACGATTTTTAGACCTGGAATGTCTGACCTGGAAATCTGACATTGACAATGGCCCCACGACCACTTATTCACTGGTCAGTCCACATTGTGAGGTGCTTGTCACAAGACGTTGGTGAGGGCAGCTAAGGGCAGCTAAGAGCTGGCATCACTACCGTTGCAATGTTTTTTGGCGTTTTAAGACTTTTGGTTCAGCTTAACAGAATCCAACTCAAAATTGGCCTGAAAAAATGAGGGAATTTAGCAGCTCACATCACTGGAAAGTTCCAGATTGATGCTGACATCAGGGCCTACAGGGACTCAAATGATGCTGTCTGTACACTCTTAGACTGACTCTCCGTCTCTTGGCTATGTTTCTGTCTGGACATTGGCCTTATTCTCTCCTTTTGCTGACAGATTTCTTTCCAGCTATGGTGGTGGGGAGCATGGCAATGACATGGCCATGCATGCCTTCAGGTTTCCAGACGCTTGGCTAGAGACCATGGAGGAAATTGGAAGCTTTTCCATCATCGGTTTGTAAAATTGCAGGGAAGGACACTCTGATCGGCTTTGCCTGGCTCTTGTTCCCATACTTTGGACCAATCACTGTGGCCAAGAATTGGGTGTCATGGTTGCCTTGCTAGCATAAGGAATTGTGATTGGCAGTCTTCCCGGAGTCACATGGAATGTGTAAAGATTAATTCCTAAAAAAAAAGAGAAAGGGGTGGGGTTGGGGGTGGGGGGATGGGGGGATGGGGGAGATTGTAATTACCAGAAGAAAGGAAAGGAATGCTGGGCTTCCTAAAACAAGACATGTTTTCAAAGTGGTAGTCACCAGAAAGCCTGGAAGAAGATAGCATGCTGAGCTCTAAGTATCATTCAGGAAAAGGTGAGTCCAGGGAACAGCAGATCCTGTTTGTCATGGGGCTGTGGGGGGAGCAGCTCCCCAGTATCTTTTTAGGTTGAGAGTCTAGATCCATTTTTATGGGGACAAAGACAACTTACTTGGGTAAAAGGGCAGAATGATATGGGGCATGGTAAATAGCAAATATGAAACTTATTTCTTAGATTACTGGTGTGCAGGACAGGGATCATTTTCTGGGTTTACTTCTTTAGAAACATACGAAGGTTTAAGTGAGTTTGGGCGTGAGCTTGTTTTTTTTTTTTAGCAGCTTTATTGAGATACAGTGTATACACTATCCATTTAAAGTGCACAATTCATAATTTTTAGTGTATTTAAGAATTGTGCAACTAGCACTGCAGTCTACTTTTAGAACATTTTCCTCACCCCAGGAAGACGGCTTGTTTCTCCTTACTAGCAGTCACTCACGACCCCCTCCCCCGGCAGCCACTAATATATTTTCTGTCTCTATGAATTTGTCTGTTTTGGACATTTCATGTGTCTAGCTTCTTTCACTTGTTTTTTCACAGTGTTTTTGAGATTCATCCGTGTTGTAGCATGCATTAGTACTCCATTCCTTTTTATTGGTGAATAATATTGCATTATATGGATATTGGAGCCCTGGTGGCCCAGTGGTTAAGAGCTCAGGCTGCTAACCAAAAGGTCTGCAGTTTGCATCCACCAGTCACTCCTTGGAAACCCTGTGCAGCAGTTCTGCTCTGTCCTATAGGGTCTGTATGAGTCGGAATCAACTCAACGGCAGTGGGTTTGGTTTTGGATTTTTTTGGTTTATGGGATATACCACATTTTGTTTATCCAGTCATCAGTCGATGGACATTTGGGTTATTTCCACTTTTGGGCTGTTATGAATAATGAATGTTGCTATGAAAATTTGTGTACAGGCTTTGTGTGGACATAACTTTTAATATCTCTTGGGTATGCACCTAGGAGTCATATGATAACTGTATGTTTAACAATTTGAGGAACTGCCCAACTTATTTTCCAAAGCAGCTGTACCGTTTTACATTCCCACTAGCAACGAATGAGGGTTCTAAGTTTCCACATCTTCACTAATACTTGTGATTGTCCATCTTTTCTGTTATAGCCATCCTAGTGGGTGTGTATCTCACTGTGCTAGCTCATTGTGTTGTTGTGTGTAAGTAATATTTTATCGTGTTTAAGATGAAAGTTTACACAGAAAATTAGGTTCTCATTTAACAGTTTAACAATTTATCCCCAAATTATTCAATGATATTAGTTACATTTTTCACAGTGGGTCATCATTCTCATTCATTCATTCTGGTTGTACTATTTCCAGTACTCTAGTTTCCCTGCCCCCTTACCTTCTCAGCTTTGCTTTAGAGTAATTTTTGACCATTTGGTCTCATAGATGATTTTTCTAAAGGAGCTCATTATTCTTTATTTTATTCATAATATTCTTTATTTTACATGAGCTTGTTTGAACCTTGGAGGGCTAACGGCAATATAGATAAAATGGAAGCTTCTGAACAGAAGATTCTCTTTAGAATACTGAGCAGAAGGTTCTCAGGGAAATTTAGTTATTTTATGCAAAACAGAAAGAAACAGGATTAAATTAGAGCTGCTGCTCTGAGGAAAAAAAAAACAAAAAAGTGGATTATGTTTAAAGAAAGAGAAATTTTAGAAAGCAAAAACAATGCTCTGCTCGCACAGTCACATTTTCCCCATAATCTTATTAAACTTCAGATTCATTTTTAAAAATTGCTGAGGCTTTTTTGTGGGCCTCTCTTTAAAATTTATTTTGCAGTCCAGACAGACCGTGTTATTCTGCGTTGGCACACTGTAGCCAAAGCTTTTCCTGGTTGCTCCTGTAAGGTTGGTTATGCAGAATAGATTATGTCATTTATTGTTGCTTTCTGGCTAACAGGTGGCTTCCGTTTGCTTTCTGAAAACTAGGGTGGTAGGAGAGTATCAAAACCAAGATGAGAATTTTGTAATCAGATTTCAAGAAATAAAGGCAATAGAACTTTGGGTTTCATAATTATACCTGGAATACTTTAAAAGATCGTATTTTGCAGGTTTAACTATTTTGAAGGTGAAGTTTAACATCCTCCATTTGTAATTTGGCTTCCAAAACTTTCTTTCTTCTTCTCCACCCTAAGGGTAAGTTCGTTCTAGGTCACTGTTTTCAGCACGTCTAGCAACCCAACGTTTTTCAGTTACACTGTGTTTAAATTACGTGCTGAAATTACACGCCGTGCTTAGATACGTTGGGAGCCTCACAGAATCTCAGTTCTGCAATTTTTTTTAAGTTTTTTTTTTCCATTATGATACCTATATATGCTCAGTAAACAAAATTTTGAAAATAATACTAGAAAGAAAAAATTATCCATAGTTGAACACCAAAACAAATCTCTGTTTACATTTCTGTAAACTTTTAAATTAAAGTATAACATATTTAGAAAAGTTTACAGATTGTTGGTGTTCAGCTTGATGAAATTTAGCAAAGTGAATATACCCCTGTAACTGCTACCCGTATCAAGAAATAGAAGATTATAGTACCCCAGAAACCTCTCAGCAACCACCTCTCAGTCATTATTTCCTCTCAAAGATAACAACTACTCTGACCCCTGTCATACAGATAAATTCTGCCTGCTGTTGAACTTCATATAAATTGAATCACAGTATGTGCTCTTTTGTGTCGGGCTTCATTTGCGCCACATTCTATTAGATTCATGTGTGTTGTTGCATATAGCAGTATTCATTTTTATTAGTTGCTGTATAGTATTCTATTGTGTGAACATAATTTATTTATCCTGTAGTTGGACATTCAGGTTGTTTTTAATTTGGGGCCACTCTATAAGTAATGTTTCTCTGAACATCCTTTTACATGTCCTTTGGTGGCTGTATGTGCACTTTTCTGTTGGGCATGTATGCAGATCATAGGGAATGCAGATGTTGAGCTGTAATAGATATACTGCCAAACAGTTTTCCCAAGTGGTTGTACCAGTTTATGCTCCCACCAAGGGTGTAAGAGAGTTCTAGTTCCTCCACATTCCTGCTAACACTTACTATTGTCTCTCTTTTTCAGTTTTAGCGATCCTGGTGCCCGGTAGCATATTGTATTTCTAATTTATTTTTCTCTGGTAATTAGTAAAGTTGAGCACTGTGGTAGGCAGAATAATGATCCTCCAAAGATATTCATATCCTAATCCCTGGAGCCTGTGAATATGTTACCTTACATGGCAAAAAGGACTTTTACAGATGCGATTAAGTTAAGGATCTTAAAGTGGGGAGATTATTTGGGATTATCCCGGTGGGCCCAATATAATCACAAGGGTGCTTATAAGTGTAAGGGAGAGGCAGGAGAGTCAGAGAAGGAGATACCCCAACAAGAGCATGCAGTGTGAGAAAGACTTGCCCAGCTGTTGCTGGCTTTGAAGATGGAAGGGGGCCACTAGCCAAGGAATGTGAGCAGCCTCTAGAAGCTGGAAAAGGTGAGGAAACTGATTCTTCCTTAGAGCCTCCAGAAGGAACACAGCCCTGACAACACTGATTTTCACCCATTGAGACCCATTTTAGACTCCTGACCTCCAAAACTGTAATCTAATAAATTTGTGCTGTTTTAAGCCACCCAGATTAGGGTAATTACTATAACAATAGGAAACTAATGCAAGCACTTTATTATGTACTTATTGACCATTTGAATATCCTCATTTATGAAATGCCTGTTCAGGTGTTTTGACCATTTAAAATATACTTGGTTGTCCTTTTCTTATTGATATATAGGATATATATATATATATATATATATATATATATATATATATACATTCTGGATTTGTCAGATATGTATTAGAGGTATTTTCTCACAGTCTGTAGCTTGCATTTTCACTTGTAATGGTACCTTTTGATCATCAGCAGTTCTCAATCAATGAAGTCCAATTTACCATTCTTTATCAATCGTTTACCTTATGGGTAATGCTTTCTGTGAATTGTTGATGAAATCTTTGTCTACTTCAAGGTCATGAAGATATTTTTCTATGTTATCTTCTAGAACAATGCTGTCCAGTAGAATTTTCTGCAGCGTGGAAATTATCTGTTTTTGTGCGGTTCAATATAGTAGCCCACTAGCCACATGTGGCTATTGGCAATTGAAATGTGGCTAGTGTAAACTGAATTTTAAACCTGATTAAATTTTATTTAATTTAAAGAGAAATGGTCACACGTGGCTAGTGGCTACTGTAATGGACAGGACAATTCTAGAAGCTTTATTGTTTTACCTTTTACATTTAGGACTGTGATCCACTGGAATTAATTTTGTGAGGTAGTGGTTTCTATTCACAATTCGTTTTTTAAAATATAGATACAGCGTTGACTCAGATCTCTCACTGAAAAGACCATTTTCTTACCCACTGAACTAGTGGTACCCCTGACATAAATCAGTTGTCTATATATAGGTCTATTTCTGGACTCTGTTCTGTTCCATTGGCCTTTATCCTTGCACCAATACCACACTGTTAATCACTGTGGCTTGAAATCTGGTGGCATAATTTCTCCAACTTTGCTGTACTTTTTCAAACTTGTCTTGGCTATTCTAGATCTTTTGTTTTCCCACATCAATTTTAGAACTGACTTGTCAGTTTCCACAAAAAAAACTGCTGGAATTTTTATTGGGATTACATTAATTCAGTAGATCAGTTTGGAGATAATTGACATCTTTACAATAATAAATCTTGCAGTCTATGAAAATGGTATGTTTCTCCATTTAGTTATTTCAGTAATGGTTTATAAGGTTTTTGGGTGGATCTTACTCACACCCATTTATTCCTAGATGGGCTTTAATGCATTGTAAATGGTATAGTTTTAATTTTTGCTAGTTGTTTGGTGAATTGTTGTTGCTAGTATATAGCAATACAATTTATTTTTCTATATTGACTTTTTGTCTGACAACCTTACATAACTCACTGATTAATTACAGTAGTTTATCTGTACAGTCTTGGATTTTCTCTGTTTGTACTTACATAGACTACTATGGGTCGTAATCAACCCGACGGCAACGGGTTTTTTTTTAGACTACAAATAATGAGAGTTTTATTAATTCCTTTTCAGTCCTTAAATCCTTATATTTCTTCTTAATGCCTTATTGTACTGTTACAACCAGCATAATGTTGAATCGAAGTAGTGGTAGCAGAAATTTTTTCTTCTTTCCAATCTTAGAGGGAAAACTTTCAGTATTTCCAATTATAAGTATGATATTTGCTGTAGGTTTTGTGTAGAAACCCTTTATCAAATAAAGAATGTTTCCTCTACTCTTAATTTGCTGGCAGTTTTTACCATGAATGTGTCTACGTACCTTTCTTACCTTTCTTTCTTACACAAAAGGTAGCATCCTATATATGCATTTTTACTTTGAAGTATACCTTGGAAATTACTTCATATCATTTCATAGAGATTTCTCCCATCTTTTTAACAACTTCATAGTACTCCGTTGTACCATGGAGGCATCGATTTCCTATGCATGAGTATTTAGGTTGTTTCCAGTATGTATTTGGTAGTTATACATAATTCTATAATGGACAACCTTATGCATATGTATTTTTGCATTTTGGAGCTGTTTCTTCAGGTTAATTCTTAGGTGTATCTTCAGGTAAATTTCCAGGAGTGAGTTTCTGAGTTAAAGCATAAATGGATATGTAGTTTTGTTAGATGTTGCCATATTCCCATCCATGAGGGATCACACCATTTTGTATTCTCTTCAGCAATGTATGAGAATGCCTATTTTCCCACAGCTTTGCCAGCAGAATTGGATTTTTGTCAACCTAATAGGTGAGAAATGATTTCTCAGTATAGCATTAGTTTCTATTTCTTTTGTTGTGAGTGACGTTGAACATCTTTCATGTTTAGGAGGCTTTTTACATCTTTGTGTATGTGTGGGGGTGGGTGGGTAGGTGTGAATTGCTTTTGTCTTTTCCGTGGTTTTCTCTTAGCTTTTAAGTCTTTTTTCTTGATTTTTAAGAACTCTTTATATATTAATATCAGCTCTGTATCTGGGTTATATGCCAGGTAAGTATTTTTTCCCACTTTGTCGTTTGTCTCTTGGCTTTGTTTATGTCTTTTGACTTTGTTTAATCCATGCAAAAGTTTTATGTATCAACTGCTTTATCACATGTACATTTTAACTCAGAGTTAGAAGTCCTTTCCCCACATCTGCGCTGTCAGGGAACTCACCCATGTTTTTGTGTAGTGCTTGCATTGTTTCACATTTTAGACACAGATATCTGAACCATTTAGAGTTTATAATTTTGTATTGTGTGATGAGTAGACTCAATTCTATTTTTTTGAAATGGCTGTCTTGTTGTCCAAGCACCATTGTTAAGAAGTCTTTCT
This sequence comes from Trichechus manatus latirostris, assembly GCF_000243295.1. Classification (NCBI taxonomy): domain Eukaryota; kingdom Metazoa; phylum Chordata; class Mammalia; order Sirenia; family Trichechidae; genus Trichechus; species Trichechus manatus. The sequence goes on along the minus strand of NW_004443941.1, from coordinate 7,330,143 downwards.
TTGCTCCGGGATTTGAGATACCATTTTATCAATACTAAACTTTCATATATAGTTGTATTTGTTTCTAGACTTTCTATTCCATTAGAATGGTCTGTTTGTCTATTCTCACACTGGTATGTGCCTGATAATTTTTTATCCAATACCTGACATTATATATTAAAGATGTTTTAGGATATGGATGATGTTATCTTCCTCCAAAGGGGATTTAATTTTATGCTCACAGGCATTAGATTATGGGAAAAATCATCTGAATTCAATCAGCAACAAAGATTACTTGGGCTGGACTTCTAGTTGGTCTGTTTGCAGTTGCTCCTACTCCTACAGGCGTAGCCCTTCAGAGGACTCAGCTAAAAGTCCAGGGGTTTACAATCCCCTCTCCTTTTTGGTGGCCCTGACCGCCACTTTTTGTCTCTCCACCACTGTGAGAATGCTGAAATCTCTGCTTAAATTTTTTACTTCTTAGGAGCTGCTTTCTCCTCTGTCTTTGGCTGCTCACTCTGTGTATATACTGAGTGTTGTTGTTGTTGTTAGGTGCCGTCAAGTCGGTTCCAACTGATAGCGACCCTATCTGCAGCAGACGAAACACTGCTCGATCCTGCACCATTCTCACAGTCATTGCTATGTTTGAGCCCATTGTTGCAGCCACTGTGTCAGTCCATCTTGTTGAGGGTCTTCCTCTTTTTTGCTGACCCTCTACTTTGCCAAGCATGATGTCCTTCTCCAGGGACTGGTCCCTACTGGTAACACGTCCAAAGTACATGAGGCAATGTCTCACAATCCTCACTTCTAAGAAGCATTCTGGCTGTACTTCCAAGATAGATTTGTTCATTCTTCTGGCAGTCCATGGTATATTCAATACTCTTTGCCAACACCATAACTCAAAGACATTGTTTCTTCTTCAGTCCATTCATTGTCCATCTTTGCATGTATATGAGGCGATTGAAAATACCATATCTTGGGTCAGGTGCACCTTAGTCCTCAAAGTGACATCTTTGCTTTTTAGCATTTTAAAGAGGTCTTTTGCAGCAGATTTGTTCAATGCAGTACGTCATTTGATTTCTTGAGTACCGCTTCCATGGGCGTTGGTTGTGGATCCAAGTAAAATGAAATCCTTTACAACTTCAGTCTTTTCTCCGTTTATTATGATGTTGCTTATTGGTCCCGTTGTGAGGAACATTGTTTTCTTTATGTTGAGGTGCCAGCCATACTGAAGGCTGTAGTCTCTGATCTTCATCAGCAAGTGCTTCAAATGCTCTTCTCTTTCAGCAAGCAAGGTTGTGTCATCTGCATATCACAGGTTGTTAATGAGTCTTCTTCCAATCCTGATGCTGCATTCTTCTTCATATAGTCCAGCTTCTCAGATTATTTGTCAGCATACAGATTGAATAAGTATGGTGAAAGGATACAACCTTGACCCATACCTTTCCTGATTTTAAACCATGAAGTATCCCTTTGTTCTGTTCGAACAACTGCCTCATGGTCTATGTATAGGTTCCTCATGAGCACAATTAAGTGTTTTGGAATTCCCATTCTTCCCAATGTTATCCATAATTTGTTACAATCCACATAGCTGAATGCCTTTGCATAGTCAATAAAACACAGGTAAACATCTCTGAGCTGTCAGTTTAGAAGTGATTTTCCCTGGGACACTTTTCCTAATTCCCCCATTCCCTATATTCTCCCTAGCACCCATCATAGCACTTAATACTCTGTAGTATTAAAAAAAATAAAGCTGTTGCCATCAAGTCGATTCTGACTCCTAGTGACCCTATAGGACAGAGTAGAACTGCCCCATAGAGTTTCCAAGGAGCACCTGGTGGATTCAAACTGCTGACCTTTTGGTTAGCAGCCGAGCTCTTAACCACTATGCCACCAGGGCTCCCTGTAGTATAGTCATCCATTTATTTGTCTATCTCCTCTATATGAGTAGTCTGAACTCTGGGAGGCCAGCATCATGTTTACTTTGTTCCCTGTTAAATACCTGGTGTCTGCTAAAGTACCTGGCCCAAACTAGGTATCAGTGAATAATTGTGAAATGAATATGTATCTTATTTTAAGAGTCTTTGCAGGATGGATTATAGCGTGGTCTGGGAGCATGGCACCCCAGGGGACACTCCCTCATAGAGCCGTGTAGAGTAATGAAGAGATGCTGCTCCCCAAGCACAAAGTGTGGATGGTTCATGGACTGTTGTTCGTAAGTTGCCTTTTAGAGTCACATAGGTTCTTCCTGTTGTCATCTCTTCTTACGTAGGTAAATGGATTACATGTATGAAAACAAGAGATTGTGGCAGAATGCTTGGCGCACTCTTCCTGTACGGCTCACTCTCCTGTATAATAAAGAAGCTTCTATGAAGTGAATGTTTTCAATTCCATTTTTTGTGTGTGAAATGTGTGACTGTAAAACAACTGTGTAACAATCTGTTGTATCTATATTGCCCCCTTTTCAGGTAGTTAGAAATGACAAGTTCATGTTAGGTAAATAATAAAAATAGGAGTATTTAATATGCCTGTCTGATAATTAGCTCTGCAGTTTACATTGGCTTTGACTGGTATTTCTTGCAGCTACCTTCAAAACTTGAGTTTAGGAATACTACTTAAAAATTGTGATCTTTAATAGCTAAATAAATAAGTGACTTTGGTTTTCTGGAGTACTTCTTATGGTAATGCTAGAATGAAGATTAATAGTGGTAATTCTTGTAAGATTGTGGGAAATAACGTATTTTGGTAATAGCAATAATAATAATTGCCAGTGTTTATTGAGAACTTACTATGTGCCAGGTACTCTTCTAAAAATATACCAACTCACTTAAATCTGAAGAAAAGTTGAATTTGCCCCAGTAAATCTTAATCATCAAGCTATGATGTGAATGTTCATGAGAGAGCATTCAGAATTTGTTCTGAAATGGGATATATTTTAATTAAATCCAAATAGTAGGCTGTTTTAAGATGACAACTGCTGCCATAATTCATTGACTGTTTTTTGAGTAAATTTATTCTTAAGCTTCCAGTAATGGCAGATTAGGTAATTTGGATGAGTTCTTCCAATGAAGACAACTAAAAAAGCCGGATGAAGAATACAAAAACAAATCGTCTAAAGGGCATTAAAGAAGTAGTAAGATAGTGAGTAATTAGTGGACAGAGATTTTAGAGAGCTAAGAATCTAGAGAAGGGAGCTGTTTTTTCCTCGGGGCTGTCTCTCCAGGAGGCTGAGAAGCTGAACTAGGCTTCTGGATCTTTGGGGGTTAGGGGTGACAAAAGTTGGACTCTGGGCCATCTAGAGTGGGAACCTAGATGTGGAACTTAATGTGGAACTTGGATTGATAAGGCTCCTATGGCCATAGCCTGAGGAACCTGGCAGAAGCAAGCAAAAACTCGCTGTGAGGAATGAGCATCCAGACTTCAAATTACTTCTACAAATAATTTTTCAAATAAAATGTCCAGCCACAATCAGAGATGACTGGGCATATGAGTAGATAAGACAAAAGGAGTAAAAATCAGCAGAAACATCTAGCATGCATTCATTTGGTTACCCAGAAGAAGAGGAGAGAGAATGGGATAGAAGCAACATTTGAAGATATAATGGCTGAGAATTTTCCAGAACTGATGGAAGACATCAACTTTCATATTTAAGAAGCCCAAAGAGTTTCAATCAGGATAATTAAAAAGAAATTCACACCTAGATATATAATAGTGAAACTGCAGATAATCAAAGATGAAGAGAAAATCTGAAGAGCAGCCAGAGAAAGAAGCTAGATTGCCTTCATAGAAGAATAGTTTGATAGCTGACTTCTCAACAGGAGCAACATTCAGATGAATAAAAACTTACAGAATTTGCTACCAGCAAACCCACACTAAAAGAAGTTCTAAAGGATGCTCTTTAGGCAGAAGAAAAATGATCCCAATTGGAAATTCAGAGATGCAAAAGAGGCTAGTGGTAAATACAGACAGTTTTCATTATTTGCAGTAGTTATGTTGTACACGGTTGGTGAGTACACTGAATTAGTGAATCCTGAACGTTTCCATGAATTGATCAACACATAGCTTTGTTTTGTGTGTGTTTCTGTTTAAAGACACCGTATTTAATATATATTTCTTACAAATGATTGTATGCAATATTTCTTGTAATGAAACACTAGCCACGAAGGGTTTCATATTCTCGGGCCCTGGGAACATGACCATACATTTGTTTGACTTTTAGTCTCACAATGCTGTCCACTATGCTTTTTTTTTTTTAAATCAGTTGTCATCTCGTGAATTCACAATTTTAGCCAATTTCTATAGCTTCGTCATGTTAATTTAGCACTTTCTGGAGTGACCTCACATACAAATTAACAAATCTCCTCTTCCTTTTTCTGGATGTGTCCTGCGTTGTTAATTAGTAACACTGAACGTGTGGCCAACAGCACTATAACTTCTGCCTGAACGAAGTTTATCTCACACCCATATTCTGTCCGTAAGGCACATCACAGCCTTCTTGCACTTAGGAGCACTAGCCAGCCCTTCGGCACTATGCTTGGGGGTCATTTTAAACAGTGAAATCACCAACAAAAAGCACAAAAATGAGAAAAAATGTGGTCCTAGATAGACTGTGGAAAGGACACTTCTTCACAGTATGAGAGCTGAAACAAGAAGGCATAGTGTTGCCTTGTTCAACTGGGAACACGAATGTCCAGCAACTCAAACTATTTGTCTCTGTGCATATTCATGAATGACCACAAAAGCACCGGGAGTATAATTTTATGGTTACAAATAAATTTTACCAAGTAAGAGAATTTTCACAAATACAGAATCTGCAAATAATGAGGATCTACTGTACATGAATTAGTGAACATTGATTGTATAAAAAAGTAATAATATCTTGTTGAATTTAAAAACATGTAAAATTCATAACATGCATAACAATAGCATTTAAATTGGAAGGGGGCTAGATGGAATTGAAGTGTTATTTAATTCTTTCTAAGTTCTTCCTGGTAAGAGGATAAAGGTATCAACTAACATTAAGCTTTTACAATTCAAGGGTACATGTTGTGATTTCTGGGGTGACTACCAAAAGAAATTCCAAACTAATACATGAAATAAATGGAATAATAAACCTCTCACCCTTTATAGAAGATTTTATAGAAGATATAATTGACCAACATACTAATCCTCTAGTCTGTTCTAATGCTACTTTCTTTCTCATTTAAGGAAGTAGCTGTCTGTATGAGAGAGAACGGTCCCTTCAGTTTCACTGATTATGTTCAGAGTGAGATGCAGATTAATGCCTCTGTCTTCTCTCGGTGGCAATTATTAAAAGGAGATGGATTCCTTAATCTTGCTAACTGCCTACATGTCCTAAATTTTCTCTTTCTTAGATTTCCTTAGACTCTAGGAGTTGTTTCCATATCTCCTACTGAAAAGGATTTGAAATTCCCAACTCTCCAGAGTCACATCATCATGGTCTCTGTAGCAGAAAGGTTTTTCTTTAATGCTTGAGTGCAGACAAGGACATATGATAGTTAACTCTCTCTCTGTATTAGTAGGATTCACTGTATACACCATGATGAAGACTCAAACCCTGTGATTCTGGGCCATTGCTCTGATGTTTTAAAAATGTTAGTAATTCAAATTTAGACTAATTATCGGTATCTCTCAGTTTCCATCATTTTGCATTTAAATTGCTGTCTTAGATCTACTTAGTGTTTAACTTGATTCATTTTTTTAAGTCTTTGAAAATTAATTTTTAATTAAATAATGCATAAATGCATTTTCTTGTAAACTTCAGAACATCCCAGATAAAGAACACCCCACTCCCGTCTCCCTCCACTGTGAATCACTGCTGTGAGTTTGAGGTGTATCTTTTCAGATTTTTATATTCACATATATGCCCAAGAACATACAGAATATTGTTCTCTGTGTGTGGGATTTTTCTTTTCTTCTTTTTTAAACATAAATTCCCTTACTGACATTAAGTTCTTCAGAATTTTTTTTTTGCTTTTCAAACAGTGTTTCAGTGGCTACTTGGATGCATGAAGGAAGACTCAGAGGGCCATGGGTATATGCCTGTTATGGATTGAATTGTGTCCCCCAAAAATATGTACTGGAATCCTAACCCCTGTACCTACGGAGGTGATCCCATTTGGAAATAGGGTTTTCTTTGTTATGTTAATGAGGCCATGTTAGTGTAGGGTGTGTCCTAAACCTACTCACTTTTTTTTTTCAATTGTACTTCAGGGGAAGGCTTACAGAACAAATAGTTTCTCATGAAACAGTAGTACACATATTGTTTTATGACAAAACCTACTCACTTTTGAGATATAAAACGAGCAGATTAGGCACAGAGAAGCAAGCACAGACAGAGGAAGATCCACGCCACGTGGAGACCAACAAGGAATCTAGGAATGCTGGTCTACAGACACTGAAAAAGACCGTCCCTCGGGGCCTGTGGAGAGAGAGCCTCGCTTTAGAGCCGGTGCCCTGAATTCAGACTTCTAGCCTCCTAAACTGTGAGAAGATAAATTTCTGTTTTTTAAAACCACCGCATGTTGTATTTCTGCTAAAGCAGCACTAGATAACTAAGACAGTGCCCATTTTCAGTTTTAACAAATTCTGGGGAATCGCATTCCCAAGAGGCGGCAGGCTTTGAGAGTACCTGATTCCCTGTGGAGTCCTGGTGGTGCAGTGGTTAAGAGCTCGGCTGCTAACCAAAAGGCTGGCAGTTGGAATCCACCAGCCGCTCTTAGAAACCCTATGGGGCAGTTCTACTGTGTCCTATAGGGTTGCTATGAGTTGAAATTGACTTGATGGCAATAGGGTTTTGTTTTTTTTTTTTTTGTTTTTGATTCCCTATAACCTTGCCTGTGTATGACCCTATCAGATTTATTTATTTTTTTCAAACGTGATTCTAGCTGGATTTCCTTACTTATATAAAGAAGTAAATTTATGAATGTTTCTCCTTTTCCTCACATAAGCAGACCTTGACAGCTAACTGCTGCTCTTGCCCTAGAGTTTAGAAGACTTCAAAGATGGTCTTGTGGAGGTGCACTTGAGACAAGTCTACTACCCCTACTCCCACAGCTCCCGCCATTTCCCACCCCCTGCTGTGAAATTAAGGGAGCATATCTACTAGAGAAAGAATCTGGACAGATGGAAGGAATGGAGGTTATCCTCTCTGTCCGTGGGAGCCTAAAATACAGACCTCCTGAATACAGAAGGGATGAGGCTGAATGGTGACCAATGAATGGTGATTACCAGTGGTGATCAATGAGAGTTTCTTTAGTCTAGTTTGGGTAATGCTGAGTTTGGTAACTAGTGCCTTTGAGGTTTATGCTAGTGAAGTTAATCCCAAGGCATTTTAAACTCTAGATTTTCAGCTTCTTTGCTTTATGATTTTAACTCCTACTTTATTGTTAGTAGTGCTGCAGCTGAATGACAATTAAGTCTCATTACAATTGAGAAATTGTTTTCCATGCAGTTATTTCATCTGAGAATATGATTTTAAGTGGATTATTAATGTTGTAATTCTCCCACTTTGTGAAGTGGACTTGTTCAATGTTAAAAACTTAGATTTTGCTTTATTTTGTGAACTATAAAGTAGAACAAGAAACAGTCATTTAACTTGGCTTTGTTTTATGAATGCTTAATTAAAGAAAAAAGAAAAGCGTAAATTAAGGTACCTGTTCCCATTAACCTTGGAGGAAATATCAGGGATTAACCAAATTAACCAAAAGATATACTCAGAAAAGTATTTCAAATACTTTTTATTTTATTATTTTTTAAGTTAGTGATATGATTTTAAGGAATATTGATAGCATTATAAATGTGCTATTTTAAACATAATTTAAAATCAAACCTAGTATATGGCTGGATGACTCTGTGTTGGTTTTTGGATGGGTGGGTGGTTGGAGGATGCTGGTGTATGTTCTCCAGGGCATTAAAAAAAATTTACAAGGAGAATAGTCTTTCTCCTTTTACCAGGAGCTGAAAAGTTCAAAATGGTTGAGGTACGGATCGGGAGTAACATTAATTTCATTGAGAAAAAGGCCTTAGCAAGCCTGGGGAGCTCCAGAAGGCCATGATGCTTTCCCTGCTTGACACTAGGGGGGCGCATTGGCTCAGATGCTGCCTTCCAGCCCTGCTCTGCCAGGCTAAGGCTGGGAGTGAGGACCAACATCCTCAGCCCTGGAGGCCTTTCAAACCTAGCTTGTTGGGGCTGTGTCCTCTTCTGTTAGGGTCTTGACCCAGGAGTGAGGTGGGAATTGAGAGATGGAGACGTTCTCAGACACCTACTACCCAGATCTTCTCCCCTTTGATCTTATCTTCCTGCTTTCTAGTCAAAGTTTTGTTATCTTCCGGTAGACAGAAATGGTTGAGAGGTTAAGTAACCTGTCCTAGGTCATAATTTGAATCCTGAGCTGTGTTATTCTTTTCATTATGCTGTTTTATTTATTTGTTTTTACTGTGCTTTAGGTGAACGTTTACAGTTCAAGTTAATTTTTCATTCAAAAATTTATACACATATTGTTGTGACATTGGCTTTAATCCCTACAGTGTGACAGCACACTCCCCCTTTCCACCTGGGTTCCCTGTGTCCATTCAACCAGCTCCTGTGCCTTCCTGCCTTCTCATCCTGCTTTTGGACAGAAGCCGCCCATTTGGTCTGCAGTATTTGATTGAACTAAGAAGCATTATGCCATTTTAGAAGTGTTGTAGACAGCAACCTTGTATGCTATGTGCCTCTCTGCATGTAAAATAGGATCAAGTGTATTATAATTCTCTCGTATAAAACAAACTAGCACAAAGTGGGCATAGTGGAAGTGGGCATTAGTCATACATCATGAAATCAAAAATTCAAATGACAGCCAATTAAAGTAAATATGGAATTAAGAGATTAGACTAAGAAGAAAAGAAGTGCAACTGATAATTAACTCAACATCTGATTTCCTCAAAGTAACTAAATTCATTGTCCCTAGTACAGGCAGTCCCCAGGTTACAAATGAGATCTGTTCTGCAGTCTGTCTTTAAGTTGGATTTGTAGGTAAATGAGAACAGGAACATATGGTTCTTATTTAGCGTCAGTTGGTCAAATGTTTGTCTTAGTATATAGTATATATTTTACCTTTCTATGCATATATGCTGCACTGAAGGCATTGTCAAAAAACAAGGCTCCAGGAATTTGACAATACCAGCTGAAATGTTTCAACAAATGGATGCAAAGCTGGAAGTGCACACTCATCTATGCCAAGAAATTTGGGAGACAGCTCCCTGACCAACTGACTAGAAGAGATCCATATTTGTGCCTATTCCAAAGAAAGATGATCCAACAGAATGCAGAAATTACCGAACAATATCATTTATATCACATGCAAGTAAAATTTTGCTGGTCATTCAAAAACGGTTACAGCAGTACATCGACAGGGAACTGCCAGAGGTTCAAGCTGGATTCAGAAGAGGATGTGGAACGAGGGATATCATTGCTGATGTCAGATGGATCTTGGCTGAAAACAGAGAGTACCAGAAAGATGTTGTCTTAGGCTGGGTTCTCTAGAGATGCAAAACCAGTAAAGTGTATGTATGTGTGTGTGTGTGTGTGTATATATATATATATAT
>NW_004443941.1:7299546-7320455 GCF_000243295.1 Trichechus manatus latirostris | reverse complement strand
GTATATATATATATATATATATTTAGAGAGAGAGAGATTTATATCAAGGAAACAGCTCATGTGATTGTAAAGGCTGAAACGTCCTAAGTCTGTGGATTAGGATAGAGGCCTCTCCTGATTCACACAGCCACAGGGGCTGGTGAACCCAAGATCGGCAGGTCAGAGAGCAGGGCTCCCACTCACAGGCTGTGAAGGTCAGCAGAGCCCAAGATTGGCAGACGAGACTGCAAGGTTTCTCCTGATTCACGTAGCTGCAGAGGCAGGTGAACCCAAGATCAGCAGGTGGGAGATCAGGACTCTTGCTCACAGGCTGTGAAGATCTACACATCCCAAGATAGGCAGGTAAGCTGCTAGCTCAAGTCCCAAGAACTGGAGGTCAGGTCACAGGAGATAGCTGCAGGATCCAGAACAAGCCAAAAACCTTGGCAAGGTGAGCAGGAAGGAAGTAGGTGGCAGAGGGCAGAGAGATGAAGGCTGAGGGGGCAATGAGCCACCACAGGCCCCACCCCTGCCAGTACCACTCAGCAGATTTCATCATGGGGGTGATCACATATCAAATTTCAACAGGGAAGTGATCACAACGTTATACAACTGCCAAAACACTGAGAATCATGGCCCAGCTAAGTTGACATACAATCTTAACCATCACAGATGTTTACTTGTGTTTTATTGACTATGCAAAGGCATTAGACTGTGTGGATCAACAAATTATAGATAAAATTTCAAAAAATTCCAGAACAGTTAATTGTGCTCATAAGGAACCTGTACATACACCAAGATGCAGTCATTCCAGAACAAGTGGATATTGTGTTGTTTAAAATCAGTAACAGCGTGTGTCAGGGTTCTATCTTTTCATCATACTTATTCTATCTGTATGATGAACAAATAATCCGAGAAGCTGGGCTGTATGAAGAAGAATGCAGCATCAAGATTGGAGGAAGACTCGTTAATGGTCTGCGATATGCAGATTCACAACCTTGCTTGCTGAAAGCCAAGAGGACTTGAAACACTTCCTGATGAAGATCAAAGACTACAGCCTTCAGTCTGGATTGCACCTCAACATAAAGAAAACCAAAATCCTTACACCTGAACCAATAAACAACATCATGATAAATTGAGAAAATATTGAAGTTTTGGGAAGGATATCATTTTACTTGGCTTCACAATCAACGCCCATGGCAGCAACAGTCGGGAAATCAAAAGACATATTGCATTGGGCAAATCTGCTGCAAAAGACCCTTTTAAAGTGTTACAAAGCAAAGATGTCACTTTGAGGACTCAGGTGAGCCTGATCCAAGCCATGTTGTTTTCAGTTGCCTCATATGCATGTGAAAGCTGGACAATGAATAAGGAAAACTGAAGAAGAATTGATGTCTTTGAATTACAGTGTTGGTGAAGAACATTGAATATACCATGGACTGCCAGAAGTACGAACAAATCTGTCTTGGAAGAAGTATAGCTGAAATGCTCCTTAGAAGCGAGGATAGCAAGACTTCATCTCATGTACTTTGGACATGTTATCAGGAGGGACCAGTCCCTGGAGAAGGATATCATGCTTAGTAAAGTAGAGGGTCAGCGAGGAAGACAAAGACCCTCTGTGAGATGGATTGACCCAGTGACTGCAATGATGGGCTCAAACATTGCAAAGATTGTTGAGATGGTGCAGGATTGGGCAGAGTTTCCTTCTGTTGTACATAGGATCGCTAACCATGGCCTAACAGCAACAACATGCATATAAAACACTTCCAAACCATGCAGTATTTTCATGAGCATCACAATGAACCATTGTATGTATTTAATTCAAATTCTTTATATAGTAGGCTTTATGGCGGTCCGTTCTTAAGTAGGAGTTGTCCACAAATCAGATGTTTGTAACCCAAGGACTGCTTGTACTTGTGAAACCTTGGGGCACTCCACTTGTATAAGGCATCCAAAGTGCATTAACCTTCAGTTGTGCTTGTTTGCCTCTTGTTGTTCATGTCGGCTTATTCACATTACTTCCATTAGTTCTTGGGTTACCCAATGGCCAAAGTAATATCCCCCGGCTTTAACTGTGGGAGAGACAAGATTCAGTTGTGCCCTCATCAGTATATACAAGGATGGTTTGAAAGGTAAACTTGATTTTTAAGAACATCACCTATCATATCAGTGCAGAGACTATTGAAATAATATTCTGCCCAGGGCCGAATCAAACCAGGTTGGGGAAGTGGGTCAGGAAAAAGCCAAGATGGCTTGTTCAGCTTTATTTCTATTCAGTGTGGGAGTGTAGGCGATGGCAGCTTTCTCCTGTTTAACCTCTTCTATTTGCAAAATTGCTTCTGCTAGAATTTATCCACGGGTGCTTCCATCAGAGCTTTTAGTGGATTTTTTTCATCAAGGGCTGTTGACGTTTGATTAGTGGGAAGCGGTTAAGTCGCACATATTAGCTCATGTTTTTGCTTCTGGTGTTTGTTTCAATTTCTTTTTTCTTCCCTCTCCTCTCCCCTCTTCTCCTCTCCATTGGAATGTTTTTATCTATTTTTCGTCTTCTTATAGTAACGTAGTTTATGGATATCTTATTCTGAAGGGGAAAATTACCTACATTTCAAATACAAGTAATTATAGAAGCTTCAGAAGCAGTAAATATTTCATTATATTCGATCTCTAAATTCTTCTATGCAGTTATGTGCACACAAAAGCAGATATTTAAAAATTATTCAGCAGGGTTTTTGTAAGAACAGAAATGTGGTTATATTTTAGGTATGATTTGTCTTTATTTTAAATCTTAAGCAGTGTCTCAAAATTGTCATAATGAATTAATTATGCATACCTATAGTCTTTAGCATTTAATTATGTATCTGCTGTTTTGGATTGTTCTCTGATTATTTTAGTGTATTAATTGTCTTTCATCTATAAGCTTAAGGGCAAAAAAATCTCAGGCATGATTTTTAGTGTAGCCCTCACATCATCTAGCACTATCTGTGTCACATAATAGATACTTAATAAGTATTCAATTATTATTTTTCTTAGTAAATACTTTAATGATTTCTTATCTGCATACATCTGCTTTCTTTTTTATTTTGAAATAAAGTTCTTAGACTAGTACAAAGAATACTCATATACCCTTCACCCAGATTCCCGAAATGTTAATATTTTACCACATTTGCTTTAATTTTCTCTCTCGTGTGCTCTTCCTTCTTTCCTCCTTTTCCTTCCTACCAACCCGTCTCCCTTTATCTGCATGTATGTATTTACACACACACACACCCATGCATACACACGTGCACATACATAGACGTAAACCATGCATGTAAATGCAGATAGTTAAATTGTTTTCTCCATCCATCTGAGAGTAAGTTGCAGACCTGATAGCTCTCTGCCCCTAAATTCAATGTCCTAAAAACAGGGAGCGGTCTCTAGCATAACCACAGTACAATTTCAAAATCGGTAAATTAATTTTTAAACGATGCTATTATCTAACCCACAGACCTGATTCGAATTTTGGCAATTGCCCCAATAATGTCCTTTAGAGGGGAAGAAAATTCCAGACCCCATGTTGGATTTATTTGTTACGTCTCTTTAGTTTCCTTTAATCTAGAATGTTTCCTCAGTCTTTCATGAGCATGATATTTTTGACACATTCAGGCCAGTTATGTTGTAGAAAGTCGCTTGATTTGGGTTTGTCTGATGTTTCCTTGTGATTTGGGTTATGCATTTTTGGCAGGCATGTCATAGAAGTGATGTCGTAATCTTCTGATAACCTAGTATCGGGAGCCACGTGGTGTTGATTTGTCCTGTTACAGGTTAGTTTAACTTGGTTAAGGTAACTTGTCAGCCACGTTTCTCTACTATAAAGTTACTGCTTTTTTCTTTGTAAGTAATAAGTATCTCGTGGAAGCATGCTTTGAGACTATGTAAATATCTGTTTCACATCAAACCTTCACCCCTGAGTTTTAGCATCAGTGGATAATTCATGCCTTAGTGAGTTATTACTCTGATGGTTGTCAAATGGTATTTTCTAATTTCTGGTTTTATTTTGGAATAAAAATGTCCTTTGTTTGGCTTCAGAATTCTCTGAGATAGAAGCTTTTAAAAGTCAGAACTGTGCCTTATCTGTTTATGCGGTACCTGTTATTTATCACAAATAAATTACTGCATAACAAATCCTTTTTATAGTAGGATCATCTGCTACCCTTTATTTGCACCTGCAGCTCAAAGTAGCACCTAACATTCAATACCACTGTGAGAATAGCCTGCTTTCCCATCATTTTAGGCAAAAAACCTAATATCTAGTAATAAGTTTTTTCTGTCAAAATTACTCTCTTGAGTGGGGTAATCAAAGTAGCTGTTAGTGGAGTGTCTACTTGCTGTTGCTTTCTTTGAAGCATCCTGAATACTCTCGACACTGTTGTCATGACACACAGTTTAACTCTATATTAACACGACAGTTTGACAGTCCCTGATCTGTTCAAGATGCTGTATCAACGAAGAACAACCTGCAGCTGAAAAAACTCGATTCTCATGGATTAGCCACACAGAGATGGTTCTGAAGTTTTATTATATGGTGATAAAGTGGAATCTATTAGATGAAAATAAAGAACATTTATATAGGTATTTTTATCAAGTGTGGGTAGCGTTTTTTTTTTTTTAATAAGAAAAAAATACTAACTCTCCAAGCTTATACTTTTAGTCTGCAGTCTAGAAAGATATTTCGGATGGAGGTTATTTTATTTCTACTGTATCTATTTCAGTTCTCTATAACACGTATTTATTGAGCAGCCTCTCTGGGCCTGTGTAAGTAATTAGAGAATACGAAAAGTGGACATACGTATATATGCATATACGCATATATGAATATATATATATGATTGTAATAGCTTTAACTTTTGAAAAAATACTTTTAACTTCAAAAAATATTTTGAATAAATACTATTAATTTTAATTTTTAATTCCACTTACAAACATCTGCATAAAGTTGCATCTTGGGTAGTGGTTCTTAGGCTTCACAGCGGTGGTGGAATTGTCTTCCTGGCAAGTGTTTTACACTGGCTCCGGATGGGCCTACCAAAGGTTCTGGCATGGATGAGCTCATACTGAAAGACCACTTTCTAATTAATGACATCCTGCTTTAGTTCTCATTATCGTTCCTAAACAGATCAGAAAAACATTTTTTCGATGATTCATTGGTATTTAAGAACAATGAAAACATCTTGTTTCATTCAGCCATAGCTGATATCAGAGATGCCACTCATTTATTTATTTTCTAATTAAAAGGATTCTGCAGCTTTCAGAGAATCAAACGGATGGGCTCCTTCTCGCCAGAATCTACTGACAGATAGAGCATCTCTAGGATTATATTTAAGAACCTTTCCTAGTTTGTCCCCACTGCTACTCTCTTTCTTAATGAGAACAGAGGAATTCTGGATTGACTCTTCTGTGGTTTTGAAGGTAGCAAGCAACACAATGCTGAGAAACTTGTAAATAGTTTATTTACATCTAGTAGAGTATACATTATCATTGTAGAATCAGCTTGCATAAATCTCTCTCTGTGGACTGTCCGTGAGAATTTACTTTGTCAGTGGCAGGCATCATGGTGGAGGGACTGAGACTCAGAAGACCAGATTCTGGTTCAAGATCTGCTATTAAAATTCTGTATGATCTTGGGCAAGCCGCTATCTCTGCTGAGTCTGTTTTCTCATTTGTAAGAAGATAGGTTAGCTCATCTCTAAGGATTCTGACAGCTCCAAAACCTTCCTGAATTCAATATATATAATCGTTTATCTATTGGTTCTACTCAAAATGACTCACTTTTCCCCACAAAATTAATGGGATTTTGGCTTCTATATAGATGAAAATCACTCCAAAAATTCTCAATCCAAATCTATGATATATTGGTTCCAGTTGAAGTACTTCCATCTAGACTGTAACTCCCCAAGGGCAACTGTATAAACAGTTTGATGTGAATCCTTCTAGGCCTTTTTCTAAGTACACCACTATTTTTGATATGCTGTGGTTTAATATTAATTGCTATACTTTGCTGTTATAATTTAGCATTAAATATTGGGCAGAATATAGATAATTTTGCATTCTGTGAACTGGTATGATAAAGCCATTTACTATTTCCCAAATAGTCTACTAATATACGCAGGTATTTGCCTTAGCTTCTCGCCCTGGACCAGGCTTGGGCAGTTTTCTAACCTAAGTAGTGATCGTGGCTTTATCTAAGTGATAACAGGGCTTGGCCAGTGTTGGGTCAGGAGATGGTGGACTGTAAGTAGAGTAATGATGTAATTTATCATCCAAACCAGAACACTTTTGAGAACCCTGAACAATTACACTGGGACAACAGGTGTAAACTGGGACTGTCCAGGCATATGTTCACTCTGACTATAAAGGTTCCCTGGGAACCCCTTGCTTTCCTGGTTTGTTTCATGGTTCCTGGTTCCCGTTGGATGACATGGCTGTGAACTCTACTGAGTCTGGGCATTGACTCTAAACTAATTAATGAATGGTTTCTTGCCCTTTGGTTTCTCTAGCACGGAATCTGCGGTAATTCTTAGGGGAACTGGTTAGCACCCATTATTCAATACAGTTAATCATTCCTTCCTGCTTAGAACATGCTCTTCTTATTCCTGTGACCCCATAATCTCCTGACTTCTCCCCACTTTCCAGCCTCTCCTTCTGAGGATCCTTTGCTGGATCCTTCTCTTCTGCTTGATCTCAGTCTCGAAGCACCTGGGCTCTTCTCTATCCAGTCTTGGTTTTGTGGTTTAAATACCATCTTCACATTGACTCCCTCCACTGAACTCAAGACTCATGTATGTAACTGCCCACTTGACATTTTCATCTGGGAATCTAACTGGTATCTTAAACCCAACATGGTCAAAACAGAGCCTTTGATCTCCTCCCTCTTCCCCTCCCACCCTATACCTGCTCGTCTCCCGGTCTTTCCATCTCTGTAAATCCACCATCATTCACTCACTTGCTCAGGCCCCAAGCCCAGGAATCATCTTTGATTCCCTCCATTCCAACCCTTCACTTCCTCCTAGCACATCCTGTCAACTCTGTCTCTAAAAGACATTCTCTGTCTCTTCACTCCACTGCTACCCCTCTAGTCCAAGCCACCATCACCTCTGGCCTGAACTTTTTCAGTAACCTTCTAACAAGTCTCCCTGCATCCTCTCTTGTCTCTCTGAAGCCCGTTTTCTACATAGCAGCTCAAAATCTGCTTATGGCATTATACCGCAGTTAGAAAGAAATCCAAACACTTTGCATGACTGTGTGGCTGCCTGTTTGGCCTCTTCTGCTGCTCCACTCTGATTTGCTGGGCCCTGGCCAGTCGCTGGCCTTGCTGGTCTTCAGCCCCACCAGGCTCACCCTGTGCCAGTGCACTCCCCCTTCCCTCCGCCTGGATCTTTGCATGACTTTTCATGACAGCCCAATGTCATCTCCTCAGAGAGGCCTTTTCTGATTTTAGGTAGTGGTACCAAAAAAGAAAAAAACTATTGCCATCAAGTCAGTTCCGACTCATAGCAACCCACAGGGTCTCCAAGGCTGTAAATCTCTATGGAAGCAGACTGCCACACTTCTCTCCTGTGGAGCTGCTGGTGGTTTTGAACTGCTGACGTTTTGGTTAGCAGTCAGTTGCTTTAACCACTGCACCACCTGGGCTCCTTTTAGATAGGAGTAGGCCCCTCCAAATCACCATTGATGCCATTAGTCTCTGCCACTTTCTTGAGATGTTCATTGTCACCTCCCTTCTCCTTTGCCTTCTAGAATGTAAACTTCTTACAGAAAGGCATCATGTCTGTTTTGCTGACTTTCATGTCTAGGCTTGTAGAACAGTGCCTGCTATGTGTTAGGCATTTGATGCTTGTTGATTAAATAAACAATGTCACCAGAATCCAGGATGACTGGTGTCACAGATGATTCTCTAGTATCATGAGTGGCCTGTTTCCATTTCGAGACCAACACCTCAAGGTCAGATTGACTTTCCGGTTTATTGCTCTCTCTCTACCTCCTGTTTGGAGCCCTGGTGGCATAGTGGTTAAGAGCTCGGCTGCTAACCAAAAGGTTGGCAGTTCGAATCCACCAGCCACTCCTTGGAAACCCTCTGGGGCAGTTCTAGTCTGTCGTATAGGGTTGCTATGAGTCGGAATCAACTTGACAGCAACTGGTTTGGTTTTTTTTTCTACGTTCTGTTACCTGGTCTTCCTGCTTTAGGCCTTGGTAAACTTTGCACATGCTTCCTCTCGTTACCACATCATTACCTTCCTCACAGTGTTTATGTGGAGGGTCATCTGCTTCTTAGGAGACTATTGTATGTTGCTTGCTAGAGTAAATAAGCACCCAAGGGGTGACTCGGGAATTGGTTCCCTAGCTCTCCTTACCTATTCTTAAAGAGATTCTTTTAACTAGGAGGTTGTGGAGATGACAAAAGAGTTAGTCTAATTTATATAATTCTCTCTGCAGTTAATCTTAATAAAATGCTACAGATTTTGTAACTATAATCACAGCTTGGGTTAGCTAGCACCGCTTTCTCACTAGATCATTCCTGGTACCCTTAACCTGGACTGCGCAGATTACGTGTCCCTTGGGATTCTGTTCCAACTCTTTCTCTCTCATCGTGCTTATCCTCTGTCATCC
This sequence comes from Trichechus manatus latirostris, assembly GCF_000243295.1. Classification (NCBI taxonomy): domain Eukaryota; kingdom Metazoa; phylum Chordata; class Mammalia; order Sirenia; family Trichechidae; genus Trichechus; species Trichechus manatus. The sequence continues at coordinate 7,311,830 of NW_004443941.1, read as the reverse complement.
TCTGAATCACTGTGTCACCTGTAACACTCCAGGCAACCATTCCTTACTCATACCAGAGCTGATAGATTCATTGTGGATCTCTCAGGTTATGTCTTCAGTTATTCAAAAGTCAATCTTTCAATTATGGAGCTTTTTTGCCCCAACTAGTCTTTATCAAATGTTCATCAGCTGCATTTCTATTGCTTCACCAGATTTTGTTCCAATGGCTAATTGCATAAATGAATGCAAATGCAGGAAATTCTGGAGGTGGGATGCCTTCCATGAGAGTGAATTTCACTAACGCCTTTTTCAGAATCGCTGCTACATGATGCTTTCTTGTAAAATGGTAGCTGTCACAGATGTGTGTATGTATGTACCGTGTATGTGTATGTGTGTGTATACACACACACAGGCACATGCACAGTTGGGGTCGAGGTTGTTCCTAGCAGCTGTCCAATCATCTGTTGACTGATGTAGTGTCAGCACAGCTTCTTCGAGGCATGAAACAACTATACACTGGGCAGCAAAACTGCAGCCTGTAGGTTCGTTTGTGTTACCTCTTCAAGATGAGGAGGAGGATTAAATTTACGAGGCAAGCAAAGCTGAAAATTGAATTAATTTCAGATTTGTAATGAAAAAATGAGATCTTTCCCACTCAGTGTTAACTAGAACCCTGTGGGCTGTACAAACTAAATTGATAGTCTCTCATTAAAATGGTATTTTCTCCAATGAAATGTACTGGCACTAAATAGTCCCCACAATGCCTTGTGCTCCACGAGCACAGCTGCCATCAGGGTTATGGAATTGAGAGCTGTTTTCCTGAATCCCACAGAAGCCACAGTGTTTATTCTATTCAGTGCAGTCTTGCCAAGTACTCATGAAATTCCCACTCTGTGCCAGGCATTGTGCTAGGCCGTTAGGATTAAGGATGGATAGCTCATGATTCTTGTCATCAGAGAGCTTCCAATCTAATGGGAGAAACAGCTGCACATAAAACCAAGCTTAAAGCAACTTTGTTAGTGTCTTACGGGGCTCTGGAGAATATAACCAGTGCGGCATGTATAGATATAGATAGATAGATATAGATAGAGACATTTACTTCAAGGGACTGGCTCATGCAATTGTGGGGAGCTGGCAGGTCCAAAACCTGGAGATAGGCGGCAGGCTGGAGACTTCTACGGGCTTGCATCCCAAAATCCATAGGTTGGGCAATGAAGAGAATGCAGAGAAGAGAGAGAGCATAAGTTCTGGCAAAATGTCTATTTATAGTCTGGTGGCAGAACACTCCCTTGGGAAATCTCCCTTTTTGCTCTTAAGACCTTCAACTGATGGGCTGAGGCTCAGCCACATTATGAAGGGTGATCTGTTTTACTTAAAACCAACTGATTTAATCGCGTGTAACTACTTCATAACAGCAGCTAGGCTAGTGTTTGGCGAAACCCCTGGGAACCATAGCCTAGCTAAGGTGACACATAAAATTAGTCACCACAGTTAGTGACGTGAGTGAAGCACTGTGGAAATATATGGATGGAGAGGTGACTAATTTCACCTGATGGTTTGGGCAAGACTTAGGAAATAAGTGAAAAGAGATGTGGACCTTTATGAATTTCACCAGGCAGATAAAGGTGATCCAGGGCTGGAAATTACAAAACATTTATGTAAAGTAAAATACTACAGTTCTAATTTAATTTTAACTTTGACTATGTATTTTACCTTTAAGGAGATTTGATAATTTCATTCCAAGATAAATTCTTCTTGAACCTGAGGTTACCTTTTTGTTCATAAGAATGGCAAACATGTACTGAATATCTATGATGTGCTGGATGCCTTATGTACATCCCCTGGTATTACTCATAACAGCAGGTCTGCAATGTAGATAATATTACCAATATAATTTAGATGGAAGAGGTCAAGAGAATTGCCCAAGGCCACACACCTGGTAAATGGCAGAGCTGGGCTTTACCCCCAGGTCTCTTCCACTTCAGAGGCTCCAGCGTATGGCCTCTCCCTCGCACAACTGTTACAGCTGTAACTGCTGGTTAACATCGGTAGAGTCTAGGTGTACCATTCTGGATTAATTTAACCAAGTGTTATATTTCGGCAAGTCTTAGAACCAGGAACCTTTCGGTATTTTGTTGGTTTAGTGAGCTGAGAGCTTAGCTGCTGGTTAGGCCCAGGATAGGACAGCATTGACCTTTTGCCCTGTCCCATGTCAAAGGGTAACTGACTCATGGAGGACGAGGCCCAGGTGCTCAGGAGAGTAGAGGGTCCCTTGATGATCCTATACACACTGCCTCAGGAGTGGTCAGCATGTGGGTGGCCCGGATGAGCTAGAGGCTGTGGCTCTACCCTGAGGTGCAGACACTGAAGGCTGTTGGCTATGCAAGGAAAAATGTTTTCTCTCAGGAGGAACCAGAGCTACAGTGCATGACTTCAGTCCTTTGGGACTGACGGCACCATTTGGGAATGAGGCTCAGTATGTAGCCTGAAGCTGGAAGGGTAAGACACTTCAGACAAGCTTCAGAGCTGCTTTCCCTGAGTGCTTCTTGTGCACCCCCGTCCCTTTTGTCAGTGTTCTCAGCCGTGCTACCACATGGCTTATCTCAGATCCCTAACTGTGTCTGTCTTCCCCTCCTGGGCCAATACCCTGGTCAGGCCATCATCGCTGGGAATGACCACTGCTCCGCTCCCTCCTGTTCCAGTGGCTCACACCTGAAGGGCTGAGCTTCCCTCCACCACTCATCACTCAAGACAGGAAAAAGCATTGCTCCTATTTAGAAAGGGATTGCAGATCTAGAAGGAGACTTTTGAGGTCATCAATTCCTGAGATTTATATCTGTAGACAAAACACCATTGGTTGTCTTCTCTCTCAGATCTCCATGAAAGGAGCTGGATCTCTTTGTCCTCTTGTCTGATCAATCTCCTACAATATTTACTTTAACTGAGAACTTTTTTCTTGCAGCTAAAACTTAAAGTCAATGCTCTTTGTTTGAATATCCATCTCTCTTTATTTTCTGTGCTCAGAAGAGTTGGTTAATAATTTTGCTTCTCTTAAGCAAAAGTGTCACTGAATTTTCTCCTAGAGGTAGGTCAGTGTGGTGAAAAAAGCACAAACTTTGGAGTCTGATCTAGATTTAGTTTGGGTTCTGCTGCTTACTGTCCGTTTGCCTGTAGGCACACTGTTTAACCCTGAGTTAGTTTCTTCATCTGTAAAATGGGGACACTGTTACCTATTTCACAGGATTAATTGCAAAATACCCCTAGCCCTGACTAGCACAGAGCCTCCTTTTATCTTGTTGTTTGTTCTCCCTAACAAGATGGCTGCTCCCAGTACAGCCTGCATGTCCAAGGGGAAAGGGGGCACAGATAAGTGTACTTCTCTGCCCTTTAAGACCTCTTTCTGGAAGTTGTACGTACTACTTCCACTTTTATCCCATTGCCAGAGCTTGCCACACCTGACTGGCTCCAAGGAGGGCTGGAAAATGTAGTCTTAATTCTTGACATTTATTCATGTGCCCAGCTGGCATTTGGAAGTTCTGTTTCTGAGAGAGGAGTATTGTAGGTTGGATTCCCCAGGAAGCAGACTCTGAGACAAACTTTAGGTTGCAGGATGTTAAGGAGTGCTCTTTGGATCAACGGCTATAGAAGGGAGGGCAGAGGGAGAAGGCAGGCTGTGATGCAGGGCCCACAACAGCCTCAGTAAGTCCCCACATGCTCTGGAGCTGAGCTGGCCAGGTCTTTATATTCCTACATTGATGGAGCAACAGGTATGGCTGACTGGGAAGGGGTGTGACCTTGGGTGAGGCGGCTCTGAGCAGTTAAGCCACCCCCTGAAGAGGCTGAGAGCTGGAGGCTGTCTGCTACAGCACTCCCAGCACCTGAGCCAATGAGTCCTCAAGGAAGAGGGTTCTGGGTGGCACTTCTTAGCGTCTACCACAGGGAGAATGGAGGGAGCTAGCTTCTCTGCCACGTTATGTTGTAGGGTAGTTGTGACAAACAAATAAAACAAAACACTGAGGGCTTTTGCAGAGGATATGGCTTATGATAAAACCAAAATCAAACCCATTGCCGTCGAGTCAATTCCGACTCATAGTGACCCTATAGGACAGAGCAGAACTGCCCGATAGGGTTTCCAAGGAGCAGCTGGTGGATTCAAACTGCTGACCTTTTGGTTAGCAGCCGAGCTCTTAACCACTCCACCACCAGGGCTCCAGCTTATAGTAATCACCCAATAAATCTTAGCTGTGGTATTAGCATTTCCAAGTTATTTTCATAGGATTTTTTTCTCCCAGAATGTCATGTGGGATTAAAAGAGTTGGGCATCCCTAGACTAAAGATCAAATTTAGGAAATATTGCCTTGTAAAATCTTTCGTTTCTACACCATGTTGGTCAATTTTTAGTCAAGTCCTCTTCTTCTAATGGTTTACGTTAGAATAGATAATGTTGACTTTGCTTTTGCCTTTCGTTGTCAACAAAGTGAGAATGTAGATGTGCTTTCCATATTTAAAATTTTGTATTATAGAAATTCATTACTTCAGTTAACTTTCTTTGTGTCACATAGAAGTTTTCTGAAAGTAAAGATCAAGAAATGAAAAAACCATTCATTAAACAAATACTAGTGAGTGCACACTCTGTGGGCAGGTCTGTCCCTCCCAATCCAAGCCAGCATCTCTCCCCGTGCCTCTGCGGTAGTCTCCTACCTGGCTTCCCTACTTTGCATACAGTAGACAGAGTGATCCTTCTCAAATATTTCATCAACCTTACCAGTCCCTTACCCTCAGCTTTCCAATAGTTTTCCAGCATATTTACAGTAAAATTCAAAGTCCTTGCCATCCGTTGCCAGGCCTTGTATGATTGGCTCCTTGCGACCTTCTGGCCTCATTTCTGTCACAGTCTTTCGCTGCAGCCACATTGGCCCTTGGGTGTTTCTCAGATAAATCAAGCGAGTTCCTCACTCAGGGCCATTGCGCTTGTTTTTGCCAGTGTCTAGGACACTCCTCTCCTAGATCTGTGTTCGGCTCACTCCCCAATTTCATTTAGATCTCTGCGCTTCTGGCTTCTGTTGTAGCGTCAGAGAGCATTTCCCTGACCCCCTCTGTCTAAAGCAGCACCCGTTGTCACTCTCTGTGTCTCTCGCCCTACTTTATTTTTCATAGCAACACTTATTAATACCTGGCATTGTGTTATTATTTTTATTGTTCATTGTCCATCTCCCCAACAGACTGTAAAATCCGAGGGGGCAGGGACTTTGTTTTGCTCAGTGCTATATGTGGCACCAAGCAGACGCTCAGTAAATATTTGCAAGGGGAGCAGTGACTGTGCTAGTTTCTGGGAATATGATGATGAATATAAGACAGTGGAATTTTCTCATTTAATATTGTATACTAAGAAATAACTCAAATAGAGTTTCTAATATGGAACTATCCTTGCATTCCTATGACAACCTTACTTGGTCATGATATACTCTTAATATGCTATTCTTAACATTCAATTTGCTATTATGTGTTTTATTTAGTATTGGCAAGTGAGAATGGTCTGTAGTTTTCTGATCTCTACATTCAGTTTTGCCAGCCTCATAGGAGGGAGTTGAGATGCTGTTTATCTATTTTTGTGTGCTGGAGCAGTTTAAATAACACAGGAATCCCTGTTTAATCTAGGTTTGGTAGAACTTTCCTGTAAAACTACGTGGGCTTTGTACATTCATGTTGGCTAGAAATTTTATTGTCTTTATAATTCTTTTATGATTATTGGTTTATTCAATTATTTTTCTTTTCTTGAGTTGATTTATATAATTTATACTTTCTAGAAAAGCTTTTATTCTATCTATAATTTCAAATACATTATAAATATTAAGCTCTTAAAATCTGCTTTGTATCTGTGTGTCTGTCCCCTTACCATTCCTAATATTGCTTGTTTGTATTTTCTTTTATGAGTCTTAATCAAGATTGCCAAAGATTTATCTACTTTATTGATTATTTTAAAAAACCACCTTTGATTTTATTAATCAAGTCTACTTTGTTGTTGTTGTCTTTTTCTCTAATTGGATCTGTTTTTACTAAATTAACACAATTGCCAAAGTAAAGGCAGTTTTACTCCTGGACATAGCCTTGCTGTCCACCTGCATCCCCACCCTGTGGAGGCCAGGAGTTTCCATAGACTCTAAGCTGCTTCTTTTTGACGTCAGCACTTACAGAAGGGACGTCTTCCAGCCTAAAGTTACTTCACTTGGTGCAAATCCTGAGGTTTTACCATGGCGCCAAATGCCTTTTCACTGCCACCCAGTTATTTGGGGATGGGGGTGATGGTGAGGTGATGGAGAAATGCCTGTAATTGGCCCAGTTTTTCTGCAGGAGGCCATTTAATTGGTTATCCTGATGACTTCAAGACTGCTCCCATGCCTTGTATTTGTTTGACTCTGATTCATCTTTAGATTGCAGGTTTTTGACTTTGGATTCCATGTAACTTTGAGACCTTTGATTTCTGTATCTAGCTGTACCTCAAAAATGTTGGTTTGCTACTGGCACCCTCTCCTAGTGCTGCCATAACACAAATAACACAAGTGGGTCGTTTTAAAGAACGAGCCTTTATTGCTTCACTGTTTTAGAGGCTAGAAGTCCAAACCAGGCAGTCGATTCTAGGGGAGGGCCCTATCCTTGTCCGTAGCCCGGGGCATTCTTTGCCATTCCTTGTCTTGCAGAGGCATCTTCGCACGGCATCTGTCTTTCCCCTGTGTGAGTGTCTCTCTGTATCTGAACTCTCCTTTGTAAGACATCACTCAGAAGAGATTAGGTTTAGGACTGACCCTACCCTGGTATGACCTTTTGTTATGTTGTTAACATAACAAAAGAAAAAACCCTATTCCCAAACAGAGTCACTTCCATAGGTACAGGGGTTAGGATTTCAGTATATCTTTTGGAGGGACACAATTCAGTCTATAACGCACCTCTTTCTCAGTATTAATTTTTAATGGAACAAGACTCTAGTGTGATCTTGGCAGTGTGGGAAAAGCTGTGGAACCAGAAACATAATTATTATCTTGGTGAGCCCGTAAGGGACCTCATTCGACTTCCTTGTGTTGTAATTGACCTTTTCAGAGAGACCAAGGAGTCATGAGTTCCATCCAGCACTGGAATCCTTTCTTTACCCTGAGAGTGATGATTCACCTTCAGCTCAGTGATTCCACTGATGGGAGGGGCCCTTTCCATGCTGGAAATTTCAAATTACCATAAAATGTTATATTAATGAGTGTTCACTTGAAAGTACTCAAGTTTTCTTTGGTAAAGAAACCATCCTAAAAAACGTGTATATCCTTACAGACATTTATCTATGTCAGTGCCCAACATATACACATTTAACCAACAACTTTGAGTTCTTTACAGTGTCTCACTACTAGAAATAATAACTCAACAAACTGATCTTTCTACCCAAATAGTGTAACATCTATCGAAATGTAATTGGAAATGAATAATTAATTAGATATGGTAAAAATTCTTTTCAGTCCATGATCTTATGTAAGTCTAAACAATTTAGTAGAATGGGTTATTAAAAATGGTAACTCTTTTGAAAGTTCAAAAACCACCAGAGAGAGTTAGTATCACTTAGCTTTTAGAATATTTTGGCAAAAATGACGTGTGTAGCTTTTGACTTGCACAGTGAGATGGTTGGCTGTGTGTGTGGTGGGGGAGAATAACTGACTTTCTAATTCTTCTTTGAATGCGCTTCCCTCCAGGAGGGCTCCACTGAGGTGAGTGGTTAATAAAGCCTCTTATTTTTTCCTATCCTCTCTATTTTATTCATTTTTACCCCGGCAATTAAGGGAACTGTATCTATAATACTGGAGACCTGAAGGGGAGTTCAGGGTTAAAAACATGCATGGTGACTGTCATTCTCTAAGATGAGGTTTAATAATTATAATTCTTTAGGGAGATATCTCAAATGTACTACACAGTTTTCCAATGGAATACTTGCAGCCTGGCTGTAAATATGGAATGATGACCTGAACAAGGTATTATCATAGAAGTATGGTGAAAGGACAGTGCTTGAGAATAAACTGCTGTTGTTACTTATGTATCACGTGAATATTAATTTGAATTTTGTGAATGCTGGAATTGTTGCAAAAGTATGATCCATGGTTTGTTCTTGCTACTAAGCATTTGACAAGCTACTTAATTATAAAGTTTCAAATCCTGCCGTTAAAATGTATTATTCTTCTTTGGGCAGTAGGAAAGGAATTATTAGCTCTGGTATCATGAGTTTGTATGTAAAATTTTAAAAGGTTATACTAGTACAAGGTTTTCTATACATAGCTTATACTTCTGAGTAATAAAAATACTACAGTTTACCTTTTTTGAGTGTTTGCTATGTGCCTGGCACTGCTCAGGACACTTTAAACATTGAATGATCCCAGCAACTCAATTAGATATGCCTATTATCATCCCCAGTTTATATGTGAGGCACAGAAAGGGTAACTATCTTGCCCAGGGACACACAGCGAGTAAGTGGCAAGACTGGCATGTGTGTTGAGTGATTTTTCTGGTAGTGGTGATAGATTTGCACAGAGCCAGCCCGCCATTCACATCTTGTCTTAGTCTCATCTGTGACCAGAGAATGGCATGAGATTTTGGAAAAGGTGGTTTAGGTAAGAAGATGTAGCTTGTGGCTATAGAACGGAAACCTTTTCATTCTCAGATAATTGGCTCACACAGGAATTCAAATATTATCACCATGCTTCAACTAACTAACGTGAGTCTAAGACACTTGCCCAAATGATCGCTTTTCTGCAGTTTTCTTCTACAGTACTTTGATTTACTTAAAACTCTGGAATACAATTGTATCTAGACAGTACTGATACATTATTGAAGTTAGAGAATCCTAAATATCTTATAAAGTTTGTATTTACTACTAAAATGCATATACGGTAATTGCTATGGAGTATGTGTAAATTTACAAATACATTATTTTTAAGATTGGTTAACATTGAGTTATCTTTGCTACTTTTAATTACAATACATGTAATAAGAAGATTTATGTCTTTTATGTCAACCAAATTACATTCTCTATATAAAAATTAGACATAAAATAATAAAATATTTCAAATAAATTTATGCTCTCACCAAGTTGTAGTCTGACATTCTGTACAAACTAATAACTTTCAGCGCTTATGCTAAATTTGCTTCACATGTTAAATTTTCTTTCACTGTTAATCTTATTTGTTGGTTTAGTTCTTTTCCTTGATATTTCCCTAACAGTAATCAAAACCTTTAAAAATACTTCGAAGTGTCATATTATTTCTTTTGAAATGTTATTGTATGTTGTTAAAGTCAAATTTATATTGTGGGAAGTGTTATGGTTAAGACTGTGTGTCAGCTTGGCTGGGCTGTAAGACAGGAAACATGGGAAAAATAGAGTAATTGACATAATATTTTGAAATATTAGAAATATTTGTTAGGATAATTGAAAAAGTAGCTGACTTTCCTAAATGGGGTTATTTTATTTTTCTTAATCAAGTTCAAGGCCTTGTTATTGATTTCATAAGACCTGTTGTTCTTGTTTCTAGAGACAAACTAAAATAGATCCATAAATTATCTGTTAATTGCTTTGGCCTTCTGGATACTTTTCCTGCTTTTCAACTCTCTTTGAAACAAGTATAATGAATGTGTCTAATCAAATCATAAGGGCTTATGAATAACCACTGGATCAACCTGACTTTTAAAAAAAACTAAGTTCATCTTCTTGTCTTTTACCCCAAGATGCTTTCACATTCCTCCCCTCTCTTACAGCCCCCTCCGCATCTCCATTTTGTAACTCTCTTCTTGATTAAAGATGCATAACCTCCACTAACCACAATGTTTGTAGGGACACTAGGGTCTTCTGATTAGTGGAATTTTTCAGTTCATTGAAGGCTAATTTAAAAAAAAAAGAAAAAAAACCTATTGCAAACCACATTCCTTCCCAGGAAATCCATACACTGAATATAAGCATAAAGGTTAAATTTTGTAGGGTCAGGCAATATTGGGTTTCAGACCTGTACCAGCATCCGTCTATGGTGTAATCTGTGGTGAGCCCCAGGTGTCTCATCCGTAAAGAGGAGATGAGAGTAGCCCCTGACTTTGGGCTATTGGGATGATTGAATGAAATAATCCACGTAAAAGGTTTAGCATCCTGCCAGGTGCATAGCAAAAGTCCAGTAAATGATGGCTGTTTTCATTGCTGTCAGCGACCATTTTATATGGTAGGGAAGTTAACATATGCATGTATGCGTGCATATATTATGTCAACTAGTAAATAATAACTAATAAATTTGTATCACACTATATCACATCCTACATGGAAATTGCTTTATTTCATTGTCCAGGAAATGACCTCGTATCTTGTCTCATGAAAAAAGAAGTTATTCATAATCCACGGCATTTGATGTATGTGCATATTGCTTTTTATTGTTTTGGATGTTATATAAGTACGTAATGAAGCACTGTAATATATTGCAAGCAAAAACCAAGCTGAAGAATATAAACAAGCTTAAGTCTAGAGTTTTAGTTTATGCTTTTAACTCTTTAAGTTTGATCTTAACTACTGAATCTCAGAACATCTCAAGTAATTTTCTGTATTACCATATGGTGAAGTTGTACACAGCTTGTAAAATCCCTTTCCACATCTACCGCAAAATTATATTTTAGGAGCTTATCTAACTACATGACTACATAAGGAGGTGAAATACAGACATATGCTTTTTCTCAATCTCATTTTTAAAATTCAGTCAAACCCAGATATCTGGTGTTACACAGAAAAAATGTCCATGTGGTTAGCTGCAGTTAGTTTGACCCAAGTGTGACAGAATTATAGCCCCTGAAAAAAACTGAGGCCTGATTTTCTTTAAAGAGTTTTTCAGAAAACAAGATTTTAAAAAAGAGATTAAATTCACTCATTTTTGCCATCCTAAAAAAAAAAACAGACTTTTTCTTTTTACATTATACTATCTGTATAGGTATATATCATAATATAGTTGTAATCAGACTGTACTTGCTATTTTGTATTCCACTAATTTCATTTAATGTTAATAATAAATAAATCCACATTGCTGTGTAAAACCCTGAAACCAAACCCACTGCAATCATAGCGATTCCGACTCATGGCAACACTGTAGGGCAGAGTAGAACTACCCCATAGGTTTTCCAGGGCTGTCAATCTTTATGGAAGCAGACTGCCACATCTTTCTCCCACAGAGTGGCTGGTGGGCTCCAACCAACCGCCTTTCGTTTAGCAGCTGAGTGTTTTAACCACTATACCACCAGGGCTCCTCACTGCTATATAGTCATCATAATTACTATTTAAATGTCTGTGTAGTAGTGTATCATGTTCATATACCATAGTTTATTAAACTTTATCCTTAATGTTAGATCTCTGTGTAGTTATGCACTTTAAATCAGTTAATAAGCAATTAACTTTATTGTACACAACTCTTCTTCCTTATGTTGAATTAGGATACATATTTATGAGTAGAATTACCAGGTAAAAGATTCTAAATACTAACAAAGCTTTTGTTACATATTGCCATATTCCCCAAAGTGTAATATTTTACTGTACAACCAGTAGGTATATGTGTAACTGGTATTACCAACGTTGGTTGTTATTTTATTTTGCAACTTAAGAGTGTAAAATAGCATTTAAAGATGCTCTATTTTGTTAGGGAATAGAAATGCTTTCTGTGTGTTGGTTTTCTATTGATTTCTCTTGTTTATTCAGCCCTGTCACCTTCTTCAGAGCTGTCATTTCCCGAGTCCTTCGTCAGGAAGGCACTGTGCTAATGTTCCCAACAGGCCCCTGAGCTAGGGATTGTTACATCCCCATTTTAGAGATGAGGAAACTGAGGTGTAGAGAAGTAACTTGCCTAGGGTTATCCTGCTAGTAAGTGGTAAGCAGAGATTTGGACTTGAGCCATAGTGTTCTGGAGCTATAGTACAGTTTTTGACGTTGGTTACATTTAATGCAAATATTTCCATCAGCCTTTTGTCCTTTTAATTTTGTGTTTGTAATTTTTCCACTGTATAAAAGTTTCAGTGTGTTTGTTTTTGAAATTATGATGTTTTTCTTGGTGTTTATTGCTTCAAAGCTGAGTAAACTATTGTCCTTATACAGATCTGATAAGCATTTTTGCCAGCTTTTCTATAATTTGAATTATGGTATTTATTTAAGTTTTTATAATTCTGCTGCAATTTATTTTAACTCCCTCAACATAATGTTTAAAACAATCCTTCCTTATTCTTTGTATTGGAAATAAAAATTTATAAAATATTAGTGTGTATAT
>NW_004443941.1:7298009-7299446 GCF_000243295.1 Trichechus manatus latirostris | reverse complement strand
TAGTGTATATGTATGTATATATATATATGTATATATATATATATAGCTATTTCTGGGTTCTGTATTTTTTCCCTTGCTCTGTATTTGAAATTATTTCGTTCTGGTGAGTGAGTGAGATGGACTACTGCAGTGGATGAAAAGAGTTCATCATTGCTTACTTACTAGGTCTTTGTGAATCAGAATTCTGGGCCTTTTATTATTTTAGCTTTTTCGTCATTTTTGTAGGGTCAGAGAGAAGACAGCAGGATGGTTTAAGCATCTTATAGACAAACTTCCATTTTCTCCCTTCCATCAAAGATGGCAGATTTCTTAACACGAATGAAGCATAAAGGATGAGATATGTGTCCTGGAGATGTGTCCTTGTTACCACATCATCTTTGTTCCAAATGAGGACTGGAGAAGAAAATGACACTTACCATGGAGGGCAGGATGAGAACTGGCCTTTGTGGGGGCGCTGTAATGTGCAGACCTTGGCTTGGATGAAGAGGTGCCTTTGATTTGTTTGCAAAGACAAGTTCAATTCTTGATTGCCCTACTTTTCATAAGGTGAGACATAAATGTCACATAATGTTATCTTGATCCCATTAAAAAACTCATATCATAAAAGGATGAAATACTGTAAGTTTCTTAGGAGGTCCTCTATGATTTTATATTGGTTTTACCTCAGTTGATATATTTTGTAGCATCATAATGACGATGATTAATTGTAGTGTAGGGTGATTGCACAGTTGTGTCGTTTGTAAAAATAAGCTATTGGATGTGTAAACTGAGAATAATTGTTAGGCTTGAAACCTCCTCTCCACCACCACTCTCCCCGCAAACAAATCCAACTCCAGAACCTTAAAGAGTAATGTAGATCAGAGTCATAGTTTCCCTAGAGAGGTTGTACAGGACTTTATACAGCATCTCATTGAGCAAAATATCCTAAAATCCTGTTCATTCATCCATCTTCCTGAAGTTCTTTCCCTCTTTGTCCGTGATGCACATTCATTCAATTAGATTCATCCTCCTCCTGCATCGCTAGCTCCCTGCCCCTCCCTCCCTTTCCTTCCACCTCCTCCTCCCTGCAGTTCTCTCCTGACTCACTACCCTCCCTGCTGGGTGCAGCCCCCTGGGAAATGTAGTCTGGTCCTCAGCCAGAACTGTTTTTTTCTTAGGGGAAGCAGAGCAGAAATCCTGGTTAATAAAATCTTATTACAGGCGGTAACAAAGGCAATGATGAATATTCAAGGAGGCTTGACCAATTTATACTCCCTCCTAGCCCACATAAATCAGCTGCTCACAGGGAAGAGGCCAGGGTGGTTGCGACCAGGAACATCAAAAAGAGAGGAGAGCTGGTGGGGCTTGTGGAGCAGGCTGAAAGGAGTATGGGGCTTGTGGAGCAGGCTAGGGAGTGCGGGGCCTGTGGAGCAGGCTGAAGGGAGTGCGGGGCCTGTG
>NW_004443941.1:7284774-7297876 GCF_000243295.1 Trichechus manatus latirostris | reverse complement strand
GAGCAGGCTGAAGGGAGTGCGGGGCCTGTGGAGCAGGCTGAAGGGAGTGCGGGGCCTGTGGAGCAGGCTAGGGAGTATGGGAAGAAGGTAGGGCTGGGGTGTAGTTGGGGCTGAGAGAAGGGGTGTGGCTGGTGCAGCAGAGAGCCCATTGTCGGGGAGCCTTCTGTTTACTCTGAGAGAATGGATTTGAGATGTCCCAAGGTTGGCTCCACCTGCGGCTCCTCCTGCTATTCCCTGAGAGTCTCCTTCCCCTGGAAGATCTGCTCTGTCTTCAACGACAGCTGCTCCCCCTTTAAGGCTCTGGTTCCAGCCCTCCTTAGCCACCCTTTCCTGAACTGTCCTAGGGCAGCTGAGAACACACTGAGTGGACATCTCAGCCTCCTTGACAGCAAACAGAAAATACTTTATTAAAGGGTATTGTGGTGTTCACAGGAGGACTAGAGAGTCAGACTCTGAGACCACACAGCCAAGAACTGTACCCAGCCACGGCATGCTCTTCTCCCACCCTGGTGCTGCCCCCATCCCCAGGCCTGCCTGCTTGTCATGGTGAAGAGAGCCTGCTGGGCCTCTCAGGGGGACATTGTTAGGGAGTAGGCGAACGGTTCACAGAGGATAAAACCCACAACACACATTCCCAATGTCTTTGGATTCCTTCCTCTCCATTATGCTAAGAATTTCTTGCAAATAATGTAGGTCACTCCCCATTGAGTCTGGATTTCAATTAAGAAATGGAGCAAACAGTTAGAACTACTCGCAATGGCTTGAGCTTCCATGTTGAATCCAGAAGCTCTGTGAAGAAAGCTGGTCTACAAAGCCCCAGTCAAAAGCATCTTCCCGCACAGATTCCCCAAGTTTATACTGGACTAAGTTTGCAAAATATTGTCATCCTTTTGGCGTGTACACCTTCTTCTCCCTGTTTTGACTTTTTATTTGGCCCCTGAGCAGCTGGGATCTGACTCTGATTATGGGGTGTTTAGAGGTGGAACATGAGAAGATGTGGGTTCCCCTTGAAAGAGCAAGTGCCTCAGCTGTGCTCTTACCCTGTCTTTAAGGCAGGTGTGAGCTAGGGAGGCTCAGCAGGGCTCCGAGGAGTCACACAGCTTGGACTGAAGCAGGGCTGGAGAGGGATCATTCCAGGGCCCATAGTGCTCAAATTGACCAGATTCCGTCATTTTCCCACCAGTATATTAACTTTCATATAAAAGACTTGGCTCTCCCATGGTCTGAGCTTCGTCAGTGAGAGAGATAGAAATGAGTGAAAGTTGATTTGTACCTAATGGTGCAGTGGTTAAAGCGCTCAACTGCTAACCGAAAAGTTAGTGGTTCAAAACCACCAGCAGCTCCATGGGAAAAAGATGTGACAGTGTGCTTCTGTAGAGATTTACAGCCTTGGAATCCCTACGGGGTTGCTATGAGTCTAAATCAACTCAATGACAGTAGGTTTGGTGTGGTTTGGTTGGGTCTTTATTGTGTTTGAAGAGTGTTTCTATTTTAAAAGGGAACCAGAGGAAGACTGGATTGTGAAAAGACATAAAGTCATACAGGCCTGAGCCTGAATCTTGGCTCTGCTACTTACCAGCTGTGTGACCTTGGGCAAGTTATTTAACCTCTCTGAATTTTGATATGCTTGTCTGTAAAGAGGGATAAATAGGCTTATCCTATTGGATTGTTCTCGAGGATTAAATGAAATGACATGGGTAAAGTACCTAGCTCATAGTATTGATTTATAATAAGTAGATAATAGTCATTCAATGATTAATAAATGTTTGTGGAATTGAATGCAATGTTGAATAATAAAATGGAGCTGCTTGCTAATAAGAGACTTAAAGTCATATGTATAGAGCTGTCTTTTGGCTGGAGTCGGGGAGTCTTTCTTGAGGTCCCTCATACAGATTTTATACGAGAAGGTTTACTTCATCTGACTAAGGTAGCCTATCTGTTTAAATGGAATACGTTCACATGTTCTTGACATTTACAAAAATGATCAAAGTTTTTTATTAAATTAAGTGGCCGATTTTACTAATTTGCAGCCTATTAGACTGGTAGATCAATCATGTTACTGGAAATTCCCAAAGGTTTTATTTCTGCACTTGTTTTGTTGTGAAATGGTGACAAACATTAATTGGCTTTTTTAATGGGACCGAACTTTTTGAAAGATCTGTTTTGGAAGTTGAAAAATTATTTCTGCTGAAGTTTAAATAACCGTATCATTTTTAATATATATCTGTTGGTCTCCATTTTTCATGTAGTCAGTGAAAATGAAAGTCATTTCTGACTGGCAGCTCTAATGCAGCCTGAAAGTTGTCGAACAGATGCACAGTTGGGTCAGGTTCAAATTTCCTTCCTCTCCCTGTGAAATGCCTGGTCCCGTGATTTTTAGCCGAAGATCACTGATGCTCACAGTTCCTTCTACTATGGAGGGAGTAGCCTGCATCAAGAAAATGTTAGGCTATTATGTCTGGACATTTTTGAGATAACTAGTGTACTTTTGGAGCTTTGGTGGCTCAGTGGTTAAGAGCTCAGCTGCTAACCAAAAGGTCAGCAGTTCGAATCCACCAGCTGCTCCTCGGAAACCCTGTGGGGCAGTTTTACTCTGTCCTATAGGGTCGCTATGAGTCTGAAGTGACTCGACGGCGATGGTTTATTTTATTTTATTTTTTAGTGTACTTTTGAGGTCCCTGGGTGGTGCAAACGTTTAACGCACTTGGCTGCTGACCAAAAGGTTGGAGGTTAGAGTCAACCAGAGGCTCCTCGGGAAGAAAAAGCATGGCGATCTGTTAAAAAATCAGCCACTGAAAACCCAACGGAGCACAGTTCTACTCTGACACACAGGCGGTGGCCATGAGTCGGAACCAACATGATGGCAACTGGTTTAGTATCTTTTAAATTTTCTAGAAGAAGTCTCCGTGTTCAGCTTCCCACCAGTTGTTTTTGGCAGTCCCCGGGTGATGAATTCATCGTTCTTTCACAGTGGTACAGTCAAATGAATCTAGTAAGGAAGCAACAGATAACCGAGGGCTGCAGATATATGGAATGCTGAGAGCCAGCCTCTAAACGGAACACACGGTGCGGGCATGAAGAATGGAAAGTGAGGCACAAGAAGAGGGACAGCTGAAAAGGTCTCCTGGCGTTCTTTATGCTTAATGTGAAATCCCCCTTTGCCACTTGCTGGCATTTCTTAATAAAACTAGGCAAATTTGTTATATTTTTTGCTCTTCATTCTCTTTCTTATATCTATCACCTGCCGTCTTTTTTCCCATTCATATGTTTTGTTCTCTCTCTGCCTGATTCCCTCAGCACTGTGGCTGTATTCCAATGAATAGCTTTTGGAGACTGCTTGCCTAAACAAAGCAGAACAAATTTTTCATTTTTAGCAGTGTTAATGGTAGGCTGGAGCCCTGGTGACACACTGGTAAAGAGCTTGGTTGCTTACCAAAAAGTCGGCAGTTCAAATCCACCAGCTGCTCCTTGGAAACCCAACAGGGCAGTTCTACTCTGACCTATATGGGATGGCTATGAGTCGGAATCGACTTGACAACAATGGGTTTTGTTTGTGATTACTAGGGCATTTTTCTACGTAGATGTTTGGTCAATAAGTACAAGGAGAGCCTTAGAACACAGAATATCTACAAGCATCAACTGACTTCTCTGGATCTTGGACACATAAGTTAGAACAAGTCTTAAGCAAAAAAAACAAAAAAAAACCAAACAAACTAGTGTGTATGTATACAAACACACATACATCCAGTGCTGTATACTGTATACGTATATGTGTAGATAAATACACACATCTACATATACACATACACATATGTATATATGTGCATCTTACTCGACCTCAGTTTTATAAAACTATAAACAAGTTTGTATTATTTTTTTAAATGAAAAATGTAAAGGTGACCTGTACCTTATGAATGTAACTAGAGGGAGAATTAAGAATAGTCAACATTCAATAAATATTTGTTGGAAGAATGTTTTCCCAAGATACTGAATAGATAATAATAATATTAATTCATATGTCTTAAAACTCATTCATGACTAGTGATACTTACAGTAAAGATTGAATAGTGGGTAGTTATTTCTAATAAGCTAGTTGAAAACCAAATTGGAGAATTTGCCATGTATATAATAGCAATTCACCCCGTTATTTTATCTTACACTGTTTTTTCATATGTGTGTATATTGTTTTCATTGATTTATTAGTGAATTCATTAGGTTAAAAATTTTTAATTACGCCCAAAGAATGTTTAGATAGATAATTACCGATTCACTGTTGGAGGGGAGTGCACCCTTACTGTAAGACTGAATCATAGAATAGATTCCCAACAATGAGTGGGAAATACAAACAACATCCACCTGCTAGCACTTTCTGTCTGCGTATGCACCTTCGTGGACGCTTTTCATTGCTACCACCTGTTTCAAGGCTAGAGGGCCGATTCTTAACTTGCATCATAATGACTTTCAGATATGAACATCTGGGTGCCAAGGACATGAGTTCTAATAGACTTGAAGCAAAATCAAAATTGATTATATTGAAAAAATACTTTTCGCCAGACATTGATTAGTCACATCCATGTCAATGTCAGGACCCTATAATGTGTGATGGACATTTGTAATTTAATTTTTAAACTTTAAGACATAAACATGAGCCACAGACCTAAGTTATTTCATTTTCACCAGCATTTCTCCTGAATAAAGATTATAAAAGTATTATAGGTATAGAGATGAGTTCAGATTGGGGTATAATGCCTTCAGCATTGTTTTCTGCTTCTCCTGAGGTGTGTTTGGGAACACAGATGATGTGATGAGTAAAATAATGGCACAGGTATAGACCCACTGGTGTGTTCATTCAAGTGGGTGTTTTTCTGGTCTTCTTTCAGGATAGTTCCATCAGGGAGGTTGCCACATTCTGTTGCATTAGGGCTTTCATTGGTGGTTTCCAATATCTGAGAAAGAGTGTTAATGTTTTTACTGAAATCTCTGTACCAATAAAATGAAAAATCCAGTAGCGTCCCCATTTGTAGCTGTAATACAAGACTACCTGTCATTGACAGAGTTCTCCAATGGCACAAACCCTGCAGTTTATCAGTTTTCCCCCACTTTGTGTTCCAGTCAATGCATTCATAATTAGAAGGAAGAATTGCTGAGGTACTGTAATAAAATATTTACCTTAAACCAACAAAAAGTCACACGGATACCCCTTTTGTTTCTCTGTATCCACGTCCGTGGGTAAAGTAAACATATTCGTGAAGTTAGCCTGTATGCTACAGCCATTGAGAATTGAAGACTTCTGTAAAGAACTCTGTTAGAGGTCCAGTAATGTCCACCCTTCTATCTGCCTTCCCCTTGTGAAATCTAATCGTGGACTCTACTACCAACTAGCTTGTGCCATTTCTCCTCTCTGGCCTTAGTTTTCTTCTTTTCTGTTAACTGAGAGGATGAGACTAGCTTATATTTGATTTTCTTTTTAGCTCTGATTCTATGTAGGAGTAATATGTCTTGTTTGACTCAGAAAATCCTAGCAGATATCTTTAAGTTTTATCATAGCATTTATTATAACAAGCTTTCTGTCGAGGCTTCCACATAAGCAGACATCAGAATGCACCAGGACCTCCCAAAGTAATCCCCATTCTCTTCACGATCTTTTTAAAGTTCAGAAATGTGATTTGTAGGTAGAGTAATAGAAAAGAGAATAAATTACAGCAGCAATGGGAAAACATTCATCTTAAAACTATATATTTCCTTGTCTCTTTCCAACATCTAATGTTTCCTCTTATTGCAATTGTGTTGGGCAGAATGAAAAATGGGTCTTAATACATTTTGTCCTTCACTTCTAACCTACTTTATTAAAGCCCCTTGGGCTGTCTCTTATAGTATTGATGCCTGTTTCTCTTTTTAGTAAGTTATGCAGATCTTTGGGGATGACTGTCAAAATGCTTAATAAAAACTGGATAGCTAAGCTGACTTTATTTATTTGGGGCTTTGAATAAGTATCTGGTGACCCAGCAATCTCACTCCTAGGAATTTACCCAACTCAAAAAAAAACTTATTTCACACAAAAACCTGTATGCAAGTATATGTATGTATAAGCATATATGCAAATGTATGCAGCTTTAATTGCCAAAAACTGGAAACAATTCAAGTGTCCCTCAGTTGGGGAATGGACAAACAAACCGTGGTACACCCATACAATGCAGTATTACTCAGCAATAAAAAGAAACAAATCACTGATACACACATACTGTGGATGGATATCAAAGGCATTATGCTAAGTGAAAAGAGCCAGACTCAAAAAGCTACATACAGTAGGATTCCATTTAGATGACTTTCTGGAAAAGGCAACACTAGAGGGACAGAAAATAAGTCAGCCGCTGCCAGCAGTTGGGGGGTGGGGGTGAGGGTGGCCACCATGCTTACTCAGTCTGTATGCTGCGCAAATAATCCGATAAGCTGGACTGTATGAAGAAGAATGGGGCATCAGGATTGGGGGAAGACTCATTAACAACCTGTGTTATGCAGATGACACAACCTTGCTTGCCGAAAGTGAAGAGGACCTGAAGCACTTACTGATGAACATCAAAGACCACAGCCTTCAGTATGGATTATACCTCAACATAAAAAAAAAAAAAAACGAACAAAAATCCTCACAACTGGACCAATAAGCAACATCATGATAAATGAAGAAAAGATTGAAGTTGTCAAGGATTTCATTTTACTTGGATCCACAATCAACACCCCTGGAAGCAACAGTCAAGAAATAAAATGACGTATTGCATTGGGCAAATCTGCTGCAAAAGACCTCTTCCAAGTGTTGAAAATCAAAGATGTCACCTTGAAAACTAAAGTGCACCTGATCCAAGCCATGATGTTTTTATTCACCTCATATGCATGTGAAAGCTGGACAGTGAATAAGAAAGACCGAAGAATTGTTACCTTTGAATGGTGGTGTTGGGGAAGAATGTTGAATACACCACGGACTGCCGAAAGAACAAACAATTCTGGCTTGAAAGAAGTACAACCAGAATGCTCCTTAGAAGCAAGGATGGTGAGACTATGTTTCACATACTTTGGACATGTTGTCAGGAGGGACCAGTCCCTGGGGAAGGACATCATGCTTGGTAAAGTAGAGGGTCAGTGAAAAAGAGGAAGACCCTCAGTGAGACAGATTGACACAGTGGCTGCAACAATGCACTCAAGCATAACAATTGTGAGGATGGTGCAGGACCAGGCAATGTTTTGTTCTGTTGTACATAGGGTCGCTATGAGTCGGAACCGACTCGACTGCACCTAACAACAACACATCCCTCAGGGTTCCCTAAACTGACTGGTCTGGATCCCCCCTTAAGGATCCTGTAAGCCTAATGTCCACCAAAAAGCTTCTTGGTGCTCAACAGCGTCTGTATAATGTCCGTTTTTCCTTCAAATTACTTAAAGTCTCAGTCACCTAGAAATATTTAGTGAGCCCAGGTATTAACCTTAATAATAAAAAAAATCTAAGTGTTCTTACATGATAAATGTAGTATTTGTCATGTTTAGTAAATGCATGAAGAAGGGCTATTGGAGATGAATTTGCGGCTTCAGTAGGTTCTGGTACCAGGAATGGCCCTCATCTATATGATAGCAACTAAATATTTTCAGGACGCTGATTCTGTTAAAGAGGAATCATTTGTTAATTCTTTGACCACACCAGCTACCAATGACCTACTCATCTTTAAACTCCTCTCTTGTTTATAGCCTTTACCTCAGAACTTTACCACGCCATTCTCTACTCTTTGGCGTTGTTTGCCAGTTATTTCTCTCGGTTTTGTTTTCCTTCTTTAATTAGGTGTAAGCTTCTTGAGGGTGCAAAATAAATATAGAGAGACTCATTAAATACACATTACCCATGTATCCTTGTGGGGAGAGAGAGGAGGAGGATGGAGAGAGAGAGAGAGAGCAATTGGAAGAAGCATATGCCCCTGAGGGAATCTCTAGCTTCCTCACTTGGTCTCAAGTGCTGTACAGAGTCATGTACACAGAGCCAGGCATGAGCAAAGTTTAGAATCATACTTCTCATTTGGAGCCCTGGTGGTGCAGGGGTTAAGAGCTCGGCTGCTAACCCAAAAGGTCAGCAGTTTGAATCCACCAGCGACTCCTTGGAAACCCTATGGGGCAGTTCTACTCTGTCCTATAGGGTCGTTATGACTCAGAATTGATTCGACAGCAATCGGTGGTTGTGGTAGGTGAAAGTTTACACAGCAAATTAGGTTCCTATGAGTTGGAATCAACTCGACAGCAACGGGTTTCGGGTTTTATATATGTATATATCTAATTTTAACCAAAAAAAAAAATCCACTTGGGAATCCGTCTGATTAATGTCTGCTAAAAATGACTGATGAGAGAGAAAATATCTCCTCTTCAATCTCCCTATTCTTATTCAGTCCTTACTTATTATACTCAAAATAACACAATAGGAGGATAAAGAAGCTAAACGACCTAATTTTTTTTAGAGAATCTCTTTCTTAAAAAAAAGAAAAAACTCCACTTCAGGTGGAATTTACATTTATGAAATCTGTGTCTTTTTAAGAGCATTGAGTATATTGAGGGTTTTGCTTTTTTGTTTTTGTGGCTTTTTTTTGGAAAAGCAAATCCTATTTTAAATATACTAGCAGAGCTCACTATTTTAAAGGAAACTTCAATCAATACTTCTATAATGAAAATTGAATATATTAAACACATACATACACATACATACTTAAGTGGCTATTGAAAGACAGAGTAACAGAGATTCAAGCATATTAGTCAAAAAAACAAACCCGCTGCCGTCGAGTCAATTCTGACTCATAGCGACCCTATAGGACCTATGTCCCATAGGGTTTCCAAGGCTGTAAATCTTTACGAAAGCAGACTGCCACATCTTTCTCCTGCAGAGCAGCTGGTGGGTTTGAACTGCCACCCTTTCGGTTAGCAGCTATCTTAGGCTGGGTTCTGTAGAGAAGCAAAACCAGTGACGCCTACAAATATATATAAACAGAGATTTATCTTAAGGATAAATCTGGAATGTCCCAAGTCCATGGGTCAGGCTGGAGGCTTCTCCTGATTCATGTAGCTTCAGGGGCTGGTGAACCCAAGATCGGCAGGCCGGAGAGCAGGGCTCTGGCTCATAGGCTGCAAAGACCAACGAATCCCAAGATTGGCAGGCAAGACGGTAGGTAAGCTGCTAGCTTAAGTCCCAAGAACTGGAACAAGCTGCAGGATCCAGAGTGAGCAAAAGCCCAGGAACCTTGCCAGAAAGTCCACCTATATAGGATGCAGGCCACACCCCCAAGGAAACTCCTCCTTTCAACTGATTGGCTACTCACAGCAGATTCCATTATTTTATCAAATCTCATCATGGAGGTGATCACTTCATTACACGACTGCCAGACTACGTCATAACTGCCAAACCACTGAGAATCATGGCCCAGCCAAATTGACACACAACCTTAATGATCACAGCAGCTGAGCACTTAACTGCTGCACCACCAGGGCCCCTTCAAGCATATTAGGCACCCAGTAAAGGCTTTTGGGATTGACACAGGCCCTAGTTAGAAGAAAATTTCCATTCTACTGTGGTGACTTGGAGTCACTGTATAGCACTACTGTGCCGCATAGGATGGTGTGCTGGAGTAAGTGGCTCCCATCAGTGCTTCTCATCCTGCAATGTGTACACGAGTCACGTGGGGTCTTGTTACAAGGCAAGCGTTGGTCCTAAAGACCTGAGATGTGGCCAGAGGCTCTGCATTTTTAGTAAGCCCCACGTGTTGTCGATGTTAATGATCAGAGGACTACACTTTGAGTAGCCAGGGGCTATAGCTGACAGTAACAACCATAAGAGTTCTAAGAAGAGAGAAGTGAATATGGTCCTGCATGGAGACCTCTCTTTAACCCTCTCTGACCTTTAGTAATGTGAATAATTGTGCCTTAATTTGTCTGCGTAGGGGATACAATCAGGAATCAGGCAGGCATGGGTTCAGATCCCTACCCTGCTAGTGATAGATGGTGTGACCTTGGGCAAGTCACTTATCTTCTCTCAGACTCAGTTTTCTTATCTTTAAAATTGGGATAGTAACAGCTGTTTCACTGGACTGTTGTGAGAGTTAAATATGGTAAGTAAAACGTTTAACGCAATGACTGACATGTAGTAGGTGCAAGAGTATATAAACTCTTACTTGATTCTTAGGAGTAACTCATTAAATGGAAGTTTTGGGGCAAATCTCTCCAAGATTTTTAGTAAAAAGTTAGCAACACCTATGTTAAATAAGTAAGGGCATTGGTGGTTCAGTGGTAGAATTCCTGCCTCCCGTGCAGGAGACGTGGGTTTGATTCCTGGCCAGCGTACCTCATGTGCAGCCACCACCCATCTGTCATTGGAGGCTTAGGTGTTGCTATGATGCTGAACAGGTTTCAGCAGAGCTTCCAGATAAACATGGATAAAGAAGAAAGCCCCGGTGATCTACTTCCAAAAATTAGCTAGTGAAAACCCTATGGATCACAATGATCTGATCCACAACCAGTCATCGGGCTGGTGCAGGACTGGGCAGCATTTCATTCAGTTGTGTATGGGGTTGTATGAGTCAGGGGCCAATTCAATGGCATTTTACAGCAACAATGTTGTGGAGAGGCAGTGTGTGTGTAGTGGTTATAACCACAAGTTCTAGAACCTGACTGCTGGAACACAAACACCATCTCTACCACTATCAGCTAAGTGACCTTCAGCAAGTTACTTAACCTCTCTGTACATCAAGTTTTTTATTCATATAAAGGGGATAAGCACCTACCTTATACAGTCGTTGTGGGAATTAAGTGGATTAATACAAATACTTGCTTAGAAGAGAGCGTTGCATCCATCAGTCAATCCAGGGAAACCATCTGGTTTTCTCCCTGGGAAGGTTTTTTATTTTGAATTCAATTTAGTAGTTATAGGGCTAGCCAAATTTTCTGGAGTTTTTTTGTGTTTTTGTTTTAATTCTGGTGATTTGTGTCTTTCAATGAATTTGTTAGTTTTATGTAGGTTGCCAAATTTATTGGCATAATGTTTTTAATATTCCCTCATTATTCTTTTTAATGTCTGTAGGATCTGTAGTGATATCCTCTCTTTCATTCTTGATATTTCTTTTCTCTTTCTGTCTTTCTTTCTTAAATCATTATTGCTGATGTTTTATCATTTTTATTAATCTTTTCAAAGAACCAAATTTTAGCTGTGTATTGCTTTTCAGTTTTCTATTTCATTGATTTCTGCTCTTTATTACTTCCTTCCTTCCTACTTAATTACAGTATAATTTGCAGAAGCCATTTTAAGGGTAATGCATTCCTCCTCTATTTTCAATTCTTTTTCCTTTCCAAGATTTAGCATTTAAGTAGTTCTGAAAATTTACAACTTTGAACTTCAGCAATAAGAAACCAAACAACAGTTGCAAAGTGGGCACAAGATCTGAACAGAAGCCTCACCAAAAAAGATATACAGATACAGATGGTAAATAAGCCTATGAAAAAAGGCTCAACATCATATGTTATTAGATGATTGCAAATCAAAACAACAGTGAGATACCACCACACACCTTTTAAACAAACAAACAGCAAAACCAAGCCAGTTGCCATCTAGTTGATTCTGACTCATGGCGACCCCATGTGTGTCAAAATAAAACTGTGCTCCGCAGGTTTTTCATGGCTGTGACCTTTCAGAAGCAGATTGCCAGGCCTTTCTTTTGAGGCACCTCCAGATAGGTTTGAGCTGCCAACCTTTTGGTTAGTAGCCCAGCACTTAACTGTTTACACCACCCCGGGATTCCATTAAGAATGGCTGAAATCCCAAACACTGACAACGCTAAGTGTGGAGCAACAGGAGCCCTCATTCATTGCTGTGGGAAGACGGTCTGACAGTTTCGTACAAAGTAAAACACAGGCTTACCATTAGATCCAGCCATTGTGCTCCTATGTATTTATCCAAATGAACTGAAAATTTATGTCCATGCAAAAACCTGCACATGAATGTTTATAGCAGCTTTATTCATAATTGCCAAAAATTGGAAGCAACCAAGATGATCTTCAATAGGTGAATGGATAAAAAACCTGTAGTACATCTGTACAATGGACTATTATTCAGAGAAAAAGAAATGACCTATGAAGCCATGAAAAGACACAGAGGAACCTTAACTGCATACTGCTGAGTGAAAGAAGGCAGCCCCCAAAGCTACATACTGTATGAATCCAACACTCTGGGAAAGGCAAAACCATAGAGACAGAGAGAAAATGAGGGGTGCCAGGGGAGAGAGAGGAGGAGGTAGGGATGAATAGGTGCCAAAAAAATCCCAAAAAACCCAAACCCGTGCTGTGGAGTCGATTTTGATTCATAGATACCCTATAGGACACAGTAGAACTGCCCCATGGGGTTTCCAAGGAACAGCTGGTGGATTCAAACAGCCGACCTTCTGGTTACTGGCCGAGCTCTTGACCACCGTAGGTGCTGCACAGGGCATTTTTAGGGCAATGAAACTATTCTATATGATATTTTAATAGTAGATATATGACACTAAGCATTTGTCAAAACCATAAACTATGAACTTCAGTTAATAATAGTTTATCAATATTAGCTCATCAGTAATAACAAATGTACCACACATCGCTTATAACAAATGTGCCACAGGGATGTAAGATGTTGATAGGAGAAGCAGTGTGCAGGAGAGAGGGGGCATATTGGAACCCTGTGCTTTCTGCACAGTTTTCCTGTAAACCTAAGACTGCTGTATGAAATAAAATCCGCTAAAAAGAAACACCGAATTATATATAAGAAAAATATTTTACAGATTTGGAGAGCCTTTTGGTTTTCTGACAGGTTTATCAATTCATGCTTTAAAAAGTGTTCTCTAATCCCTGGACACTCCTTAGATATGAAATAAAAGTAGATTTTTTTAAAGAAAATTACAGACCAATATCTCTCATGAATGTAGATGCAAAAATTCTGAACAAAATTCTAGCCAATACAATTCAGCATCATATCCAAAAAATAATACACCACGACCAAGTAGGATTCATACCAGGTATGCAAGGATGGTTCAACATTAGAAAATCAATCAACGTAATC
>NW_004443941.1:7270604-7284674 GCF_000243295.1 Trichechus manatus latirostris | reverse complement strand
TGGAACGGTGTATCTTTGGCTATGTGTATTTTCACCAAAAAAAAAAAAGGTTGAGAAGTTAGAGGGTTAATATGTTTTGGGGTTGTTAACCAATGTCATAAAACAACATGTGTACTACTGTTTCCTGAGAAACTATTTGTTCTGTAAGCCTTCACCTG
Organism: Trichechus manatus latirostris; assembly: GCF_000243295.1. Classification (NCBI taxonomy): domain Eukaryota; kingdom Metazoa; phylum Chordata; class Mammalia; order Sirenia; family Trichechidae; genus Trichechus; species Trichechus manatus. Next base: position 7,284,516 of record NW_004443941.1, on the reverse strand, counting down.
AAGTACAATGAAATATAAAAAAAAGAAAAGAAAAGTATATTTTTTTCACCTATTAAATTAGTAATCCGGATAAAACCTGAGGGAGTGAAAATTTCTTCTGCATGACAACCATGTAGGACTCCTACATGTTTCCTTTTTCTGCAAATTGAGCCATAAGAGTGTAGCTTTTGGAGAAATTCAGTGAATAAGAAATATGGCCCAATATTAGACTTTATATGTCATAAAAATTCCGTGTGAATCAGTGTGAGAAGTGATCGATATTTTCCATTAGCATTAATATTTAGGTTTAGGTTTAAAAGAATATCATGAGTTCACTTTTTAATTGAGTTAATTTTAGCTTCACTTAGTAATCTGGGGGCCATCATTTTGTGAGTTCCTCTCAGCTCTTCCTTCCCCTCTCCCCCTTCAGCACCCCCATCCCAGCCGTATCTGAGTCCTCTGCATCCTCTGCCTGCAGTCTTTGTTCTGGCTGAACTCCTTGGACAACTCTGATGGAGGCAAGAGGTGTGTTGGCAATTCTAGCGCCTCCCCAACTCCCCGAGCCCCCTGCCTCCTCCCTTCCAAAACACCCCTTGGGGTCTTGGGGCTTGGGGCCCCCATGTTGACCACAGGCTTGTGCCTTGTCCCCTATTTCCATTCCAGTGAATTGGGATTGCTACTTTGCACTCTATTTTCAAGTTCCCTTAATGTTTCCCAGTGTCTCTGGAGAACTGAGGCTTTGTCATTCTCTTACTAGTCACCCTGTGAATAGTAGGGCCTTGCTACTGTGCTAGGAGCCCTGGTGGTGCAGTGGTTAAGAGCTCAGCTGCTAACCCACGAGCTGCTCCTTGGAAACCCTATGGGGCAGTTCTTCCCTGTCCTATAGGGTCGCTATAAGTCAGAATCCACTAGACTGGCAGTGGGTATGGGGGGAAGATACACCATTGTCTTTTTACAACATTCCATAATCTTCCTGAATTAATGAGAAAGAACATACTCCAGAGCCAGATGTCAGAATGTATAGGCTAAGTGTATAGGTGGAAAGAAGAGTGCCCGAGGGTCTCCTACAGTCAGGAGGAGAGTATTTAGTATGGAATAACTGGAGGGGGCTATGCTAAGGATGACCAGAAAGGGGAGAAGCAAACCCAGGAATGTCAAGGTCACTGAGAATGCTCAAACCAGGAAGGTGAGACTGAGGAGCTTGATGCCCTTTGTCTTTGGCACTGAGGTGCTCTTTGTTGTGTAATTTCAAATGCCTTCACTTCTCTCCAGAACATCAGATGGAGATTTCTAACCCTTTTCTAGACATCTGAAGCTGCCTAAAACTCAACATATCCAAAATGGAACTTATCATTAATTGAGGTCACTAGGAGTTGGAATCAACTCGATGGCACCCAACAACAGCTAATCAGACACCACACAAAGCACAGCCCCTGCCCCTTGAGTGCCTACAGTTTATCTTCTCTCCCCACCAACTTCTCTTCCTGGGTTCCTCCCCAGCCCCACCCTGGGAGCTATTCTCCTGCTCCACCCCACTCCCCCAACCCCCGTCCTGTTGGTCAGCTTACCCCATCTCCTTGGTTTATCACTCTACTCATTTTCTCCTTTGGTCCTTTCTAACACTGCCCTTGTTCAGTGGCTTTCCAGTAACTTCTTGAAAGATCCCAGTGTTTTCTCTCTTGCTTCTTCTCACTCTTGTGCATCATAAAACTCATTGATTTGCCTGCTTGTCTGTCTCTTCAATGAAACTTTAAACCACCTGGGATTACATACTATCTTATTCATCAAGGTATCTCCAGCACCTACCACAGTAAATATTTGTTGAATGAATAATAAAGCACAATTTGGCTTATGTCTGGGTAATGTGATTTTGTGGATATAGCATGAGACTTGAATTCAAGCCCACTCCTTCCTTGTGGTGTGACCTAAGCCTCAATTTACCCATATTTATAGTGGTACGTCAACACTGTACGTTGTAAAGGTTGGTGTGAAGGTTAAATGTAGGTAACATTACTTTAAAAATTATTGAGCTATTTAAATGTTGTTACTAATGCACGAATTTTTTTTTTTAAGTGGACTCCTGCTTTCTAAATTGAAATTTGTTAGTATGGCATATCAATTTCTCAGTGCTGCTATAACAAATACCACAAACTGGATGGCTTAAAACAACAGGAATTTTTTCTTTCAGAGTCTGGAGACTAGTATTCCAGCAGCAAGGTATCTGCAGGGCATGCTCCCTCTGCAGGTTCTAGGGAAAACCCTTCCTTGCCTTTTCCAGCTTCCGGTAGCCCTAGGCATTCCTTGGCTTGTGAGAGCAGAACTCCAATCTCTGTCTCTGTCTCTGTGTGGCCTTCTTCCCTGTATCTGTGTGTCGTCTCCTAAGCACACCAGTTGTTGGATCCAGAGTCCACCCTAAATCGGACGATTTCACCCCCATATCCTAACTAATTACAGCTACAAAAACCCTATTTTCAAATAAGGTCACATTCTGGAGTTCTAGGTAGATACGAGTTTTTAGGGGATGCTATTCATCCCTCTACATATGATATTTGTGGCTTTGTGTGATTTGACTCCTAACTACCATTTACCATTCTGTCTGTACTACATCCTTCTGGGCTTTCTCTGCACTTTCTGGATCCCATTTCTTGGACACTCTGGACACCTCCTGCAGGTTCATAGCTCAGCACCTTTGCTTACCTTGGCCCTCAGCCTAGATTGTCTTCCCACTCCATATCCTTCTCCTAGCACAATCCTTTGAGGTCCATCTTGAAGATCCGTGTGTCCCAGTCAGATTTCGTCATTCTTGTATTCTCCAGCACCATTTAACACTTCAATTATTTTTCCTTTTACTAAACAGTAATTGGTTCTTGTGTTGTTATTAAGGCTATTCACAAATATTCCTGCTCTCTAGTTCCTGGCACATGGTAGGCTTGTACTTCCCTGCCCACTTAGAGTTAGGCATGGCCATGTGACTTGCTTTAGCCAATGAAATGTGAGTAGAAGTAACGTGTTGCTTAATCTTTAAAAGCCAGTGCATACTTCACCATGTTCTCTTTGCCTCTGGTACATTGAAGATGGTGCCCACTCTACCAGCCAAGGTCCCTGAGAGAGCCGCTCTGTGATCCGTGGTGGACTAATAGCATGAGGAAGGAATAAACCTTTGTGGTTTCAAGCCACTGAGATTTTGTGGTTCTGGGAGACTGCAGCATAACCTAGCCTGTCTTACGCAGGTGCTTACACATGTCTTCTTCCTCTGTGGATTATAAATGTCGTAACAACAGACTCTGTGTCTAACTCATTCTACACCCACACTCACATCTAACCTCCCTGCACCTAGTGGGTGCTCAAAATAATTTTACTTGAATCTTTCTGGACACTAAAGAAAGGTATTGAGTCGGAAAGAGGCGAGAGTGAGTATTATTTTAGAAAGACTACATATTATTTGTTGGAGTAAACATTCTACTTTAGAGCTGTAAAAGGAAAGACATTTGAGGAAGAGAGGAAGAGCCACAGGGAGCAGCCACGGAGGTGGGTGAGCTCTGCCCCAGAGCCTTGCTACCTCACTGCCAGTGGCACCGGGGAATGCCAACTTTGTGCTTTTAACATTGGCAGACATGTTCTAGAAACACACATGAAGCTTTAGCGTTATCCCAACATATTTTTAGTGAGTGATAAGATACATGTGCCATATTTTATTCTCTTACTTTTTATTTTTAAATATAATTTCCATTCATAAGTCAATCACTGATTTGCAGTGAGTTTTAAAGTCACTAGCATGAATTAGTAGGGCATTGTTGTACTGATACTTTTATCTAAATTTATTAGTGAGTGTCTGTTTAAACATTAATTTATAGAGCTAATTTTTTATAAGGAGAGGTGAAGGGCCAGAGTCATTTTAATTAGATAAATGTACAGTTTCTATAGCACTAATAGAACTATACATTTTACTGGCTTGAAAGAAGACTAAGGTTTGTATCACTTGGCTTTCTCAATCAGTTGTGTCTGTGATTCATCAATATGCCTTTCGAGCAGCTGGGTTTCTACCTTCATGGCACAGCTCTGTAAGTCTGTTGTTCCAGAAAAGGAAGTACTTTCAGGGAGTGGAAATCTGCTTCCCACTCCCACCTGCAGCATCACACTCTCCGTAGGAATTCACTTGCCACTCCTCTCTCTCTCTGTCAATGAACCCTATACGTGTAAGTCATATTTGTGATTGATAACTCCCCAGAGGATATATTTCTTGTTCAGAGGATTTTGGATTTTTTTTTAAGCATTAATAGACTATTAGAGATCAAATTTATATTTTTAATTAAAAATATGTTACCTTTATTTAAATTTCACTCTGCCATAGTATTCCATTGAATGAATAATACACAATGTCATCATCTATTCTGTTAATGGACATATTACTTGCTTGCTTTCACTTTTCTTTTGGTCCAGCTACACCAAACATGGATGCAATGTCACAACATAATGTTTCATGAAAGAAAGCAAGTCTTAGAAGAATACATGTAGTAATACACCGTTTAGACAAGATTCCAACACAAATCTGCATACATACATAATAAAACTGTATATTAAAAAGACTAGCGTATAATAAACAGAAAATTCAGGATAGTGGTGTCTTGATGGGGGAGGGACGATGTTGTGACTGGGGAGGGATATTATGTAAGAGCATTTTTGTTTGGAAGCATGTTTCTTAAACTGAGTCCATTTTATTTTTTTTTATATCTTACATGTACGCATTATATATATATGTGTGTGTGTATATGCTTATATTCATATGATTGAACTATGTATTTTGTGGAGAGTTAGAATATAGATGAAGCCCTGTTTCCTCATGAAGCCATTTGTGCTGATCTCAAATGCAAAGAAAAATCCGTGACCTTGAATTAGGTTGTTTGCAGTGTTCTTGGCATCCATTTAACATCTTTGCTGTACAAACAATTGCAAGGAACCTGATATACAATTTTTCAAAGCCAATGTCACAAACCTAGTTTGTTGTTTTTTAATGTTGTACCTGACTTCATTAGAAAAGCATGAGGCTGTATGAATTACGATATTGTGCCAGCACATTTCAGAATGGCACTTAGAAAATTGGGTTTGAACTTTTGGGATAATTGTAAATAAATATTTTGGGGAACTGTTAATATTGAGCACAAAGGCATTTTTCATGATCTTTCTTGTCTGCAGACTTTGTGACAGGAATTGTGTACATGAAGGGTGACTATCTCATTTAATGTGTTCTTTAAGCCATCTTACTGTTATTTAGATGTCTGAAACTGTGTGTCTTAGGCTGGCTTCTGTAGAGAAGCAAAACTAGTGAAGTGTATACTTACATGTGTATATATGTGTGTGTGTGTGTGTACATATATATATGTATGTAGTGTGAGAAAGAGAGATTATAGATAGAATTTGGGAAGTGTCAGCATATGGATGGCATTTAAATCAGGTAGTGAGTGAAAAGATAAGGCCAAAGAATGAATGACCCTTCTCAGGCTGGGTTCTCTAGAGAAGCAAAACCAGTAAAGTGTACAAATATATATACAGAGAGAGATTTATATCAAGGAAATGCCTCACACAGTTGTAGAGGCTGGAATGTCCCAAGTCCATGGATCAGGATAGAGGCTTCTCCTGATTCACATAGCTGCAGGGGCTGATGAACCCAAGATCAGTAGGTCGGAGAGCAGGGCTCTTGTTCACAGGCTGTGAAGATCGACAAATCCCAAGATTGGCAGGCAAGACTGCAAGGCTTCTCCTGATTCATGTAGCTGCAGGGGCTGACGAACCCAAGATAGGCAGGTCAGAGGGCAGGGCTCTGCTCACAGGCTGTGAAGATCAACGAATCCCAAGATCGGCAGATAAGGTTATAGTTCAAGTCCCAAGAACTGGAGGTCAGATGAACAGGAGGCAGCTGCAGGATCCAGAGCAAGCAAAAAGCCAGAACATCTGCTTATATTCGGTTGCAGGCTACACCCCCAAGGAAACTTCCTTTCAACTGATTGGCTACTCACAGCAGATCCCATCATGGGAGTGATCACATAAAAGCGCTGTTGACACAAATCACACAAAGCCAAGTTGACACAAATCTTAACCATCACACTCATTCAACATGTATTTCTAAAGCATCCACTGTATGCCAGGGACTGTTCTGTTCCAGGAGCCCTGGTGGCCCAGTGGTTAAAAGCTTGGCTGCTAACCAAAAGGTCAGCAGTTCGAATCTATCAGCCACTCCTTGGAAACCCTATGGGGCAGTGCTGCTCTGTCCTGTAGGGTTGCTGTGAGTTGGAATCAACTTGACGGCAACAGGTTTTGGTTTTGGTTTTTGTTCTGTTCCAGGTGTCATCAATGAAAGAGACAGACTAAAATCCCTGCCCTTTTGTAGCTTACATCCTTTAAAAATACTGATAGTGATAGAATTAGAACCAATGATCCCATAAGAGAGAGAATGAGGTAATCATTTCAGCTTTTATTTTCTGCATCTAAAAAAATAAGTAACTTACCTGGTATGTTTAAGATTTTGAATTCATTACACCTGGTAATAAATAATTTGTTGTTTTGCTAAAGGGCCTTGTCATTTAAAGCTACTATTTAATGAGTACCCACTGTGTCCCAAGCCTGTGCTAAGTGTTCACATATACCCCACTTGACAGATGAGAAAACTGAAGCTCAGAAAGATGAATTAACTTCTGAACCCCCTACCATCAGTAAATGGTAGAGTTGAGATTCAAACCAAATGCAGGTCTATTGGGACTCTAAGGTCCAAGTTCTTACCCATCACACAGACTGCCTCCATTTAGGGTCACAGCCAGTAACAGATCAGGAGCAGAAATTGATGGGATTACAACATGCACTCAGAAAAGAGCCCAGATGATGGCCAAATCCAGAAATCAAAGAGTTAGCAAAGACAAAGATCTAGATATGTTAGGCATTTAGAAGGTTAAAATATGGGAATGTAATTTGATTCAACGTGTATTTGAACATGTATTGAATGTTTCCTGACATGAAGGTCCAGAGCTATGTAGCATGTGTGTGGATTAGAGTGTGCGCAAAGCTGTGTATATGAAGATGGGTGGGTGAGTGTGTGTGTGTGGGTGGGGGGTGAGTATGCATGTGGTGGGGGGCTGGATGGTGGCATTATGAAGTGATAATCAATAGATCAGACTGTCCTCATAGAGCTCACAAGTGAGAGATACATGTTCAAAACAGGCCTAACTATAATTCTAGATAGACTGTGATAAATGCAGCAAAAAGATTATAAACAAAGTGATTTCTAAACACTAGGAAGGAGCCTAAACTATGGCATTGGTAGTGGGATTGCAAAGGTAGGGGCAGACGTCCATATTTTTAGTAATATGCAAGATCAGATAGCCTAAACAACCCTCCCACTGAAAACAGCTAAAATACTGGATAAAATATTTTAAATATATTTAAAATTCATTTCTGAGCTAATAAGGCAAGGAATCTCTAGAGGCCATAAATGAAGTGAAAGTTGAAATCCAGCAAGATCAGCCAATACTCGAGATAGTCTTTGCTCGAGGGCATGTGCCATATTCTGGTGTCCTTAAGCTTCTGTTAAGATGACCTCATGGGGGTGGGCGACAAGAGAAAAAAGAACAGGTCACCTAATAGTATATGTCAGTATAGCTAGAACCTTAAAGATTTTGAACTCCCATTGTAATAGTGAGCTAGGAAAACAGAAACAAAGCAAAAAAAGCCCCCTGTGCATAAGGGGACAGTGAGGAAGAGGGAAATAAAATCTCTCACCTGAAAATTCATAATCACAGTCTGACTCTCATATACTCGTACAGCCCAAATTCACACTGTCTGTGTGGTCTGACAAAACCTCACACAATGATCCTAGGTTAGAGGTGTCCCCAGGTGCCTGGAGAAGCAAATACAAATCTTCTGGAGGAATGAACTTTTATCCTGGGTCTCAAAAAATACCCATAAATAAAATTCTAAGAACTATGAGCGTACAGTAAAAAAAAATCACAGCACTTAGGAAAATAAGATACCATAAGTGGAAGGTAGCAGAAAAATAGACAAAATCAGCCCACAAAGACTTTAGATATTGAAATGAGTATGATTAATATGTTTAAAGGAATTAAAATATGAGTTTGGCAAGACACTATTTAAAATAATGACCAAGATTTGAAAAAGAACAACTAGAACTTCAGAATAAACAGATTAAATGCTGTTGAAGAAAGACTGAGTGAACTGGAAGACATATCTGAATAAATTGTCTAGGACAAAACGGTTTTAAAATATGGAGGACAGAGTGAGGAAGTATATTAGAATTAGGTATCTAGTGAGACTGTATTTTAAGAACAGGGACAAAATCAAGAATTTTTCAGGTAAACAAGAATTTTTCATTCCTCTACTAAAGGAACATAAAGAATATATTTTGGGTGGAAGGAAAAATGATCCCAGATGACATGCCTAAGAAGCAAGAGAAGTATAAGCAAAGTAATTGGTAAATGTGTGGATAACTGAATAAACATTAATAATAATAATAATAATTAATAATAATAATAATAATAACAATAATAGTAATGTCTAACTTGTAAAAAAAGAAGACTGAAAATAATGGTAGAAATAGCATATAAGTCAGGAAAGACAGAGGTTTCAGTGATTACAATAAATTCAAATAGAATGATCCCTCCAGTTAATAGATACAGGTTTTCAGTAGGAATTTAAGTGAAAACTCACCTGTATGCTTTTTGTAAGAGACGTCAGTAAAAATTAAGAACACAGAAACGTGGAAAGTAAAAGATAGGAAAACTATACCAAGCAAATTTAGCCAAAAGGAAGCTGGTACAGTTAAATTAATATCTGACAAAATAACGATTTAAACAAGATAAAATATTAGAGATAATGAGAGTAGTTACATGATGATAAAATTATTTACCAGAATATTAAAGAGTTCTAAGCTTGTATGTGTCTAGTAAGATACAGGCTGAAACAAATATAACCAAAACCCAAACCAAAACTGTTGCTGTTGAGTAGATTCTGACTCGTAACTACTCTATAGGACAGAGTAGAACTGCCCCATAGGGTTTCCAAGGCTGTAAATATTTACAGAGGCAGATTGCCACATCTTTCTCCCGAGGAACGGATGGTGGGTTTGAATCACTGAGCTTTTGGTTAGCACCTGAGCGCTTAACCACTGAGCCACTAGGGCTCAGTGGTTGTGTATATAGTACATAATACATAATATTATGTATATAATAACATAACCTAAAAAAATATAAAGCAGAACTACATGGAAAAAGTGACCCATTCACGGTCATAGTGAGAGATATGAGCAGTCCTTTCTCTGTAGTTGATAGATCAGTCAAAAAATCAGCAAAGGAAGGGATAGCTCAAGAGTTATTTCAGAGGCTGGATGTCAGTCTTTTGCGAGCCCAGCCATCTGCAGGGTGCTGTTCCTCTCTTCTCTTCTGGAACCAGTAGAGACCCACCTGAGACTAGTCCTTGCGCTGAGATCCAGGAGGCCTACTAGTACCTTTCTGCAGGATGTGTCCAAAGGGCAGATGCCAGGCACTTGCTCAGCACTTTCTTGTGGAAATCACTCTCTCTTCCCTAATTGAGACACAAGTGAAAAGGTCAGTTTCCTCACTTGGCCTCTTCTGCCTGGGTCTCTTGGGTCACAGAGATTCATGCTTTATCATAGGGCACAGGCAATTTGAAAATGGAGGACCTGAACCCCGTTTTGATCTTTCGAGCCTGTTGCCCACATTGCACTGAGTGTGTCTGTATTGATGAGAGATCGTATGGGTTGGAGAACACTCTACAACCATCTCTCTGCTCAGTGAATACATACACACAGACACGCACACACATGCTCTTACACATATGGAATCTTTAAAAATTTTTAATTATTCATTTTTGCAAAGTTCACAGTTATAGTTCCACCGTGATAGAATTCAGACTATCGAGAGTTGAGGGTGGTGGTCAAAGGTCAAGCATAGACTTCCAGTTCTGGCAACGTGGGGACTGAGATGACACAGACATGTGCTTTCCTACCCTCCCTACTCCTCTCCAAATACATAGAAGTACTGGATGAAATATGACACCCCAGTGTAAATACAGAGGAACACTTAAAAGGGAAGGAAAGGAAGAGGAACAAAAGAAAAACGGAGGGACGGGAGGTGCTAGTAACCAAGAGCCAAATAAAAGCCAAAGCTCTTAAGTGTGAGAGTTGCCTTAGTGTGGTATCCATAGTTCCCAGATGGTCAGGGGGTGGCCTTGGAAGCAACAGTTCCATGAATAAAAATGTTGTCTGATCATAGCCAACGAAGCCAGTCAATTAGATATGCAAATTTGGCTTTCTTAGAAAAGAGTAAGGTTTCACCTCAACATAACCACTTAGCTTGTGAAGTCAATGAAGTTGAAGGGTTGTAGGTGGCAAAAAAATGTTGGTCTCTTTTTTGGGCTTTATTTTTTGCCTCATACCTTCTTCAAGCCACCCCAGACTGTTCTCCAGTAGCTCCAGGTTATTACTTGGGATTGAGCATGTACCTCAGACACCAGTTGGTGCAATGACTGTATTAAAGTTGACATCGGTCAGTGCCTTGGAGAATACCTTGCATTTTAACCCAGCTTTTCGGGGAACTGGTAAGTGAAAGGTTAGGTCTGTGTTGTCAAAGAACTAAAACAATTTTAAGATTTCCATTTTAATCCACTCTCACAAAGCTGTGTAACTCTGTAGTTTTAAAAAATCAAAACTGGCCTCTCTTCCATTTAGGTGACCATCCATTTGGAGGAAGTACTTCCAAAGTTCTCCTCATCTTGTAGTCTTACAATCTCATAGGTGTCAAATATAGCCAGTCATCTCTCCCTGTGGTTATTACTCTCTAGTCACATTTGGAGCACCATCTGAAATGGTTGATGTAAACATTTTGAGGAAACGGAAATGATGAAATCATTTTGAATTCAATGGTAGAACGATGGGCCATTTAATGTAGCCTTGGAATCTTGTGTCTCAGTTGGTATGGTTAACATAGTTGTTAGGCTTGCCTTCCACCTTTCAAATCCCTTGATAATATACGCTAGCAAATTAAGACCTACCTTGAAAATGACTGCCTGCTATTCTAAAATAGAGGTACAAAATTTAAGAGCAGAACAGATAGAGGTAGTAACGTTTTACCATCTGGCAAAGCCGCTAGACCAGATGGATTCACTAATGACTTCTCTAAAGTATTTAATCAGACCTTACTGAAACACATGACTGGCATATTTAATTATCCTAAATTAACAGGACTTCTGCCAAATATAACCTTCAATGCTTGAGTCATGCTCCTTGCTTAAAAAGGAAAAAACGATGAATAGAAAGCTGGGTTTCATGTAGATCTCTCTCATTAATGAAGCTTCTCATTAGCAAATTGTGGTGTTACAGTCTTAGGCAGTATTTTTTCTTTTTCTAAGAGTGAATTGTAAGACTACCCATGTGATCAAATTCATTTTATCAGTGACAGCTATACTGATGAGAACATCTGGGGGTTGATAAATCTGATATACAGTATTTTACAAAAATAACGCACGTGTTATATATTTTTTGCCAACCTCGCGACCCCCTTGCGCATTATTTTCCTAGGTGCACAATGTGCATTATAAGCGTGGGCACATTATTTGCAAAAAATACAGTAGTCATCAGACATTCCTTTCTACTTGCTGCCTGTGGAAGACTTCTAAACTACCAGATGCCTTTGTGTGTGTGTGTAAGTTTATCAATTTTTATTTCTTTATAACCAGTTTTTTGTTTTTGTTTTAATTTCATATTTATATCAAAGCAATATAAACAAATAAAAAATTACATAAGGCCTTATAATGAAAAGTAACTGCTCCCTTCCCCCAATTTTTCTCATCCCCAATCCAGTTTATAAAGGAACAATTTTAACTTTTTTTAATTGTATTTTAGATGAGAGTTTACAGAACAAATTAGTTTCTCATTAAACAATTAATACACATATAGTTTTGTGACATTGGTTGCCAACCCCACGACATGTCAACACTCTCCCCTTCTCAACCTTGAGTTCCCTGTTACCAGCTTTCCTGTCCCCTCCTGCCTTCTCATCCTTGACCCTGGGCTGGTGTGCCCATTTAGTCTCATTTTGTTTTATATACCTGTCTGATCTTTGGCTAACGGGTGAACCTCAGGAGTGACTTCAGTACTGAGTTAAAAAGGTGTCCTGGGGCCATACTCTTGGGTTTCTCCAGTCTCTGTCAGACCAGTAAGTCTGTTTTTTTTTCTTTTGTTTGTTTGTTTTTGTTTTTTGTGAGTTAGAATTTTGTTCTACATTTTTCTCCAGCTCTGTCCAGGACCCTCAGTTGTGATCCCTGTCAGAGCAGTCAGTCGTGGTAGCCAGGCACCACCGAGTTGTGCTGGACTCAGTCTGGTGGAGGCTGTGGTACTTGTGGTCCATTAGTTCTTTGGTCTAATCTTTCCTTTGTGTCTTTGGGTTTATTCATTTTCCCTTGCTCCAGACAGGGCTGGACCAGTAGTGTATCTTAGATGGCCGCTCATAAGCTTTTAAGACCCCAGATGCTACTTACGAAAGTGGGATGTAGAACATTTTCTTTATAAACTATGTTATGCCAACTGAGCTAGGTGTCCCCTGAGACCGTGGTTCGCAGGCTTCAGCCCAGTAATTCAGTCCCTCAGGGAGTTTGGATGTGTCTATGGAGCTTCCATGACCTTGTCATGGTCAGGTTGTGCTGGCTTCCCGAGTATTGTGTACTGTCTTAGCCTTGACCAGAGTTACCACTTATCTATTGTCTACTTAGTGTTTTTCCTCCCCAACCCCTCCCCTCCCTCCTAACCAACAAAGATTGTTTCTTTTTGTGTGTAAACCTTTTCATGAATTTTTACAATAGTGGTCTCATACAATATTTGTCCTTTTGTGATTGACTTATTTTATTCAGCATAATGCCCTCCAGATTCATCCATGTTGTGAGATGTTTCACAGATTCATCACTGTTTGCTGTTCTTTCATAGTGTTCCATTGTGTGTACGTACCATAGTTTATCTATTCATCTATTGATGGGCCCTGAGGATGTTTCCATCCTTTTGCTGTTGTGAGTAATGCTGCAGTGAACATGGATGTGCATATGTCTATTCATGTGATGGACTTATTCCTATAGGATATATTCCTAGGAGTGAGGTTGCTGGGTCACATGGTATTTCTATTTCTAGCTTTTCAAGGAAGTGCCATATTATTTTCCAAAATAGTTGTGCCATTTTGCATTCCCACCAGCAGTGCATAAGAATGCCAGTCTCCCTGCAGCCTCTCCAGCATTTGTTGTTTTCGGTTTTTTTGAGTCATGCCATTAATGCCGGGGTGACATGGTATCTCATTGTGGTTTTGATTTGCATTTCTTTAATGGCTAGTGATCGCGAGCATTTCCTCATGTGTCTGTTAGCTGCCTGAATGTCTTCTTTGGTGAAGTGTCTGTTCATATCCTTTGCCCATTTTTTAATTGGATTATTTGTCTTTTTGTTGTAGATGTGTTGGATTTTCTTGTCAATTTTAACTTTTATGACTATTCCGTCTATGGGTTATTTCATATCTCAAAACAATATGATTAATTGCTATTTCTTGATTTATCAATTTTAGAAATGATTGACTTCCTTTTAAGATACCTGAGGATGTGTATTACATATACTATTCTTACATCCCTTACCTCTTCCCAAAAAAGTTATTTCATTATTTTTAATTCCTTTAACATTTACCTTTGTAGCCTTAATTTATATTTTGTAGCTTTGTTTTTTGGGTCATCAGCTATAGACAGTATCTCTTGGCTCCCAACTTTGTATGATGAAGATATCAGTGACCTGAGTATTCCACCAAATATTCTGGGCTTCTTTCACTCAGCATAATGTTTTTTTTTTTTTTATTTTTTAATTTTTTAAATTTTTTATATTTTATTG
>NW_004443941.1:7222350-7270504 GCF_000243295.1 Trichechus manatus latirostris | reverse complement strand
AATTTTGTTCAGAATTTTTGCATCTATATTCATGAGAGATATTGGTCTGTAATTTTCTTTTTTTGTGACGTCTTTGCCTGGTTTTGGTATCAGTGTTATCAGCATAATGTTTTTGAGATTCATCCATGTTGTTGTGTATATCAGTAGTTCCTTCCTTTTTATTATTGAGAACGATTTAAATTGTATGAATATGCAACAACTTGTTTATCCATTCACCTGTTAATGAACATTTGAGTTATTTCTAGTCTGAGGTATTATAAATAAAGCTGCTTTGAACATTTGTATACCTGTCTTTGTATAGATACATCTTTTTATTTCTCTTGGGTAAATATCTAGGAGTGGAATGCTAGGTCATATGGTAAGTGTATGTTTAACTTTATACGAAATTGCCAGACTGCTTTCCAAAGTGATATATCATTTTTTATTCCCGTTAGTAATGTATGAGCATTCCTGTTGCTCCACATCCTTAGCAGCAGTTGGTATTGTCAGTCTTTTTAATTTTAGTTGTCCTAATGGATATGTAGAAATATCTCATTATGATTTTAATTCACATTACCTTCATGGCTAAGGATGTTAGGCACCTTTTCATGTGCTTATTAACTATCTGTCTCTCCTCCTGGGTGAAGCATATGTTTAAGTCTTTTAGCTATATTTTAAAATTGGGTTGTTCATCTTATTATTGAGTTGTAAGTAAAGTCAGAATCATGAACCTTTTTTAAATACTGCTCTTGGAACAAGTATTCGAATATAATTTTTTGCCTTAAGGAATCAAGAATGATTAGTGTTGTTGATTAGTGTTTTTTGTTTAACCTCATATGTGAGGCTACCTCTTTCTGTGACCTTATTAATTCTCATCTTCCCCCCTACACATCGTATTTGGGAAACTTCTTGATCTCATCTGACATTAGAAAGACATGCTTTTGCCCCCCTGGCATGCTGGAGAAACAAATCAATTTCCTCTCCCAGAAAGGGTATGAAAGTCCTTCTCTGCAGTGCTTTCTATTGCTATGGTAACAGAAGATGGGATGTCCCAGTGGAACTAGATTTATATATGCAGAGAGAAAAACAGTTCTTTAAAAGCTTGATCCCTTTGTTGTTGCCATGTATACAGAAAAATAAATACAATAAATTGTGTTCCAAAGGAAAAACAGAATAGCACCAAACCTTTTTATGCAGATGTGGAATGAGACTCCCATTGTATTTAAACCCTCAGTGAAGGGGAATTGATTTTAAGTTTTAATGTTATGACACTGCTGTTGTAGCTATAATAATGTGCAAAATTTGCAAAGTGCAAGTTTTCTTTAAAAAGCAAAGAAGGGAGTTAGGTTTATGGACTCTCAGCTGGCAGATAGAATATAAGGAAATAGCACCAATACTTCCAGTCACAGAAAGAATCACAGCACTATGATATGATGACAAAGACAATGGAAGCCTAAGGTGAAACAAATATTTGATGTAATGGTGATATTTTCCACTTAATTTCTTTTGTGGAAGGATGTAATAGTTGACCATTTCTTATTGGAAACCTAGGAATTCAGGGACACTATTCTTTCTGTCTGGAGCCCTGGTGGCGCAGTGGTCAAGCATTTGGCTGCTAACCAAAAGGTCAGTAGTTCGAATCTACCAGACGCTCCTTGGAAACCCTATGGGGCAGTTCTACTCTGTCCTATAGGGTCGCTATGATTTGGAATCGACTCGATGGCAACAGGTTTGGTTTTTTGGTTTATTCTTTCTGTCACGATCCTTATTTGGATAAGGAGGCCTTTGATGGTTAAGATTGTTTGTCACCTTGGCTGGGCCATGATTCTCAGTGTTTTGGCAGTTGTATAATATTGTGATCACTTCTCTGTTGAAATTTGATATGTGATCACCGGCATGATGGAGTCTGTAGAGTGGTATCGGTGGGAGCAGGGCCTGTGGCGGCTCACTGCCCCCTCAGCCTTCATCTCTCCACCCTCCGCTATCTACTTCCTTCCTGCCCACTGTGCCAAGGTTTTTGGCTTGTTCTGGATCATGCGGCTGCTTCTTGTTCCTCTGACCTCCAGTTCTTGGGACTTGAGCTAGCAGCTTACCTGCCGATCTTGGGATTTGTCGATCTTCACAGCCTGTAAGCAAGATTCCTGCTCTCCGGCCTGCCAATCCTGAGTTCATCAGCCCGTGCAGCTATGTGAATCAGGAGAAGCCTTGCAGTCTTGCCTGACGATCTTGGGATTAGCTGACCTCACAGCCTGAGAGCAAGATTCCTGTTCTCCGGCCTGCTGATCTTGGGTTTGCCAACCACTGCAGCTGCGTGAATCAGGAGAAACCTCTATCCTGATCCACGGACTTGGGTCGTTCCAGCCTCTACAACCTCTTGAGCTGTTTCCTTGATATAAATCTCTCTCTATATATATATTTCATGTTTTACTGGTTTTGCTTCTCTAGAGAACCCAGCCTAAGACAAGGCCTAACCTCCTTTAATCCGCTGTTTTGTCTAAAGGCCTTATTGTAAGGGTGGCTTCTTAGGCTCAGGGCACCTCTGTGGACAGAGCAAAGAGCAATTTTGACGCATGTAGTCAGGGACAGATTACACATATACACACCTGCCATTCAAAATGCTTCTGAACTAAAATTCCAAAGATGTTTTGGGATTAAGACGAAAGCAGATCCTACTCAAAATGACTTTTCATGGAAATTTTGAAGTCCTAAATGCAGAGATGTGGGAAGAAGGGAATAGACACCTTGACAGTAGATTAAAGCCTACTTATTAAACAAATGTTTTTGCTCTTGAAAATCCAATGATTAAAGTTTATGGGGTCCCCCCCCCCCCATGAGCTTTAAAAAGTGCTGTTGATGTGACATGACAAATTTAAAATAAACGATGCTTGACTGTGCTCTGGAAGACAGATGGATGCCATCATCTGTCACCAGGCAAAAGGAGTGGAGTTTCTGGGAAGCTGAAGTCACAAATGGCAAAGTGAACAAAGGTTGTTCTCTCTATTCTTGACATGGACGCAGATAAATAGTAACAGGATGAGTCACACTAAACAATCATGTTGCATGCAAGCCAGAGAAGTGATGTCAGAGACTCTAGGCTTTAAAAGGAGAAATAGCTGAGCCCTCCTAATGTACTCAAATGGCAGATGAGGGACCTGGAGAAATGGGGTTGGATGGGCTGGGAAGAGATGATTTTAGGAACGGCATAAAGGAGATTTAATATGAATGAAGAGAACAATTCAAGAATAACTGAGTTAAAAATACTTTAATCACAAGATGAGATTATTCGGGGTAATACTGTGTCTTAGTTACCTAGTGCTGCCATAACAAAATACCACGCAGTGGGTGGCTTTCAAGACCAGACATTTATTTTCTCACAGTTCTGGAGGCCAGAAGTCCAAGTCAGGGTCTTGGCTGTGTCAGCTCCTTTTGTGGGCCTCTCGCCTCGTTTCTAGTGAGTGCTGGCAAGTCTTGCCGTTCCTTTGCTGCTCGTAGATGCATCTGCCTCTGTCGTCATACGCCGTCTCCCTCTGTGTGTGTCTCGCTGCGTCTGTACTCCTGTTTATAAGACATCACTCAGAAAGGATTAGGTTTAGGACTCACCCTACTCAGGCATGACCTCAGTAACATAGCAACAGAAACCTCCCATTTCCAAACAGAAGTACATTCACAGGTGTAGGAGTTGGGACTGCAACATATATTTTGGGGGGACACAATTCTATCCATAACATACTGCTAATTAAGTAACTTCGGTGAAAATACCATTTTGAAGGGCTCTTTGAAGATTTGTTTAAAGCTGCTTGTTCCATTTGCCCCCTCATTCAAGGAATTATCTGAGAAAAGTCAGGAATCATGACATTAGAGTCAGAATGACTTCCTAGAACAGGGATTTTTTATTCTGGGAGCTTCAGAATTGTAGCAATCTACTAAATATCTAAAACATTAAAACAGAAAAAATGCTGTGATTACAGCAAAAGAGTTTGTCTCCTGTCATCCAGGGAAGATATACCTGTTCCCTTTATTTTCTGGTCCCTGAGTAGAACCTGTTGCTTGTAGCAATGGAGGAGAGGCAAAATGGCAGCCAGGAGTATGGTTGACGCCATTCACCCCCTCTTTAGCAAGCGTTTTGTCAATGCTTGCTCTGTTATGTGATGTCCCAGGAACTGGGGATAGAGTGACGGAAGACAGCCTCATGGCGTATACCCAAAACCAAACCACTGACAGAGTAGAACTGCCCCATAGGGTTTCCAAGGCTGTAATCTTCACGTGAGCAGATTGCCGCATCTTTCTCCCGAAGAGCCACTGGTGAGTTTGAACCACTGACCTTTCGGTTAGTAACCCAGTGCTTAACCATTGTGCCACCAGGGCTCACAGTCTAGTCAAATCCTCTCTCCCTTGTAGCCCTCAGGACTCTAGGTGTGGTGCTAACATAAGCAGTCTCCTTGGTTTCCCAACTAAAAATTGAGTGGGGTTAAGTCTGTCTTTTCCCAGGATCAGATTCATAGTCTTCAAACTCTAACACTGCCAGGCTGTATGAGTTATAAACCCAGTTGCCCAAACCAAAAACTTCTGTCAACTTGGACTTGCCCACGCTTTTCCTCGGCCTCCACCATCCTAACCTTTTCTCTTTCTCTTTCGTTTTCCCTTAAATATCTCTCGACTCATCCTTTCCATCCACTGCCTTAGCTCAGGCCCTCATTGTCTCTTGCCTAGACCCTAACTGGCCTCCCTGCCTCCTCTCACAACATTCCTCTGTAATCTGCCCTACCCACTGCACCTCACTGCTGCAAGGAGTATCTTCCAGAAACACAAAGCTGTTCATTTTGTGTCCTTCTAACAATTGTCAGTGGTGCCCCAACTTCCTGTTCTGGTTAAAAGGGTTTTCATGAGCTGCATCTGCCTGTCTGACCCATCTCATTCCCTATGATTCTCCATGAGACTTTAACTACTGACGTTGTCTTCTCACTGAATGCCCTTTGTCTGTCATATGAACTCATGCCATCTCTAATGTCCTGGACAGCTGATCACCCCATCCTTCATCTTTGTATGTCACTGTCTACATATCTTGATGTCTTGTATATATTGTGTAGTTATTTGTTTACATGTCTGTCCTTTCTCTTAAGGTAAGCTCCTTTAAGGGGGGGCAGTATATTTTCTGTTTATGTATCTATGGCGCTGGCACTGTCTCCGTAAATAAGGGTTTGTTGAATGAATGAACTAAAATATACCAGTTTGTGTATATATAGTGTCTTCACAGACTACTTCCATCCCCTTAGTTGAATGAAATAAACAGGGCACTCCATAATCTTCTTGCAATTTTCTAGAATATCAGGATGCCATCAAATAGCAGGTATATCCCAGAAAAACTGAGATTGGGAGGGTCCTTTTATGCCTTGTTGGTCATCTCTAACTTTGACACCAACTCTGCTTGCTAAGTGTTCCACAACCTTAAGAAGTTTGAAAGCCTCTAGCAATAAAAAACCTTCTCTTTTATATGGATAGAAATCCTGGTGGCGTAGTGGTTAAGAGTTAAGGCTGCTAACCAAAAGGTTGGCAGTTCAAATCCACCAGGCGCTCCTTGGAAACTCTATGGGGCAGTTTTACTCTGTCCTCTAGGATCTCTATGAGTCGGAATTGACTCAACAGCAACAGGTTCAGTTTTTTTTTTGTTTTTTGTACAGATTATCTTTTTATATTACTTTCTTGTAAAGATTCCTGAAGATACATTTTCCAGCAAACCCTTGTAGTAGTTTAGGTTTTTCTAAGGCACACTATCCACACAGACATGCATATTGTTGATTATATCTATATGATTCAAGTTACATGGATGATGATAATGATGTTGATGATGGCGGGGATAATGAGGGTGATGAAACTTGTACCAAGTGCTCACTCTTTGTCAGGCGCCATGCTACGTGCTCCACATTCGTTATATTATTTACTTTTATATATCATCGTCATTTTGTAGATGAGGAGATTGAGGCAAAAGAGATCAAGTAATGTGTCCAAGGGACCAGAGCTGGTGAGAGGCAGCCAATGTGCAGACCCAGCTGTCTGATTCCAGAATGTCTGTCTACTCTTATTAGCACCGTGTTCAAAACTGAAAAGGAAAAAAAATCTACTTTTGTTTACTGGGTGAACAGACCCTAAAAATTGAAAGGCGAAAATTCTACTTCTGAGTCATCTGCTAGTTTTCTATGTCGTTGATGTGCTTTTTTTTTTTTTTTTAAATTTCCAATACCTATTTTCAGAAAGGTACAACTTCTTTACACAATATATTAAAAACATTAGAGTGATATCCAGGAATAATAACGATAACATCTCTCCCTCTTGACTGCTACAGATGCCTTGAAACCCTCGTTGGTATCTGACAAAGTTATATTTTGATTGGATGACGGGAGAATTGCTGCACAAACCAGAGGCATAGTAATTTGCAGTTATCTTGGTGTCACAGTGATTGATGTCAAACAGAAATCTTCATGTAAAATGCATAATCTACGGCAACAGGCACAGAAACAGCACTTGACTCTGGGACCCCTCCATGCTTAGAAATCCTAATGAGAATGGTATCCAGTGCTTCTGCAGGCAACAGCATTTTTCTCCAGCAACAGCATTTTTTTCAAATTAAAGTCAAAAGCTAGCTTGAAAACTGGGTAATATTTTCAAAATCAGTAAGTAAATATCATCAAATAAAGCAGTTATAGAGCAATATGGCATTTTTTCCAACCACATAATTGTAATCATAATTGTGCCTGATTTTCAAGGTAACCAAATGGGTAAGATCTCACTAAAACGTTCTTATTGTTAAACTTTGCTAAGCTTCTCTTTGCCAAAGTTGAACGTTTCAGCTTAGACCAATCAGGTAATTATTGAGAGACAGCTCAGAATCTCTCTTGAGATAATCTTATTAGATGATTATAATGAGTAATAAATTTGGATAAAAGATACTATTTTTCTTAACTTTGTTCAGTTCAAAATGTGAAAAGAGACCTTTTTCTCTTTCAGCCTTGCCTTACATCCAGATAAAACTCTTGTTGCGACTGGCCAGGTTGGAAAGGAGCCTTATATATGCATATGGGATTCCTATAATGTACAGACTGTGTCTGTTCTTAAAGATGTCCATACACATGGAATTGCCTGCCTGGCTTTCGACTCAGATGGACAGGTGTGTATCTTTTCCCGCTTCTCTTTTCTTTAGCGACTTCTCTCTTTAATGATTTCTGACAAGTCATCTAAAATTATAATGCCAGCATTACAAGCCTGTGGGCTCAGAGAGCCCATCAGCCTGGCTGGCTCCTCTCGCCAGTCTTCTAGAATTTCTCACCCACCTGGCCCTCTTCCAGGCTTCTGGCACTAACAGCCAGCCCTGGATGTGCCCCATTTTTGTTTCCCTCAGTCTCACCATCCAGTTAAAAAGCCTCCTAAAAGAAGTCATGTATTCAGTTCACCATTGCTCAGCAATCCCACTTTCTCATCCATTGGAATAAGGACTGGGCCAAACCTTCTTCATAGTCCTGAAGCCCTGAGCATTACCCTGGTACCCCTTGCTTTTGAAGATAATGTTACCTCCTAGTTATTCACTGAGAAAATTCTCTAGGACTCTTTACCTTGAGGTCACTTCTAACTAGTTCCTTCTCCCTACCTCCTCCCAACTCAAGCAATCACCAATTCCTGTTTACTATTTTCTTTGTAATAATGCTTATCCTCTCTTTCCCATTCTGCCACCGTCCTTTAAGTTCCAAATCATCTCATATCTGACTTAAACTAAGTAACCTCTTAACTGGATTCCCCACAGTCAATTTCTTGCTAATACAATTTCACCAAATAAAAAAAGTGTCAAGGCACTGTTTAAAAACAACAAAACCTTGAAGTACCATTGAATGAAGTCCATACTTTGTAGCTGGGTATTTGTAGGCTAACCAACTTTTCTTGTTTTACTTCCACAGTCCCTTTGAAGTGACTCTTTCTTCAAAGACACTCCAAAGGTCTTCATGAAGCCTTCCCAATCCTCCCAACAAAGTTTTCTCTCCCTCCTTTTGCCTCTGGCAACACTTGGCAGAAAAGTCTGTCAATGTGTTATAGAAAAGGGAGTGAGAACATAGGGGATCACTCCTGGCTCCCACTGCATTCATCTCCTCCTGAAGGCCCTGCCTTTCTCTCCCCCGCCTTCTCCATGTTCCTACACCACCCTTCCTCTCTTTCATCCTGCATATTTCTGCCAGTTAATTCCTTCAATCCAACTTCTGAGACATTTCAGAATTAATTCTGTAAGTCAGTGCCATGGAGAGATCCATGAAATTATTCCTAGACGCTTACTAAACTGAGAGTTTTCAGGAAGTTCAGTGGCTTATGGGAGTTGACCTGGTTTGAGTTATTTGTCTAACAATTAACATGTACTTGGTGTTTTCTGCTATTTTGAGAGAGTATTGATGATTAACCGTTCATTTTTTCTGGTTAGAACTAGATTCCCTATGTATTTAGACCCCTGGTATATATGTGTTTGATCTCACCACTCTGTAATCTCATCCAGTTTAGTCAGGATGGTACGTACATTCCATTGTGGTGTTGTCCCCACCAAGTTGGCTCTGACTCATGGCAGCCTTGTGTACAACAGAACAACACGTTACCTGGTCCTGTGCCATCATCATGATTGTTGGGATGTTTGAGCTCACTGTTGTGGCTATTGTGTCAGTCCATCTCATCGAGGGTTTTTCTTGTTTTTGCTGACCCTTTACTACTCATGTTGTTGTTGTTGTTATGTGCCGTTGAGTTGGTTCCGACTCATAGCGACCCTATAGGATAGAGTAGAACTGCCCCATAGGGTTTCCAAGAAGCAGCTGGTGGATTTGAACTGCCAACCTTTTGGTTAGCAGCCAAGTTCTTAACCATGGCCATGTCTAAAGAGAAACAACTGGGTAATGATACTTGCTCAAGTGTCTAGGTCTGTGGACTTCCCGATGAAATCAAATGAATGTGTCAGAATGCGTTTGCGTGTACAAATGTAAACGTATGCTTATATGTGTACTTACATCCACATTCTCTAATTTGATTTTGTTATCCTAGCAACCTTTTTTTTAATCAAAATTTGTTCTGAAATTTCACAAGAAAATGTAACACGGCCGAGAGAAATCCAGGCTTAACTTTGTAATTCTTTGCCCGTTCTATTTTGTGTCAGAATCCTAGCTATTCTCTTTTAGGTTCCCTTTTGGAGGGCGGTGGTGGGGGTGGACTGCATGGTACTTAACCATCATTTGAGAAAAACAGCCTCCTATTGGCTTGCTGTGATAGGTTTCACGGCTTGTTGTAGCTATTGCTTCAGGTCTGCCTTGTTCCCTGAGCAGAGTTCACTAGAATCGTACAATATTTAGAAATGACAAATGGCCCATAACCTCACAGTCAACAAAAGGCAATAGAAATGCTTTTCAGGTAGCTATGGGGCCTGTCACTACAAATGAACACGGGGTTACCATGAGTCAGAACCAACTCAACAGCAACTGACAACAGGATTCTATAATCTAAAGGCCTAACCAAGCTGCTCAGATTAAAGGTTTGACTAGGAAGTCGCGTTAGTGAACAATTCCCTCCATTCATGATTTTCTATAATTTCACAAATATTTAAAGTAGTAAAAAAGGATATATAATTTTAGTAAAACGAATCTGATACAACATCCCCCAGCCTGAGTTCTTTGGGTTCAGATTAGAATTTGTCTTCAAAGGGAAAAAAGTATCCAACACATAGATTATATACAAAATCAAAAATGTTAAAAATACATTCCCACCAAAACACATGAACACCCAAATGGGAAATTCTAGCAGAATCCCATTTATAAGGAGATAGCACTGTGTAATAGATAGAGGTCTGGACTGAGTAAGTAGATTTGTCTTCTCTTTTGACTTTGTGAGTAGCTAGACATGAGACCTTGGGAAAATTAATTAACCGCCTTAAATCTCAGTTTTCTCATGTACAACAAAGTAAAATGTTACCTAATCCACTTTCATCTTTTTGATTACTGTATGCTCAAGTCCATTGTTGCAGCCACTGTGTATTTTGAGTGCCTTTTAACCTAGGGGGCTCATCTTCCAGAACTATATTGGACAGTATTCTATTGTGATCTGTAGGATTTTAATTTGCTAAGTAGATCACCAGGCCTTTCTTCCTACTCATCTTAGTCTGAAAGCTCCCCTGAAGCCTGTCCACCATGGGTGACTCTGCTGGCATTTGAGATACTGGTGGCATAGCTTCCAGCATCATAAATCCAAACCAGACCTGTTACCATTGAGTCAATGCCAACTCATAGCAACACTGTAGGACAGAGTAGAACTGCCCCATAGAGTTTCCAATACAATAATCTTTATAGAAGCCAACTACCACATGTAAACCACCACGTATGACAAACTGACATGTGGTTGGTGGATAGAATCCTAGACTCTTTTTTTAAAAAAAGTTAAGTGAGAAATTTAAAACCCAGCCTTCAGGGTCTAGTCCTGTGATTTCCACTGACTTCTGAGAGGCCTCATGAAATTTGGCACTTCCATTTCCTATGTTTGAAGATTTTTGAAATTTCAGCATATGCTAATAGAAGTCAACTGTGTTTAGTTTAGGGTTTAAGACAGATTTTCAAAAATCACTTCGTTCATAAGAAAGCCTGTGCCTAGCACATAGTAGGTAACCAGTAATTATTTGCCGGAAGAAGACATGAATAACAGGACATCTTTCCAGTAGTTTTAGGTATTAAATTATTGTTCTTATTCTTAGCGTTTAGCCTCTGTGGGATTGGATGCCAAAAACACAGTCTGCATCTGGGACTGGAGGAAGGGGAAGCTCCTGGCCTCAGCCACTGGCCATTCCGACCGGGTAAGAAGACCTTGTTGGGTAAAACCATGCAGATTTCATAACTGTGAAATAATTGAGTAATTTTGCTTCTCTGGCTTTTAATGTTTTTTTTAAAGGAAGTTTGCCATGTACAGATTTTTCCTAAGTATTCCACTTAAGAGCTTACTGTTTCTTTTATTAACTCATGGTTGGTAGCTAACACGTGCTGGCACAATCTCTTCTGGTGATCAGATGCTTTATTTGAATTGTTCTGCTTTTTATAGGCAAAGCAAATTTTTGATACTGGCATTTCACTTCTTCATAAAATCAAAACAGAATTGAATTTGAAATTATATGTATAGTTTAAATGTATTAATTAAGAAATGGAAATAGTTGTTAGAAAATAATATTCACAAAAAGTAGTTATAAGGGTGCACATTCCAATTTCAAATGAGTGTAAAGACAGCTTTGAGATTCTTTGTTACATTTGCGAACATTGAACATAAAATGTGGCCTGCTTATCATTCATACTGAAATCAATGTGATCAGAATTGATAATTCCATGTAGTCATAGCTGGCAAGGTAGGGGACGAAGCAAGCATATGCATGTAATTGGTCAGAAATGGATTTCTCCAGTGTCTTAGATAATTGAAGTATTTTGACTGCTTTATTGTCTTGATTTTCCAGTTTAAAAGAAACGTGAATGTGGATGACTGTCTTACACTGATCTCTAGTTGTCTTATTTCTGCACAATATAAATGTCCATGTAGAAGGAGACCCTAGTTAAACATTTAAGTCACTGTCTCTTGCTTAGTGTGAACTTAAAAAAAAAATTTTTATATGAGTGGTACCTTCATTTAGGGAGAACTGTGGTTGTAAGAGGACCCCACAGTTGTTGCACATTTGGATGAATTCTACTCCAGGATCAAGTCCTCAGAAAGTCCAGGAGTGACCGGTAGTAGAACTTAAGTGTTGGAAGAGGCCTGGCACCCATGTTGGTGCTTGGGCTCTACCGCTAGGGAGTCTAATTTAATTGGCATCAACTTAGTACTTAATGAGCTATTTAGGTTGAAAATATTTGTGATGCTTAGGTCTTGGATGTTACTGTTTCTGCTTATACTGTGATTCTATAATATCTTATAAAGTTAGTTGAGTTGGAGTGGATAAATGTATGAATTTCCAGTGGCCATAAAAAATGGGCTTGAGACCCAGTACACATTGTTGAGATGCCGTCTCTAGCTCTACTGAAAACAGACTCACATGTAGTATTTTATTTAAGTTATTCTGCAATTCCTACTCCTATTTCTGAATCATTTAATACAGTCTGACTTGACTTAGTATATTACATGTCAGAATTTGGGGCCTGTTATCTTAGCAAAATGGAGAAAATTAAAATCGTGAACACTTTAAACCAGTAAAATCTCCATACTTAGAGAAATAGCCTAATGTAATCTCTTTGGCTTGTATATAAAGAGTTTTTTGTTCTTGTTAAGTCTACTGAATGTCGTATGACATGTCTGCCTAATTTCAATGACTTTGTCCTATTGCTTTGTTAATGTACCGTACATTTTCCAATTAGGGGTGGATTATAAAAAGTGCAATGCCGTCCAGTGAGAAGTCAGTAATTTTAAGAGCCTAGAATGTTTTACTGAAATTCTGTTCTTTTAGAACACTGTTCCCCCAGACCCCATAATCTGTATCTTACATAGTTTGGTTCTTTATTACTGATGCCAATATGAATTATTATTGGCTGCTTTGGGGAAAATGATGATCCTCAAGATTATTTTAGTGGCTAAAATACTTCATCCCTTACATTTGTGTAACAAGTGCTTTATAGCTTGCAAAATGATTTCATGCACATTATCTAACTGACCTTATAACAAAACTTCCGTTTTAGAGAAAAGGAAGGTAAGGTTAGAGAGGCTAAGATTTGCCTGAGGTTCCATAATGACAGTGGGTGCTTGGACCCCACTGGTACTTGGCATGTGGACTTGGCTTTCTGATTCCCAACACAGCGCTCTTTCTGCGCTCCATGATTGCTATGTTCTACCTGATGGGGGCTGACCGTCCAGACTCAGTCTCTGATGTTTGGCCCATAATTACCCCATTCTACATGAAGAGAAGTTAGCGGCCTCACTGCTTTCTTGGTCTAGGTTTTGGCCCTGACAGTTCATCCTTCCATTTCTGTCAGTGCTTCATAAAGTGTGGCCCATGGACCACCCGCATCAGAATCTCCTGGGGTCTGTTTAAAAATGCAGATGCCTGCGCCCGATTCTAGCCCCACTAAATTAGAATCCCTCAGGTGGGCCCTGGGAATATTTTCGGCAACTGCTCTAGGTGATGTGACTCTCAAGGTTGACAGAGTCTTCTCTCCTCTGTCTCCAAAAATTAAAATAAAACTACCTGCAAACTGTCTGGCAGCTTTCCTTAAAAAATGAGAAATAATATTAGCGGATATGTCTTCATTTACTTGGAGAACTGAAAATATAATCGTATTTTGTGTCAGATTAAAATTATGGCCGAAAGGGCCGTTTTAGGTGGCTTAAATTAGGGCCAGATAAGTGCTTCTGCCTTATGCTCAAGGATACTAACTTCATGATTACTAGGATCTGTTGGCTATATTGAACTGTACTTGACTATTAAACATTTTACTAGTTAAAACGAAGCACTTTATGCTTCAGTTCATTTTGATCAAAAAGCTATCTCCAAAGTGTTTCAGTAGCATAGTGGAGGGAGAGCTGTAGGGAATTTGATCAAAAAGTTGTCCAAAGTCATCAAAGTTTGTTTACTTATCACAGATGAACAAAATAAAATACATAACACGAATTTGTTCTCAGTAGTTGTAGTTAATTACCTCTCTCCTCAGGCGTGAGGTAAGCAGACATGAGGCAATAAGTTAAGAACAAGGTGGGTGTTGCTGAATCGTTCAAAGAGGCAAACTCTCCATTTTGTATTCTGTGCAGGTAACATTGTGTTCTAAGTGTTAGGATATAGTCTTGGTAATTGAACTGGTATCAGGAAGAAGGCGAAAACACATAAATGACCAACATAATAACTTTTAATATTTCTTAACAGATTTTTGATATTTCCTGGGATCCATATCAGCCAAACAGAGTGGTTAGCTGTGGAGTAAAACATATAAAGGTAAAGTTCTTTTTTTGGTACCTTGTATGAAAATATCTCAAGTGTCTATATAGATAATTTAGTGTTGAGAGACTGCTTGACTTTTTTAGTTTTTTTCCTTAAATCTGGAGCCATCTTCCCTGTTTCTCTGATCCTGAAGCAAACATCAGCTAATGGGGCCCCTTTCAGAAATGCAAAGTAACCACAGTCAAATGAAGTGCTGAGCAGCCAGCCAAAAAGGAACCTTTCTGTTAGTCAAATACTCAACTCATGACTCAAAATACTTCTAGGATTGCATATTTTAAAACAGTTCTGATTTTAATTCTGTGAATTCAGTTTTTACATTATGAGGAATATGTATCTATATAAGGCATGTCAAAACTCTTTCTGACATGTTAATATGTTCTCTTGTGCTCAGCATGGAAATAAACTGATTTCTGTCGAGTTATTTCAACTCATAGCGACCCTATAGGACAGAGTAGAACTGCTGTATAGTTTCCAAGGCTGTAAATCTTTGTGGAAGCAGTCTGCTGCATCTTTCTCCCACAGAGTGGCTGGTGGGTTCAAACCACCGACCTTTCAGTTAGCAGCTGAGCACTTTAACCACTGCGCCACCAGGGCTCCTTCTTCTAGACTACACAGCCTGAAATGCTGCCAGTGGCCTAGGTCTGCCTCTGGACTAGCCCTACAATTCCTTCCTTCTGTTGTGTTACAGAGATAACGAAATTAGTGTGACCAACATTATTCCCTCTGACATAGCAAAAATTTCTCCTGGGATATTGCCCAGGATCTTCTGTTTGTAAAGTTTGTAGATAATGTCAGTTAAAGTACATAAATAGAAGAGTGTGAGGATTACTTGCCTGAATATAGTGTGTGTGGGTCTCTGCTAGTGCAAAAATGGTGCATTTCTGTACGAAAAGACTAGACATTTATATTATTTTTCCAATCAACCTCTCCCATTCCCCAGGTTTTTTTCTTCTTTTAATCTAGTTTTTCATGATCTGGCTCATTGTCCCTACTTAATAGGAAAAGACAGGCAAGAAGATACTCAGAAATACATATAATAAGAAATGTAAGTGACTTATCTAAAGAATATGACAAAACTTTACAGAAGAACATAAAAGAAGACTTGAACAAATAGGCAGACCTTGACTGTGGACATGAAGTCTAAAAATGTATAAATACATCATTTTTCTCCAAATTAATTTATGTTTAGTACAATTTCAGTCAAAATCTCTATAAGTTTTGTTGATGTTACCTGACAGCATTACCCCTTAAATCCTTCTAAATTTATCTAGAAGGATAAGAGAATGAGAGTAACCAAGAACTTTGGGATAAAAAGGAATAATGAAGGAGAATATGCACCACTATTTCCTAAAGCACATTAGAAGACATATCATAATTAAAACAGTGAAGACTGGGGTAAGGGTAAACAAATAAGTAAAAAAAGAAAGAAAGCTGAGAAACAAACCTTAGTATGGATTTGACAATTTATAATAATAGCGTTTATGGTCTGATCCTGTTGTGCATCGGGTCGCCATGAGTTGGGGGCCGACTCAAGAACAGCTAATAACAACAACAGCAAATCAGTGAGCACTGGAACAATTTGTTACCTATTTTGGTGGGGGAAGTCCTATTATTACTCCATATTAATTTTAAAATACCAGTCCATCTTTTATTTATCAAAATTTTGATTAAAATGTACACAGTATTGGCAAGGATTTAGTGAACAAGCACTCTCAAACCTTGTAAATGGCGATGGTCTTTCAGCTCAGAAATTTGGCCATATCTATCAATAGGCTTAAGAATGTTGATCCCCTTTGATCCAGTAATTTCATATCTTGGAATTTAGCCCAAGAAGATTGTCAGGGGTGTGAACCAAGAGCTACTTCATTACCGGTTAATGAATCAAGAGCAAATAAAACTAAACAAAACCAAACTTGAAACCATCCAACTGCCCCCAGGTGGTTAAATTAAATATGGTAGAGTCATATGATGAAATAATGTGCAATCTTTATATGTCACATTTTAGATGAATACTTAATGATATTGGGAAATGACCTATTTCAAGTAGGGAGGTCCACAGGGGCTACTTCTAGAAAGGGTGGATGTGGGGATTTGATATTTTTACTTTAGAAGTATATTTTTGTTTAAGAAATAAATTGGAAGGATGTCGCAAAATGTTAAACAGTCATCTCTGGATAGTGAGTTGATGGGTGATTAAAAATTTTCCTTTTTATTCTTTTTTTTTATTTTAAAATTCATTTGCAGTGAACATGTTTAACTTCCAAAATTATTAAAAAAAAAAAAAGAGGACAAAGAGATAAGTCTATAAATTTCACTACTTGAAGGTATAAGATGTCCCATCAACACATTAGGAGTCCCTGGATGGCTGAAACAGTTAAACGCTTGACTACTAGCTGAAAGGTTGGTGGTTCAAACCCACCCAGAGGCACCTCAGAAGACAGGCCTGGAGATCTGCTTCTGAAAGGTCACAGCCTGAGAAACCCTGTGGAGTAGTTCTACTCTGCACACGTGGGGTCACCATGAGTCTGAAACGACTCCACAGCAACCAACATGTTAGAGCTTGATAGGCATTTGTAGTCGTTGTTCCAGGATCTGATTTTAACCTGAGAAAACATTTGCTGAAATGCAGGCTCTCTTGCTTTAGCTGGAGTTGGGGGCACATTTCTTATACTTTATCCAGTACACCTGAAAGACTGAACATTCATTACATTTAATAAATATCTGTTGTTTGTACTATACAAAGGAACAAAACAGGACCCTATTTTCAAGTAGCTTTAAGTTTAGCAATTAAAATGTTAATTTTACAGAACATTCTGTAAGAGAAGCAAAACCAAACATTCCCTAGCGATAAAGGAGAGATCTCAACTGGTCAGAGGAATATTAAGCATTTCAGGACCCACGCACCCACTGCCGTTGAGTGGATTCCGACTCATAGCGACCCTATAAGACAGAATAGAACTGGCCGGTAGGGTTTCCAAGGCTGTCATCTTTATAGAAGCAGACTGCCACATCTTTCTCTTGCGGAGTGGGTTTGAATGGCCGACCTTTTGATTAGCAGCCGAGCACTTTAACCACTGCGATACTAGGTCTCCCTCGTATTTCAGGAACGGGGTAGTGTTTGAGCTGAGACTTGGTAAGCAGGGGAGTTTGGTAGGAAGGGAAGAAGAGGCAGCAACACACAGGTTGAGGGTTTGCACTTTAGTCAGGAGTTAATAGGGAGGTGTTGGTCACCGTGGAATCATGGGACAGGGGAGCTGGAAAGGTTCTTGGCCATGGTATGTTCCAAGATGACCGATGTTTTCATCACCAAAGGATCTCTCTTCATAATTTTCTTTCCAAGGGAACCAATATTTGGAAACATTTTAGCACCAAATAAATTATATCCATTAAATTATAACTCTGTTAGCAATTTATATTTAGTCTGCCAACATGGGTTTCTCATAGCCTCTGCGATATGGTGGTCACCCTGAGTTGTTCTTTCAGCCAGAAGCAAAGAAATGTGTGAGCTCATGATGAGTGGAGGCCTGATTTCTGTTAGGCTGTGGTGGCTCTCTGGCAGTTGGGGACCCTGGCCTGCACACCTTCATTCAACCTGCGCATTCTACAGTGAGGAAGCCAAGGCCTGGAGGTGTTATTGGACTTTGAACCTTGGTTCTGCCACCCTCTACCTAACTCAGGGCAAGTTCTTTAATCTCTCTGAGGATGAATTTCTTCCTCTGCCAGAAAACATATGGGGATCACTACCTCCTGAATTTATTAAGAGAGTGACATTAAGCCGAGTATGGAACTAGTAAGGGCGTGTTATTGTTTGAGTTGACTCCGACTCATGGTGACCCCATGTGTTTTGGAGTAGAACTGCTCCATAGGGTTTTCAAGGCTGTCATCTTTCTGAGGTGCCTCTGGGTGGGTTTGAACCACCAACCTTTCAACTAGTAGTCGAGCACTTAACTGTGTGCACCACCCAGGGACTCCTAGTAGGGGCACAATCAGTGTTGACTTCCTTTACCATTTCTAAGATCACAAAACCAGTGGCAGAGGTAAGATTTAACTCAGCCTCTACCTTCCAGTGTAGAAAGCTCTTTCCACTTAGAAATTCTCTCTTTAATGATTTCTCTCGGCCTAACTTTCCCCAAAAAATAACACATTTAGTGGGTTCTAATAGATAAGCTGCTTACTTGAGACAATTCTCCAAATTCCCCCTATTTCTTTCCATCCTTGGTTAACTCTCGCTTTTAATCAGTTAATTCTAAAAGCAGAAACACATAAAATCCTGGAACTTCATTTGAAAACGCTAAGAGCTATTTATCCTTTTAAATTTGTTAACTGTGTTTTCCCAGGTTTAGGCTTCCCCCTCTCCCCACCCCTGAGGCAAAAATAAGCATTTTACCTCAAATGGAAGAATCTACAAATGTACATTTTGTTTGGAAAAGAATCCACAACAAATTCCAGAAGGCTTCAACAGATTACTTCCACTATCTCTGTTTTCTATATGCAATTACTGTACCCCCTCACCTTTTTTTCAAAACCGACCCTAATATCAAATGAATGATTCCAGTCACAAGTTGAGTGCAAAATCTTTGATGTACTCCAAGAAAATATCATTGTGTAAAGCGTCCGTCCCTTCCCTTGTTGCTGTCGAGTCGATTCCGACTCATAATGACCCTGTAGGACAGGGTAGAACTGCCCCATAGGGTTCTCAGGGAGTGGCTGATGGATTCGAACTGCCAACCTTTTGGTTAACAGCCAAGCTCTTAACCACTGCGCCACCAGGGCTTCGAGGTGCTTGTAGTTAGATTGAAATCCTTTCTGGTTTTGCAAATCCCCAGTGTTCGGCAAACAGATGAGTTACATTTATCCGAAATGAATGCCTGAAAAACAGGAGCAGGTGAGCATCGTCTGCTTCATTGATTTTACGGCAAATGAGCCTGCCAGCTTTGTGAGTCCTGTCAAGCCTTCTCTAGTCTCTAGTGATACGCGGAAGGGAGCTTGGGGATTATCTAGGGCCAGATGAATTCCAGAGCACCCGCCAGTTCTGACAAAATTTGCGTTTCAATCCGTGAATAGAGACTGGAGAAGATAAACAATGTTCCTTCTTTTGATGTGGACTTAATGATGCTTTGCTACCCTAAGGAGCCCTGGTGGTGCAGTGGTTAAGAGCTCAGCTGATAACGAAAAGGCTGGCAGTTCAAATCCACCAGCTGCTCCTTGGGAACCTTATGGGGGCAGTTCTACCCTGTCCTATAGGGTCTCTATGAGTCGGAATTGACTCGACGGCAGTGAGTTTGGTTTCTTGGTTTTGCTACCCTAAACTGCCACTGTTTTCCAAACAGGAAGCTATTCTCAAAGAAGAGACACTGTTTCAGGGATTTGCCATTTTCTGCAGAAAATCTCTTAGCTATCCTGGCATTACATCCACAGTACATTCTGAGAGAACCATTTGATTATTTGGAATGTTTCCTGTGGGCATTAAGTATCCAAGTGCCTGGTTTTATCAGAAAACCTTTGTGTTGATCAGGTCTGAGGATCATCGTCTCTTTCTATTTTTGTGGTTGTTCATAATCTAGAAATATTTAAATAACTCAGGTCAGAGATGCACATAACAAGTTAAAGGATGAATTACTAAACCCATTGCTGTCCAGTCGATTCTGACTCGTATTGACCTCATGTGACAGAGTAGTACTGCCCCATAGGGTTTCCTAGGCTGTAACCTTTACAGAAGCAGATCGCCAGGTCTTTTCTCCCGTGGAGCCGCTGAGGGGTTTGAACTGCCAACCTTTTGGTTAGCAGCTAGGTGCTTAATTATTGCACCACTGCACCACCGGGCTCCTTAAAGGACAAATTACTCTCTTTTTACTTTTCATGCATAGGGAGACATAGTGAGAAAGGAAAATGCCTGCCTTAAATATCATGAACAGAAAGTTCTTCAGCATGTCTGTACAACCATGCCAAAGAACTTGCTGTTATGTCCTGTAGTTCGTTTGGGTTCAGAGTCAAACTTTATTTATTTATTTTTATTGTAATTTAGATAAAGGTTTACAGAACAAACAAGCTTCTCATTAAACAGTTAGTACACATATTATTTTGGAACATTGGTTACCAACCCCACCACATGTCAACCCTCTCCCTTCTCGAACTTGGGTTCCCTATTACCAGCTTTCCTGTCTCCTCCTGCCTTCTAGTCCTTGCGCCTGGGCTGATGTGCCTTTTTAGTCTCGTTTTGTTTTATGGGCCTGTCTGATCTTTGGCTGAACGGTGAACCTCAGGAGTGACTTCATTACTGAGCTAAAACGGTGTCCGAGGGCCATACTCTCAGGGTTTCTCCAGTATCTGTCAGACCAGTAAGTCTGGTCTTTTTCTGGGTTAGAATTTTGTTCTACATTTTTCTCCAGCTCTGTCCAGGACCCTCTCTTGTGATCCCTGTCAGAGAAGTCAGTGGTGGTAGCTGGGCACCACCGAGTTGTTCTGGCCTCAGTCTGGTGGAGGCTGTGGTAGTTGTGGTCCATTGGTCTTTTGGACTAATCTTTCCCTTGGGTCTTTGGTTTTCTTCATTCACCCTTGCTCCAGACGGAGTCAAACTTTAAATGTTAAATGTTTTCCAAAGCTTACACCTGTCTTTCCCCGGATCTTTTTACTCTTTTGATGAATCCTTTAATGCCTTTTCATAAAAATAATAATACCCAAAGAAACAAATTACCAAGGTTGACACTTGCTTCCTTTATGAGAGGAGCAGCCAGTATTCCCTCATAGGATTATACCTCTGCTTCTCATCCTCATAGCCTCTCGGGACAGTCGCCCTGCCACCTCCACAGCTGCCTTTGTCCCGGCCATTCTTGGAGGTGCAACCACCCCTAGAACTGTTAGCCACGAATACCCATCTCCTGAGAGGGACCCCACTTTTCCTCCCCAACAGGCGCAAAATCCTAGGGTTAGCATTGATTTCTCCCACACAGCCCTGCATCCTGACCAATCCTAGTCTTGAACTCAGATGCAGTTTCTTCCTCACTCCTGATCCAAATCCTGTATGTGTTCATCCCGATCAGTTCAACATGGTTGTCTTTGACTTTCATTGCCACTTGTGAATGGTCTGAATATGCTGCCTTAAAATTGTTCTCATATAATGTTGTTTTATATGTATCTTCTCCATCAGATTTAAAGTTCTCAGGGCAAAAACGAAGATTTCAATATTTTCTCATGTGTAATTCCCCTGGAATCTTACCTTGGGCAAGTCCCTTACACTCACTTTCTTTCACTTCCAAATGGCGATAGTGATAATAATTTCTGCCTTCACCTATTCTCAAGGATATTATGAGGATCAAAGAACTTAATGTATGTAAAGAGCCTTTATCTGCAGTGAGGGCCTGCATAAATGACAGTAAGTCCCTACATTTAAAAACACTCTGTTGAAGCAAAATATTCGTTCTGTACAACCTGGGAGTCTCCCTGCTGTCTTCTGTGAAGTGGCTTAGGGCTCTGTGCTGTGGTCTTCCACATAATAAATTCTGTACCAAAATGGAAAAACCAAATCAATTATTTGGTTATATGGAACGATGACTCATATTTAGAAACATATTTCTGAGTAACATTTCTACAGTGAAGATTTAAAGCTTTTAGTTAGAAAGAAATTATTTCCAAATAATTCTAAATATATATAATAGTAGATTGTACATAATTCCCATTTTCCTTTATAGTTTTCTGCATTTCTAAATTTCTCTGCAGTAAACTTATACTAGTTTTATTCTTTGACAAAAATTAATCAAACAAAAATATGATGATTCATCCATTTTATTCCAGTTCTGAAAACACTGACATATTCTATTAAATCACCATTAAACAATTAGCAAAGTTTTAAAAATTTAAAATTTGGACGTTTAAAAAATATTGTTAAAGGTTTTTATCATGCTGCTAGTAGTTGGCTAAAATAGTAGTTGGCTGTCACAATGAAATAAATTATTTGTGCCTAGTTCATATATAAACCAAAAAAACCCAAACCCGTTGCTGTCGAGTCGATCCAACTCATAGCTACCCTATAGACTAAAACTACCCCATAGGGTTTCTAGGGAGTGACTGGTAGATTTGAACTGCCAACCTTTTGGTTAGCAGCCGAGCTCTTAGCCACTATGCCACCAGGGCTCCAATTCATATACAGCAATCTGTAATGTGTGAAATGAACTAAAACGTAAGCAAATTATACCAATAATGCAATGCATCAGAATACTCTATTTTGGGGTATATTTATTTTATCATTTATTTTCTAGTTTTGGACACTATGTGGAAATGCCCTGACTGCTAAAAGAGGGATATTTGGCAAAACGGGGGATCTTCAGACCATCCTTTGCCTTGCATGTGCCAAAGAAGACATCACCTACTCTGGTGCTTTAAATGGCGATATCTACGTCTGGAAAGGGCTCAGTTTAGTCCGCACCATTCAAGGAGCACACAGTGTGAGTATTATGATACGGAAATCTGGGGTTCAGTTGAAGGAGACCTAAGTTAAGATCACAAATTCCTGTATTCTTTTTCCCATTGCTTTAGGATCAAAAGACTCCACTGAACACTCCCTCAACAGGAAGATTTCCCAAATTATTTTTTCTCACCTAAAAGAAAAATATATTTCAAAAGTATAGTAACTAAGTTAGTCTTTAGCACAATTATTGATTAGCCTATTAATGTTGTTATTCATCAACAATAGCTTGATAGAAGACAAGAACTATTTCATCATCAGTTTCATCTTATAGGTCCGTGCTTGTCAAACTTCATGTGCCTACCAGTCCCCTGGGGATCTTGTTAAATGCAGATTCTGACTAAATAGTTCTGACATCATGACTTAGTAGGTCATGATATGGTTCTGCTGGTCTGTGGACCACACTTTGAGTAGCAAGAGTATAGACAACTATTATTTTTACATTGGTTGGCAAGGTAGATTTTCCTCATTCTGAATGTTCTGGTGCAGGGTGCCACCCCCATCAAAGAGTCACAAGCTCTTACAATACAAACAGAAATCATGGACGTTCTGCTTGTAAGAACAAGGGCAAACTTCTTAGAACCATTCTGCTTTTTTGACATATATGAAAATGGTTACATTGTTATATATATAGATGATAGAATGGAAATGTCCAAAGAAGGATGAGGTGATGATGTGATGTTTTTACGCCTATTGTGGTAAATGGAAATTTGATACAATGTTATTGAAAATTTAACAGACTTTTAACTTACTGTCTCCAAATTGATTTCCTATTACTCTTAATTTGAAGAAAAGTTTAAGTAACTCTTAGTAAATGTCTTAGGCTGGGTTCTCTAGAGAAGCAAAACCAGTAAAGCGTGTATATATATGTGTATATATATATATACAGAGAGAGAGATTTATACCAAGGAAATGGCTCAAATGGTTTTTAGAGGCTGTACGTTCCAAGTCTGTGGGGCAGAAAAGAGAATTCTCCTGATTCACGTAGCTGCAGGGGCTGGCAAACCCAAGATCGGCAGGCTGGAGAGCAGGGCTGCAGCAGCCTGTGAAGATTGACGAATCTCAAGATCAGCAGGCAAGCTGCTAGCTCAAGTCCCAAAAACCAGATATCAGACAAACAGGAGCCAGCTTCAGGACCTAGAACTAGCAAAAACCCCAGCAAGGCGAGCAGGAAGGAACTAAGTGGAGGAGAGATGAAGACTGAGGGGGCGGTAAGCCACCACAGGCCCCACCCCTACCAGTACCACTCAGCAGATTCCACAATGGGGGTGATCACGTCTCAAATTTCAACAGAGAAGTGATCACAACATTATACAGCTGCCAAAACATTGAGAATCATGGCCCAGCCAAGCTGACAATCTTAACCATCACAGTAAACAATCTATGAAATTTTAGATTTTCTTTGTCTTCTATGTTGAAGACTAATTTTCTTGGCTTCACTAATCATGAATTGACTCTTAAAACAAGAGGTCAGTATTTGTTCTCATTCATAAAAGCAGCTGGCTTAGTAATCTAATTTCTCTTTATGCTGGATCTTATGTCAACATTTTATTCTTATTGCACTTTTGAGCAGACCAGATAAAATATTTTCCTGTGGAAGAGCATCTTGACGTTATGTAACTACTTCAGATCTGAAGAAGCATCTTCAAATGATGCTGAACAAGTCAACACAAATGCAATTTACGATTAGGTTCAGGTGATGGCCTCTTGAGCCCACTGAGATCGTTTCAGGCACCTCTGTACCTGTGAAAGTGTTTATGCGCCTAGTCCACTTGTCTTTACTTGATTACTTTGGGCAGCCACTTATAAGAAGCATCTCCATTGTTGCCTTAATTTTCCTTTTAAGGATCAGTTGTCACATAAAGGAATTTATGTTTTCATATCTGCTTTAACCAAGTTATTCCTGAATGATTTTCTTTTTACAACTTGCCATCAATTTAGTAATTGTAAAGGAGTATTTGAACTAGTTTGCTTTGGTGGTTATTATGATTATTTTTTACTTCAGCTGAGATGAAGGGTATTGGAAGTAGATACTTGGTTTATTGTCAGGATTTCAATAGAAAACAGGGTTTTGTTTTTTTTTGCTTTGTTTTGTTTTTTAATCATCAAGATTCAACTATAATGACTACTTGGAATGATTACAGCATCGACTATTATCTATTTTTAACCAACAGGCTGGAATCTTTAGCATGTATGCCTGTGAAGAAGGTTTTGCCACTGGTGGGCGAGATGGGTGTATACGATTATGGGACACTGATTTCAAACCAATAACCAAAATTGATCTCAGGGAATCAGAACAAGGATATAAAGGTAATACACATATATATTAATACTTACCCATAACTCTAAGAGTGTTAAATATAATGTCAAGTTCTGTATTGATATTTGTTTCTTTGTTTGTACTCCACCTTGTTGCATAAAGGATTGAAGACAGTTTACAGAAATATGTTGAATAAAAGATAAAAAGTATGTTAAAAAAAAAATGGATAGGAAAATGAGACAAAGATAATTTTTTTTAAAAAAAAGCCTTAAAGTATTAGTTACCATAGTAGATGAGGTTAAGAGCATGGGCTCAGAGTCAGGGGGCCTGGGTTCAAATCCAAGTTTCACCTGCAATACCTTTGAGACCTTGATCAAATTTCTTTTTGAAGAGGTCTCAGTGCCTCAATTCCCTCATCTATAAAATAGGGATAATACTAAAACCAATCTCCTCAGAGTTACTTGAGGATTAAATATACTTGCAAAGTACTTAGGGTAAGTCATGGCTCATAGTCAGCACT
The DNA here is from genome assembly GCF_000243295.1 of Trichechus manatus latirostris. Taxonomy (NCBI): domain Eukaryota; kingdom Metazoa; phylum Chordata; class Mammalia; order Sirenia; family Trichechidae; genus Trichechus; species Trichechus manatus. Next base: position 7,245,324 of record NW_004443941.1, on the reverse strand, counting down.
CAATAAATGTTAAACCCATTGCCCTCGAGTCAATTCCAACTCATAATGATCTTGTAGGCCAGAGTAGAACTGCCCCATAGGATTTCTAAGGGGCAGCTGGTGGATTTGAACTGCTGACATGTTAGTTAGCTATTACTATAATATACTGAGAGTGTGTACCAGAGAATACAATGCAAGTTGTGTAGTACTTCTTTTTGAATTCTCATGATAGGCCTGTTGTTGTTGTTGGGTGCCAGTTAGTCAATCCAGACTCATAACGACCCCATGTGACAGAGTAGAACTGCCCCATAGGGTTTTCTAGGCTGTAATCTTTATGGAAGCAGCTCTCCACATCTTTCTCCCATGGAGCCGCTGGGTAGGTTTGAACCACCAACCTTTCAGTTAGCGGCCAAACACTTAACCCTTGCACCACCAGGGCTCCTTTCATGATAGGCCTACTATCCTTTTTTGTCACAGACAAAGAATTTGAGGCTCAGAGAGATTAAAGAGGAAAATGTAAATAGGAAAGATAAGATGAAGCCCCAGTTGATGTTAATCCACTTCTGCCCTCTGGAACGTTCTGTTCACTTGCTGCAGGTGCCCACAGACCGTGCCCCAGGCTCCCGTAGCCAGTGCAGGAGGGCGAGCTCAGTTACACGTCACACAGGGGCCTGTCTACGGGAAGTAACACCTGTGGCAATTAGTTTTAGATTGATGAGTGATCTCCCAGCTGGCGATGGAAACCGCCGTGCCCAGTAGAAACTGCTCTTAGCGCCCCTCCTCCAGCAGCGCCCAGGGGACGCGCCCTCCTGCCCTACTTAGTTACGCCTCTGCCGGGTCACGGTGCGCATAAGAGGAAAATGTAATTATCCCTGATGCTGAGATAAGGAAGACATTTCCAAGAGTCTTCCTGGAGAGGAAGGACCCTGTGATGTGAAGCCTAAAGTCCTCAGAAGGCCTGATGAGGGCCACTGCTCACTGAGTGCCTCTCAGGAATCCCCGGAAGCAGTGTGGCTGCAGCGGTTCTTCGGCCAGCACATCGTGGGGCCCTGCTGGGCGTTCTCCGTCAGCCACCAGTAGTTTTCAGAGGGCCGTCCTCCTAATTCGTGTTTTCAACCAAAATTTTTCTTAAAACTTGAACAGCTTCTCTATAAAAAACAAAACACCAAACTCACTGCCATCAAGTTGTTTCCGACTCACAGTGACACTTAGGACAGAGTGGAACTGCCTCATAGGATTTCCAAGGAGCGGCTGGTGGATTCGAACTGCCAACTTTTTGGTTAGCAGCCAAGCTCTTAACCACTGTGTCACCAGGGCTCCAGCTTCTCTGTATTTCTGTTAAATACAAAAGAAAAGTGTATTTACAGTTAGCAAATCTGGGGGTGGGAGTGTTATCTTCTTGTGGAAGCTCTGGATCCTGGTGTAGATACATTTCTGAATACCAGGCACAGGGATGGGCGTAGGAAGCTGTAGCATTTGGTGTCTACTTCAGTGCACCCACAAGGAGACAATCAAGGTCCTTAAATTCTCTGCTATAGAATGTGGGCCAGTGTAACTTTGTCCTGAAAAATATTCCAAGCAGACAGAAACAAGCAAGCACCCATAAGAGCAGTGTAAAGCAGCGGTGTTTGGCCGTGAACCATGAAACTTCTTGGTACCCATGGAGGTAAACCGGGAGTAAAGCATATCTAGATAACTGATGAGTTAACTTGCCAGATGGCATTGCTGACCATAAACTGGCTAAATGTTGGGGTGCATCAGCCAGAAATGATGACTCCTTCTTGACAGTCACTTCATCTAGCTCATCCAAAAACTGTATCACATAATTACAGTATAAATTTAAAAGTGTGGGATCAGAGCCGCAGCCACATTTACCCTGCTGTACTTTTCTGTCTGGTGCTGAGCCTCTGAAGCTGGCTCTCCAAGGAGGGTTCAGGAGCCGGTTCTGAATGAGCATCCGTATAGCCGGGCTAAGCGCATGACAAACTGCTGTCCCCAGAGTCAAAGAAGAGGACTCTCAGGGACACCCTCCATCTATAGCAGTTTCAACAGATTACCACTCTCCATCCCCCCTTGCCAAGATCAAAGCAGATAGGGGTGGTGCACAGCAGACAGGCTGAATCTGAAGCAAGCCTCTCAGGACATGGGCCTGTGGCACCTGGGCTTGAAGTTTATCGGGAAGAATTGGCAGGCATTTTAGATGGATGGCTACGGGGACAATAGCCTGTAGTTCAGGGCAGTAACGGGTTCTGTTTGAAAGGATGGTATGGATCCTCTTCCATTCCCAGCCCAAGGAAGCCATGAGCAGGGGCGAGGGCTTAGGAAGGAGTCCCAGGAGAGTTGGGGTGGGGATGTCTCAGGTCCCATTTCCACTCTCTCAACACCTTAACTTCTGCAATCACTGCTCACCACCAAGATTCTCAGTTACTTAGTATTTTACTTTAAATTGATGTTAACACAATCAGTTGCTCTCTCTCTTTTTTTTTTTTTTTAACTTCATCTCATCCTAAGTAACAATATTTGTGAAATCATGGGTTTAATATGTTGTTTATTTTTTTCAGTACTCATTAAAATAAATCCTTAATTATTGAACTGGAAAATTTGTCCATATAACACCCACCTAAATCCCCCTCCTCCCCACAGTGGGGTCTGTGCCAACCACACTTCTGGCAACGCTGTCGCAGAAGTCCGTTATGCGCCACCAAACTTCGAAACAAATACATCTATTCCAGCCCTCATCAAAAAAACAGGGTAAATGTCTGAGTCAAAAGAACAAAAGGCTCCTGGTTGAAGTGTTGATAACACCCCCAAATTCCACCCACCCCTCGCCCCCAGCTCAGGGAGTTGGAGAGCCTGTGCTGGCAGGTTCACGCTGGAGAAGATGCTCTTTGCCCTCACCAGGCCTTGGTGCCATTGTCACACTGAGGTAGGGAAGGAGGCTGTTGAGGTCAGGAGCCCATTTGCACAGCCCAGAAGGGTGAGGTGTTCTCAGAAATAGGCTCCCTCTGCGGTGTTCTCTGAGGCCAACTGTCCAGGCCACCCTGTGACAGGGGTGGGACCTCTCGGGCAAGTGAAGGCATGCCCCAAGCCAGAGTGGGGTAGGACAACCTAGCACAAGTATAGATGCTAAAAAGTATAGGATTTGAGGCCGGGAAGAAAAGTCATTAAAATGTAAATAGTTTTCTGGTCCAGCTTCTGTGTCAACCAGTCAGTACCATTCCCATGATCCTTCGAGAATTTGCAGAGTGTGGGGTAAGGAGGTGGGAAGGAAGGGGGAGGGGAGAAATAAGGCAGGGTGGACAGAAGATGTTTGGGTCCGGTCCCACCCCACCCGACCCCGAACGAAGTCTTGGCTTTCGCTTCCCCTTCAGTCTCTTTGCTTCAAAAATGGAAGCACAGTACATTTGAAAGGAGCAGATTCAGACAAAGCAACATTAGAACTTCTTGCTCTCAATTTGGACATGACGCTACATAGCTACATGTATGGATGTTTTATTCGTATGAGAATTTCTTGATATAAATAAGCTTTCTTCTCTATTTTTGCTGTTGGTGTAATAATAAACTTTGAATTTATTTCCATGGTAATATAGTCATTTTTCATTTACTCAAACAGCTTTTCTAAACAAATATAGCAAGAAAATTAACCATAGCCAGGTCCCAGTTCCTACAGCATGGTACTGGTAATTTTCTGTGTTCCTTAAACTTAAAAATATCAGTTAAAATTAAGAAACTGCTACTTGCCAGCATTTGGAATCCAAGTCTGTTTATAAAGATCACTTACTTAGCATGCGACCTGTAAAGCCTTCTACTGCTTCTGCAGTAGACTTCTAGAAGGTCTACACAATGAATCTGGTAATTGCCAAGTTATTTTATGAAAATCGCTATGAGATTCGCATGAATCTGCATATTCTAGTAACTATTAAACAGAGAGAGAGTAGTTTTTAGATGAACACACTAAGCTCAGAAGAAAACATAATAGCTTTGTTATACAGAGATGCTACTGCTCAGTTCCCTCACATCTTTGTAATCAAGCTTGAGCTAATTAAGGCATGTGACTTCTAGATAAAACAATTAACCCTAATTTAGGTGGAGGGTGATCCAACTTGGGTATGGGTCAGGCCCACATCAGCAGGAATCAGTAGAGCCAGGGCCATCTGGCTGTCTGGCCACCACGAAGATGGTCTCCCCTCCGCGAATCCTTCCCAAGACTTAGTCACAGAAAATGCCCTTCAGTCAGCGAGGAGGCCCCGTCCGCAGTCAGGGAATTGTAGTGTTTGATTTATAGCAGTGACCTGGACATCTTTTATGAGTTGCCAGGTTTTTACTGACTGGTGAGTTATCTCTGACAACAGTTTTAACTGTACATGATGATATAAACCAACAACCTAATTTGTCCAGGGCCACAATCCCTTGTCTGCAATTCTAAAAGCTAAAAGTTTTGGAAAACCAAGAGATTTTCTATAGCTAATTTGGCAGTATGACTATTCATACATTTCACTGCAGAAATCTTAGTACATTTGATTTCAGGGTGCTGCCACGGATCCCATTAGATGTATTACATATTCCAAGACCAAAATTTAACAAAATTTTCTGAATTCCAGTATGTACCTGACCTCAAAGGATTTCAGATACATGGGATGGTAGGTATTTTTTGGTGAACATCAAATTTTTGAATTTTTAAGCTGAGAGAGACAGTGGATGTCAACAAGTGGACCTCTCTCGCCTTAGGGAAGGAGCTTAATAACAGCACATTTTGAGTCTGATCGTTTTTAAAACAAATGAACGATTTGGGTAAAATAATGAAGCTTTAAATGACTTATCATGGGGGCAAGAAAGGCCAAAAATAGTTCCTAAAGCAAGTCAACCAAAATGAGTTATGGTGATAAAATTATTTGATCTAATAGTTGTAAATGATTACGTCTAAAGGAATACAGTAATTACCCGCACAGGATCAGATGTATTACTCATTTATTTATGCATTTAATAAATATTTATTAAGCACCTACTAAGTGCCAGATACGTGCCGAGGGACTGAACAGGCAGCACTAAAAACACGCGCCAGACATTGTTACTTTTCACTGATCGTTTGGGGGGGTGTTTGTGTGTTTGAACCACCAACACTGTTTGCTGGGTTGTTGCTGTGTCCCATGGACTGTAAACTCCAGATCCAGGGATGCTCTGCACTCGGTCAAGCAGCACTCCCTCAGCTTTGAGCTGGGCTCCTCAGGGCACAATGCCCCTCCGTGGACTCTCACCACCTCCAGTGCCCCTCCCTGTTCCCAGCTGCCGTCCTTTTCCACATAGATTACTATTACTACAGGAGACTCCCAACTAGTGTCCCTGCTTCTGCTCTTGCCCTCAGCACAGCAGCCAGAAGGCGTGTTTGAAATTTACATGAGTCAGATCACAGCAGCCCCTCCCTCAAGAGCCCGGTGATGATGATCCCCAGTTTCCCTCAGAAAAAGAGTCACAGTGCTTTCAGCCTCCCAGCTGGTTACCCGCCCCCAGCTCTGCTCCCTTGGCTCCTGTTGGCCATCCCTGCACTCCAGGCCTGCTCCTCTGCCTGCGTCACTGTCCCCAGGAACCTGTGTGGCCACTTCCCTCCTCTCCTTCAAGCCACTGTCCTGAAAACTTTGTGTAAAACTGGCACCCACTCTGCCCCCGCCCCGCCCCCTGGCCACTCCCGATCCGCTTCTCCCAGATCTACTTCTCACCCTGTCAAACGCCTACCTATTTACTGTGTTTACGGTCATCGCTTCCACAAGGCGAGGATGTCTTCTTTCACTGATGCCTCCTAAGGTCTTAGAACAGTGCCTGGCACGTGAGACGCCCTGGAAACAGCTGTCGAATGAATGAATGAATGAATGAATGGATGGATGAATGAATAGTGCGTTGTGTGACTGGAGCGTAAAGCCTCATGGAGAGAGCAAGTAACAGGGCTACAGAAGAAGGAACAGATGATTCGGTTCCTTTGTGTCAAGCTGCGGTGTTCAAGCTTGACCTGAGGACCAGTGATAAGAGGTCCAAGGGCAGGGTTAGGGAGGTGAGTGGCATGCACAGACTCCCTGCTCCAGAGTGGAGAGCAGACCAGAGCAGGGCAAGATAGGAGGGGGAGCCTGTGATTCTTCCCCACTCTTCATTTTCCTTATTACCATTTTCTTCCTCAGAGTACACTGAGGGTCATACAGTCTGGTGGTTCTCAACCAGAGGTGGCTTTGTCCCTCAGGGGCATGGGACATTATCTGCAAACATTGTGGTTGTCACAGCTGGGTGGGTGGGGGCATTTGTGGATAGAGGCCAGGGATGCTGCTAAATAAACATCCTAGAACACACAGGACAACCCCCCACCCCAACTAAGAATTATCTGACCCCAAGTGTCAGTAGTACCGAGCTTGAGAAAACCTGGCATAGACCAGCTCTCAGATCTGAGAGCACCGTGTTCACAACAGAACAGAAACGAGCACACCCTATCGTCCTCCTGGTCCCTTAGGGTCGCTTCACTGCACACCTGTATCCCCATCGCCTCTCTCAAGTCTCTCCCTGTCTGCTCCCCATTTTCCTGTGGGCCACACCCTCCTGCCCACTGGCACACAGATAGTCCAAGCTGACACACCCGGCGGTCACTGTGCTGAGTCAGTGGAGGTGTGGTGCTGCGGGAGTAGGGGCGCGGGGGCAGGGGCGCGGGGAGGTGTGCAGTGAGGAGGCGCTGGTGTGGGATGTTCAGACTCCTTGTGGGATGTGCTAGACAAGCAGAGGGCTGACTGTCTGCTTCCTTCTTGTAGTCTTTCCCCCGTAAACACTCTTCCGAGCAGCCTTGTTTACACACCCGCCTGGGTTTCCTTCCCTGAGGTGGGAGCCTGTGAGGTCAGCAGCGTTTGTATCTTCTGAGGTCCTGCTCAGCTATGTGGAGCTTTCGGAGTTCCTGTGGCCGTGGGATTTGGGGTCCTGCTCTAGGATTTTGAAGTAACGAGAGATTTGTAAAGAGTAACTTTCCCTGTAAATGCTACTGGACCTTCTCAGGCAGAGAGATCTTGTATGAGGGCAGCAGCCGGACATGGGCAAGGGGTGCTGCAGAGAAACTGTGGGTCAGCTGAGGACCCGTCCCCGAGGCCTGAGGGCAGTCCCCTAGACCCGCCTACAGCGGCCGCCGGCACCCAGGACCTCTCTGTGGCAGCCTTTGTGTCAAGCCGTCTACGCGGAGGACCCCACTGAATCCTCAAACCGCTTCCTGGGCTGTGGCCTGTGCGGTGGCACGGCATTCCGCACTCAGAAAGGCCCGCGCTTGATTTAACACTCTGCTCTCACCACCTTGAAATTCTTTATAGCTTTTGAAAAAGGGCCCCCCATTTTCCTTTTGTACTAGGTCCCACAAACCATGAGGCTGGCCCTGTCCCCCGGTCATCTGTGCTCATGCACCCCTGGGGAGACACATGTCTTCTCTCCCTCCTTTTCTTCCGTTCGCGGAACTCTGCCTTCAACATCGATCTTAGGGTTCTGCTGGCTTGGCCGGGAGCCCCTGGGCCACTCTGGGTTCAAAGGTCCCCACTTTCTTTTCCACAACCCCCCAGCTCCCCGTCTTTTCATCTGAGTGCAGTCTCTCCCTTTCTTATTACCTGTCACCTCTTCTTGCCCACCTGCCCCCACAACCAGGCATTCCTTAGTATTTTCTCTTTGGCAAGTGGATTCGTGTCCTAGGGAGGTGCCTTAAAATGACAGAAGCGTATTGTCTCAGGGTTCCGTAGGCCAGAAGTCCAAAGTCAGGTGTTGGCAGTGCCGGGCTGTCTCCAAAGGCCTTAGAGGCAGATCCTTCCGTGTCTCTCCTCGCTCCTGGTGGCCGCGGATGTTCTTGGCTTACAGCTGCAGCAACGCTCCATCTCTGCCTCTGTCTTCATGAGGCGTCTTCCCTCAGTATATGTCTGTGTCTTTTTATACAAGGACAGCAGTCAGATTGGATTAGGACCCGCCCTACCCCGTATGACCTCATGGTAACTGAAAACATCTTCAAAGATCCTATTTCCAAACAAGGTCGCATTTACAGGTACGAGGGTGGCAGCCAGGACTTGAGCATATCTTTTGTGGGGACACAATTCAGTCCATAATAATACGGTTAGGTTAGACAGCCACCACCTTGTCTTCCCTGTCCTGGGCCCAAGTTCACAGAGACAGATGTCTTGGCTCCAGACTAGACCTGCCTGAATCCTCACTGTATTTCTGTCATTTACTCACTGCGTGACTTTGGGCAAGTGATGCGGCTTTTCTAGACCTAAATTTCCTCACTTATTAACAGATACTTAATCTGGCGTCCCCGGCGCTGTCCCAGGGGATGGTAACGACAGTACCTTCCTCCTAAGTCACTGTGAGCTTTCAGTGGATGCCAGATGAGGTGCTGGGCGTGGGCCTCCTAAGTCACTGTGAGCTTTCAGTGGATGTTGGCTAAGACGACGGGTGTGGGCTCCGACGAGGACGGTTCCTGGCACGTACTCGGCTTGCTCGTGTCTCTCAGAATCGACGGGCCTTGGGCTTTCTACCCCACCAGGGCAGAGTCCTCCAGCACTTGGCTGAGGAACCGCTGCCTTGGAATCACCTGGTGCTGTGGCCTGGAAGCCTGAATCCTCAACAAGCTGCCTAAACCCTGACACCACGCTAGCTCTGGGTGGCTTGTGAGGCTGCGGTTCAGTGCTGGGTGCACACACGAGTCTCCTGGGGAGCTTCAGTCTCCTAAAGTAACTGTGCCCCACCCCACCCCGGACTAGCTGAGAGGGAGTCTGTGGGTGGGTCAGTCAGCCTACGCTTTCCAGGTGGGGTCTGATGCACAGTGAGGATTCAGGCAGCTGCTCTTGGCCTTGGAGCCCCGGAGTTGAGAACGTCGTTAAGCACCAGCCCCTCCTCACTGCCAGGCTGCCTTCTCCAGGCCACTCACTCTCAGCAGATGGTCACGTGGAAAAGGTGGGGAGGGGGTCCTGCCCCACCAGTGACTCACTCACTCACTAGTAGGCACCTCATATTCTCAGAGTTTTCATGGTTTAAGAAGCGCTCACTCCCCTCTCGCCTCATTTGTCACAAATTACCTTTGTGACATGGAAACGGGGGGCGGCCAAGCGGAGGAGTCAGGTTGGCGCCTGGGTCTTCAGGCCCCTCCTGCAGTGCTGTTTACACTGTGCTGTGACCCCTCTCCCACCGCTCTCCACCCAGACTGCTGACTATTGTTTCAGGTCAAGCACCTAGAAGCTGTATTGTGTATGTCTTCTAAAAACCAAAACACCCACTAACTCATAGCTACCCATAGGGTTTCTAAGCTTGTAAATCTCTACAGAAGTGGACTGCCACATCTTTCTCCCCCATGTATTTCTTCTAGGACATTTTATTTTATTTTTTTGTCACATCAAATCATTTGGAGCCCTGGTGGTGCAGCAGGCTGCTAACCAAAAGGTTGGCGGTTTGAATCCACCAGCTGCACTTGGAAACCCTATGAGGCAGTTCTATTCTGTCCTATTCGGTTGCTATGAGTCGGAATCGACTTGACAGCAGTGGGTTTGGTTTGGTATTAAGTCATTTATTTATTCATCAGACATTAGTAAGGATCTAGCCAGGCAGAGTGCAAGCTCTGAGGCCCAGAGATCACCAGGAAAGAACCAGCACCCTCCCATTGATGGTGGTCTCTACAGACAAAGCCAGAAGTTCCAGGGAGCTGGTGCCCGGGAGCAGGCTCCAGCCACAGACTGTGGGGTGTCGGAAATAAACACCCTAGTTTCCCTGCCTTGCAGGTGGGGTAACTGAGAGGTGCTCTGTACCATCTCCCCGAGTCCCCAGCAGGACTGAGCCTCAGGTGTCCGCCTTGGGAACCTGCTCAGTACACTTGAGGGCGTTGGTGGTCCAGTGGAGGAGCCCTGGTTTGATTCCTGGCCAGTGCACCTCATGCTCAGCCGCCTGTCGCTGGAGTCTCGCGTGGTGCTCCGATGCTGAACAGGTTTCAGCAGAGCTTCCAGACCAAAACAAACTAGGAAGGAAGGCCTGGTGATCTGCTTTCAAAAATCATCTGATAAAAACCCGCTGGATAAAAACTGTCCGATCCACAGCCAATCAGAGGGATGCAGCAGGACCAGGCTGCGTTTTGTTCCATGGTGCACGGGTCACCATGAGTGGGGGCCAATTGGCTGGCGGCTACAGCAACCACGTACACTCACTGGCTCCCTCCTCTCCTGTCTCTCTTCTCTCCTGCTGCTTCCTGCGATCCCCCTGAAATAAATGTTTCTCAGGGTCTGCCTGGAAGACTGCAAACGAAGATGCATGTAATTAAATGCGTGAAAAGAGGTTTAGGTGCTAGATCATGAGAGCACGGGGCACAGCCAAGCTGAGCAGCCTCCTGGGGGCTCAGGGCGGGAACGGCTTTCCTGAAGATGCACAGGACGTTTAGGTGGGCAGTGTGGGGACGGGGCACGCAGGCAAGGGCACAACCTGTAAACAGAACCGTATTTGGAAAGCTGCAAGCGGTGGGCGGAGTCGGAGCTGCAACCCCAGAGGAGTCCGGGTCAGGCTGCAGAGGGCCTTGTCGAAGGAAGGACGGCTGAAGAACTCAGACTTCGCCCTGCAGACACTAGGGGAGACTTGGGGAGCCGTGTGGGTACGCTGGCAGTAACCCACAGGGGAAACACGGGTGGCCCAAACTGAGGTAACAGCAGTTTGGATGGAGAGGAGGCTTCAGCCAGGGCTGCTGTGACTTCTCAGGCCCTAGGCTCTTTCGACTTCACGGGCCCCTTCCTCCATAAAACAATATTACAAATTACGTTTTACAAGCTACAATAGGCAAATGTATAGAGACCAAAGTTTTATTAGTGGTTACCAGGGGCGGGAGGGAGAGGGAGAGGGGGAGTCATTTCTTAGGAAGCAATGAGTTTCTGTCTATGGTGATGGAGATTTGGCAGTGGATACTGGTGATGGTTGCCCAACATGATTAATATAATTGCTGTCACTAAATCGTACACGCGAAAAACATTAAATTGCAAATGTGGTGTTATATATATTTTTACAATAAAAAAAGACCCACAAATGGAAAAAATTATATTTTACAACTGCCTTGGTATATAAAGATGAATATATTGATAATATATATTAAAACATTTTCCTCAACCTAAAAGTCCATTTTTTTTTCCTTCTGATTTTAAAGAAATTAAAACAGTTTTGTGGGTCCCTAAGAGTACTGTGGGCCTTTGGCACGGAGTCTCTGTGCTCACTGGGTAAGGTAGTCCTGGTGCAATCGGGAGCATATGAGGAGGTGGACGTGAACGCGTGGACGGTGTGTCAGGGACAGACCCACGTCTCTTGCTTGGGAACATGCGTAGTTACTATGAAGGGTTTACACATGTAGACATATACCAAGAGCTGTCTGTTGTTGTTAGGTGCCATTTAGTTGGTTCCAACTCACAGCAACCCTCTGTACAACAAAGGAAACACTATCTGGTCCTGTGCCATCCTCACAATTGTTGCTATGTTTGAGCCCATTGTTGCAGCCACTGTGTCAGTCCATCTCCTTGAGGGCCTTCTTCTTTTTCGCTTACCCTCTACTTACCAAGCATGATGTCCTTCTCCAGGGACTGGTCCCTCCTGATAACATGTCCAAATAAATGAGACAAATCTTTCCGTCCTTGCTTCTAAGGAGCACTCTGGCTGTACTTCTTCCAAGACAGATTTGTTCATTCTCTGGCCCGTGGTATATTCAGTATTCTTCGCCAACACCATAATTCAAAGGTGTCAATTCTTCTTCAGTCTTCCTTATTCATTGTCCATATAATAATAGTAGTAATAATATCTGTTATTTTAATTGGCTTACTGGTGTGTAGATATCTGCTTACAAAGTTCCGACTCCCCCTTAGAACGTGAGCTCCATGAGGGCGGGAGCCTGGCTTGTTCACTGCTGTAGCACCAGTGTGGGGCACATAGTAGTTGCTCAGTAAAAATTTTGAATGCATGACCATATTCTCTGCTTTCACCCAAGATCCATCTGACATCAGCAATGATGGCCCTCGTTCCACGTCCTCTTCTGAATCCAGCTTGAATTTCTAACAGTTCCCTGTCAATGTACTACTGCAACCGTTTTTTGCTGTCTGTAGGCTGAGGAAATTATATTCACACATTTCCTCAATCAACAGATTCTGAAAGTACAATAAAAGAATTCCTTTGAATTCAGTAACAGCTTTAAATAAAATAGTCGTTTATTAATTCCAACAAGAGCTACATATATATATAAAAATTATAGGTTCTTGATGAGGTGAAGTATGTTCTTCGATCAGCTTACAGACAACAAATTTTAAGATGCTGGTGTATTTCCTTGGCTTTGTTTCTTTTAAAAAAATTGCTGAGATTGAACTATATAGACAACTTCACTATGGCTTTGTTTCTAACACAGGTGTTTTCCATGTTATTTTAAACTTTTTAGCCATGAATTTTTAACAACCTTATTGTGCAGGTGGTCTGAATAGAAACAATAATTCACTTCTTATAGGACATTTAGGTCTTGTTTCTCAGTTTCTGAAATTTTAAATAATATTTTTTGCATAAAATTTTCCTTGATATTTCATATTATTTTCCCAGAATAAAGTCCTTAAGGTAGAAATTCTTGAGTTAAAAGAATAAAAACATTTTAGGGCTTTATATGGCCAAATTATTAAGGGCCCTTTTTAGTAAGTGTATTCAGACTCTTTATTTGCCTTTAAAAGGTATTGCTTTTATGACCAGGTGATAACTGTGGTCGGGGTGGGGAGGTGGGTTACATTTTATTCCCAAAACAGTTTGTTCCATCTTTGTGTGTTTGGGGTGCTTGTGTGTGGGGTGGTGGCCTTTCTGAGAGTTTGCAGTGCTGGCACATCAACATTATAACAAACAACAAAAACAAATAAGTTTTAACACAAGGAAGTAACTATGAGTCTCCGGGCAAGGCCCACAGGGCAGCTTCTTTAGAGATCCTGGCGCTGACCCCTCGCGGGGCTGGAATCTGACCACACACACAGCATGTAGTTATACATTGAGATGTGACCTTACTAAAAAGACCCCAACAAAGCACAAAAGCCTGCGGGTTAAAATAACAACAACTTCTATGTACTGGGTCACGTGTTTGAATGTATTATCGCATTGAAACATTATGTTATGAAGTATGAGTGCTAATACCATCTCCATTTTGCAAATAGGGACCGAAGACTTGAAAGGTTAAATAGCTTGCCATATCACACAACTGGGGTGGTGGTGGAGAGCTGGGATATAAACCCAGTCCTTGAACTTGACCATTCAACCAATTAGTGGAAAATAAGCAATATTCTTTAGAAATGAAGTCTATTTGATAGTCATGGACTAGACTTCCCCGTGCGCAGGCTTAGGGCTGTAACCGAGAGGATCAGAGGATGGTGTTGAGCTTTCTACCTTCTGGTCTGAACGTAAAACCAGGACGAAGGGCTGGTGAGAGCTTGGCCTTGGCCTCAGAGGGTTTTAGGGGGGAATGGGCTGTTGCTCTTCACTGCCATCTGCTGGCTCTCTGTACCAAGTACAGGCCAGAGCTCCCCATTTCTCACCAGCGAGGTGGCAGAGATGAGCATGCTGACCAACATGTGGATGCCTCGTCAGCTCAGTGGAACACCTTCGGCTCATACTGTCAAGAGAACCTACAACATGCGTTTTTCCAGAAGAAAAGAACGTTTATGTAATTTTAAATAAGCCAGGCTGGTTTTCCCTGCTTCTCGTCTCACTGTTGGTAGATATCTAACCATATTCCAAACAAGACCTTAATTTTTCTGGCTCCCAGCACAGAGGATATAGAAGCAAACACAGCTTAATTACTTCCCAACGCAACTGTCCCCTTGGCCTACCCAGCTAGAACACCGTGATTACGTTACTGTTCTCTGCGTTTGTGCCAGAGAAGTTAAAAACCAAGCCTGGGGAGACAGGAGGAAGGAAATGCTGTCATAGCCCCATCAGGGATCTGCCACTCACCAGGGTCTCTCCAGAACATTCCAGCAGAGAGCATGCTGTTCTCCCCACCACTCTCGCAGGCAGAAGAGCAATTAGATCAGAGACGACAGAAACTGGACGTTATCAGGCAACTTGAATGCAGTTCTCTATCCGTTGCTGTGTCTTCAGGAAGTAATTCCTATTTCACATGGTTAACTTGGACGTGAGTGTGACCCAGTGTCATACCTGTCACCTCGTAGTCAAGTCTCTGGGGTTGGTTTGCCTGATCTGACAAAATACAGTGTATCTATTTGAAGAAAGGAGTGTTTTTGTAGAGAGCCTGAGCTGATCTCTGAGAGAAAGTGTTCATGGCTCATTATGTTTATGCTGTAAACCATGAAAATGTAACAGCTTCTCTCTCTCACTCACACACTCTCTCTCTGCTTCCTCCCATATTCAGCCAGAAATAATCCTCATCAGTTTAACCTCATTGCCTTTGCTGTGTGTAAAGCTATCCCCTTATATTGGTTAGTTCAATGGAACCTGTTTCTGGGATGAAATCTCTTACAAAACACAGACTGGGAGGCTTGGAGGGCTCCTGGCCTCCCATTCCCCAGCCCCCTCCTCGCTGGGCCCCTGGATCTCCTCTGAGGGGTCCAGGACTCCCTGGGTGCAGGCTGGCTGCTGAGCGACTGTCCTAGCTCATCCTTAGGCGAAACTGGAAGGTGTTGACAGTTGTCAGTCCCAGGTGGTGGGTTGTTTGTTATAATATTCTTTGTAATTTTCTAAATTTGTTCTCGAAAAACAAGAAGGTAAAAAGATTGTGGGGAGGATAAATGTTTTCCTTTGGACCAAATACAAAGCTGGGTCCTTGGGAGAAGCTTTTGTTTCCAAGCTCTTTAGCCTTGTGTGACCGAACACGTAGTTGGAGCCCATGGGGAGAATCGGGGTGCTCATTCTTATGGTGGGGCCATAGTTTCCGGGCCTGCGTGAAAGAGCCGAGTCTAAAACGGTCAGTGGAATTATAAAGAGACTGTGGGTTGAATACTTAAAGTATATAAGACGTTGCTGAGATACATAATAATAGTAATAATAATATATGTTATCTTAGTTGGCTTATTGGTATGTAGATATCTGCTTACGAAGCTCTGACTCCGCCCTTAGGAGGGAAGCTCCATGAGGGCGGGAGCAGGGCTTGTTCACCACTGTAGCTCCAGTGTTGGGGCACATAGTAGCTGCTCAGTAAAAATTTCAAATGAATGACTACACCCTCCTTTCTTTCTTTTTTTAATGTTCTCACTGAGGACAGGCTGGTGTCTTTTATTTCTTGACATCTGCAAGCACTCAATGTTTAGATTTTGATGCTTGCTTTCATTCATTCAGCAATTTTTACTGAGATCACTACTACCAGCCACTCCCCTCGGTACTGAGGATACGGCAGCGAAGAAAACCGATGATGTGCTTCTCTTCACAGACTTTGCATTCTAGCGAGAGGAATCGGGCAGTAAATACAGGAAACAAATTATTTCCTGACGTTTTGCTGATGTTGGAATAGAATTAACCCTTTTTACTTCCTAGTAACTCTAAAGAGCAAAGTGTTGCAACCTTTCAGTAAAAAAATTCTAGGTGCCGCAAAGCCTGCTGCGGAGGCATCTCATTCACCCCCTTCCTGTCAACTCCCCGTGGGAGCTAGGAAAAAACCAGAGGAGGAAAGAGTACTTGTTCATCAGTGAACCGTAACTGAACCCCGAAAAGGCTTAGAAAAGAGGGAAAGACAAGAACGTGACGGTGGCAAAAGGACTGTCGCCGCGAGGCTGCATGGTTCTTCCGCGGCCGAGCCACGTGCCCTGTTGGCCTGTCCCCCGACTCCTCTCCCCGCCCGCCTGTCCTTCCCAGCCTTGAGAGTCTGCCCTGATGTTTTCAGCTGAGGATTCTGAGTGACTGACCCTGAACTAGCCGTTGCCAAGGTATCCCGGCTCTCTGCTCACAGCAGGAATAACAAATCCGCAGGCAGGCTTTCTTTCCTCCTTGATTTCAAGGTACATAGCAGTGAATTCAGAGCAAGGAGGAAGCCCTAGCCCTGTGTCTTTAAAAAGTGTCTTGTTTTGTTTTCTATAAATAAATTCATTATCTCATTTTCTCCCCCAAAACGACAGTGGGGTAGATAAGATGTGGATTACAGATAGGGTGCCCATATACCACCTAGCCCTGTTGTTTTCTCAGAGTCCTACCTGGCTTAGCATTGGTCCTGGATTTTTTATTTTGCAATAAAGCGTCGTTAGAATTTTATATTTGAAAATATTTTTGATAGAACTATTCAATAGGTTATTCAGGCACAGAAAAATACTTTACTGGCCAATAAATATTTCGAAAAATTATATAAATTTAATTATTTTTAATGCACCCTTTTACTTTCGGAGCCCTGATGGTGCAGTGGTTAAGAGCTTGGCTGCTAACCAAAAGGTCGGCAGTTCAAATCCACCAGCTGCTTTTTCGAAACCTTATGGGGCTGTTCTACCCTGTCCTGTAGGGTTACTAAGAGTCGGAAACGACTGGACGGCAACGGGTTTTTTGTTTTTGTCTTTTTTTTTTTACTTTCAGAGGTGCCCAGTTTGGATGATAACTAACATGCTCACCATAATTACAGTCAGCACTTCACAGGGAGGAACACTGAGCCTGGAGAGGAACTCTCCTTGCACATCTGGCGAGTAAACCAGTTGCCGTTGAGTCGATTTGGACTCATGGCGACGCCGTGTGTGTCAGAGTAGAACTGTGTTCCGGAGGGTTTTCAATGGCTGATTTTTCAGGAGATTGCCGGGCCTTTCTTCTGAGGTGCCTCTGGGTGGACTCGAACTGACAACCTTTCAGATAGCAGCTGAGCATGTTAACCGTTTGCACCACCCAGGGACTCCTGTCTGGCCCATGGAGCAGGACTAAAGCCCAGGTCCTCGGACTTCCTGGAGCTCTCTGTACCCAAGACTCAGATTTCAAAGCTTATCACATCCTTACCTTGTTTTAAATTAACCGTGAAAGTGGGATTGCTTCTGCACTTCTGGTTCAGACATGAGAACATTCTCTATGCACATAAATAAATAAGAGCAGCTCAGACCCGGTCGGGATGGAGCAGAGGCAGTGGAGAGAAGGCAGCCCAGGCAGGCACGCGACCACCTGCCTAGACAGCAGGAGACACTAGGCGGTGGAGGGCTGGACTTCACAGGAGCTCACGACACCTGTAGAGAGATTCCCCAGATGCTTCAGTCAGTGACGAAAATAACGTCTCCACTGACAACTGTTTGATGGTATTTTGAGACTGAAATTAGAGTTCCGTTTGCATATTTTTGGGGCATAGTGCATCTGTTTATCCAGCAGAATGAGTCTAGGCTCTGATAAAATGCATGCTAAACTTCCCTAATATGATAATTAACCATTATGTAGTATCACCCACGTATAATTTTGATACAATGTTAGCATCCAAAAGATTGAAATGATTATTAACCTTTTTTCATAACAAATCAGAAGGAAATTATTTCCAAGGGGGTTAGGTTTTCATAAAGACAGCTTTCGCCTCTTACGTTCATTCTGAGATGCAGTATATAAAGATACATCCTGCTGTAGAATCACGTAGCCATACTAAGGCAGACAAGAAACAATGGTCACTTTTTTGCAAAACAGATTGAAAGGGGTAGGGAGGAGGGAATATCCAACTCGTGTGAAGAAGCTATATAACACAGAACGGGGTGTGGGATTGATTCTCCACCACCAGGATTTTTTTAAGATGTTCCCTGTCTAGAATGCATTGCGTCAGACGCTATCCTGGTGACGGGATATTTAGGTGTTTTTCTCTTATTTGTAAGTGGCGTTAAGGTATGCATCCATCCGTTGGTTCATTCAGTGTTTGTTTTTGGCAGGCCTCTCTATCCGGAGCGTGTGCTGGAAAGCGGACCGCCTTCTAGCAGGGACCCAGGACAGTGAGATATTTGAAGTGATCGTGCGGGAGCGAGACAAGCCGATGCTGATCCTGCAGGGCCACTGTGAGGGAGAGCTCTGGGCCCTGGCTCTGCACCCCAAGAAGCCGCTGGCCGTGACAGGCAGTGACGACCGCTCCGTCAGGTGAGGCCCTGGTGGCGGCTGCTGTCACCTTGCTGACATCCTTGGAGTAATGGACTTACGTGGCCCAAATTTGCTTCTTTCTTAGGAGAAGGATAAGCTGTAGTGTATAACCACACAGTTTCCTAAAGGAAAGTTAAGACATTTAGCTCAACAGCAGTTAGCTTGTTGGCATATTGTGGCTATTTCTCTTTGGCTCCATCTTAAGTCAGGGAAATGTTATTAGAAGTGAAAATACGCTTGTACCGTGTCGGGTGGCTTCCTGCTGTCTCTAGTGAAAGACGCAAGCTAAGAGCACACATCACGATAAGGCCGCATTTCCCCTGGCACCTTCAGTCCTCTGCAGGGCGCTTCACAGCGACTTTAGATTCCTCAGAGACACCTTCTCAGTCATCACCAGTAGAGCTTAAATTCTCATGTTCAAAGTTGTCTTCAGCACATGAGTTAAGTAATGATTTCTTTGTAAATTTTCAGGTGGAATTTTGAATACTGTCCTAAAATCCAAGGAGAGTGCCTCTGGCTCCTGAGCAAACACAGTTTTATGAAGACCTCAGGAGCTGTTGCTGCGCATCGCTTGTTAGTCCCTGAGAGCTCAGGATTGGGTCAAATGAGCAAAATGAGCGTGCTTCTAGTATTCTTGTGATTACTGGGGGCATGATCATGGGATCTGAAAGTCTCTTACGCTGGTTTTAGTGTCTCGGTATTCATTATTGAGCTCAACAACCAACAGGCCGGAAGGAGACCGACCAGCTGATTGATTGATTGATTGATTACCGCTTCCAGGCTTTAGCAGCCAAACTAGATTGATTGATTACCGCTTCCAGGCTTTAGCAGCCAAACTAGATTGATTGATTACCGCTTCCAGGCTTTAGCAGCCAAACCAGGACGTGGTAAACCAGACTGAGGGTCACTGCCTTCTCCCCCCGACTCTGTGTTTTTGTGAATCTAATCTAGACACAACCAGAGTAATCATTCAGCCCATTCGCAGTCTCCACCAGGCACTAAAGCCCCATCAATGTAAAAATTAGTGAAAACAACTACACTGGTCCCCTCATGTGACGTAAATGTTCCTTTGGTTTACATGTCTCTTTACTCACTTCCTCCGCGTCTCTTCTTTTTCCCTCCTTTAGTCTGAGTTTTTCCAGAGCAGCCAGAACAGTGCGACCAAGTTACTCAGATACCTATGACACTCAGTTCAGACCCAACCAGAGAGAAACAGTTGCACGAAAACCCTTGGCATTTGTATTTTAAGAGCTGTGTTGAGTCTCTGAATTGCAAACATCCCCCGAAAGAACCCTGGCTGCCAGAATCTGTCTCATCTGCCTGACCCATTCATTTGTCAAAAATTTTAAATGTATTTTTTACTCTGAGTATTGGAATTCAGCAAGTGTATAAGTCAATTTCTTGAGAAAGAATAGCTTAGTTACCTTATAGGGACAGTGCAGTTTACTGAGCAGAAGTGGCTTCTTTATGCTAGTAAAGCAACGCTCACATTGCCTAAAATAGCACGAGGCTAGAAACAGCCTGGGGTTGTGAATAATGAGGAAGTATTGAGAATACTGTGAGCCCGAGGCTGGACCACACGGGCGCCCACAGGCTCTGGAAACTCACTGTGCGCCTCCGGGTTGGAAGGGGCAGGCTCCATCCCTCAGGATGGCAAGATGCACTTAGAAAAGCTGCACCAGGGGAGAGTCTTGCCTCTGTCACAAAACTCAAGATTCTCAGTGCCCCTAGGCAACGTCGTTTGTTAAGAGAAGGCTGTCTTAAGAGTATGGATGGAGAGAGGTCAGATACCACAGGCGCAGCTAACATGTAAACCCTTACCCATCCCTGTAAATCTTCAGCTCAGGTTGGCTCGGTTTGAGGGCCTGGATGAGGTGTCCCCAGAGCTGCCTTAGCTGCGCTCGCTCCTTGGTCTCCACTTCCCCAGCTGTACCTGTGCTCACCAGTCAGGGGCACTGTGACATGGCAGCCCCCACCAAGAGAGGACCCATCGGAGCAAGGCGCCCAGGGAGCCCTGCCCTGAGATGCCTGTGGGTAATGACAGTGCATTGTTGTGCCCCATCCACTGTGAGACCCGCCTGGGGAGGGGTCTCATCCGCTTTTCTCCATCTACATTTTCTGAGGAGGCCAACAGATGGACTGTGTATATCCATCCATATGTGCTTACATAACACAGTTACGAGAAAGTACTAACATTAAAACACACAAAAACCCATGAACAATAATAGTATCTAGTAGCACTTTTTATTCTGTAAGCATTGTTAACAACCAATGGCATAAGTAAAGAACGATTTTAAATTTCCAAGGAGAAACGTAAGATTTTGTGTGAATTAGTGTTTAAAATGTCCTTATTCAGTGATTCTCTAATTCTTTGTAACTGTTATCTCGTTTTGCCTTTCTTGCTGGGTCTTTCAAATGGTGAGGCTGACCCAGACATGGACTAACGACCTCCCAGGTCCCTGACAGGCTATGGTGAAGGACACCGGGGAGGTGACCATGTCCTTTGCTGTCACTATCACACTGTGGCTGGTCAGCAGGTCTTCCTGCCTTGGGCTGACGCTCTTTTCTTTTCTTTTGCCTGCGTCCTTGTGCTCAGGCTGTGGAGCCTGGCTGACCACGCCTTGATCGCCCGCTGTAACATGGAGGAAGCAGTCCGCAGTGTCGCATTCAGCCCTGACGGATCTCAGCTGGCCCTGGGCATGAAGGACGGCTCTTTCATTGTTCTCCGAGTCAGGCACGTACCATCACTGGCACTAGAGCTGCTCGGTTGTTGAAAACCCCCTGGTCGTAATGCGTGCCAAGATCTTAGGAAAATGCCCTGACTCTTTCAGACAAGAATGCTACAGGTCCGCAGTCCCCTACCCGTAATTCCGAAACCCAGAATACTCCAAGAATCCAAAATTCTTTGGTAACTTTTCTGGCAGCACAGCCTGACTGACCCAGCGAACCGATGTGAGGCTGTTTATAGTCTGTTAATCCCTTAGTAGGAATAATCACAGAACATGAGTTTTCCTGCAAAAATATTAACATGTTTAATATAGCCCCTGCTGGGGATGTTCCATAATATACTGTGTGTTAAACTTTCTAAAATCCGGTGAACAATGAATTCCCAAGCACATCTAGCTCCTAAGGGTTTTGGATAAGAGATTGTGGGCTTGTAGTAAGCCAAGGGAGTCCCTGGTGATGCAAACAGTTAATGCATTCAATTGCTAACCAAAAGGCTGGCAGTTTGAGTTCACCAAGAGGTGCATTGGAAGAAAGTCCTGGCAATCTCCTTCCCAAATGTCAGCCATTGGAAACCCTATGAGCACAGTTCTGCTCTGACACACGTGGGGTCTCCATAAGCTGGAAATGACTTGACAGCAACTGGTAGTGGTGTTAGTAGTAAGCGAAGTGCAGGGCTTTTAACTGGTTCAGCCATGGTTGACGAAGTGTGACCGGAACAGACTCGAATTTTTAAAATCCAGGTGATCTGAAACTGTAATTGGAACAGGAAAAATTATGGGTCAAAGCCCTGGAATGGGAGACTTGGAAGAGGCATAGTGAGCCCTTTCAGAGTCTGCTGTGTGAGATTGGATTAGTGCCAGGACTGAGGACAGCAACATGCATTCAGAGTGGTATGGTCAACCACCATCTTTGAGCCAGTCACCACTGTTTTTGACTCTGCACAAAATCCGACAGGCAAGAAATTTGATTGCTATGCAATGAGTTCGCTGCCCTTGTTTTCTAATAGGGAGATTAAGTTTCTAGCAGGGCTTTGACCCGTAATTTTTCCCTTTCCAGTTATGAGTTCGGTTCACCCTAAGTTTAAAAATTTAAGTCTGTCCCTGTGTCGCTTCCTCAGCCATGATAGAACCAGGAAGATCCAGTTTAAAGCCTTGGTTAAGAGGAGGAAAGAATAAAGCTTCCAACAGCACTAGGTTTTTAGAGGGGAGCTTGAGTAAAAGAGTCTCACCCATAATCTGCAATAAAATAGAATATTTTTTATTCATTAATATCCTGCATCATTTTTACTGGACACAAATTATGACTCATCCTTGAAATTCCTCTGAATGCGTTCTTGTTCTCTTGGTTTACATGCTTTGTGATTCCAGAAAGGAAATGCCGCTGTAATGTAAATTAAATTCTGCGTGTTTTGGGCACAGAAAATTCTATATAGCTTTGAGAAATGCCCTTGGCACAGTTTATTACACTACATTTTCCTTACCAGCCACACATAACTCATTACCAAATTGGTGTGCAAGATTTCCTTTCTGTGCTTAGCAGTGTGAAAAGACAAGGGGCTGATTACCAGATAAACTCTGTGACGGCTTTCCCATGGAAAAAAATATTCCCGCACACCTATTTTATAACAGTACAGTCAACTATAGTGTCATTGATAAATGATGGCAGGGGTGAGGAATTATCATGTGGAAGAAAATATTTGGCATTTTTTATGCATTCAGTTTATTTTAGAGTTGATGAAGCCATCTTTCCTGGCTCAGGGGACTTGCCGGTCACACTTTTGTCTCAGTTACAGAAAAAGACCACCTCAGTGAGCTTTCAGATGAGAGCAGAAATTCTTCCCTGCATCTGATCAGAAAGGATACAAAATATTCCAGTGATCCAGTGTCTGTCTTAGTGACCTTTCAAAGTGAAAATTAAATAATTGCATAGCAGTTTAACATTCAAAAAAACAATTTCCTCTTCTGCTTTTTGACTTGCTCTTTTGGGAGCTGTAAGCATCAAGCTTAACAGTCCCTGGTTTCTCGCTTTTAAAGTATAAAAGAAATGGTTTGTTTTTCATGCTAACCTTGATATATTTTACCTTTCTCCATGACATATTTTTAAAACAATTTTACAAATTTTACAAACCCCAATTTTTTTTTTTATTGTACTTCAGGTGAAGGCTTACAGAACAAATAGTTTCTCATGAAACAGTAGTACACGTATTGTTTTATGACATTGGTT
>NW_004443941.1:7170884-7220956 GCF_000243295.1 Trichechus manatus latirostris | reverse complement strand
ATTTTCTTGTAGATTATGGAGATTAGACCTTTGTCTGACTTGTACTGTCCAAAAGTTTTTTCCCAGTCTGTAGGTTCTCTTTTTACTCTTTTAGTGAAGTCTTTTGAAGAGCATAGGTGTTTGATTTTTAGAAGATCCCAGAAATCCCGATTTTTTTAATGAAAAATTTAGGGAAAAATAATACATAGCTGATCATTACAGCAAGCATGCATTTCATTCGAAAGGTTTTTTTTTGTTTTTGTTTTTACTTTATTTTGTTTCTACTTTGGAAGCCCAAACATTATTTTAAATGTTTATTATTGATTTTCCTATATTGGCTGTAAGTTTTAAATAACATCATTTTATGCCTTTCCTCAAAAGTTAATCCTGTAATTCCTGTATGTTTTCCCTCCCTTTCAAAATGTTTCCTCTGCCACATACATGAAAGCATGGCTTAGGAGTTCTATTTCTAGATTTGCTGCTTATCACTTTGCTTCCTATTTCTACAGAGACATGACAGAAGTGGTTCATATCAAAGATCGAAAGGAAGTCATTCATGAAATGAAATTTTCTCCAGATGGGTCTTACCTTGCAGTGGGATCCAACGATGGCCCTGTGGACGTCTATGCTGTCGCACAGCGGTATAAGAAAATAGGAGAATGCAGCAAATCCCATAGTTTCATCACTCACATCGACTGGTCTTTGGACAGCAAATACTTGCAAACTAATGATGGTGCAGGAGAACGACTGTTCTACAAGATGCCGTGTAAGTCCTGTGGGCAAAGGTGTTTGTGAGAGGCTTTTCAACAACAACGAAATAAACTATTTATTAAAAAAAAAACTTCGAACCACACAAAGAAAATATCTGAGAATATCATTATGATTTTAGAACAAGGAATGTTTTCTGAAACAAGACTCCAAAATCGCAAATCCTCAACAACAACAAAAATAAATCACAAACCCTCAAGGAAAAGATTAATAAATTGGACACATTAAAATAAATAAGTATTACACAGCAAAAGAGACCATAAATGAAAAGATAAGTCATAGCCTGGGCATAAATACCTACAATTGTTATAATGGACAAAGTATATATATTTAGAATATATGAAGAATGCCTAAAAATAAGTAAAAGGGAAAAAAAAAACTACTAGAAAAATGGACAAAGCTTAAACGACCACAAACATATGAAGTAACAATCAGGGAAATGATAAGTAAACAAACAGTGAGATGTCATTTTACACTGTTTTGATTCACAAAGTCTGTACATATTAAATGGCAGGAAGACAGCCCGTGATTTTCTGGTTTGCACATGCACAGGGATGTTGCTGTAAGCAGTGTTTGTAACAGCCAAAAAGGAGACACAGCGTAAATGTTTGTAGTATGAGGATAGTTTAATTAAATGTGGCACAGACTTACAGTGGATAGCACTTAAAAGAAGCTAGAGGGTCAGAGAAAAAGAGGAAGACTCTCAACCAGACGGATTGGCACGGTGGCTGCAACAATGGGCTCAAACGCAGTGATGATTGTGGGGATGGTGCAGGACCTGGCAGTGTTTCATCCTGTTGTACGCAGGGTCGCTATGAGTTGGAACCGACTCAACGGCACCTAACAACAACAACAGACTGCAGCTACTGTGTCAATATGGGTAGATCCTGAAAATGTAATACTGAGCGGACAAAAGTAAGTTGCAGAATGAAATGTACAGTGTATAGCCTTTAACATTTTTAGGACATGAAAACCAGTTCTATATATATTTTGTAAACATATACATATGTAGTAAAAGTTTTGTTTTTTTTTTTTAAATGCATGGGAATGATGAACACCAAATTCAAGGAGTTGTTTATCTCTAAGAAAGGATGGGGAGAAATGAGATTGGGGAGAAGTATCCAGTAGATTTTAACTGTATCTGTAATATTTTCTTTCAAATAAATTCTGTGGATAGAGACAAAATGTTAAGATTTGTGGAAGCTGGCTGGTGTATACGCTTATTCATTATAATAGTCTATAATTTTCTGTATGTTTGAAATATTTCACGTTTTTAAAGTAGGAAAAGCTTAAATATTTGTATAGCCAACTTCTAAGTATTTGAAAGCGTTTGACCCGTTTAGTTCATTATTCAAGTCCTTTACGTTATCTATTATTCCCTCTTTCCTTTAACCTCCTCCTATATGCCCATTTTGTTGTTCATTAATACATCTCTTAAAGTTTGAATACATAAATGGTGATATGCAAAACTGCAGTATTACCTCTGTTAGTGCCTCACACACGCAGTTCTGCAGCAGGAGTTAGAAAACCAAACCAAACCAAACCAAACCAAACCAAACCCACTGCTGTCGAGTCAGTTCCTACTCACAGAGACCCTATAGGACAGAGTAGAACTGCCCCATAGGGTTTCCAAGGCTGTAAATCTTTATGAAAGCAGACTGCCACATCTTTCTCCCACAAACGAGACCATAAAAGAAATGAACCACCTACCTTTTGGTTAGCTGCTGAGTGCTTATCCACTGTGCCACCAGGACTCCTAGTTAGAAGTGAATGAAAATGGGTTGGAGGTATCATCTGGGGGCTTCAGCTGGCAGGGCAATCACACTCCCTTCACAAGCCAGACGTCAAGGGGTAGTGGGCTTGGTAGTCTCATTAGGTAAGCTGATTTCTCCCAGAATGCAAAAGGAACAGGACAGAGAACAGAAACTTTAGAAAGGATGGCCCTGGAGAATTAGAAACTGTCTCTGCAATCAGGTTAGAAATTCAAGTCAACATCTTAAGATCTCAGTCCTTATGTACTATGATTGCTTTCATCCCAATTCTGTGTTCTTCATAATTAGAACCTCTTCCAAACCCGTTGCCGTCGAGTCAATTCCAACTCCTAGTGACCGTATACGACAGTAAAACTGCCCCATAGGGTTTCCAAAGAGTGGCTGGTGGACTCAAACCGCCGACCTTTTGCTTATCAGCCAAGCTCTCAACCACTGTGCCACCAGGGCTCCTAGAAGCTCTTAGTATATGATTATTTGGTGAAATGAGTGCATTGGGATCGAAGAACCATATTTTTTGTGACTCACCACTATAGGTTTTATGGGATAGTCCTTTGACTTACATAACACTCAGTCAGTGCATTTAGTTTTTAATCCTAAAATAAATGTCATACATAAATAAATCTCTGCATTTATTATAATGTTTGATTAGTGATCTTTAAATAAGAAGAAAAATTTAACACTTAACATGAATGTTGGCCTGAAGTAATTATATTTTGCCTTAATTTTTTTACTAAAAAATTAATCTTTACCATAAAATAACATGTGACATATCATATAACTTGAACATTTTTTAAGAGTCCTTGCCCTACCAAATTTATGAATGTGCCATTCCACCCATTGCCACTGAGTTGATTTTGACTCATAGCGACCCTGTAGGGTGGAGCAGAACTGCCCCATAGGGTTTCCAAGGCTGTAATCCTCATGAAAGTAGACTGCCGCATCTTTCTCCCAAGGAGCGGCTGGTGGATTCAAACCACTGACATTTTGCTTAGCAGCCAAGTGCTTTAACCACTGCACCAGAAGGGCTCCTTGAATGCATGATTACTAGGTCCATATTTATTTGTGTTTAGTTCTCTGCTTGATGTGATTTCATATATATTTTTCCACACATGAAAAAATATGGAACACATATTTGTCATTTGCAATAACAAAAAAAAAAAACCCATCCTGCTCGGTGACAATATCGTAATTTGATTTAACATTCTCCCATTACTGGGAATTTTGGGCTTATTTCCAGTTTCTTTGCTGCTCCAGATAGTGCAGCTCTAAATATCTTTGTAACAGGTAGGTTTTTCTCTCTGAGTTACTTCCTTGGACTGTGTCCTCCAAAGCAGGAACATTGGGTCAAAAAGACTGTGTTCTGGCCATAAACTCTCTGATTCTGCAGTCATTTTAATGATTTTTTATGAAATGCTGTGTTACAGTCCAGAGTTCCTGGGTACCAATTGGACAATGTGCCAGTAACATCCAAGGGCACCTATTCACACAGATACTTTATTTGAAATATTTACTCGTTTGTTTATTTGGAAGGGGAAGGTGTGAGGTAGTACACTTAACTGTCCAGATTTTTAATTTTAAAATTATGTGGGGCCAAACACACATTGATTATTGTGTTTCCTCTTTTGTATGATCTCTGTGGACATCCCTCAGCAGCTGCTGGTGGACACTGGCCATTGTCGGCACACTTGAGAACACATCCGGAAAATTGTCAGGGCCATTTTCCCCAGTCAGCTGCGTTTATTTCATCATAATTCTGTGAATTTTCATTGTCCATGACTTTTAAATCCATTCGTTTTCTTACGAATTTATTGAGCTTGAATACTGAAAAATCCCTTGTTAAGCATCCTTGAATTATGAAAGATAGAAGTTCAGAGTAAACTTAGCCATACTTTTTCAAGCATGACAAAATGTTGATTAAATACATAATTTAAAGTCACTTCATCAATAAAATAAAGCACAATATCATCTGTACCTAATAATCAAGGTCAAGTACACATTCGTAGTTTGAGACACAGTACATTTAGTATGATGATCGTTTTCCTTCTATGCTCCTTATGTCTGAGTTAAGAATATGTGTTTTCTTTAAACCCTGCTGCAGCAGACAAAATCACAAACTGGGTACAGAGATTAGATTCTGTGATTTCTTTGGTTTATAGATGTTTTTAAACAAGTACAAGTCTAGACCTCTATAAGAGAAAACAACGAATAAAGTAAATTAGGATATGCTTTTTATTTAAACATAATGTTATATTAATGTTTCTTGACTGTTTTCAGCTGGGAGGCCCTTAACAAGTGAGGAAGAAACCAAAGCGATTCCCTGGGCCTCCTGGACATGCGTGGAAGGGCCTGAAGTGAGCGGAATTTGGCCGAAATACACCAATGTCATTAACATCAACTCCGTGGACGCCAACTACAACAGCTCAGTGCTGGTGTCTGGAGATGACTTCGGACTGGTTAAATTGTTTAAATTTCCTTGTCTCAAGAAAGGTATGGCCAAAAGAGATGTGTTGTTGAATAAAAGTTTAATCCAGAATGTATACACAGTATAATTAAGGCTTATTTTCTTGGTGTCTGTTTCTGCAGACTGTTCATTTTATCTTGTATGTTTATATTCACTGTTTAGAATGTTAAAACAGAATGTGCTGTTGATCCCTTCTGCTTTTGACATCCTAAACTATGTGGCATGGCAAGGTGAAGTCAGCGTTTGTTAATAGTTATCACTCTCTGCTTTGTGATTCATGGGCATCATTTCACGGTTCGTGTTTCAAACAAGTTGTGCTTTATTTATATTTACATAAATAAATATTCATAATTTAAATAATATATAACATTACATTGAAATATTATAATTGAAATTCTTTGAGGCTTCACAGCTAATTGTGCTCACACGTGGAAAGGCAAAGCAAACCGTTTCAGATATGTTTAAAATAAAATCTGGCAGTGATCGTTCTAATGATAACGTAGTTCAGAGACCTTTCATCAGAGCGCTAATCTTACCAACCAGATTTATGTGACTGGTGAAATTTTGAGAGAGAATCTTGATTCAAAACAACCCCTCCTGCCCCCACATTTTGTTGTTGGTGTTTTGTTTGTTTATTGTTGTTAAAATCCTATCGGTTCAATTATGAGGCAGCTCTGGGCTTTGTAGATTCAACTGAATTGATCCCGGAATGGCCCAGTCCTCTCCCTCTTTTGCAAGGCCACATGCAGACTTTGCCGAGACGCCTGAACTATACCCTGAAAATCTGACCTTAGGGAAGTAATCCTTGGGGACACGCTGCTGCCTGAAAATGCTTTCACTTGAATGATTTTTAGATTAAGCAAGGGAAGGGATTTAAAAATGTAATCAGAAAGTCATTTTCAGTTAACTGGCCGTTTTGAGGCAGTGACAATTACGGTACAAAATTGAACATAAAATGCAAAGCAAAAAAACACCGTCACTTACACTTGACAGTTTAAAATGTGTGAGGAGGAAAATTACCTCCATGTTCCACATTCAAAACTTCTCTCTCTCCCTGATGGGTCTCGGGAGCAAGAGGGCATCTTGTAAGACTGAGTAATGTACTTGCAGCCAGAAGGTATCGGGGAATTCAGAATTCAGAGGGAAACATCGTTGGGGTCAGAAGCAGTACCAGGGATCTCCACTGTCAGGACTTGGGAATAAAGTTAACTTGATAACAGTTGGTATCTCCATGGATCACTAAGCCTTCTAGGGTGAGACTTGGGTCTGGAAAATAGTAATGGAAACGTGGACCTCAGGTCTGTTTCTTAGAACAAAGGGGTGATGAGCAGTGCTGTCTGTCACAACAGCTCACCTTCAGTGACAGTCAAGCCACGCTGAGGATCGTGGCACACAGGGGATGGGGGAGGGAGGAGAGGTGGAGAGGCAGAGTGACAGCAGAGTGATGGGGCAATCTGCAGACACATGTGTGTCACCGGAGCAGACTGACTTGTTTGCTTTTTGTGACACCTGGTTTATAAATCCTGCAGTTTACCTCAGAGACATCCAGGCTTATGCCCTTTTTGTGCCAGAATTACTGGTAGGGAAGTTTATAAAACAATGTGGGAATAGTTGGTGGGGCTTGTCTCCCCATAGCCCAGATTCCCAGTGACAAGTATTCGCCTCAGTTTTTGGACCTGTTGGCGGCCAACCATCAACAGGGCTGATGGCCATGAGCTGGTGTGGAGACAGCAAACATCAGAGTTTCCCACTGTGATTAAATAAATCTAAACAACCAAATTAATTGGGCACATTTATGATTATATGTGTGGTGTTCTGTTGCAAATGGAGCCCTGGTGGTGCAGTGGTTAAGAGCTCGGCTGCTAACCGAAAGATTGGCGGTTTGAATCCATCAGCTGCTCCTTGGAAACCCTAGGAAACCCTACTCTGTCCTGTAGGGTCACTATGAGTCAGAATCAACTCAACGGCAACGGGTTTGGTTTGGTTTTGGTTATTCTGTTGCACAGTAATTAGATATAACTGTTCTGCAGGACTGAAAATGACTGCAGTTGGTATTGTTTTTACATAGCCGAGTCAAGTTATTTTTCATATTTTTTTTTTGCCAGTTTTCAAATCTTGAAGGAATTAGGATCAATACTGACAGTTTCCCCCTAATGCTTAGACTACTTCCCGTTTGACCATCACCCACAGACACGGACATGAGGTACAACCCAAAGCCTTTCCCATTGACATTTGCCATGTCTTAACCCTAAGAGAAGGCTCAAAGGCTGAGGCTCCACATGTTTCACCCATGCACTGCCATCCCATGAATCCTTTCCAGGCACTCACACACACACACACACACACACACACACACACACACAGTCCTTGAACAACTACCTCCCAGGACAGGTGTCCTGGATGTTATAAGACTTGAGTTGCAGGAAGTCTGGACCTTGGAGGATAAAGTGCTGACCTTCAGTATAGCTTGAATGAACTTGATGTGGTGCAGGAACAGAGAGACCAGCATGTCTAGAGTGTAATGAACAAGTGGGAGAGCTGTGTCCCGTGAGACCAGCAAGGGTGGTGCGTACCATGTCATGAAGGGCCTTGTAAGCCACTGCTACAAGTTTGGGTCTGATTCTAAGTGTGACGGAAAACTATTGAGAGTTTTAGTTGGAGGGCTGACGTAACTAATTAGTACTTTTAAAAGAACACTTGGATGCTGTGTGTAATGGTGAAGGGAAAGTGAGTTTTCCCCAGAGAGATTGTCACAAGAGTCCAGATGAGAGGTGCTACCAAGGTGTTAAGAACATTACTCCACTGATCCCACCCCACCTGGAGCAACGGAGAATGAAGAAAACCAAAGACACAAGGAAAAAGATTAGTCCAAAGGACCAACGAACCACAGTACCACAGCCTCCACCAGACGGAGTCCAGTACAGATAGATGGTGCCTGGCTACCACCACCTACTGCTCTGACAGGGATCACAACAGAAGGTCCCAGATAGAGCTGGAGAAAAATTTAGAATAAAATTCTAACTCACAAAAAAAGACCAGACTTACTGGCCTGACAGAGACTGGAGAAACCCCGAGAGTATGGCCCCTGGACACCCTTTTAGCTCAGTAATGAAGTCACTCCCCAGGTTCACCCTTCAGCCAAAGATCAGTTAGGCCCATAAAACAAAATGAGACTACATGGGCACATCAGCCCAGGAACAAAGATGAGAAGGCAGGAGGAGACAAGAAAGCTGGTAATGGGCAACCCAAGGTCTAGAAAGGGAGGATGTTGACATGCCGTGAGGTTGGCAGTCAACGTCACAAAACAACGTGTATTAATTGTTTAATGAGAACCTAATTTACTCTGTAAACCTTCGTCTAAAGTACAATTAAAAAAAGAAAAAAAGAACAGACATGAAGGGAGGGAGTTGGGGTCGGGAAACAGTTTCAAGGAAGAGCTGAAGGTCTTGCTGATGAATTGGATGTGGGAATAGTGGGAAAGAAAGGAAATGAGGATGACTCTTAAATTATGGGCTTGAGCGGCAGGGCAGATAGTGACTTCATTTACAGGGATGGGGAAATGAGAAAGGAAAAGGTTTTGTCTGTGTCTGTGCATGTTTTATGGGGGTCAGAGGGCGAGAGAGTAAGGGGAAGGGAAACTCCTCAGTCTGTTTTGTCTGTGATGAGTTGAGGTACCTATTAGACATCCAAGTGAACTTGGCACATGGGCTGTCAGCACTCCAGGGAGAATCAGAGCTGGAGATGAACACTGGGCAGTCACGGGCATAGCGATAGGAGGTAGAACTTGGGGAGAGAGGGTCAGTGGAGCCCTCCTTGTGGTGAGAGGACAAACAGAGGCCTTGTAAAGTCACTCAGTGTCTAGGGAGAGCCTTTGAAGTGACTGATGTGATCTGCATTTAGTCAATAAGTATTTGTTGAGTGCTGTTCTAGAGCCTAGACTCATTAAACCCATTGTTGTTGAGTCGATTCTGACTCATAGCGACCCTATAGGACAGAGTAGAACTACCCCATAGGGTTTCCAAGGAGCAGCTGGTAGATTGGAACTGCCGACCTTTTGGTTAGCAGCTAAGCTCTTAACCACCGCACCACCAAGGCTCCAAAAAATAAAACAAACACAACTTTACCCTAATGGAGCCTTTATTCTACTCAGGGAGACACTTAATAAACATAAACATGTCTGATGGTGAGAAGTGCTATGGAGAAATAAAGCAAATGATGGGAGTAGAGAGTGCTGGGGCAAGGCACCATTGTGTTGCTATTTAAATAGGGTGGCCCAAGAGGGGCTCGCTGATAGGGCTTCGTTTGATAGAAACCTGAAGAAGGTGAGGGAGTCAGCTATGAAGATATCCAGGGAAAGAGCGCACCAGACAGAGGGAAGAACAAGTGCAGTCTGGAGAGAGAAGAGTGTCTGGCATATTAGAGGAATGGCAAAGAGGCCAGTGTGCCTGGAGCAGAGAGAGGAGAAAACACCAGAGAGAGAAGGCCGAAATATTAATAACATTAATGCTTTTGCATTTCTAGTTCCAGTCTCTGGCTCTCCCGTTGCCATCAAGTTGATTCCGACTCATAGTGACCCTATAGGGCAGAGTAGAAACTGCCCCACAGGTTTTCCAAGAAGCAGCTGGTGGATTCAAACTGCCAACCTTTTGATTAGCAGCCATAGAACTTAACCACTGCACTACCGGGGCTCCAGTTCCAGACTAGCAAGGATGTATTAGTTATCCATTGCTATATAAGGAATTACCCCCCAAACTTAGCAGCTAAACACAACATTTATCATCTCACATTTTTGGGGGGGTCAGGGATTCAGGAGCAGCTTAGCTGGGTGATTTCAGCTCCAGCTTTCTCATGAGGTTGCGATCAAGTTGTCAGCTAGAACTGCAGTCATCTGAAGACTAGACTGAACCAGAGGATCCACTTCCAAGATGGCTCCCTCACACGGTTCCTGGCAGGAAGCTCCATTCTTGGCCACGTGAGCCTTTCCTTAGGCTACTGGAGTGTCCTTACAACTTGGCAGCTGGCTTCCTCAGAGAAAGTGATCTGAGCGAGAGTAAGGAGGAATCTGCAGTGCCTTCTATGGCCTCCTCTTGGATGTCACACACCTTCACTTCTGCCGTTTTTTTGAGTCGCAGAAACATCTGTGAGACCATAATTTGTGGACATATTTATAAACTACTACAAAAGAGCACAATCAATGCCCATGGAAGCAGCATTCAAGAAATCAAAAGATACATTGCATTGGGCAAATCTGCTACAAAAGACCTCTTTAAAGTGTTGAAAAGCAAAGACATCACTTTGAAGACTAAGGTGTGCCTGACCCAAGCCATGGTATTTTCAGTCACCTCATGTGCATGTGAAAGCTGGGCAATGAATAAGGAAAACCAAAGAAGAGTCGATGCTTTTGAATTGTGGTGTTGGAGAAGGATATTGAATACACCATGGACGGCCAGAAGAATGAACAATCTGTCTTGGAAGAAGTACAGCCAGAATGGTTCTTAGAAGCAAGGATGATGAGACTTCGTCTCACATACTTTGGACATGTTATCAGGAGGGCCCAGTCCCAGGAGAAGGACATCATTCTTGGTAAAGTAGAGGGTCAGTGACAGAGAGGAAGACCCTCAACAAGATGGATGTGGCTGCATCAATGGGCTCAAGCATAACAATGATTATGAGGATGGCGCAGGACTGGGCCGTGTCGTGTTCTGTTGTACCAACTGTGGAACCAACTCAATGACACCTGACAACAACAACAAAAGAGCAGGTAAATAGTCTCTGGGAAGGGTATCAAGGTCAGGGGCAGCAAAAGATAACCCAGCACTTTAAGATCTAGAGAGATATGGGAAGAATATGCCCTGCTTTCCAATTATTCAATTACCATCATCTAGCATTTCCAACTGACCTAAGGAGGCATGCCGAAACTGATTTAGGCAACTCTTTGAAACAGGCAAGGCTGCTTTCTGAGATCCTTCTTTTCCCCTCCGTGCCAACATTCCCCTAATCCTTTCAGAGGCCCTGATGTAATAGGGCTTTCCTCTGGTCAGAACATGCGCTCAGGAAAGGGACCCCTGAAATCTCACATAGACTGCGGAGTGCTAGGCCTCCAGGCCTACCTTTCTGCTGCTGTGTACCAGGCATACACTGAAGACTTTACTGTGCAGTTCAACCACAGATACAACTTCAACTAGATTTCCTTATTGCATTCACTAACCAGATATGGTGTCTACCGAGTAAAGCAACCAACTGAAGAGAAAAAATAATGGTTCTCTCAACTCTACATCTACATGACCCCAATCAACAATTTGACGTTTTTTCTCCACAGAACTATTTTCTGTTTCTCTGCTGTATAGGACTGCCTGTTTCAGCTTGCATTTAAATAAGAATGTGTAAGATGTTCATTCTTTAGTGTTTATTTTCAGAATCAGTGAAGCAGTAGGTGTTATTTGAAACAGGTTCAGAAGTGTCTTTAGCCATGGTGCTTAAAATTTAAGACCCATTTTTAGCTTAATCCATACCGGAATAATTGAGATAACTTTTGGAGGATTTGATATATTTGCTATGATATGTAAGACTGACAGTTATTTTCTAACACATTTCAAGGTTTAATCCTCAACGTGAATAGGAATGAAATAGAAGGAGTTCTATTTTTTGCATAACTAATTTTCTCCTGAATGATGTCTTTTTAGGAGCCAAATTTAGAAAGTATGTGGGCCATTCTGCACACGTCACAAACGTCCGCTGGTCCCACGACTTTCAATGGGTAATGAGCACGGGAGGGGCTGACCACTCAGTATTCCAGTGGAGATTTATTCCAGAAGGTGTCACCAACGGCATGCTGGAAACCACACCCCAGGGTAAAAGAGTAATGGTTTTTCAACACCTGTTTATTTTTCAGTAAGAATTTCAACATCTATTCTGGAGTTAAAGACTTAAAGCAATTTTGAAAAATTCATCCCTATAATAAACATGGAAACCCTGGTGGCGCAGTGGTTAAGAGCTTGGCTGCTAACCAAAAGGTTGGCAGTTCGAATCCACCAGGCGCTCATTGGAAACCCTATGGGGCAGTTCTACTCTGTCCTATAGGGTCGCTATGAGTCGGAATCGACTTGACGGCAACGGTTTTTTTTTTTTTTTTTTTTTTTTTTTTTTGACAGGTATAATAAACACAGTATGGGGTGATGGAGGGAGGGGGAAGGAATTTTAAAAAGTAAAAAGGAAAATTTCTTAAGACTAATATGGGTCAGTGGGATAATTTTCTTCCAAAGACTTGGCTTATACCAAACACAAGTTGAAGGCATAAGGTTTACATGAAGGATACCTTTGAAGATAACCTAAAAGTATGCATTTCAGCCTCCTTAGGACAATTGTAAGGGGCAGCGGGTCCATTGGTCAGGCTGTAGGATGACAAGGTAACCTTTGGAATGGAGGTGGCCTCCAGAGTGGGGGTCAAAGAATAGTCCACGATCGGGGCTGATGTGTTCCGGTTTATGGATGTGTAATCTTTGTATGTACATCCATTATGATGTCAGTAGAAACGATCAGGTAATAAAATGAAAAACTGCATGAGTAAATGTTCTTATTGGAAGGAATTCTGCAGTTTTGACCTTGGCACTTACTGGCACTTGGTGGACATGTTAAAAGGCCCACCTTTTGAAAGAGGATCTTTACTGAAGTAAATAGTTGGATTTTCCTTTTGCTCTAGTCCTTCCCTTAGGTAAAGCCTACCCTTTTTACATTTTTCAAAGCAAGGGTTAAAACCCGGGGACCCTCTGTGTAATAGCAGATGGGCAAAAGTTCAGTCTGCGGACAGTTGTCCCAACCCTTTATGCTCCTGTTAGGTGGGCTGGGCGCCACCAAAATGATGAAATCTAAGTAAAGAGATTTTAAGAATCTGCATTAAATAAAAACTATGGTGTAGTTATTTTTCATTTACTTTGATAGGCTAGAAGAAAGAAAATATTTTGAAGAATATTTTTAACTGTTTAGCATCTCAGAAGTTTTGCTTGTTTCTTGTGGGGTGTGTGTCTGCAGACGGCGGCACTGATTCCTACAGTGAAGAATCGGATTCCGACTTATCAGATGTGCCGGAGTTGGACTCTGACATTGAGCAAGAAACTCAAATCAATTATGATCGCCAGGTCAGTAAGCGGGGGGC
This sequence comes from Trichechus manatus latirostris, assembly GCF_000243295.1. NCBI lineage: Eukaryota > Metazoa > Chordata > Mammalia > Sirenia > Trichechidae > Trichechus > Trichechus manatus. The sequence goes on along the minus strand of NW_004443941.1, from coordinate 7,207,824 downwards.
AATTCAGATGCCTCATAACCCAGCAACCGCAATATCGCATTGGATTTGGACGTTGCACTAAAAACGGCTATATTTAGGCAGAAGATAAAAATAAGGAAAATTGCCTAGTTCTTGCCTTTAAATGCAGGTTAAAAATTAGACATCGATCTGACCCTATCATTAGAAATTTAAAAAGTAGAAAAGTTTCAGAGCTGAACCCATGCAGTTCAGGGTTTTCTGTCTCCCTAGCACCTACAACTTTTGAATTTTCTTTCCTTGCAGAAACACTTGTAAGTAAGTGACAGGATTTTTCACTTTTTCAGCAGATCATTAAAGTGTCTGCTTTCTTGATAACCTCTGAGACATGCTGGTTTGCTCATGAGCTGTGATCCTGGTTTCTCTCTGAACTCACGACAACCGTTCTCCATTTAATTAAAGTAACAGCCCAAATACAAAGCACGTTATCTCTCCAGTCAGAAACCATCTCTAGTAGAAAAGTTGGGCAATTTCATCCAAATTGGGCCCTGTTTTTTTGTTAAGAGACATTTTACTTTAGCACTAAGCAGCGAGTGTGAGAAAAGAGCAGTCTTTCAGGGGAATCTGGACGCATATCGCCGTGTTATCGTGAAAACTGTAGGAGCTGAGTTTTCTTCCTTGTCATTTAACAGAGGTGTGCGAAGCAGGTTCTGTACACGGACATTGACTTAATCAGATTTCATTTTTCAGATACATCAGCTGTCACTGTTGCTTTTGCAAGCTTTCTATGTAGGCCTATGGTAGCTGCTGTGTATCAAGCGGCTCTATGGAAGCCCTGGTGGCTCAGTGGTTAAAAGCTCAGCTGCTAACCAAAAGGTCCGCAGTTCGAATCTGCCAGGTGCTCCTTGGAAACCCCATGGGGCAGTTCTACTCTGTCCTATAGGGTCACTATGAGTTGGAATCAACTTGATGGCAATGGGTTTAGGTTTTTTTTTTTTTTTTGGTGGGCCAGTCCTATGCTTTAAACACGCTGAATTCAGCCCCACATTGACCCTGAGAAATTAAGTACCTTGCTCACATCCACATAACCTGTAGTATTAGAATAAGAATGCAGATCTGAGCTTCTCTCCAAAGCCCGTGCTCTATGCACTGTTTGGCTCCACCTCTATATATAAGAACTCAGTTCACTGCTTTTCGATGATTACATTTTTTTCTTCCAGCTCATAATCACCACTCATTGATTCAGTATTTGGAAAATTGGATTAGCACCAAGGCAGTCCACCTGATGATTGGGTCAACTTCCGGGCTAAATCAGCTTGACTATGTACTGATACAATATATTATATAATACAAGTAGAAAGGACAATGAGTTGAAAGGAAATTATTAACTTGGAAATATCCTGTTTATACTAACCTCATTATTTTATAACCTGATATCAAGGGGAAATGAAGTATAAGTAAAATGAATGTAAAATGTAAGGGAAAAAAAAGCAACTTTCTGCAATTGGAAAGTTTTTATTTAATAAAATGGTGTTAGTAAAAGAATGAAAACGATTTATGTATTCTCCTAGATGCTTTAATTTCTAAAGCTGTCACATACGTTATTTAATTTATGTTCCCAATATTCCTGAGTCATTCCTGAGCAGGAGTAAAATTCTACAGATAGAAAATTGAGACCCGCAGAGGTGATGAGACTTGTTCAGGTAAGCCACAGAAATGCTGAGGCTGGAATTCAGCACTCCAGAGTAAATCATTTATGGGCTGACAACAGCATCCTGAATTCAGGGAACTATCATCTTCAAAAGCTTCGTTCATTGCATCTGTAATAGACAAAGTAGTGATAAAATATCTGACTTTTTTAGAAAAAGATTTGGTCAAATCCTAAACAGTCTTTAGTATAATAAAGTTTCCTGATTTTATTTTTTTAAGTAATATAGTTTGAGCAAATTAAAACTTTCCTTCATGAAGGTGAGAAATTATTAGTAAATTGTGTTTTATCTTCAATGTGTTAAACTAACATTTCCTGCATTTCCTGAGAGTCGAGCATAAACAATGTCAACAGCAGACTGACTCTATGTATATTTAAATTAACTTGTAGAAAAGGTTCTCTCGGTCAGCATCACATTTTAGGGCATAGGTTAGACCAAGAGTGAGCTTCGCTCTACAGCTCAGAGTCTGATCCGTCAAAACACATGAGTCCGTGAAAGGAAAATAATTCCAAAGAGTGATTCTAGAAAAAATTGCCTTGATTCATGAGGCCCACATTTTGCAAACATCAAAGTCACCCAGAGATTTATTGCCTTTGATGAAAATATAACAAAATATTTTATTTATATTTTTATTGATAATTTCTTTCTTATTTACCAACAACTTAATATCGTATTTTCCAGATATAAATTACCTAAAAAACAGAACAGCAAATAAAAATAAGAAGAAAATTATTTTAAATCCTATTGAGTTAAAAGATATTTCATGTTAGTTTTGTTCATTAGAAGAGAGTAAAATTCTATCCCACACCTTATATTCTCAAAAACATTGTACCAAAGCAGTTAAGATTTTCTGAGAGTGCCAAGATATTGATGTTTTTGAAACCTGAAGAAAGGAGCCTCGTTAAATGTTCTTGTTACACTTTAAGGTTTACAAAGAAGATCTACCTCAGCTAAAGCAGCAAAGTAAAGAGAAGATTCATGTAGCGCCCTTCCTCAGAAGAGAAAAGGCCCCTGAGGACAGCCTGAAGCTCCAGTTCATTCACGGGTGGGTGGCCTGTCTGAGTGCCTCCTGCGTCTTCCGCTCTGTCTCTGCCGAGTGGTCATCAGCCTCGTGACCAGGCTGAGGCGGTCCCCTCCCCTGGGTCCTGTCACACTTCAGGCCGGCTCTTCTCTCCAAAGTGCACTTAACTGTGGATCATATTTTAACCAAGACTCCGTCCAGTTTTCTCAGTCGATGTTCTGTGGCGGTAACGATATGATTGTCTCTAGACTTCTCCTTCGTGTATTTCCATCATGTATGTGTTACAGGCGCTCACTGCTATTTCACGTCTTTCTCACTACCATCTTTTCTTCCTCTACCCTCCCACCCCAGTCCCTATTTTATTCTGCCGGCTGCACACTAGGATAACGGTTTCTTCAAACCTCTTTGCTGACATATGCCCTAAAATAATTTTTAATTCTGCAAAATTACATACACCTTTGCACATTTTAAACTGACATCTAAAATTTTTCATCAGAAGTTTAAATCTTTGTGAAGACTGTAATATCTGGTGTATTATAAATACATCAGTCATTTAAATGGATCCGTTGGAACCTAAATGTCAAAAAGACTTGATTTCTTCTCTCATCCATTTTAAAAATACATGAACGAGCACTTCTATAACAGTAGGATATTTTACTTCATTCATATTTCTCCTTGAACTTATGGTTCCATTCTAGTTCTTGCACGAAATTTTACCCTAACATAATATTTTTATGTTTGGTAGTCTTTTACTGATCACTCTATCATACCTTCTGCAAGAAAAAAAAGTCTCTAAGTTCAATTTAAATTTATTTCCAATGACCATAAGACTCTAACTCTGCTGTTCAGTATGGTAGCCACCAGCCAAACATGGTTACTGAGCACTTGAAACGTGGTTAGTCTAAACTGAGGCGTGCTGTAAGTGTAAAAGAGACACCAGGTTTCCAACACTTAGTATGAAAAAAAGAATGTAAAGTATCTCATTAAAAATGTTTTGTATTGATTACATATTGAAATGATAGTATTTTAGATGTGTTGAGTTAAAATGTTACTTAAATAACTTTCATTTCTTTTTATTCTTTTCTAAATGTGGCAATTGAAATATTTAAATTACTGAAATGGCTCACATAATATTTCTATTGACAGTGCTACCCTAAATGTTAACAATTTTTTTCTAGATTTAATTGTTATTACAATTATTAGTAGTATACGGTTGACCAAATCAACATAAATGTATTACAAATTCTGCTTTCTAAGGATCTGGAAACGGATTCCGTTAAAATTATCAGTGTCTGCTGCCCCTTAGAAAGTCATCACATGCCCTCCGAGGTCTTTGTGCTCCCATCATAGATGGAGGTGACTATGGGACTGTAGGGTTCCCCTTGTACACTTCCGTGTCAACACGTTACTCTACCTCTGACAACTCCCGCTCCGCTCATTGGTGCCTTATTTAACTGTGTCATGTTTCCTGGACCTGTGCTTCAGTTACAGAGGCTACGACTGTCGAAACAACCTGTTCTACACGCAAGCTGGAGAAGTGGTCTACCACATCGCCGCAGCTGCCGTGGTCTACAACAGGCAGCAGCACTCCCAGAGGCTGTACCTGGGCCATGACGACGACATTCTCAGCCTAACCATCCACCCAGTGAAGGACTATGTGGCCACTGGGCAGGTGTGTACCTCTCCTATAAGACTGGGGCCTGGCCAGAGAGAGCGTGTAGTTCTGAATCCAGTTTACACATTAGAAACTCAGGACAAAAAACTCGGTACAAAGTTGAAGGAGGCAGGAATCTGAAGGTTCAGTGAATGCTGGGTCATTTCATGATGATGGGAGAATCAACCAGTGCATTGCAGACTGTCGGGAAGTCTGTAACGGATTCTTCTGAACTGATGAGATCTGTGAATGGGACTAGCTAAAACTAAAATAGTGTACATTCCACAAAGTCTTTATGTATTTTCCTTAGCACTGTATACTCCATGCTTAGAACACCTAGAGACTCACTAAGTGTTTATTGAATGACTCATTTGTAATACTAGTATAACATCTAGTGGAGTCCCTGGGTGGTGCAAACAGTTAACATGCTGCTAACCGAAAGGTGGGAAGTTCAGGTCCACCCAAAGGTACCTCAGAAGAAAGACCTGACAATCTACTTTTGAAAACTCAGCCATGGAAAATCCAGTAGAACACAGTTCTACTCTGACATACTACATGGAGTTGCCATGAGTTGGAGCTGACTTGATGGCAACTGGTTACTGGTTACAACATCTAGTGTATAGTTAATTTCTATAAATCATAAAGCCATGTAAATTTTGACTAATTTATCATTTTTTATTTTAGCCTTGCAGAGCAACAAATTTTATCTGAATTTTCTTTGAAATGCCTAAACTTTGGATTGAGTCTATAACTGAGAAGCTTTTCAACTAGGATAAGTCAATTTAGTAAACAAAGAATCTTTTCAATTCAGGTTTCTGGTAAAACAGTAATATTGTCAATAGTATTTTCAATTTTATGCTGTTTTCCTCCGATGTGTAGATTACATTTTTAATCAATTTTATCATGGACTTTTAACCACAGTTAATTCTTCAACTGATGCTCAATATCTAAGTGGCAAATTCCAAGAAAAACTCAAATTATTCAATTTTAAAACTGGGCAAAAAATTTAAAAAAACACTTCACCAACAAACTGTACAGATAACTCACACCACACCACATCCACTGCTGTAGAGTTGATTCTGACTCATAGCAACCCTGTAGATAACTTAATAGGCACATGAATCCATGCTCAACATCATTAGTCATTAGGGAAGTGTGTATTAAACCTGCACTGATATACCACTACAATAGATATCACATCTATTAGAATGGCTAAAGTTAAAAAGACTGACTACACCAAGTGTTGACAAGGATATGGGACATGGCATACAGGTGGTAGAAGCCTTTTTATGGGGTTCATAATGGAGTGCATGAAATCCATGGGTGAAGTCGAGTGCTTGAAAGGAGTCAACCTCCAGAAATGTGCGTTTTGGGGAAGAAGGGTTCCTAGCTTTTATATTACTTATAAAGGGATTATAATCCCCCAAAAGAGAAGAGCTGTTGGTTGATATGCTGAGCCTCCAAATGAAAGTCAGATCATCTAGTCTGCATTAGATGACATTCTATTGATCATTGCTTTGCCTTTTCCTTTGCCTTTATCATTTGTCTTTCCTGTAAGCAGACAATGCTTGGCTAATGTCTATTTAATAACATTCCTTTAGAAAGAAAAACCAGAGACTGTTTGTTTGCATTCACCCCTGCTGAGACACTGCAGTGGACACTGTAGTCGGTGAAGGCAAACCCGTGACAAACCAGCAAGCCAGCAGCCACTGCAGGGGAACTGGGCGTCCCCAGAGCAGGGCAGGGATTAGCCAGATTCTGCCCGTTATGCACAGGGCCTTATGGCCCATTACCCTTTTAGAGTCATCACGCCAGCAGGGTTTTTATTATTTCCCCCTATGTATTATAAGTGAGGAAGACCACTTTGTTATCGTGATTTCTCCCTATTCTTGAGAATTAGTGTGACACGAGCTTGTATCCCTCAAGGAGAATCCACCTTACTGACAGATAGTTAAGCCGTGAAATTGCCATTTCACATGGGGAGAAGCAGGGCCAGGCCCTCCTGAGGTGGGGGATATAATTGAGATGAGCACAAGAACGCTGTGGGTATTGCCATGACAACGTACAGGTGGATCCTTGCCTCAGAAGTGGAATCTCGTGTGGAGTTGAAAAGTCAGAGAAGGGAAAGGTAGAAAAAAACCGACAAAAACAAATCACAGTGGATGTTTGAGTCTCAAATGCTCCTTAACGGGGAGCCATGTGCCAGGTCAGGCTCTGTTGTCACCCAGCTTCCTGGACAAGCCATTGATGACTCTTTGTGCCTCAGTTTCTCATCTGGAAAATAATGGGGTTGGACTCAATGATTTCTGAGGGCTCCTCCTGCTCTTCCAATAACCTGTGTCTTGATATCAGAGCAGTACTTGACTCCATGAACAAAATCATTCGTATTATAATTTATAAGGAGTTAATAACTAGTTAAATCGTGTTGTTTAAGGTTGGAAGAGATGCTGCTATCCACGTGTGGGACACACAAACTCTGAAATGTCTGTCACTGTTGAAAGGCCAACATCAGAGAGGAGTGTGTGCGCTCGATTTTTCAGGTAAGCCACAGCTTTTCACCACGGTCATTGACAGTGCTTTCCACGTTCCGTTCGGGTTTTCTTTATTTTGTTTTTTGTTCTTAACATCCTCATATTCAGTTGAGTTCTGCTTGTAATGAGTAACCTCCTTAGACTGGGAATCATATACGTGAATGACTCACCAGGAAGTGTGGCCTTTAGATTATACCTCCTGTCCTTGTCCTCCTCATTGCCTCTCTCCCAAGTCGTTGTCCCGGGCTCACACTGTGTTCTGCCTTTGCACGAGCCATTTGAAATCCAGAGCAGCTGTTGCTGTTGAAAGACTTATCGCAAATGTCTGCAGTGACTCAGAACATCCATTTCATCTCTCCAAACAAGTAGGAGCACGTCGCTTCCGGTTTAAAACATAAGGAGCTGCGGGGAGGACTGCAAATTCTCTGAAAAGGGCCACTTTCCTGAAGCATTGGTGTTGTGGAAATAGATTTTTCATATTGGAAAAAATAGAACTGAAGTTCCTGTCAACTTGAAATTGGAAAACAGTACTACAAAAATACTGACTAATGAATATCATTTTCTTTTGAGTAGGGCTGTTTCTTTAAGTTAGAATTCAAGAATGAGGGCCTATCAAAACAGGTATTTTTAACCTAGAAATTTTTAATAATCCCAGTTGTAGAAATTAGATCTGTAGAAATGTGTCTGTCAGTTTGTCATACTGTGGGGGCTTGCATGTTGCTGTGATGCTGGAAGCTATGCCACTGGTATTCAGATACCAGCAGGGTCACCCACGGCAGACAGGTTTCAGCTGAGCTTCCAGACTAAGACAGACTAGGAAGAAGAACCCAGCAGTCTACTTCTGAAAAGAATTAGCCAGTGAAAACCTTATGAATAGCATCAGAACATAGTCTGAGATAGTGCTGGAAGATGAGCACCCCCAGGTTGGAAGGCACTCAGAAGAGGACTACGGAAGAGCTGCCTCCTCAAAGCAGAGTCGACCTTACTGATGTGGTTGAGTCAAGCTTTCAGGACCTTCATTTGCTGATGTGGCATGACTCAAAATGAGAAGAAACAGCTGCAAACATCCATTAATAATTAGAACGTGGAATGTACAAAGTATGAATTTAGGAAAATTAGAAATAATCAAAAATGAAATGGAATGCATAAACATCAATATCCTAGGCATTAGTGAACTGAAATGAACTAGTATTGGCCATTTCGAATCGGACAATCATATGGTCTACCATGCCAGGAATGACAAATTGAAGAGGAATGGCATTGCATTCATCGTCAAAAAGAACATTTCAAGATCTATCCTGAAGTACAGTGCTGTCAGTGATATGATAATATCCCTAGGCCTACAAGGACGGCCAGTTAATATGACTATTATTCAAATTTATGCACCAACCACTAAGTCCAAAGATGAAGAAATGTAAGATTTTTACCAGCTTCTGCAGCCTGAAATTGATCAAACATGCAATCGGGATGGATTGATAACCACTGGTGATTGGAATGTGGAAGTTGGAAACAAAGAAGGATCAGTAGTTGGAAAATATGGCCTTGGTGATAGAAACGATGCCAGAGATCGCATGATAGAATTTTGCAAGACCAACAACTTCTTCATTGCAAATACCTTTTTTCACCAACATAAACGGCAACTATACACATGGACCTCGCCAGATGCAATGCATAGGAATCCAGTCGACTAAACCTGTGGAAAGAGACAATGAAAAAGCTCAATACCATCAGTCAGAACAAGGCCAGGGGCCAGCCATGGAACAAACCATCAATTGCTCATATGCAAGCTGAAGTTGAAACTGAAGAAAATTAGAACAAGTCCACGAGAGCCAAAGTACGACCTTGAGCATATCCCACCTGAATTTATAGACCATCTCAGGAATAGATTTGACACGTTGAACACTAATGACCAAAGACCAGGTGAGTTGTGGAATGACATCAAGGACATCATACATGAAGAAAGCAAGAGGTCATTGAAAAGATAGGAAGGAAAGAAAGAAAAGACCAAAATGGATGTCAGAAGAGACTCTGAAACTTGCTCTTGAATGTCAAGTAGCTAAAGCAAAAGGAAGAAATGATGGAGTAAAGGAGCTGAACAGGAGATTTCAAAAGGTGGCTCAAGAAGACAAAGTAAAGTATTATAATGACATGTGCAGAGAGCTGGAGATAGAAAACCAAAAGGGAAGAACATGCTTGGCATTTCTCAAGCTGAAAGAACTGAAGAAAATATTGAAGCCTCGAGTTGCAATAGTAAAGGATTCTATGGGGAAAACATTAAGTGACACAGGAAGCATCAAAAGAAGATGGAAGGAATACACAGAGTCACTATACCAAAAAGAATTGGTCGACGTTCAGCCATTTCAAAAGGTAGCATATGATCAGGAACTGATGGTACTAAAGGAAGAAGTCCAAGCTTCACTGAAGGCATTGGTGAAAAACAAGGCTCCAGGAATTGATGAAGTATCAACTGAGATGTTTCAACAAACAGATGCAGCACTGGAAGTGCTTACTTGTCTATGCCAAGAAATTTGGAAGACAGCTACCTGGCCAACTGGCTGGAGGAGATCCATATTTATGCCTGTTCCCAAGAAAGGTGATCAAACCAAATGCAGAAATTACCTAACAATATCATTAATATCACACGCAAGTAAAATTTTGCTGAAGATCATTCAAAAGCGCCTGCAGCAGTATATTGACAGGGAACTGCCAGAAATTCAGGCCAGATTTAGAAGAGGAGTGGAACGAGGGATATCACTGCTGATGTTAGATCCTGGCTGAAAGCAGAGAATACCAGAAAGATGTTTACCTGTGTTTTATTGACTATGCAAAGGCATTCGACTGTGTAGATCATAACAAATTATGGATAACATTATGAAGAATGGGATTCCAGAACATTTAATTGTGCTCATGAGGAACCTGTAGATAGATCAAGAGGCAGTTGTTTGGACAGAAGAAGGGGATACTGAGTGGTTCAAAGTCAGGAAAGGTGTGCGTCAGGATTTCATTCTTTCACCATACCTATTCAATCTGTATGCTGAGCAAATAATCCGAGAAGCTGGATTATATGAAGAAGAACTGGGCATCAGGATTGGAGGAAGACTCATTAACAACCTGTAATATGCAGATGACACAACCTTGCTTGCTGAAAGTGAAGAGGACTTGGAGCACTTACTGATGAAGATCAAAGACTACAGCCTTCAGTATGGGTAGCACTTCAACATAAAGAAAACAAAAATCCTCACAAGTGGATTGATAAGCAACCTCATGATAAGTGGAGGAAAGACTGAAGTTGTCAAGGATTTCATTTTACTTAGATCCACAATCAACACCAACGGAAGCAGCAGTCAAGAAATCGAAAGATGCATCGCTTTGGGCAAATCTGCTGCAAAAGACCTCTTTAAAGTGTTGAAAAGCAAAGATGTCACCTTGGAGACTAAGGTGCACCTGACTCAAGCCATGGTATTTTCAATCGCATCATATGCATGCAAAAGCTGGACAATGAATAAGGAAGACCGAAGAAGAATAGACGCCTTTGAATTGTGGTGTTAGCAAAGAATATTGAATATACCATGGACTGCCAAAAGAATAAACAGGGCTGTCTTTGAAGAAGTACAGCCAGAATGCTCCTTAGAAGCAAGGATGGCAAGACTATGTCTTACATACTTTGGACATGTTTTTGGAGGGATCAGTCCCTGGAGAAGGACATCATGCGAAAAAGAGGAAGACCCTCAATGAGATAGATTGACACAGTGGCTGCAACAATGGGCTCAAGCATAACGACGATTGTGAGGATGGCGCAGGACCAGGTAGTGTTTTGTTCTGTTGTACAGAGGGTCACTATGAGTCAGAACGGACTCAACGGCACCTAACAACAAACAACAACAGCAATTGTAGAAATTAGATCTGTAGACAAAAATTCTAAACTTTCTACAGAAAACTGATTATATATATATATATATGGAGCCCTGGTGGCACAGTGGTTAAGAGCTTGGCTGCTAACCAGAAGGTTGACAGTTTGAATCCACCAGCCGCTCCTTAGAAACCCTCTTGGGCAGTTTTACTCTGTCCTGTAGGGTCACTGTAAGTCAGTATTGACTCGATGGCAATGGATTTGTTTTGGTTTATATATGTATGTATATATATTTATTTGCTAAATCCTATTCAAGTGTGGAATATGTGCATTATGTGCAGTATTAGTCATTAAATCCCATAACTCCACAACCCCAACCTCTCCCATGGCCTTCCCTCTCATTCTCCCTGTTCAAGCCCTCACTCTGTCTCATCTGTGCCATGGCAGTAATGCTGGTCTCTGATCCCATCCGCATTTCCCTCCAGTCCATCCTTCCCACTTCTGGAGTCTTTTGGATAGTTACCACGGACTCCCCTTTGCTGGCTGGCTCAGGGTGGAGCCCTTGGTTGTGTATTCACAGCTCTCCACGATCTGGCCTCACCCTCCTTCGCACTGTTTTCACCCACTAACCTGTTCATGCTCTTTACATCTGCCTAGCCGTCAGGCCTATGTGCGCTCCTGTCCTTCTTTTGCTGTGTTCCTTTGCTCATGCTGATCTCATGTGTCTGTTGAAACCCTACCATCCTTTAAGACCACGCTGAAAGCTTTTTCCTCCATGCTTTCAGACAGATATAACCTGCCCCTTCTTCTGTACCCCTTAGCCAGCTGTTGCCATTGCTCTTGTGGTGCCTGCCTGAGTCCACGTGTGGTTGGTTACCTGTGGCCACATCTCATGTACCCTTCACATCCCGTCAACTCCTTGGGCAACAGAACCATCTCTCTGGTCCCCACTGCACATGCCACAGAGTTGTGGACATAGACGCTGCTCAGAAAATGTTGTGAATGAATGAGTGGGGCTTTGCTCAATGCACTTGGTCTTGTGTTTTACTATTACTAGACCTTCACATTATAAACCGTGTTTGGGTAAAACCTGTCTTCATCTATTCTCTGGCCAAGGCAACATGGTACAGTTTGGTGGTGGTGGTGGTGGTTTTTTTGTAGCATGCACATTCTCACATACTATAAACTACTATACGAGTGTGAGTTGTTATTACCAGTATTAGAAGTTATTAATACCATCTGGGGTTACTGAATTAGTAACAGTCAAGGCTGAACTGGTGGAGCTGGGGGTAGGAGAAGGCACAGTACCAGGGAAGAGAGACTTACTCGGCGTCCCACCTGCCAGTTGGAAGCCCACTTATCACACCCAGTAAACAGTGAACATAAAGTCCTAAACTTCCAAAAGTTCAATGAACATGCAGGTTTCAAATGGATGTGCCATGTGTCATGATAAAGCAGTAAAATCTAAAAGGAAACTGTAATTTGAACTCAAATATGGCTCTGTCCCAAAGATGTGAATGTGTGACTGCATTTCCTCTGCTTTTTTTTTTTAATAGTTCCACTGTTAAATGGCTGAACTACACTTTCCATAAAATTAATTTTGGCTATCAGATACACACATGTATACTTAATATAAAAATTATATTAGTAAATGCTTTAGAAGAGTAGTAAGATATACACTGAAATAGTAAAAACAAATAAAAATGGTAAAACCTGAATGTTTATAGGATTATGGAGAATCCAATATACTCGTATTTTTGGTGGCATTGAAAATTGACTCAATAATTCTAGCAAACAATTTGGCAATGTATAATAAAAGCTATAATTCAGAATGATAAGTATGTGGACTATGTATTTCATACATATTTCTATGTCTCAAGTAAGAGAAAAAAAATATTACTCCAAATAACATCTGTTCACTGATTTCGACTGAAAATATGTGCATACATGTTAGCATATAAACAGAGTAACAGGCAACTTCAAGTAATATAAATATAACTTCATAATCATTATATTATTTTTTCTAGAGGAGCAGTGGTTAAGCTGGTGTTGCAGTGGTTAAGCTGGTGGTGCAATGGTTAAGCACTCACTACTAACCAAAGAGTCAGCAGTTCGAACCCACCAGCCGCTCTCGGGGAAGATATGGTAGTTTGCTCCTGTAAAGATTACAGCCTTGGAAGCCCTATGGGGCAGTGCTGTTCTTCCTTGTAGGGTCACTATGAGTCAAAATCGACTTGACGGTAATGGGTTTGGGTTTTATATTATTTTTTCTATAGTATTGTTTAATTTTCTGGTTTTTAAATTCGGAAGAATCAATAGAATTAACTCGTGTTATTTAAATACCTTTAGAGAAGGGATTAGGAGTCCGGGGGTAGCATAAATGGTTAAGTGCTTGGCTGCTCACCAAAAGGTTGGAAGTTTGAGTCCACCCAGAAGTGCTTTGGAAGAAAGTCCTGGCGATCTACTTCTGAAAAATGAACCATTCAAATCCCTTTGGAGCACAGTTCTACTCCGACACACATGGATCGCTATAAGTTGGAATCAACTCAACAGCAAATGGTAGTGGTGGAGAAAGGGGTTAGTGGAGTGTTGATCAAAGACATTCATTATGAGACAAATTGGCAGCAATAAGCTGGTACTCAGTAACCTGGTATCTGTATTTCAGAGAGCTCACATCTCTTCTGGGCTTATTAGTTTTATAGAAGAAAGACTAAGAAATTAAGTGAACTTAGAAATCTTCCCCTCTGAAGGCAGCCCTTCAAACCATTGCTGGGGTAGAAAAACCAGATACTCTAGGAAGAGATGAGGAAGCTGATTCTGTGGCTGCTCCTAATTCCCAATCTGGGCAAATAAAGAAATGCCCAGATGTGAGATATTTTCTGCATAAGAAGGGCATTTCAGTTTTAACAATACACTCTCCACTCCCCAGATAGCAATCACTAGGGAAGGGCCCATTTATTCAGCAGTTGATAATTTTAGAAAACACTAACATAAGGACCCTTCAGGGGAGACTGTCACAAATGCTTGATTGATTGATGATGGAGAATGGCCGCATACGTGAATGGTGATGGCTGGCTGGTCTTTACTGTGACCACGGTGCCTCCTGGAGGTGTGAGCTGAGGCCTCTCTGGTTTCGTTTATATCGACAGCACTTTGTTTTGTGTTAATAGAGCTTTAGTTGTAAGCGAGCCCCAACACTACAGACCAAGAATGGGGATCCAGAAAGTGTGGCGGCATGTCCTGGGTTAAAACTCAAGCGGTAGTAGATCCAGAGCTAGAACCTGGGCCTCCCAGCTCTGGGTCCAGCATGATAGCCACCAGGCCAGGGGTTCTTGGCTGGTGGGAGGTGTGCCGGGCGTTCTCTCTCCTCCATCTTCATACCTTTTTCTGCCGCACCACCATCGGCGCCGACGTGAACTTCAGCCTTGAGACTCATGCCTGGAGGGTGAACATCCTCCTGTGCCTCCCTACGCCCTCTGCCTGGCAGCAGGCGTCCTGGCTGCCCTTCCCATTGTCCATATAAACGTGGAGGGGCAGAGTGGGCCATAGAGGCCGCTGTGTGAAATAGCCCCTGGGAGAGACCCCTGGCCTGGAACAACCCCAAATCCCACACTTATCTGAATGGGAGCAGTAGCAACTATACCTTCCTTTTGGAAACTGGTGAGTCAGAATAGTAAGATCTCTCCATTTAATCATGTAAACAACATAACCTTCATCAGTTCTTAGCTAGCTGGTGGCCCCCTCTGTGTGCCTCAGTACCCCCATATCCACCCATCTCTTGTAAGTCAGCTTCATGGGGGGAGGAGGGGGTGTCGTGGAGACCTCCTGATGAGGTGTGATTGTCCCCCAGCAGAGAAAGAAATTGTCCTGGAAATACAAAGCAGTCAAATGGTGTGAAAAGTCAACACAAATAAACAATTATGCAGAGCAATTTAGATTTTCTTATTACTTTTCTTAAGCCAACAACAACAGCAGAAGATTTCCAATCAAAAACATTTCTTACAGCATGATCCATAACTCTGGATTATACAGACAGGAAGGAATGAATTTATATTATATCACTAACCTGAACATCGCTTTAAGTTGGTGAATTTATTATCACTGTCTAGGGAACAAAGAACATCTCTGTGTTGGCGTTTGCAGTAAGGAAACTGCCTCCACCTGAATAGAAAAGCAAATTAAAAAGAGAAAAGTTCAGCCACATAAATGTTTCCTACACTAAATATCACCCACGTATTTAAAAAAAAATCCTCCTGGAATAATACTGATTTCCACAAGGGCACCTCTAAGACTAACTTGATTTCATAGTGTTCAGTTCAGAAAACCGATGCATTTTTTATGAGCCCTAACTAGGGGAACCAAATCGTAATTATCTGAGTAAAAATTTTCTCTTTCTGATTTGCCCTTCACTGTTGACACTAACTGTCAACGGGAATATTTCTGTGCTGTGTCACAAAACATCCATAATTAACACCTACTGTTTCTGGAAAGATTGGAAAGGACATTACCAGACTCTAAAAATATGACTGAAAATAAAAAACCCCAACTAACTGGCTGGGAGAAATAGATTTTCAAAGCAAAGTCAAGCCTCTACAGAGGAAATACAAACTGGGAAAAAATAAAAGGTCACCAATTATATTTCCAAAAGGTGTGGTATGCAGAAATGGCCTACACTTGTAGAATTCAAGAAAAAGTCACCACCCCAGAGAAGAGTTCTGGTTGTTGAGGTGCCTCTGAGCTTACTCTGTTTCTTCCATTGCTACTCACAGTCTCAATACTCTTACTGGGGCAGGAAGGTGGTGTAACTGTGAGGACGAGCAGGTGGGGCCTTGCAGAAAGTCTAATAATAATAAAAAAAAAAATTAGTTTGCCCTGAGGTCTTCAAAAAACGTAAAACTTTAAAAACTATCATTTCGAACGTGTGGATGCTTACATGCCAAGAAGGACATATTAATATAGCTATACCAATTAGAAAAGAAAACATAAACTGTAGAATTCATGAGTGCACAAGAGACACTGAGTATTTATGAAGATTAAAACGATGAAAAATTGTACAGCTGTATAACATAGTACGTTCCCCTGCCCTTTGTACCATCCATAGGCACAGTCCTTCTTTATCTTCCTCCCCCTCCTCCGCAATGTCACCGGTATCATTAACATTCATTGAAAACTAGCTCAATGTGGGGATCACAAAGGAAACTGATATGATCACTGTCATGAAAGAGCTTATAATCTACAAAGGGAGAGAGAAAATGCCAATAAAAATAAAACCACCAAATTCAGTCCTACTAATACAGAAACACAACCAGACCATACCAAGAGATATGGAAAAAGAATTCTTGTTGGTAATAGAAAGGCATTACCAGCCCCTTCTCCCAAATGTGCAAAAAAGAGACTTGGCCCTATTTAAAGCCTGGTAACATTTAAGCAGGGAGCCCTGGTGGAAGCAGTGATTAAGAACTTGGCTGTTATCCAAAAGTTCAGTCCACCAGTCGCTTCGTGGGAGAAAGATGTGGCTGTCTGCTTCCATAAAGATTACAGCCTTGGAAACCCTATGGGGCAGTTCTGCTCTGTCCTATAGCGTTGCTATGAGTTGGAATCAACTCACGGCAGTGGATTAACATTTAAGCACAATGGCAAATCATTAATTGTGATTCAAAAGGCACAGTTCGTTTATAATAATCACCTAGTGTTGACGGAGCCCTTTTGGTGTTGTTGGGTGCAGTCAGGTGGATTTTGACTCATAGTAACCCCATGTGATAGAGTAGAACTGCCCCACAGGATTTTCTTGGCTATAATGGTTAAGAGTTTGGCTGCTAACCAAAAGGTCAGCAGTTCAAATCTACCAGCCACTCCTTGGAAACCCTATGGGGTGGTCCTACTCTGTCCTATAGAGTCATTATGAGTCAGAATCGACTCGACGGTCACGGGTTTTTTTGGTTAATCTTTATGGAAGCAGATTTCCAGGTCTTTTCCTGAGGAGCTGCTGGGTGGGTTCCAGCTGCCAACCTTTCGGTTATCACCCAAGCGTTTAACCACTGCGCCAGCAGGGCTCCTTGTAGTCATCTAATACTGTAGTAGCCTGAAAGGGCTGACATCACTTTCAAATCCTTGACTCAAAGGAGTACCTGAGAACCGGGGAGGATTATGCCATATTGTTCTTTCTCTTTTTCTCCTTCCCCCAGAAAAAAAGGAGCAGACCACCTTCCCTAGTTGGTTGGGGGAAGGGTCTCTGGCACAAGTAGGGGCACTCAAGCGTTGGACATTGGTTAGAATTTGAGATCTGGTTGCCAGATTTAGCAAATAAAAATACAAGAGACCTACTTAAATTTGAATATCAGATAAAGAACAAATAATTTTTTAATATAAGCATGTCCCATGGAATGTAAGTACAAATATGCAATTTAAGTATAAATATTGCATGGAACACACTGAGAAATTATTCATTGCTTATCTGACATTCAAATTTAACTAGACTTCTTCTGTTTTATCTGGCCACCCTGATTTGAGGTCTACCCCAGCCTACCTTTGAAGATGCAGTGGGAGGAGGAGGACTTTATCACCTGCTCATTTCCTTGCCCCAGTGTCAGCCCTCTCTAGTTAGGGAAGGAAAAGAAAATAAACCAAACCCATTGCCGTTGAGTTGATTACGACTCCTAGAGACCCTATAGCAACCCTATACTGGTGGCACATTGATTGAGCACTCGGCTGCTAACACAAAGGTCGGCCACTTGAACCCACCAGCCGTTCCATGGGAGAAAGAAGTGGCAATCTGCTTCTATAAAGATTACAGCCTCAGAAACCCTACAGGGCAGTTCTACTGTCTCCTATAGGGTCGCTAGGAGTCATAGAAGAGATCCCGCTAAACTGATACGCAATGAGCTTGTTCACAGCCTGGTCTCCCAGCAGCTCGCAAGTAGGGTGGACCTGCTGGCTGGAAGATGCTTCTGCTTTGAAGCAGGCTCATGAAGAGGTAGCAAAGGACAGACTTACTGGCTGTACCTCTTCTTCTGTCTGAAAGGGAAAAAGCAAAGTAACCGTTTTAATTCCAAGTTTAATTATACATACAATATATTTTTTTAAATTTTTTGGAAAATGACCTAAATGTGCAACAGTAGAGAAGTAAATAAGTTATAGAAATCATTGTATGTAATATATAAATGTATTATAAAGGAATATTTAATAATAAGGGGAAATGTTCATGATATAATAAGTGAAAAAGATCAGATAATAGTCCATTCAGCATGATCTTTGCTTTTTAAAGCACCTTGCTGTAGAGAAAAAAAACTGACCGACTGTACATTAAATGTAGGCCTAGGAATTTGAGTGACTTTTCTTTTCTTTTTTTCTTTATCCAAAAAAAAAAACCAAACCTGTTGCCATCGAGTCTATTCTAAAGGTTGTATAATAAGCATACCACTTTTAAAATAGAGACACTAGGAAATTAAATTTTTTTCATTATAAAATCATTTTTTGAAAGTATTTTGGAAGTTAAATTTAGTTTCTAAAATCCTGGCAGGTTAAACCAAACCCAGTTTTTCAGAGCTGAAAATAGACTCAGGGTCACAAAGTCAGAAGGTTCTTCCAGGAAATGTCATGAGATTTGTCTGTCACAAAATAGACAAAGGCTATTCTGACTTACCTGAGAGGCCCCCTCCTAGCCCTGTGTCTCAGATTTGAATGTTGGGCCGGCGATGTACTTCAGCAACCAGTTATCATGCATTAGGGAGCTCAGCTATTACTAGTCAGGCATTCTATTCAGTGAGGTCCCATTAGTATATGATACGTATAATGTGTCTGAGCCTAAAGAATATTCTTACGGTGAACTTCTTGTTCTTCGTTACAGTATATGAAACATTTTTGTTTTTCATTAAAGAAATGAGTCATTTGATATTTGTGTTGTTTTCATACAGCCGATGGAAAATGTCTGGTGTCGGTTGGCTTAGACGATTTTCACAGTATTGTGTTTTGGGACTGGAAGAAGGGAGAAAAGATGGCCACAACAAGGTAAGGAGCAGCCTGCCGATACCATGCTTCTATAAAGGTCAGTAGTGTTCACTTTGGGTGAGATTTCATCTTCTAACTCAGATGAAATTCGTACAGAAAGTTTCACCCCTAAGTGAAAACATCTTGCGGTATTTCATGGTGCCAAGCCTGACTTGGAGCACTTCATGTTTGTTGCGGGGAGCGGGAAAGTTCTGAGGTCCTTTCCAGACGGTGTCCATCACTTTGCCTTTAGTAATATATGTGGAATCTGTATCCAAGCTCTCTGGCCCACGATAGAACGGCGCTTCGCCCAGGCTCGCGCCTTGCCCATGGTTTTCCACTGCCGCAGCGTCTGGTGAAGGCTCGTCAATGTCACCGGAGTCAGGAGAACCATTTGTCGTGAGGCCACAGCATGCTGCAGAGGGGCCCCATCGTGTGCATCTGCCACTCGCTTCCAAAGCGGGCAAACCGTTCCCCTAATCTCGCGTCTTATAAATAGACTTTCCAAGACCAACGCTGTTTACAGACCACCTGTCCTCCCTTGCCCCAGCCGGCCTCCTGCTGAGTCAGCACTCAGTCTCGACATCACTTTCCACTCCTGCTTACAGTGAGCTTAGCTGTTTGCCCAACTGGGGTCAGAGGTCAAAATTTTTGGCAGCCAGGGCCCAGCAATACAATTTGTTGCCCAAAGCATGGTGTCTATTCACCTCCCTGCTAGTTCTTCCTATCTTGCAGTACAAAATCCGGTAAGCCACTAAAAGTTGATGGCTCTGAACTCCTTTTAAATGAACATTTCCCCACAATTTTAAATAGGAAAAAAAGAAATTTTGCGTGTGTCAGTTTGATTTAACGAATGAAGATCTGTACATTGCTGGAGGCTCTGAGGAAAAGCGGATGGAGCCTTAAGGACCCCAGCTGACCATCTTAGCGGAAAAGGATAAGCTTTCCTGATGACTGCTGTTGAGATGGAATTCTTGGCAGCAAATGGCAGCTCCTAAATCCGCCTGTCCACGTAGTTTTTCTTTGGCCTCTCCTCTAGAATCCCTCACTGTCGTACCACCCCCTCTAATCCTCAGATTCCATTCCTGATCAGCCTCTGCTTTCCCGTAGACTTTCAGTTGAGTATCTCTGACAGCACACCAGCTGCGTTTACAGATAATCCCGGGCAGAGCACATGTCTGCCTTTCAAAAGCAACAGGAATGCAGTTTCTTGCTGCAAAGCCCTCTGCAGCTGTGGGCCATCCAGTCACCCCCCAGAATGTAACAGAAATGGGAGAAAACTTTCTTCATATCAAAATGAGTAGGTATTTGATATGCTTGCTGGACAGTGTTGCTTCTTCTATTTAATTTAATTAACATAAAGCAACAACACCAACATGTTAGTAATACAATTTATATTTAGAATTTCCCCCAAACCTTACGTTCCAAAACAGGACACCTGCAGAATAGTCCCCAAGAGAGCATTTTTGCGATCGTGACATTAATCAAAGAGGAATGTCGAGGATTGTTAAAGTTCTTTGGAAGTACACTTGATTAAAAAATAATAAACAGGCAAATAAACGAATAAAATTCTATTTATGCCTTAAGATGACCGTGCTCAAGTAGACAGAAACTTTAAAAACAGGAGGATAAAAAGAAGTGATAAAGAAAAAGAGAAGCTACTCTACTAATTGGTACCTTCCGGGCTTCCAGGAGCCACCTCATTCCAGAGGGGCCTAGTTTACTCTCACAGAATGGCTGACTCAGCTGCTCTCCCCACTTCGCCTTTCTGTGTCGCAGACATTGCTAACACTGCAACTGTTGTTGTTAGTTGCCATTCAGTCGGCTTCCACTCACTAGCAAGGCTCAACAACAACCTGCTTCGGCAAGCTATGACCCCCGCATCTCCTCGTGGGTCACTGTCTGCAGTGACGCCAGCCCCCCAGGGCATGAGGATTGCCTGGGGGGACGGAGGCCTCGCCACTCTCCTGAGCACGGTCAGTGTCCGTGATGGCGTCACCGACGATGTGGCTAGTTCCCAGTGCTAATGCATGCCAACTGCACTCCACTCCACTCTTAAAAGCCCTTCCTTTGTGGAAATGTTTAAATGAACTCACCTTTTATCAGCTCCGAGAAGTTAAAAATTCAGCATTAGCACATAGAGCTCTTATCACAAGATCGCTGAGACCTGATCCAATCTATTTGAGCAATGTCTTTGCATCTTTGCTAATTTTCACAAATGATTTCAGTCGCCTCTATTACAAATGTATTTTCTAGCCTTTTCTCTTTCTGTCTAACTTGGATTGTGCGGATTTTAGTTTAATATGCAAGTAACCTAGTTAAAAACCAAGACCCACCTCTTAGAGCCCTAGTTAAATGGCATGACATCGGTGTCAGGCAGGGAAGAATAGTGACATCATTAATCAAGCTTCTTTAAGCCACTTTATTTGGGTTTGCATTTAGGTAACTGTCTTAGTTATCTATGGCTGCTGCAAGAGAAATACCACAAGTGGATGGCTTCAACAAACAAAAATTTATTCTCTTACGGTTTATGAGGCTAGAAGTCTGAATTCAGGGTGCCAGCTCCTGGGGAACGATTTCCCTCTCTGTTAGTTCTGGAGGAAGGTCCTTGTCATCAGTCTTCCCCTGGGTCTAGGAGCTTCTCATTACAGGGACCCTGGGTCCAAATGACGCCATCCACTCCCAGTGCTTCTTTCTTGGTGGTTTCAGGTCCCTCTCCTCTCTGCTAGCTTCTCTCTTTTATATCTCAAAAGACATTGACTCGAGATACAACCTAATCCTGTAGATTGAGTCCTGCCTCATTAACGTGACTGCCTCTAATCTTGCATCATTAACATCACAGAAGTTAGGATTTACAATACATAGGATAATCACATCAGATCACAAAATGGTGGACAACCACCCAATACTGGGAATCATTGCCTAGCCAAGTTGGTACACATTTTTAGGGGACACAATTCAATCCATAACAGTAGCCATGGGGAACAATGACTAATATTATTGTGTGCTTCAGCTCGGAAGTTTGAACAGGAGGAATCTTAGACAAAAAGTACAGTTATCAAGGTGCCTAACAGGGATACTCCAGTGTTACTCTGACATAGTAATACTACTCAACAGCTTAGGGACAAAATGTTGGCCCACTAATAGCAGGTATGTAGAACTTCAAGTATGCATTTCTGTATTGGCTGCATTGCTTGATTTATTTTAGGTTTAATGTATTTATATTAAGGAGCCCTCGTGGCATAGTGGTCAAGTTCTTGTCTGCTAACCAAAAGGTCGGTGGTTTGAACGCACCAGCTCCATGGGAGAAAAATGTGGCAGTCTGCTTCCATAAAGATTACAGCCTTGGAAACCCTATGGGTCAGTTCTACTCTGTCCTGTAGGTTCACTATTAGTTGCAATCAACTGGACAGCAATGGATTTGAGTTTTTTTGTATAGAGCATTTGTTGTTGTTATTGCTGTTAGGTGCCGTTGAGTGGGTTCCGACTCATAGTGACCCTATGTACAATAAAACGAAACACTGCCCGGTCCTGCACCATCCTCACAATCATTGTTATGCTTCAGCCCATGTTACAGCCACTGTCAATCCATCTCGTTGAGGGTCTTTCCTCAAAGAGCATTTAGTTCATATTATAGAATTTCCTGCAAAACCAAATCGGCACCTTTCATTTCTCATCTCCTTTTAAAAAGAAATATATATCTCTTTTAAAAAAAATAAAATTTATTATTCTTTTTTCTGTTTTCAAAATTATACATAATCATAATAAAAAATTAAAAAACACAGGAAAGAAAATCATCCATAATTCCACTACCGAGACATAGCTATGGTCAACATTTTAGTGTATATTCTTCTAGTATTTTATTCACATATGGGATTATATTATTCATACTGCTCTGTGACTGATTATTTTTTTCACTAACCAATGCATCATCTGACTCTCTTCTAATTTATGTTACCTGGCTTATTCTCTATATCCTTGTAAGCCATTTTAAATCTTTGTTTGGGAGAGATGGAGCCTAAATCAAACATTCATTACCAAAAAACAAACAAAACCCTTTGCCATCGAGTCACTTCTGACTTGTAGTGACGCTATAAGACAGAGTAGAACTGCCCCATGGGGTTCCAAGGAGCAGCTGGTGGATTCAGACTGCTGACCTTTTGGTTAGCAGCCAAGTTCTTAACCACTGCACCACATTATCTTCCTATTATGGGCTACCTCAAAAAAAAAAAAAAAAAAGGAGAAAACAAAATCACGCACAGGACTGGGCCTCTATGCAAATAGAAACATTCTGAATGTAAGGTTTGGAACCAAGTCAGCCAGTATGCCACCGCCCTAGGCTCCTAAAAGAGACCCATCTTCCCTTCTTCCCCTGTGCTTGCTGATAGGGCATAGGTGGCCTTACCTGCTCAAGTACTTCTGACCCAGCATATGAGGAATCGTCCAGTATTAGGGGAGCACAGAGTCATCTACTTTCTTATTCTTACTTTAGGACCTGAAACTCTGCCTTTTGTTTTTCTTACACGCGCGTGCACACACACACACACGAGTTATAGGCAACTTCCCTGCAAATTTAACAAGTGTCTAAAAGAAAAATAACCAAGGTATCCAATGAAATTTGTTCATTTAGATGTTGACATTAACCAAACATTTACAAGGTGTTGTGGATTGAGTTGTGTCCCCCAAAAATGTGTGTGAGCTTGGCTAGTCCATGATTTCCAGTATCCTGTGATTGTCCACCATTTTGTCATCTCATGTGATTTTCCTGTGTGTTATAAATCCTGCCTCTATGATGTTAATGAGGTGGGATTATTGGCAGTTATGTTAATGAGGCAGGAACAATCTACAAGATTAGACTGTGTCTTAAATCAATCTCTTTTGAGATATAAAAGAGAGAGGCAGGAGCAGAGAGACAGGGGGATCTCATATCATCAAGAAAGCAATGCCAGAAGCAGAGCGTGTCCTTTGGACCCGGGGTCCCTGTGCTGAGAAGCTCCTAGACCAGGGGAGGATTGATGACAAGGACCTTCCCCCAGAGTGGACGGAGATAGAAAGCCTTCCCCTGGAGCTGGCACCCTGAATTTGGACTTTTAGCCTACTAGGCTGTGACAGAATAAATTTATCTTTGTTAAAGCCATCTACTTGTGGTATTTCTGTTATAGCAGCACTAGACGTCTAAGACACATGGCATCATTAGCCACTTTAGAACTTTAGCCATAACAAAAACAACATTACTGTTTTTATGACACAAACAAATTAGATTGAAACTAAAAATTCCCTATAAAAGATTTTTTTCAACTATCTAAACGGCATTGTATAGACGTAAGCAAACAAAACAGTGTTCTCTTCTTTCTAGGAAATGTTATTTGTTGTATTTGTTCTCAATTTTCATTTTGTTTTTCTCTAGCCTTGTCTCTGTAAAATATATATTAATGATTTAGAATCTGTGGGGATTTTCCTTCAATCAAGAAATCTTTGGACACAATGTATTTTATGGTTATCTGGTTCATTCCTCCTCTTTGTGTTAAGCACAGTTTCTCCTTTATCTAAACCTTCTGCTTTCTGTACTTATTCTTCTATTCCCAGCGATGGATCTTGGCTTTAGTGCCCAAGCTCCACTTTGTACTTTAAACGAGAAGAGAAAGAAAGTACAAAAATCCATTCTCTCCCTGCCTCTCACTGTGGGGACCAAATTTGTGTAGCCACAATGGGTTCAGAGACACTCCATCCTGTTCTTTACTTTTCTTTTGACTTTTTGTTATGGAAATTTTCAAAGTTGCACAAAAGTGGAGGGAATGGTACAATGAATGCCTTTGTACCCATCACCCAGCTGAAAGAATTATCAACATCCTACAAATGGTACGAATCCCTCACCCCTCACTTTTTTATTTTCTTTTTAGCCCGTAGTGTATTTTAAAGCAAATTCAAAACATCATGTCACTTGCCTATACTTCATTAGTCATTTCTGAATGATAAAGGCACATTTTTTAAAAACCACCATGCCGTTATCGCAACTAACAAAAGCAATGGTAACTGCTTTCTATCGTCTGTTACCAGGTTTATAATATT
The DNA here is from genome assembly GCF_000243295.1 of Trichechus manatus latirostris. Classification (NCBI taxonomy): domain Eukaryota; kingdom Metazoa; phylum Chordata; class Mammalia; order Sirenia; family Trichechidae; genus Trichechus; species Trichechus manatus. Next base: position 7,183,049 of record NW_004443941.1, on the reverse strand, counting down.
TCTGATAGTTTCAAAGATGAGAATCGGTTTGTTCAAATCCGTATCCAAACAAGCCCCTTGCATTTTATTTGGTTGTTACATCTCTTAAGCCTCTTTTATTCTGTAGCAATTCCCCTCCCACTTTTTTGTGCCATGGATGTTCGACCTTTAGAATGTTCCATGTTTTGGACTTAACTGGTTACTTCCTTGAGGAGGCATTTCCTGCATTCCCCTTTCCTGTAAACTGATAGAGCCACAGGCTTTATTAGATTCGTGTTCAGTGTTTTTTTTAATCAGCTATATTGATAAATAATCTATAAACCACACAATTCACCCATTTAAAGTGTACAAATCACAATTCATTGGTTTTTAGTTATTTCCAAAGTTATGCAGCCATCACCACTGTCTAATTCCAGAACATTTCGTCATCCTAAAGAGAAACCCCTTACCCATTAAGAATCACTCGCCATTCTCCCTAACAACTTCTCTGACACCTGCAGCCGTAGACAACCACTAATCTACTTTCTGTCTCTGTAGATGTTCTTATTCCAGATACTTCACATAAATGGAATCGTACAATATGAGGTCCTTTGTGATTGACTTCTTTCATTCAGCATAGGTTTTCAAAGTTCATCCATGTTGTTGCGTGTATCAGTACTTAATTTCTTTTTATTGCCAAAAATAATCCTTTGCGTGGATATCCTTTTCTTAAAAAAAAAAAATCTGTTCATCAATTGATGGACATTTGGGTTATTTCCACTTTTTCTCTGTTATAAATATGCTGCTATTAACATTTGTGTACTACTAGGTTTTGTGTGGATATTTGTTTTCATTTTTCTTGGGTATATGCCTAAGAGTGAAGTTGCTGGCTTATACGGTAACCCTATGTTTAATACTCTGGGGAACTGCCAAACTATTTTCCACAGCAGCTGCACATTTTACATTCCCACCAGGAATGTATGAGGGTTCCAATTTCTACACGTGCTCACCAACACTTGTTATTGTCCATATTTTTTGTTATAGCCATCCAAGTGGGTGTGAGGGAATCCCTGGGTGGCACAAAGGGTTAAGCTCTCGGCTGATAACTGAAAGCTCGAGTCCACCAGAGACACCTTGGAAGAAAGCCTGGCAATCTACTTCCGAAAAATCAGCCATTGAAAACCCTGTGGAGCACAGTTCTACTCTGACACACATGGGGTCGCCATGAGTCAGAATCGACTCGACAGCAACTGGTCTTTTGGTCTAGTGGATGCCAAGCGGTATCTCTTTGTGGTTTTGCTTTGCATTTCCTTAGTGACTAATGTTGACCATTTTTTCATGTGCTTATTGGCCATCTATATACCTTCTTTGGAGAAACGTCTATTCAGATCCTTTGCCCATTTTTAAAATTGTGTTGTCTTTTTATTATTGAGTTGTAAGAATTCTTTATATATCCTAGATACAAGTCATTTATCAGATACATGATTTGCAAATATTTTCTCCACATTCGATTTTTTAGAGAAGAGTACTTGACAGGTACTTCCTGTTGCTTCACTTCGTGAGACACATAGTCAGTAGCATACCAGGTGGTGGGGGACAGTGGGAGCGTCATGTCCCAGATGCAAGCAATAAGGGTGTATTGTCTGTTGTTGTGTGGCATCTAACCGATTCCGACTCATAGCGACCCTCTAAGACAGAGTAGAATTGCCCCCATAGGGTATCCTGGGCTGTCATCTTTACAAGAACAGATCACCAGGTCCTTTCCAATTGCCAGCATTTTGGTTAGCAGCCCAGCGCTTTAACCATTATGCCACTAGGGTTCCTTGGATTGTCTGTAGAGAATTCAAAAACAATAATAAAACCAACTAAAAGTCAGTCTGCTTATTATTATTACCATGAGATGACAGTTCTAAACGAGGTCAGTGACAGAACTGCTCCCCAGCACCACCCCTGTGGTACACCACTGCACAAAATGTCTGCTTGTCCCACTCTTGGTGATACTGAGATGGACTGGTGGGTTCAGGTAGTGTCAGCCTGATCCTTCCATTATATAATGTGCCCCATCAGTGGTGATAGCATCCACTGACAACTGTGACCTCAAGCAGTTATTCAGTGAAAGGTTGAAACATAGTAATTTTCTATCATTCATTCTTCATGTTAGCTAGAATTCTTCTATAAGTAAGAATTTCTCCTCACGAACAATTTGGTTTCTCTAAAATACAACTCACACAGAATGTTGTCTTTTAAATATTAGGATTATTTGGTTTTTGTCTGTAACTTGCAAATATTTTCACTAGTTTGTTGTTTGAATTTGCTATGGCGTTTGTTATCATCATACAAAAGGTTTTTATTTTTATGTGGTCACTTTCATCAGTTTTTTCTTTTACTTCTTCAGGATTTTGAGTCACTGTTAGGAAGGTTTCCCCCATTCCCAGGTTAAAGGGAAATCACCTATAATTTCTTCCAATCTTGGGTGGCTTCATCCTTTACATTTAGACCTCTAAATGATTTGGAATTTATTCCACTATCTGTTATGAAGAAAGAAGCAGTTTTATCCCTTTTCCATGTAGCTATTCATTATCTCAGACATCGTTTACGTTGTTTCTTTTCCACCCTTGTTTTGATATTATGTCTTTATTATACACTACATTGTCTATATTCGTTTGGGTCTCTTTCTAGGCTTACTATTCTGCAACCGGTTTATCAGCCAGTTCATATACCAATGCCACACCGTTTTAATTTCGGAGCTTTGATAAATTGTTGTAACATCTAGGAAAGCTAGCACTCCCACTTTGCTCTTCTTTTTCAGAGTTTTCCTGGCCATTCCTGCTTATTTATTCTTCTATAAGAACTTTAAATTCAGGGCATCTAGATCCAGATTTTATACACCCAATGGTCTTTTTTACTGGAACCGAGTTGAATTTATAAGCTAAGTAAGGGAAAATTGACATCTTTATGATTGAGTCTTCCTATCCAAGAACATGAGATCTGTTTCTATTTATTTAACTCTGATTTTCTGTATTACAGATGTATTTTTTGTCTGTTTGTTTTCCTTACATATACTTTGAATATTTTATTGTTGGGTTCATGCCTTGGTATTTTTGTTGTCGTTACTAATAAACAGAGTCCTCTCTCCCATTATATCTTCTAGCTGCTTGTTTTATGTAAGAAGTTTATTGATTCTTTGTGTAAATTCTATATACTGGTACTTTATTAAATTGTTTTGTTTGTAGTAGTTTCTACCTTATTTTCTTCTGAACTTTCTGACTAATTTTACCTCTTCCATTTCAGCTTTTATGCCTTTAATATTTTTCATCTTGTCTAATTTCATTGGTTAATACATTCACTACAATGTTAAATAATAGTGGGAATAGTCTTCTTCCTGACTTTATTGGGAATGCCATTAAGTGAGAAACGGACTTTTGGGTTGATAACGTACACACATACACATGCACGCACGCACACACACACACACAGACAAACAAGCTCCCGGTCCAGCACTTTCTGTTTTTAAAGAGAGGGTGATAGCTGGAGCGCCAGCCTGTGTATAGTTGTTTTGGATGAATTTTGGTTTCTCAATGACAAGGAGTGAAGAGAAATATGAACATATAAGGGACAAATGTGAAGTATCCATTAATCCCTACTGTAATGAGTGTTGAGTGTTTTCTTTTTTCTAAATCATGAATGCCTGTTAGATTTTTGCCAAATACATTTTTCGCATCTGTGAAGATGATAATATGATTTTTCTCCTACATCTATTAATGTGATGAATTGTATTATTTGACTCCCTAATATTGAACCACTCTTGAATTTGGTCATAATGTATCATTTTTTAATGTGCTATTGAATTCTATTTGTTGACATTTTATTTTAAGAGTTTTGTATCTATATTCATTAGAGATATTAGTCTGTGGTGTTAGTTTTGTTAATTGCGTTTTTTTTTAACATAATGAAAATCGTGTCCTAAGATACCAGAGAAGACCATTAAGACCAGGAAATCCTTAGATGTGACAGGTCTTTAAAGCAGAAATTTCCGTGGCTCTGTGGAATGCCAGGTCCATAGCTCCTGGTCTACAATGAGTTCTCACTTTCATATTTTTCCTTCTGCTCCTCGGGTTATAAACTTAAAATTTCTGAATGCTGAAGTGCCTTGAATCCACAGATTACATCCTTTATCCCTCCATGGCCAGGGACCAGGGGCATCCATTTTCAGTGAGTACATTTCTAGCTGAAAATTAGTTTAACCTGAAGCAATCTTTTCCCCAGCAAGAATATCTCATTAGTATTATTGCAGTGTCCTCTACCTCCTTCCGTACAGGTCTGTGTACCCTCAGAATTACGCAGTCCTAGGATGGTGGCGTTGAGTTTATCTTATGAGACCTTCTGGTGCACTTTAAATATTTTATGAATTTGTTTAAATCACAATTAACTAGACTTTGGTAATAATATTAGGGTAAGAAGAAATATCTCAAACATGCAGAGAAAAGCCAAAGCTCATTATTTTAATATAGACTCTCATGTATATTTTAAATCATCTTATAACTTAGTTGTCCTGTTAGATGTGCTTGATGAAAGTGAAACCAAATGCATGCTTTTAAAACTCTTCAGCAGTGCTCCCATGCAAACTAGGATTTTTCCCCCCATTTGTCTCTTACAGAGGACATAAAGATAAGATATTCGTGATAAAGTGTAACCCACATCATGTTGACAAACTGGTCACAGTTGGGATGAAGCATATAAAATTCTGGCAACAAGCAGGTACTGTTGTTTGGGCTTGTCATTTATGTGGTCAGAGAGCTTTAGCCCAGGGGAAAGAAAATCTACCACCACTACCACTCCCCGTCTCTGCAATCTGAGATAAAAATCTGCCTCAAAGATATTTTCTCCCAAATTCACTTCGGACTGCTTAATGTCTAAGCTGTAAAATTAGGACATTCTATATGGTGCCATGCATTTTCGTCAATATCTAGAAAGCCTTGGAAAATGTTCTACTGTGAAAATAATCGTTTTTATATTTAGTTATCTGTCCTGAAAGCAGTGATTATGTTTGACTACTGAGCAGGAAATAATCACTTCGGTTGGATGAGCAAAATTTTCAATATTTTGAGGATTCTTTTTTTAACTTACTACTAGATTTAGCACATGAACTAAACTCTGACTCTTTGCATGCAGTAGGTGGTCAGTAAATACTTGGGGATTATAATGTTGGTAATAATGATGGGGAAATAAGCACGAGAAAGCGTGGAAGTGTATCTATTCTTCTCACTAATAAGCCAGACTTATTGCAATTGTTTCTGAATTCTTAGCAGCTTTGGTACCAAGCCCAGCATACGCTGGACAAAACATGAACAAGCTACCATTCAAGTGCTTTCTGTTTTTAAAGAAGGGATAATGGCACCCGGCATGTCGGGAGGGCCAGCCAGTGTGCACCCGCTGTGTATACGTGTGTATACCTGTCTTGAGTGAATCTGGGTTCTCAACAACAGTCAGGGAGAGCAGGGAAATATGAGCACCAAAGGGACAAATGTGATGGTTTATCCCAGTATACTTCCTTCTCCTACCCAGTGACTCACTTGTCTCACCCCAAAATTGTTGTGATAAAAATTGAGGCAGAACATGTGTAACATGTGCATTTACAGTCAATACTGTTTCACTTATTGTTTACAAAGCACATGTTTTTATTTACATATCAAAGACTGTAAGAAATGATGACATAATAAGGTTAACAGCCTGATATCAAGACACAAACAAAATGTCTCCTTTAGGTTTGTTTCATTCCCTTTGTTTCATTCCACCTCCCCTGGGTATTTTAGAGAGCGTTTTTGGTATATTCCTGACTGAATCTTAAGTATGACAAGTCCAGGTGATTCAATTATGGTTCCCTCTGGCTTCATTCTGTTGATCAGAGTATGTGTAGCCTTTCCCAGCTCCCCCAGGCACGAAGTCCCTCTCTCCTCTGGCTGGCACAGGACATTCGAGGAACTTCCTTTAGACACGTGTAGCATCGGACTGTGATGGATATCTAGCCCTCTCCCCATCCAGACCCTACGTTCCTTGAAGGCAGGAACCAGAAACTTGTTCTTTTCATCTTTCTATCTAGCATTGGAAGTCCTGGTGGCACAGTGGTTAAGAGCTGGGCTGCTAACCAAAATGTCGGCAGTTTGAATCCACCAGCTGCTCCTTGGAAACTCTATGGGGCAGTTCTACTCTGTCTTATGTGGTCGCTAGGAGCTGGAATAGACTCGATAGCAATGGGTTTCTTTTTTTTTTTTTTCAATCTAGCATTGAGCACTGTGCCTGCCACAAAGTAGGGATTGAATAAACGCTGACTGAATGATAAATGAGAAGCCCTGTTAATATTTTTGTTTATATTTTCTGCCATTTTTACACATCTTCATGTACACACATAATGTAGACACAGTGGGTTTTACACTGAAGCTAGTCATTCTCCATGCCCATGGAAGATGTCAGTGTTCTAAAAAAGTATTAAATAAATACTCTTGGTCCACTCCAGGTGGGGGCTTTACCTCTAAAAGAGGAATTTTTGGAAGCGTCGGAAAATTGGAAACAATGATGTGTGTTTCTTATGGGCGAATGGAAGATCTAGTGTTCTCAGGAGCAGCTACTGGAGATATTTTCATTTGGAAAGATAACCTACTGCTGAAGACAGTGAAAGCCCACGACGGGCCTGTGTTTGCTATGTATGCACTGGATAAGGTATGGCATACTCTTCAGAATTCATTTCCCTCAACAATTTTTTAAATTATAAGGTTGTCTTAGGAGGGCACACCTAGCAGGTGCCTGCATCTAGAAAAAGGAATTCTTTGGATTAGGAAGTAGTTGTCATGAACCTCCAGTCGAGACAAGAAGGGGACGAACACACGCGTTCTTACATTTCCTGGTTCATTTATAATTGTTTCTCTACGTGCCACATCTCTCTGCTTTTTCACGTTTGCTCTTCCCGGCGCTCACTCCTGTGTGGATAAACGTAGACACACGGTAGCAGATAGAGTCCCGGGAAATAGTCCAGCATTGCCTTCCTCCTCGGAGCACGAGGAGCAGAGACCTGGAAGTACCGAGTTGTTAGATTATTGTCCCACACGTTGGTTTGGCAGAATCTCTGTCCATAACCCGTGTGCTCTGTGTAGACAGAGGCAATGCTAGCAAGCGTGTTAGAGCAAAGTCTGTTCACTGGCTGCTATTTCCACTCAAGCTCCTATTTGTCTCGGTCTGTCCAGCTACTCACCTGCCTTCCAGTGTGTCTTTACAAAGATGCACTCACCTTCAGTGCTATTAAAAACGCTTTCTTCAGCCAAGTCACCAGTAAATACCAGTATTTTGTTCACTACTAGCTTGTTGGTACGTCTGTTCTCTCTGACCTCCAGTCTGAGCCATCCAGCACACCTAGCTTAGCCAAGCCTCACTTTTGGCTTACCTGTCCCAGGTAATGCTTTGACCCCACCACAAAAGTGGCTTCTTCTTAGATGGACAACTGTAATGACTACTTTGGTGTTTAAGCTGTTTTCTATCTACAGATTTTTTTTGAGGTGGGGGAGTTGTGGGAAGGAGAGTAAATTGCAACTGTTGGAAAAGACTGAAGCAAAATGCAAAGTTCTGCAGGCTCTGTTTAAACTCAGTTTTATCGCTTGGTAAGTTAAGCTGCAAAATCTTAGCAAAAGACAAGGATATGATATAAGACACAGCATTTAAATTTAATTTGGAGACTGAATCTCCCTGGGTGCAATTTCTATTATAAGAATAAGGACATTTAATATAATAAACTTCAAAATATTATATCCTTATGGACTTCAGAGAACTGCATTAAATTAAAAGTTTCTGTGAAAATGGAATGAAGTGGAAATGGAAGTGCTCAGGATTTTTCTTTAAAAAAGACTCTCCTGAATAAGTACAGTTTGTACGTACGTAAGTTGCCGTAAAGGAAAACTAGTAAAGCCAAGAAATCATAAACCTAGAACAAGAATAAAGATCATTGTTGAGTAAAAAATATATATATACATATATATATATAAAGCTTTTTATTTTCCAGGTTTTGTAGAAATTAATCTATATTTTAATTGTTGTGGACATTGGTGGCTATTGAAGAAAATAGTAAGATAGTTTCATTATATGAAGTATCTAAGTTAATCTTAATAAATACTCATGTTTCCCCTGGGAATAACTATAAATATTTAAAAGTGATCTTTAATTGTGGTGTTAATTCAGATCCATTTGGTAGGAACACATGAGATAACAGAAACTCTGCCAGGCTTTAGTACTCAGAGATGAGTGGGGCTGGCCTTGTCCTGTAGGAACTCACATCCTAGTTGAGGGGCTTGGACATGCAGACAACCACCCAAGAGCCAGTGTGCCAAGTGCCAACCAACACTCTGAGGAAAGTACAATGGATGCACAATGAGAATGCTCCTGGTCCTGTAAGAGAAGTGGGGCAGGAATGCTTGTCACCATATTTTTGAGTCTCATACACTTGGGAAGAAAACAGACACAAAACTGCCTCACCCAAGGGGGAATCATGTTGGGATCAGGTGGGCCATTGTGATGTGTACGTAACACTTCCCATTTGTGCCTTCACAGGGTTTTGTAACAGGTGGAAAGGATGGAATTGTGGAGCTCTGGGATGATATGTTTGAGAGATGCTTGAAGACTTACGCCATTAAAAGAGCAGCATTGTCAACTAGCTCAAAAGGTGCCGTTCTGGAATATGCAATAGAAATATTTCTGTTCACAGCAGTGGAGAAAGTAGCACTAAAATTCTTGGGAAACCCTTTCCAAATCAAGTCTCTTTCTTCCTTCTACATTTAGAGCTCCTGGCCCCTGGTAGAAATGGCAAGGATGATTGCCTAGTACCTAGTACTTTGGAACTATAAAAACCAAATTTATACCAAGAGTCATGGTCTTTATTTTTCACTCTATTAAATACAATTTTCCCCCCTCAGGCTTGCTTTTGGAAGACAACCCTTCAATTCGTGCCATCAGTTTGGGACATGGACATATCCTGGTGGGAACAAAAAATGGAGAGATCCTGGAAATTGATAAGAGTGGCCCAATGACTCTGCTGGTTCAGGTACCACGTTTGTACATAGTCTAAGCCATGGTTCACATCAGAGCTGGGACTAGGGAGAGACAAGGGAGGTGCTTGGGGTGCAGAATTTAAAGAGACACTCACATTCAGGGTCATGCAATGCTGTATTAGTTACCTGTTGCTGTGTGACAGATTGTGAACTCTTGCCTCAAAATTACAAAGAGCAATAAGATTGCTTGTAACACTAGGATGAGGACTGTACTATCTAAGATGAGGACTCTGCTGTCCAATCCGATTGGGTCATCCACATAAGACCCCTACATAGTGTTGGCAATTAAAAGCCATTATTATTATTTATAGAAGGCAAACTGAACAACAGGAGCAGATTTGGGGTGAACTGGTCCCCTCCATGCCTACGAGTACCTCACTTAGCATTGTAGGAGAGGAACCCACTTATGTCTGAAAGGGGACCCGCTTACCCTTCCCAAATTACCCATGGCCATTGCTGTGTCACTGGGCAGGCACGCTATGGATCGGGTGTCAGCAGGTGTGTGTGTCTCTCAGCAGGTGTGCCATCAGCTCATGTCAGGTGCAGCGTAGCCGTGTTTGTTCTCTCTCTTTCTCTGCCTCTCTTTGTGGCATTTCTTGGCTGGGTCTGGCCCCTGTACTTACTAATCCAGCTCTCAGCCAGCAGCTTTGGGACAACCCTGGGCTAGTGTCAGGGTTAGGCTGGCATCACAGCAGCTCTCGAGGCAAAACTGTTTTACGGACAACCCCTGTCAGTGTTTGCAATCAACTTCTTGACTCTTAGGACTGGCCCCCTCTCGGCCTTAGGGTTACAGCTCTCAGCACCTCAGGACCATCTGCCACTGCCAAAGGCAGGCCAGCTCAGGCCCCCATGCTGCCGCTTGCTCCGCTCGGTCCAGACTGCAGCTATTTCCCCTTTACAGGGCTCCCAGCTCCGTTGGCGACCTCCTGCCCAGAGATGCCCAGTTCTACTCCATGGGCTGAATGTGTCCATCACTGTTGTCTTCTCCGTGGGCTGACTCGCCCATCACCACTGTCTGCTGGTCTCGTGGTTCCCGCCACTCACACCACTTCCGCCATTTCTCTGCTGCTTGGTTCTGCTGTGCTTGCCGCCATTTCTCTTGGTCTTCAGTGTTACCAGCTCATTATAGTCCCTTCACTCAGATCTAGGAGATTCACAGCACAGGGACCTTGGGTCCAAAGGATGTGCTTCTTTCCAGGCTCTTATTGATTATGAGGTCTCCCAAAAAAACCTCTGTGACATTGACCACTTAAATAGTAAAACTCCTTGTCATTTCAGAGCATGGTTTTTGTAAACCGACCAATCCCTTGGATGGATCATAAACTGACCAATCCTATTAGGTGGATTTGCAAGCCACTTATGCAGATAGTAAACCGACCGACCAATCCCCTGCAAGCCACTTATGCAGATAGTAAACTAACCAATCCCCTGCAAGCCGTGTATGTGAATAGTGAACCAACCAATCTCTTGCAAGATTGTAGCCTGACCAGTCATTCTGGGAGAATTACAAACCCAGGGCCAGATACGCCACATGAGAGAAACCCCATTGCACCATATATTGCCACAGACTTAGCAGCCTAAAACAACACACAGTTATCTCGCAGTTGGTGTTGGTCAGGAACCTGGGCACAGAGCTCTACAAGGCTGTAATCAAGGTGTTGGCCAGGGCTGTGGTCTCAGCTGAGGCTCAGCTGATAAACGATCTGCATCCAAGATCACACAGGTTGTTGGCAGAATTCAGTTCTTTGCAGTTGTAGGACTAAGGGCTTCCATTTCTTGCTGCTGTCAGCCAGAGGCCACCCTGAGCTCCTTGGTGCTGCCCACAGTTCCTTGTCACATGGGGTTCCCCAACGTGGCCCTTGCTTCCTCAAAGCCAGCAAGGGAGAGAAAAAATGGACAACACAGTCTTATGTAACATAATCATGTTACCACATATACTTAGTCATGTACGTGCGGACACCTTTGTACTGCTTTATTTGTTAGAAACAGGTCACAGGTCATGCCACACTCACAGGCATGAACACCAGGAGGATCATGAGGGTCACCTCGTCTGTCCACCACAGTCTTCTCTGTGGCCCCCAGTGATTTACCACATGCAAAATGCGTCCCCTCCTCCCACGTCCCCAAGAGCCTCATCCCATTACAGCATCTTCTCAAAGTTCACATCTCATCATCTAAATTAGATCCAGGTTGCTGAGGCTCCTTGAGCATGCTTTCAGTCTGTCAGACTAAAAGGACAAGTTGTCGGCTCCCCACACAGCAAATCCACAGGTGCTGGCATGAGCTTGAGAGTGAGTGCCCTCAGAGACTGTGCCTCACTCTAGCCTCAGCCTTGATTCACATGAACACATTCCAGCCTCCCTACCCTTCCTCCGAGTGAGTGCCCTGAGACTGTGCCTCACTCTAGCCTCGGCCTTGATTGACAAACACATCCCAGCCTCCCTACCCTCCCTCCCTGAAGAGTAAAGCCGACATCAACAGACCCCTCCAAGAGCAAAGAAGTCATCCGTTGTCACCCAAGGAGGTGGTAATATGTGGAAGTGCGTAGATAGTCTTGCCCAATCTGGTGACGGGTAGATCTTACTTGTACAGGTAAGACGGCATGGTGAGGAGTAAGGGTGTGTGTTCAGAAGTTAGAATAATAAAAATATGCATACATTATACGAACTTTAGGACATTTGCAGGGCCATGGCGGAGCTTCACCTCCTTCCACTGACCCAATTCATGCCCGCAGCCTTGCTGTATTAGGGATGAACCCCCAAATCCCATGGAGTGGGCCCCTCTGTTGCCACACCTGGGAACAGGTCTGCACACACATTATGACTCAGCACGCTACAAAGTTTTTAAGGTGCATGTGCCCAAGCATCACCTTGGGTATCCTACATCAGAATCTGTGTTTTAAAAAAATTCTGTGTTAAAATCAAAACTCAGAAGCTCTGTAGCCGATTCTGCCAGGCAGCCATGATTGAGAACCATGGCATAGATGGCCCTTGAGGTGGACCTTCTTCGTTCTCCAGCTGCTCCTGCTTTCTTTGTCTCCTCATTTTTTTCTGGCCATAACTTCTTACTTCCTTTATTGAAAAGTAAATGCTGCTTTCTGTTTAATCTCCAAATGTTT
>NW_004443941.1:7034273-7170784 GCF_000243295.1 Trichechus manatus latirostris | reverse complement strand
TTTTTTTCTGGCCATAACTTCTTACTTCCTTTATTGAAAAGTAAATGCTGCTTTCTGTTTAATCTCCAAATGTTTAAGAGTTTAAATTGTTTCCATGCATGCTTTAATGCTAAATGTTTTGTAAGACTCAAACTGCAATATGATTTAAGTTATACTATAAGATTTCTATGAAAAGCAGATGGAAGGAATACACAAAGTCACTGTACCAAAAAGAATTGGTCGACATTCAACCATTTCAGGAGGCAGCATGTGATCAAGAACCGTCGGTACTCAAGGAAGAAGTCCAAGCTGCACTGAAGGCACTGGCGAAAAACAAGCCTGCAGGAACTGACAGAATACCAACTGAGATGTTTCAGCAAACGGCGGGTTGACACCTGACCGGTTTTCTGACCAAGACCCTGGAGTGGTGGCTTCTGAAGAGAATAGAAAACTAGCGATATATTGTGCCCCCAAATCCAATAAATTCAAAAACAAAGTCAACACTATTTGGCCCCTCATTATCTCAGATACTTGGATGTCAGCTGTATTTGGAACTTTCTATCTTCTGCCAAATTATTGTTTTGCTCAAACAGCTTCCCAGTTAAACCTGAATCATCCGGTTTCTCCTTGGAAAGCCACCTGTTCCACAAAGTGTTCCAGCTACAAACACCTTTCATATGCCTACACATGAACTTCGTTTTTGCTTTACTAAGCAAAGCCTTTTTATAATTAGCCATTAAAAGCAGAAATTCATAAACAATTGCTCTGGTCTGTTTTATTGCTTTACAGCACCAATCTGTTATTTACATGGCTTTATCGAGTGATGAGTTATGTGAGTCTGACTCATTTTCTCCCTGTTAAGTGTTCATTTTTTTAACAAATATGGTTTTATCTCAGTTATTCAAACCAGTTAAGTGTGTTTATGATAAGATATAGTTATGAGAAGCTGTTCCAATGAAGATTAAGCACGTTTCAATTTTCTGATGTTCACTGTTGGCACACGGATAGACCAAATTGTGAACAAATGTTGAGCCTGAACTGCACCCAGGACACTTGAAGTGAAAATTTACCTCTCTTTACTTCTTCTCTGTCAAATGCTATGCCTTCAAAGTAGTAAAATAGCATTAAATTGACGAGAATATTGCTGTCCAATTCTGCTGACAAATATAGGTGATGCCTACATCTTTCCAATGTGGCTATATTGAAGGAAGTAACTTGTGTCATTGTGCTAAGCTGTTTTCCTAGGCGGTGGGTGTATACTGTGTCAGATAACAGGATAAAACGAGGGCATTTCACTGTTCACCCAGGTGTTTTCAAATCATACCATGTTTGGCATCATCTAAACAAAACCACTAAGCAATGAGTCCATGTTTCGCTCTCCCAGTGAATGTTTTAGCATCACGTCGGCCCAGCTGTAGCTTCAAGTTCAAATGAAAAATTATTCAGTGTAATTGTTAGGGCTCAAGGCAGCCCAAGCTGTGTTTATTCAGATTTGAACCTGCCTGGGATACTCTGAGGCTGAATAGCAGCACCAGGCTGGAGAAGGGCTAGCCAAGAAGCATGAAACGAGCTTATGTCAGCCCATTTCCTCTCCCCCAGGGACACATGGAAGGAGAAGTGTGGGGGCTGGCAGCTCACCCTCTCCTGCCCATCTGTGCTACAGTGAGCGATGATAAAACGCTCCGGATCTGGGAACTGTCCTCCCAGCACCGCATGCTGGCAGTGCGCAAGCTCAAAAAAGGTAAATGGCATCCTCTCGCACATCTGCAAAAAGTACTTACGAACAGCAGAATGTGTTGGGTTCACACATTCATTCAATTAATAGTTATTGATGCACCTGTTATATGCCAGAAACTACACCAGGCAGTGGGAATTCAATGTGTGTTGCTAGAGAGTTATTCCAGAAGGACGGCTTGATCCAAGGAGCACCAGCTCTATTGTTCGTTTCATTTTTCTTGCACTACACAGACATTTGCCACCTGGGGGCAATATGTCCTTCCTCTTCTCATTGAGAGCTGTGGGAGTTAGCTGAAACGCATGAGTTTGTAAAGAATGCTGTTTATCTTTATGTCTGACAGTCTCCAGAACTTATTTTATTACTGAAAATCAAAGATCAGCTATGTAGAGACAAAATAATATTTAATATCAAGCAGTGAGTAACACCTATATGCACTGGAACACCTGTCTGCTCTAAGAGGTATACTCAGAAGCACAAATTCAGCAAATTTACCGAGTAGCTTCGATGGGTCAGCCACTAGGGATACCAAGATGAATTGAGTAGTCTCATCTCTAGTGTCAGAGATGGACAAGATTTGAGCAGAATCCCAGCAACAGATGGCCGTTCAAATTGGCAGTCTGAGGAGAGTCTGAAATAGGGACTGTTTTATAAAGGGGTGGGTGGGGTGTAGGGAAATGACCAAGGATAGTGCAGCACCATGCAGCTAGTGACAGTGGGTACTGTTACCAGCCCTGGGCCTGAAGAGACAAGAAGAGGAGGTACCTGCAGGGATCGTGGAAGTGAGAGCTGTGTGAGACAGCAGCCTGACAGGAGACGTGCCCTTCAGCAGACAGCCACCCTGCAGGGAGGTCACTGGGGGAAGAAATGCCCCAACCTCTCTGTCTTCCTTCCTCCCTCATCCCTGCCCGTACTCCCCTTTGGCCAAACCCAACCAGAAGCGAGAAGCTCGAGGGCAAGGAAGCCCATTGATACCTTCGATGCAGACCAGCCTCTGGCAGAGGGCTGGGTGCAGAAGGGTGGAGAATGGCTGTGGAGAGACAAACGACATCAGGCACAAACAAGGTACTACGGTGGCCCGGAGAAGGCCTACACCCAGGGACAGATTCATCAGGAGGTAACATGAGAAGGAAGGTTCAAGGATCCATAAAAGTTCTTAAGATAGGAAAGGATGAGCTTGGGATGTGGCCCGGGAATATTTGTGCTGAGTAGTTTTACAGGTAGAAGGATGTAGAGCTTATTATAGGGGGATAAAATGAAAAAAGGTGCCGTGACAGTAGTAACAATGATGGTGGTTAATATTGCTACCGCAATAACTGTACCACCATGTCACGGTTAAGTCTGCATGAGACCCAGTGAGTAAGGTTGTTATTATTACCGCTCACAGATTGGGAAACTGAGGCACTGAGAATTTAAGTAGATTGCCTGAAGTCGCACAACTAGTAAGTGGTGGAACTGAATTCAAACCCAGACAGCGTGGCTTCAGAGAGCCCAACTATGGTTACTGTGTGACGCTGCTTCCCTCTGCATTTTCTTTTCCTTACACCACACTTCCGGGCCTTGGTAAGCGGAGGAGCTAGGATTCCAACCCAGGTCTGACTTCATAGCTCATGCTCTCAACCACTACAGGACTGAATCATTGGGCCAGTAGTTTATACTGGGGAAATGACAGACCAAGTCTTCACTGTGAGGGACTTGAGTATCGCCCAATGGACTTTATTCCGTAGATTAAAAATGAGAACTGTTGACGTATCTTAGCTAGGATAACCATTCATCTCAGTTTATGCCTGTTATCATGGTGTAATTATCAATAGTCCTCCCTTTTACTCTCAGAAGTGTCCTGGTTTGGACAATAAATTATATGGTTACTCTAATCTCGATAACGCTCCTCAGGGGCAGTCTTGCCTTTTTATTCTCTCAGCACTAGCACTGTGCTGACTTATGATGGCTAAATAAGTGTTTGCCGAGTGAATGAAGGAAGGAAGATGCAATTTAGATAATCCAATTTAAAGTTAACCAAAAAAACGACAACAAACCCATTGCCATTGAGTCGATTTCTACCCATAGAGACCCTATAAAACAGAGTAGAACTGCCCCATAGGATTTCCAAGGAGCAGTTGGTGGATTCAAACTGCTGGCCTTTTGGTTAGCAGCCAAGCTCTTAACCACCGCTCCACCAGGGCTCCAATTTAAAGTTACTGATATGAAAGTAGCTTTCTGCGTACCATGAACACTATAGAGGGATTTGTAAGGGAGATCAGTGGTTTGAAATGTCCGCATTACTGTCCCATCCCTGGGCTGTGCTTACTAATGTCTTGCAATAAGAGAATGGGGGAGTGGGGTGGAGGCATATTTTTAAATGAAATTCTTATTAAACATTCCCCCACAAAGTCTATATACTCTCACACAGAAATGTCCCCCATGACCCTACAAAGCAATGGAAATCACCACTCATGAGCCCAATGCAGCCATGAGAGGATGGTGTTCATATCCCATCCTCTCCATGACAGAAGAGACAGGAACAAGATCTTTCACACCAGAATTATGCATCATAATCCATGGATTTCAGGATTGGATGTCTAACAGTAGAACTGCTAAGTTCTCTCGAGCAAGTTTTCTGTGTAAGGCATGATACCCAAAAACTGGTTTCTGGAGATTATATTACACAGCTCACCTTCTTAAAGGTCACCTCTTTTCTTGATGGCAAAGATACAGGTGTGTTACTCCTTCACTCCTTTCCTCCATTCATTCCACCTGTCTTCTGAAAACCCCAGGTATTCAGATACTAAAAAAATTGAATGGACAAGCCACATAAAAATTGAAAATGTATTTTTGACATTATGATCATTTTCCTTGGATTTGGGGAGAAGAGATGTTTCAATTATGAAGCTTTAGTTCTGCTCACAAATGTAGTGGTAAATTAAAACCACAGTTACATGTACACGCACAGTGCACATATGATAATCTCTCACTCTCTCTATTTAGTTTGCTTGACTTGAAGGCCTGGGTGGTAACAATGTTCCTTGGGGACTCTTTGTAGGTGGAAGATGCTGTGCCTTCTCCCCTGATGGGAAAGCCTTAGCAGTTGGTTTGAACGATGGGAGTTTCCTGGTCGTAAATGCTGACACTGTGGAAGACATGGTCTCCTTCCATCACAGAAAAGAAATGATCTCTGATATTAAATTTTCAAAAGGTGAAGATGACAGCGCCTGCTTTTTAAAATACCACAGTCTTGGAATATTAAAAATTACAAGAGTGGACTATTTTAAATGTTTCCTTGACCTTTTCCCGATTTTAAAAGGCCAAGTTCCTGGAAGTAAATTACCATATGCAAAGTTTGGGTGGTAACTGCACATTTTTCTTTGTAGATACAGGAAAATACCTGGCCGTGGCCTCCCACGATAACTTCGTGGATATTTACAATGTCCTCACAAGCAAAAGGGTTGGCATCTGTAGAGGCGCTTCAAGTTATATCACACATATCGACTGGGACTCTAGAGGTAGAGTATATTGTGACTTTTTAAATCTAATTTCTGTTTTTTAAAAAAATCTATGTCAATTTATATGCTGTTTCCAGAGAGATTGAAAGTTGAGCTTTAGAAAAATAGGGGGAAAACCCCATGACAAAATGATCATGGCCGTAATTTTACAACCCAGAGACAACTGCTGTTAATATTTTAAGTGTTTTTCCATCCTTTACTGGTATTATGATTCGTTCAAGCCATTGGATTTTTAAGACTGTTGGGGCTATCTGATGCCTTCGGCCACCATCGGAGCCTCACCTGTCTCCTCCTAACAGCTCCCCTTTTTCCTACCCAAGCTCCGCCCCCTGGAGAACCCTCCAAGAAGCCTTAAGCAGACAGAGGTCAATAGCTCCCTTCAGCTCACCTAGAGTTTCTCTGCTCTCCAGAACTCCCTACCCCTCCCTCCTCCAGGTCATGCCCACAAATGCCGCAGGGATTGGTCTATTTATTAGTTTAAAAAAATCTAGCTTCTACCGTGGGCAAAGTCTTAAGCCAGGAAATGTGGAGGACACAGAAATGAGTAGAACAGAGTTCTTGCTCTCCACGGAGTTTATGATTTAGTGAGGGAGACATACTCGTACTTACATAATATGAGGGCACACACTGGGTAAGGCATGGGGGCATGAACTGGGGAGTCAGAGGGACCAGCTGAGCGTGGGCCAGGGTGGAGCATCAGTGCTATAGGGTGGGTCCCTTTTTTTTTTTTAATTGTGGTAAGAGATATATACTATAAAATTGACCTTTTTAACCACTTTAAGTGTGAGCTTCAGTGACATTAATTATATTCACAATGTTGTGCAATTGTCATGCTATTGATTTCCAAAACTTTTTCATCATCCCAAACCCATTATCGTTTGTTCTGTACCCAATAAACCAACCCCCTCCCCCCAGCCCTGGTAACCACTAATCTACTTTTGTCTCTATGCATTTTCTATTCTAGATATTTCATAGAAGTGGACCATACAACATTTGTCTTTTTATGTCTGACTCTTTTCACTCAGCATAATGCTTTCAAGGTTCATCCGTATTTATACCATGTACCAGACATTATTTCTTTTTAGGGCTGAATAATATGCCATTGTAGGAATAGATCACCTTTTCTTTATCCATTCTTCTGTTGTTGGACACTAGCGTTGTTTCCACCTTTCAGCTATTGTGAGTAATGCTGCAGTGAACATTGGCGTACAGGTATCTGTTTGAATCCTTGCTTTCAAGTCTCTTGGGTATATACTAGGAGTGGAATTGCTGGGTCTAACGGTAATTCTGGAAACCCTGGTGGCGTAGTGGTTAAGTGCTACGGCTGCTAACCAAAAGGTCAGCAGTTCAAATCCACCAGGCTCTCCTTGGAAACTCTATGGGTCAGTTCTACTCTGTCCTATAGGGTTGCTATGAGTTGGAATCAACTAAAAGGCAACGGGTTTTATGGTAATTCTGTGTTTAACTTTTTGAGGAACTGCCAGTGTTTTCCACAGCGGCTGCGCCGTTTTACAGTCCCACGAGAATGCACCTCCGTATCCTTGCCAACATGTGATAGTTTCCATTTTTATGATTATAGCCATCTGAGAGGGGATGAAGTGATATCTCGTTGTGCTTTTGATTTGCATTTCCCTACTAACTAACAACCTGGAGCACTTTTTCGTGTGTTTATTGGCCGTTTGTATATCTTCTTCGGAGAAATGTCTTTTCTAGTCCTGTGCCATTTTTTAAATTAGATTGTCTTTTTGTTGTTAAGTTGTAGGAGTTCTTTATGTATTTTGGATATTAAATCCTTATCAAATATATGAATCCCAAGTATTTTCTCCCATTCTGTAGATTGTCTCTTCGCTTTGTTTATAAAGTTCTTTGATGCACAAAAGTTTTCCATTTTGATGAAGTCCAGTTTATTTGTTTTTTCTTTTGTTGCTCTTGCTTTTGGTGTCATCCAATGGGTCACTTTTAAATCCTATCCCAGGGACTTGGCTGACATTAGAGTCTGGAGCGGGCATTTAGAGATGGGCAGAGTCCCAACTTTCAAGAAGGTTTAGTCCACTGTGATAGAAAACCACTAAGCCAAACGGGTGCTCTAAAGAGAAAGTTCCCTGGGGAATCAGGGAACCTTCATAGAAGGAGTGACCTTTGAGATGGATCTTGAAAGATGAGCAAAAATTCGCCAGATGGAGAAGGCTAGGAAAAGCATTCCAGGCAAAGGGAACATGGTGTGTGCAGAGACGAGGAGGGAAGAACATGGAGTGATTAAGAAACAGTGATTAATGCTGGGTGGCTGAGGGTGTGTAAGGAAGTGAAAGTGGAGAGGTACTTGTGTGTCGTGCTAGCAATCACAACTGAACTTTACCCTGTAGACATTACCTAATTCTCAGGGAATTGGAGTGGGGTGTCCCCCACCACTTTGGGGAGGGTGAATGAGCCTGGAGTTGGGGAGCAGCTAAAATAAACCAGGAGAAAGAGAGATGGTAAAGGCTTCGACCGAAAAGAGGTTATTTCAGAGATGCCAGAATATTTTGTTTCAAGTATTTCTCAAAGTAGTGGGTGTAGAATGGGGCTTGGTAATCCTCCCACCAGGTGAGTGTATAGTTGCTGTACTTGCTGCCCTGGAGTTTGTACTTCACTAAGCTTTACAACCTGCAGGGGTTTTATAGAGTGCACTAGACGAGAAGAAGGCGTGTGACTGATTGTAAGAGGTACAAATCTAAACAAGGGCAAAGGGAGATCAGATAAGTTCCTCTCACCTTCATGTCAGGGCAGTGCTGGACACAGGCCCAGAGCGTAGGTCAACACTTGTGACTGGGCCAGACACCAGTGCCTGAGGATTATCTGGGAGCCGGGGAGGCCAAGAGGGGGGGAGTGGAAGCAGCTGCTTGTCGTACTCCGTCTTTTATATTATTCTCTGCTTTATTGTTTAAAAAAAAAAAAAGCAATGATTTTCCCCTCTCTATTCTCTCGCTAACATCCCTAGATCTGCCCTCTCGAGAGGCAGATTTAGAGCAGTCAGGCCAGCCTTATGCATAGGTACAGTGGAGGAAGGCGACTTTTATTTAGAATCCACCTAACACACATAATACCTGAGACAAAACATGAAATCCCGCCATTACAGTGGCTGGTAGGGGTTAAAACCCATTATCATTTTCACATTAAGAAGTGAAGGACCAAGAGAAAATGGGACATATAATGGGTGCGTTTTGAGTGGAGGAGTTGTTTTATTCTGCAAATGTGTAGGCCCTGTGTGGGGTGCTAGGGATAGACAGAGAAGTAAGTCTCTGGATAAAAAAACAAGATCTTGACCAGGATCAGTGGGGCTTCCATGGAGGGGCCTGGGTGAGGGGCTGAACAAAGGTCCTCAACATGGAGTCATCACTTTGAGGAGAGACAGGCAAACCTCACTATTTACATAATTTTAACAAGGACCACCACCACCTGTCTATACCTGATGGCATACATGTTGCAGTGATACTGGAAGCTGTGCCACTGGTATTTCAGATACCAGCATGGTCATCCATGGTGGACAGGTTTCAGCGGAGCTTCCAGACTAAGACAGATTAGGGAGAAAGCCTTAGCAATCTACTTCCAAAAACTAGCCAATGAAGACCCTATGGATCACACAGAATACTGTCCAATGTAGTGTTGGAAGGTGAGACCCCTAGGTTGGAAGGCACTCAAAATGCACAGCGGTCACAACAATGGACTCAAGCATACCAATGATCGTGAAGATGGTGCAGGACTGGACAATGTTTCGTTCTGTTGTAGTGCGTGGGGTCGCCATGAGTCGGAGGCAACTCAAAGACAGCTTTTACCACCACCCAGGGCCAGCCTTGTTCTCCAACTAGAGCTCAGGGTGGTGGAAAGGGCACTGGGAATGAGGAGGCTGAGATCTTTGAAAAGCCATCTCACCCCTCGTCCTCAGTATCCCAATCCATCAGATGAGGATGTTGGACAGATGGCTTCTATGGACTGAGACTTAGAATAGAATGCTTTCAAACCAGAGACTCCTGAGCCTGACACCAGAAAAACTAGATGGTGCCCACCAATGACTGCCCTGACAGGGAATGCAACAGAGAATCCCTTACAGAGCAGGAGATAAGTGGGATACAGAACTCAAATTCTAGTAAAAAGACCAGACTTAATGGTCTGATTGAGACTGGAGGAACCCCAGAAGACATGGCTCCCGGACGCTAAAAGCATTCCCAAAGCCAACTCTTCAGACAAAGATTAGACTGGACTATAAGACATATAATGATACTTGTGAAGAGTGTGCTTCTTAGTTCAAGTAGTTAAATGAGACTAAATGGGCAGCTCCTGTCCGGAGGCGACATGAGAAGGCAGAAATGCACAGGAGCTAGTTGAATGAACACAGGGAATCTGGGATGGAAAGGAGAGTGTGCTATCACATTATAGGGATAGCAGCTAGGGTCACATAACAATGTGTGTATAAATTTTTTATGAGAAACTAACTTTACTTGTAAACTTTGACTTAAAGCACAATTAAAAAGAAAAAAAAGAATAGAATGCTTTTGATTTTTAGGAAGGAATCATACCATCTGGAGAAAAAAAAATCAAATGTGCCTGAGAACCTTCCCTGATGTAATTCCAGTTTCATTAGCCTTGAGGCATGTGTCATATCGGTATTCTTGGGCTCCTGATCTCCCAGTTCCTAAAACATCTGACCTGGAGAATGTGTCACGCTGCCTCGCGACCAGCCTGGCTTTTCACAGCAAGGTCCCTAGGGCCTCGCAAGAGTAGAGAGCAGAATTTAGGAGCAGGGATCCGTTTCATTCTTTGATCCTATCAAAACCAGTGAAACCATTTGTCCATTTGTTGGAGCCAGCCAGCTTGTCAGGGGTAGGCACTGGCCCAGCCTCCAGCCCCAGCAGCCTCTCGTGTCCGTGGCAACCCAGGTCCTGGGAAACAGAAAAGTGTATCTGGTGTTGGCAGCAACATCAGCCACCTCTGAATGGAAGCTCCCCCGTGGAATGCTTAAGAAAGAAAACAATATATGGCAAGAGGCAGAACACAGAAGAGTTTTCTAGCTATTCTTTGCTCATTTCTAGAGGTATCAGGAGTATAAGAGCTTTTACCAATCAGCAGTTTAGGCCATAATAGGACATCTCATTCCCATTGTCATTGCAAGTGGCCTGATGTGTTTGCTACATTTAGTACCAATTTTGGAATTATTCTAACTTGTAAATTATTGTAACTTGTGTCAACCAGGATGATGTAAGTGAAACACTTTGTGAACTGTAAAGCTTTTTATACCTCAAGATATGTGACTTACTATGTCTGCTTAGTAATGAGGACATTTGTCTCTTTAAATTCTGGTATTCTGTGTGAGTAGACATGTCTAGTGAATAAAAATGTGAAGACGCTGAACGAATAGGCTTCCCATTATTCAGGGGCAATTGTATATGGATTATTCTCCTTGTAAACCCTATGGGGCAGTTCTACTCTGCCCTGTAGGGTTGCTATGAGTTAGAATCAACAAGTATGTATATACCCTTCTACTCACTTACCATCTCGTTATCCATCATTTCGCATTTGTGATACTAGTAAAAAATCTACTATGACTATTTTACGCATTAACAACGTATATCTGGCAGTAACGAACGCCAAGGTGTGAGGCAAGAGTAACGGTGGCGTTGATGGTTAAGGTTATGTGTCAGCTTGGCTAGGCCATGATTCTCAGTGGTTTGGCAGTTGTGTAATGATGTAGTCATCCTCCATTTTGTGATCTGATGTGGTCATGTTCCATTTTCTCCTAACGACCTGGTCTTTGGAACCTAACCATGTTGATAAGTGAGGAGTGGATGTATCTTATTTCTTCACATTCATGGTTGCAAGAAGCAAAAACCCACTCAAACCAGCATAAGTTAAAAAAATAATAATAAAGCATGAGTTTATTAGAAAGATATAGGGTTATTTCCTAGAATCCAAGAGCAGGAAGCAACACACCTCCTGAGGAACTGGCTTTAAGAATGAACTGGAAGACTCAGAAACCAAGTAGACAGTTCCTCTCCTGCTCTGGAGCAACATCCTCTCAGCCTCCATTTCTGTGTCTGGGGTCTGCTTTTGGCCCCTCTCTGCACAGCAAGGCTTTCCCTACTGTGTATGGCCCAGTCCTGGCTGCCCCCAAATGCCACCCTCGGTCCCAAAGTCTACATCCCATTCCAGTTAGGCACCACTGATTCTCTCAGCCTCCAGATTCCAAATCCCCAGGAGAGACAATTTGATCACCCAGCCCCATCTCTGGATGAACGTCCACCTGTGGAGTACAAACACCACAACAGGGGCCTGCCCACGGTGGGGTGGGGGAACCGTTCTCGCGGAAGCAGGCAGGGCCAGGCAGCTGCCCACATGCTGTCTACTGTGCTGCACAGCACTCTGGACTTGCCTGTGTGTTTAAATGTTCTAACATTATTGTAATCCTGGAGTACTTCACTGTGCTGTTCGAATAGTTTGTGTGTGTGTGTGTTTAAGTGAAGTAACATCTTTGAAACTATGGTGTAAAGTGAGTTGTTTGGTTTGAGAATTACGGTCCTCTGAGTTCTCTCAGTATCTCATGGCCAAAAATCATCTAAAATTAGCCACATTCAAAGAAGTTTTAATTGAACCCTTTAATACTTCTCCATATCCTTTGCTATTTACAATCACTCTTCAGAGTCCTAAAAATATAATTACTTGGCAGATATATTTAGAAAAGTATTGATTACTCATTTTCTCTCTTAATGCTAAATAACCAAAAAAAAAAAAACCCGTTGCCATTCGGTCGATTCCGACTCATAGTAACCCTATAGGACAGAGTAGAACTGCCCCATAGAGTTTCCAAGGAGCACCTGGTAGAGTCGAACTGCTGACCTTTTGGTTAGCAGCCATAGCTCTTAATCATTACGCCACCAGGATTTCCCAAAGCTAATTTAACTCCCCTTTCTCTTTTCTTATTTGTACATGTATAACCATAAAGTCAAGGAGCCCTGGTGGCGCAGTAGTTAAACACTCGACTGCTAACCCAAAGGTCAGCAGTTCGAACCCACCAGCGGCTCCATGGGAGAAAGATGTGGCAGTCTGCTCCTGTAAAGGTTACAGCCTTGGAAACCCTATGGGACAGTTCTACTCTGTCCTATAGGGTCGCTACGAGTCACAATGGACTCGACGGCACCTAACAATAAACCTATTAAGTCAGGAGAAATGTGCTTCGTTCAGGGGAAACATTTTCAAATGTGCTGCTCTTCAGAGCCAAAGGCAAAACCCACTCATCACTCTAATTCACCGAATTAGACATGATTAAGTCAAGAAATGAGAGAACCTTGTTTTTTAATTAGTCACTTAGAAATGGACCTGGAAATTCTGGGGGTTAGCTAAGCTTATTTCAGATCTAGGTGGTATCCCTTTTTACTTTAAAGCTATTGAATGTGATATAAACCACAGAGTTCTTATTTTGGTATTAAGTTTCCAAGAAGGACATTTCAAGACGTACATGATTTATGCAGTTATAGAAAAAAGGGAGCTGGAAAGACTTTACCCTTTAGAGACATTATGCCAAATTATTTACAGATGAAATATTATGATGTCTGCGATTTGTTTTGAGGTAATCTAGAGTGAGTGGGGGAGCTGAACAGTGACCACTTAGGGGTTCTTCATGCTGTTCTCCTTATTCCCTTATGTGTTTGCAGCCCTGGTGGTGTAGTGGTTAAGAGCTCGGCTGCTAACCAAAAGGTCGACAGTTTGAATCCACCAGCTGTTCCTTGGAAACCCTATCAGGCAGTTCCACTCTGTCCTATAGGGTCACTATGAGTCAGAATCGACTTAATGGCAATGGGTTTTTTTCATATATGTTTGAAATTTTCCATAATTAAAAAAAAAATGATGAAAAACTACTAGAATGTATATCCCTGGAGTCATTTAAACTTCAAACGGTGAAGAATTGTTGCTGTGGTAGGAGGGGGCTAGGAAATCTGAGTGTTTTCCAACATGATTATAATCAAGATGAGTCCAAACTTTTACAAGTTTACATCAGACTGAAAGACTCCTTTTGCTTAACATTTTATTTGGAGAAAGTTTTGAATTTCTCTTCACATTTTAAAGGAAAACAGGAATGAGCATTTATGGTTTGTTTTGTATGTCCTTATCTTTCTGTTTCTAAACTTTAAAGGGTAAATTTAGAATTCAGATCTGAGAATTCAGATCCAAATGTTCACAACATGGATCTCACTTCCCATGCCGTAATTCTTGCCAAGCAGTTTGCTTTTCCTTCATCTTTGTGCTAGGATGCAACAAGGAAAACGAGCAAAAAATAGATTTTTGTCAGACTTTGGAAAACTACAGCTGCTTCCAATTAGACAGCTAGAGTAAAGCATAGCAAGTGTGATCCTTCTGTGTTTTGAAGGATGTTCAAGGTCAGCTTTTATGAGGTCCATATTCTAAAAATCATAGCTTTGGGGTTTGTACCATCCCATGTAAGGATCCCTGGTGGTGCAGTGATTAAGTGCTCAACTGCTAACTGAAAGGTGGGAGGTTTGAACCCACCAGCTGCTCTGAGGGAGAAAGACGTGATAGTCTCCTCCCGTAAAGATTACAGCCTTGGAGACCCTCTGGGGCAGCTCTGCTGTGTTCTGTAGGATTACTATGAGTCAGAATCGAGGCAACGAACCATCCCGTGTAATGGCCTTTGCATGCCCTTTGGAATAATTCAACAGGTATTTACCCAATTTATGAGACTTTGATTAAAATGAATCAAAACAGTTGTAGGCATGTTTGTCATTTTATAACAAAAAGATAGATGCAGAATTTAATTGTCTGTCTACTTCATTCTGTCATAAACAGGAAAATTACTGCAAGTTAATTCAGGTGCCAAAGAACAACTCTTTTTTGAAGCTCCGAGAGGCAAACGGCATATAATAAGACCTTCAGAGGTAATCATCATGCACCAGCTTTTAAAAAAAATATTTCATGAAGATTGAGTATGTGTGTTTTAATGAATGTGTCAATTCTTAACCACTAATATGGGTTACATTTAGTGTCCCTTTAAGCTTGATCATTTCTTGGATCTGTTTGCTTTACCCGGTTTCCTCCTCTTGGAGGGAGGGCACGTGGACTCACTGTGCCGCTGAGGCAGCAATGCACAGTGGGCTGTCTGCTGAATGATTTCTCCCTGAAAACCATGACGAAGTTAACCGTTTGGAGGCTGTATGTTATTTTTTCCATTCAGCATGGCTTTTATGCAAAACTTTCTATGAACTTTAGGGTCATATTCTCTCAGTATTTATTTATAATTTTGCAACAACAATAAGAGAAATTATTTTCCAGAATAAAAACTATCCACAGCCTGACCATCCTGGTGTATCAAACTGTTCTTTCCCCGCCATTTCCTCACACCACATGCACGATGTTTTCGTTGTTGAAAAGAGTACCTAGGTGGAAATTCTGGACCCATAAACAAACGCCTTCTTCAAGCGGGGTCCCTTTGTAAATGAATCCCTCTCCTGGGTGTGCACAATGCTTCCACACAATGAACCCTGATGACTAGAAGGGGGGAAAGTTGCCTGGTTAAGCACTAAAGAAGCCCCGTTAGTCCCTGGAGAAAGTCTGACTCATTTATTTGCTATGTAGCCTTTGATGAAAGAAAAGGAAATGTTGCTTTCTTAGAAGGAAGTGGGGAGAAGAGGGTGCTGCTGGGGGCCAAGTGTTGCCGGTGATCTGCTGGAAGAAATTGAGCAGGTCACCCTCTCTGTAGCTCCCGTCTGCCAGTATTGTAAGCCCTCCCAGCCTGTAAAGCACTCCCTGAGACATTCGGACAAGTATCTGCTCATAATGTTTCCAGTATTTCTAGAAGAAGTGTATGTGCACTATTAAAGAACATAAGGTTTTGTGGATGGTAGCATTGTGTTACCTCACACGTCTGTCATTGTGTCATACTGTGGTGGCTCACGTGTTGCTGTGATGCTGGAAGCTGTGCCACCAGTATTTCAAATACCGGCAGGGTTACCCATGGTGGACAGGTTTCAGCTGAGCTTCCAGACTAGGAAGACAGACTAGGAAGAAGGACCTGGCAGTCTACTTCTGAAAAAATTAGCCAGTGAAAACCTTATGAGTAAGAGCAGAACGTTGTCTGATATAGTGCCACAAGATGAGCGCCTCAGCTTGGAAGGCAACAATGGGCTCAAGCAAACAACACTTGTGAGGATGGCCCGGGACCCGGCAGTGTTTTGTTCTGTTGTCCATGGGGTTGCTATGAGTTGGAACTGACTCGACGGCACCTAACAACAACATTGTATTAATGGGAATTGTTTATTGATTAATTGGTCTTACTCCCCAATTTAAATTTATTTACTTGATCAGTCCTGTTTTTAACTTTTATGTGGAGAAATTTTAGAGCCTTTAGTAAGGGATATTTTTAATTATGCCATATGTCAAATGTGCCAGGTACTTTATATACCTTTATTTTAATCTTTACTACGGCCTCGAGTGACAATTGTCAACCTCATTTTACAATAAGGAACTTAAGATTCCGAGAGAGTAAAAGAGCGAGGGAGCTGTGATCCCAGGCTAGAGGGGTCTGTGTAGACGCCACAGCCTTGACCACGTGGCCACTCAGATTTTTAACTGTGTATTTCAGCGTCGTTCTACATCACGTCAGCTGTATTTTCTTTTCCTGTTCTAGTGCCCCAGAATAAGTCTAATAAAGCAAACTGTATTTTAACCAAATGGTGGAAGGGGGAGGTAGCCCACTCGGGACAGAGGAGCAGTTATTATGTAAGAGAATATCACACAAGGGGAAATTCGTGTTGTAAGGTTTCTCAAAACAGCACGCTCTTTCCCTGAAGAGTGAATTTGTCACTCTGGGTGCACATCTGTAATTCCAGGAGCCGGCTCCTGATGCATTGGCTGGGGGTCCCTCCAGCTGCTGTTTCTGGGGCCTACCTTCCCTGCCATCGCTGCTGCCTGGAGCACCCAGGACCAGCTCGCTGTTTGGGTCCCAACATTGTCAGGCCCTTCACCTGAGTGGGAAGGATGTGGAAAATCTCCTTTTCAAAAAAGAAATTTTCTTTTTTTAAGAAACAGCTGTGGTAAAACTAATTCCAAGGTCACCCAGTAACTTGTTAATATGACGAATATTAAAATGTCCATTTGAAACCCATCTGATGCAGCATGGTGCAGATAAAAGAGCACTAGTCTGGGAGGTGAGGAGGTGGGGCCCTGGTGGCACAGTGGTTAAGAGCTTTGCTGCTACCCAAAAGGTTGGCAGTTTGAATCCACCAGCTGCTCCTTATACTGCCTATGGGATAGTTCTACCCTGTCCTATAGGGTCCTTCTGTCTAAGCTCCAGAGTTCTTAACAAGCTTATTTAACACTTTAAGGTTTTGTGGGTTGTTCTTAAGGCTCCATTTTAAATGCAGTTTTTGTGGCTTTCAACAAAGTAAACATTCGCTTCCCCTGGAGAGCAGGGTGTCCAGAAGTGGCTAAGGGTGTTCTGTTTGGGTGACTGCAGGCTGAGCAATACCTGCCCACCCCTTTCCTGCCCTGGGGAGGTGTCACTGGGAATGGACAAGGCAGGTCTCAGAATGCAATGTGGAACCTGGAGAGGAGTCGGTGGTTGAAAAGCCTGCTTCTAGAATCAGCAGGAGCTGTGTCCCCGTTTCTCTTCCTATGTAAGTCAGTTTAGGATGCCCCAGGGGGTTGGGGCGACTCCACTTCCACCGCAGAAAGCTGAGGTGATTCCTTGGGGACCACCTCAAGTTATGCAGGCTGAGACCTTGCCTGGGGCACCCCAAGGCACGGACGGGGCCAGTCACAGCATTTTGGTTCCAGCCCTGCGTTTGTCCACAAGAAACACAGAACAGTAAAGAAGGGGAAGTTTGAGTGACTAAAACTATGCATAGCACCTCAGCATGTTGTGACTGAAGTCCTGGCTGCTGCGTCTGTTCTGTCATTTCTCTTCTAAGGAGTGAAAGTGAGCAGAGAACAGAAGAGGCGAGGTGCCTTAACAACGTGCAATCCAATCCAAAGGGAGTGGCCTGGGCTAATTTTAGCTACATTTCTCTAATAATTTTTTAAATACTTGTTTTAAAGTGCTCATCTACAGAAGCTGTAATGCTAAGATGTACTAGCAGATCTTGAGTGAAGAGAAATGAGACCATGTCCCCCAGGAAAGCCTCCTACACAGGGTTGCCTTGTTGTTATTGTTATTATTGTTGTTGTTGCAAAAGAAAAAAAAAAGGCCTCAATTTTATGGCTTTAACCGATACAAATTGTAAATCTTCTATTCATGAATTTCAAACAAATGAGTTCAAAAGGATAAAATCTATATCCATGACAATACAATAGGAACAGCTCTTCAATTTTTTAAGATATTTTCTCGAGAGCATAAAGGATATTAAGCTAACTGCAGAGTCTTACTACTCTTTCCTCCAAGGAAGCAATACCAAAAAAAAAAAAAAAGCTATGTCTTATAACTTTTTAAAATAGTTTGCTAAACAACCATCCCCGTTGATTAATCTAGCTCAGTGGTTCTAACCAGGGGCAATTTTGCTCCAAGGGACACTTGGCAATGTCTGAGGACAACCTGGAAACCCTGGTGGCGCAGTGGTTAAGAGCTACATCTGCTAACCGAAAGGCTGTCAGTTCAAATCCACCAGGTGCTCCTTGGAAACTCTATGGGGCAGTTATACTCTGTTCTACAGAGTCGCTATGAGTCGGAATTGACTTGACAGCAAGGGTTTGGTTTGGTTTTTTGGGGGGACAACTTTGGGAGATGTGCTGGCATCAAGTGGGTAGAGGCCAGGGATGCTGCAAACCATTTTACAGTGCACAAGACAGCCCCCACAACAAAGAATTTTCCAGCCCAAAATGTCAATAGTGCCCAGGTTGAGAAACCCTGATCTAGCTTATGGCTTATACAATGATAAATGTCTAGGTAATAACAAAGTTATTTTATTTTGTTAATATTATTTATTATCGTCGGGTTTCCACAATTCCAAAATTTTCGTTTTATTTAAAGACAAATATCTGGATACTTGACTGCAGTGTTGGTTTATTAAGACAATCCAAATACCATTTTAAATACGTATGCAACTTAGAAGTTGTGCACCTCAGCATACAACACACGTAGTTGATGCTGGAAAATCATTGCTGAGAACTACTCCACCTCAAATAGTTTCTCTTCAATTAAACAACAACTGAAAAAAAAAAAAAAAACCTTTCTAGGTTGTGAAAAAATATGTTAATTCACTGTCTTTTTTTTTTAAGATTGAGAAGATAGAGTGGGACACATGGACCTGTGTCCTGGGCCCTACCTGTGAGGGGATCTGGCCGGCACACAGTGATGTGACCGATGTGAATGCTGCCAGTCTCACCAAAGACTGTTCCCTCTTAGCCACTGGAGACGATTTTGGTTTTGTTAAGCTATTTTCATACCCTGTCAAGGTAATGTTGCATGTTTATTATATATACTTGCTTAGTCTCACTAATAACCCTAAAACTGCCAATCATATCTAAGTGACTTTTTAAATTTTGAAGGCATAAGCAATCCATAATGTTATTTATGGTACCATTGTTACTTATGCTGTATAAAAACCTCCCTCTTCGGTGAAGAGAAGGACAACACACAGTACGGGGGAAGTCAGCACAACTGGACCAAGGCAAAAGCATAGAAGTTTCCCAGACACATATGAACGCTTTGAGGGACCAAGTAGCCGGGGCTGGGGTCTGGGGACCATAATCTTGGGGGACACCTAGGTAAATTGGCATAACGTAGTTCATAAAGAACATGTTCTACATCTCACTTTGGTGAGTAGCTTTTGGGGTCTTCAATGCTTACAAGTGGCCATCTAAGATACATCTGTTGGTCCCATCCCATCCAGAGCAAAGGAGAATGAAGAAAACCAAAGACACAAGGAAATATTAGCCCAAAGGACTAAAAGACTGCGTTAACCAGAGACTCAACCAGCCTGAGACCAGAAGAACTAGGTGGTGCCTGGCTACCACCAATGACCGCTCTGACAGGAACACAATAGAAGGTCCCAGACAGAGTGGGAGAAAAATGTAGACTAGAATTCAAATTCAGAAAAAAGACCAGACTTACTGGTCTGACAGAGACTGGAGGAAGCCCTGAAACTATGGCCCCCAGACATTCTGCTAACCCAGAACTGATACCATTCTTGAAGTCCACTTTTTAGACCAAGATTAGACAGGCTTACAAAACAGAAAATAACAAACAATAACACACATGAGGAACGTACTTCTTAGTTCAATCAAATGTACAGACCAAATGGGCAGCTCCTGTCCAAAAGCAAGTTGAGAAGGCAGGAAGGGACAGGAACTGGACGAATGGGCACAGGGAACCCGGGATGGAAAGGGGGAGTGTGCTGTCACATTGTCGGGATTGCAACCAATGTCACAAAACAATATGTGTATAAATTTTTGAATAAGAGATTGACTTGAGCTGTAAACTTTCACCTAAATCACACACAAAAAAAAACAAAACCCTCCCTGACATTCTGTTTACTAATTTGAGTCAGACGCTCATGGCATGGAATTCCTCCGTGAAGGCCCTTCAGCAGCATCTAACTCAATATCTCACAGACTGCAAAGTGAGAATCTCTTTACAGCTCCTCAGACCAGTGCTCTTCTAACTTGCACTAGCATACTTCCAGAGATGGGTACCTTACTACCTCACAAAGCAGCCCATTCCATTTATTGGCTCCAATTGTTAAAATTGTTTCTTTGAATTGAGCTGGAATCTCTTCCCTTTAGCCCTAGTTCTGCCTTCTGAGCCGCCATTGAATAATCCCACTCTTGTAACAGCCTTCCATATGAAGGAAGATCCTACCTGACTCCCTGAAGTTTCGTTTTCCCCAGCCTCAGCATCTTCCGTTCCTTCAGTCATTTCCCATGTGCCGTCGTTTTCCGATTCTTTACCAGCTGGCCCCTCCCTCCATTTTATCAGTTCCATCTTAAACTCTCTCATCTCAAGCTGAATTCAGTGCTTCAGATGTAATCTGACCAACTCAGTGTACAGTGGGGCCGTTTTTGATTTAACGTTTGCATTAAATCAAACTAAAATCGCGTCAACTTTTGGCTGCCCCATTACACAGTTGAGTCATAGATATTGTTCCTGAAATGTTCAGGTTACACCTCGTGCCGTACTTATACAACTGACTTTCTAAACTCTGAGTGCATAACTTTACATTTGTGCCAGATAAATTGTATATTATTTATTGAATCTCATTATTCCATCCTGTCAATATTTTTTAAATACTCTTTCAAAATATTTGCTCTGTTTCAACAGCATGTCATCTGCTGAGTTCTTAATCACAACTGTGAGTTCTAAACCGCCGAAAAAAAACAAAAAATTAGAACAACCAAAAACCACTCCCAGAAATCCCAATTCGGTTTGATGTTCCATTGATTTATCTACACATTTAGTTGAAGTTCTTCAATAAGTAACAGACAGTTAAATCTATCCAACTATACCGTCATGAAGCTCACATTTCTACCTCGACTCCAACAAGACATCATTCAAGAGTAGGCAGATTTCTTGCCAAGAGCTGATTGATTGTGTCTCTGGCATCCCTGATCTCTACTTCTGATATCGACCATTAAAAAGAGAGGGAGTTAGTTCACAGTGAACCCCCGCGGCCACCTGGTAACCACTACTTCCTCTTCGAAGTGCATATCGACCTTCTGTGTAATGATTCATCCTAGAATTTTCCAGGGGTTGCATCAGCTCATGAATCAATATATGCCAGTCTGCTTGTTTTCCCATTTGGATGCAAGAACACTTGTGTGTTTAATGCCACCTCTCCCCTTTTGGAAGCCCCTCAGCTCTTACTGGCATTGTTTCTGTGGTCACATACAAAGGCACCTGAACTCAGGTAAATGAGCTCTGTTTTGTCCTTTCCAGTTTAAAGAGCATTCTCTCCACCAGAGGAGATAAGTACATCTGCTTTCTGTTTGTATTAAACCACCTGATTTAAAGAAGTGTTCCTAGCTTTGCACTGTTTCTCTTCTAGCCCTAAATATATCTTTAAAATCCTTTTTAATGGTCTTGGTGTTTTACTTTAGCCTTCCTGAAGCTGTACTTAAAGGCCTGTGCAAGACTTGTGTCTTCATTCCAGGTTATTTGCTCCTCCTCTGGTCATTTGGATCACCTTTCTTGGGAATAGTGATCCAACTGAATGCAGAAATTATCCAACAATATCATTAGTATCACTTGCAAATAAAATTTTGCTGCAGATCATTCCAAAGTGGATGCAGCAGTATATCAACAGGGAACTGCTAGAAATTCAAGCCAGATTCAGAAGAGGACGTGGAACCAGGGATATCATTGCTGATGTCAGATGGATCCTGGCTGAAAGCAGAGAATACCACAAAGATATTTACCCGTGTTTTATTGACTGTGCGAAGGCATTCAACTGTGTAGATTATAACAAATTATGGATAACATTGTAAAGAATGGGAATTCCAGACCACTTAATTGTGCTCATGAGGAACCTGTACGTAGATCAAGAGACAGTTACTCAGACAGAACAGGGAGATACTTCATGGTTTAAAGTTAGGAAGGGTGCAGGTCAGGGTTGTATCCTTTTGCCTTACCTATTCAATCTGTATGCTGAGCAAGTAATCCGAGAAACTGGACTATATGAAGAAGAACGGGGCATCAGGATTGGAGGAAGACTCATTAACAACCTGCAAAATGCAGATGACACAGCCTTGCTTGCTGAAAGTGAAGAGGACTTGAAACACTTACTGATGAAGATCAAAGACCATAGCCTTCAGTATGGATTACACCTCAACATAAAGAAAACAAAAATCCTCACAACTGGACCAATAATCAACATCATGATAAATGGAGAAAAGATTGAAGTTGTCAAGGATTTCATTTTACTTGGATCCACAATCAATGCCCATGGAAGCAGCAGTCGAGAGATCAAAAGACGCATTGCATTGGGCAAATCTGCTGCAAAAAAGCTCTTTAAAGTGTAGAAAAGCAAAGATGTCACCTTAAAGACTAAGGTGCGCCTGACCCAAGCCATGGTATTTTCAATCACATCGTATGCATGCGAAAGCTGGACAATGAGTAAGGAAGACTAAAGAAGAACTGACACCTTTGAACTGGTGTTGGCAAAGAATATTGAATACACCATGGACTGCCAAAAGAATGAACAAATCTGTCTTAGAAGAAGTACAACCAGAATGGACCTTAGAAGCAAGGATGGTGACATTACGTCCTACATACTTTGGACATGTTATCAGGAGGGATCAGTCCCTGGAGAAGGACATCATGCCTGGTAAAGTGCAGGGTCAGTGAAAAAGAGGAAGACCCTCAACGAGATGGACTGACACAGTGGCTGCGACAATAGGCTCAAGCATAGCAACGATTGTGGGCATGGCGCAGGACCAGGCAGTGTTTCGTTCTGTAGTACTTAGGGTTGCTATGAGTCGGAACCGACTCAACAGCGCTTAACAACATAGCAACAACAAACCTGTCGTTTGAACAAGTACAGTCACAACCTGGACACCCCAGTTCCGTCTGTAGCCACTCTACCTTCTTAGATGCCCTTCCTTCTCTCTGCCTCAGAGGGTTGTTTGTTACTTCTCTCTGCCTCAGAGGGCTATTTGTTAGTATCTTTTCAAAGCATCATTTTTGGTATCTTTTCATAAGATATGCATCGATTATGTCCAGTGTGCCTTTCACTGTCCACCTCGAATTCCAAGGCAGCCTGGTGACCTTCCCCAATGACCCATCACTTCTCCTTCACTTACCAGCCCCTCCTGTTTTTCAGCTTTAAGGGGGCACTTTTCTTTGCTGCTGCTTCTACTTTTTTGAAATGATAATCGCTAGCAGGAGAAATCAAGACATTAGTGATACTCTGGTCTTGGTAGACCGAGGTTTCCACAGATATTTAGATCGTTGAAACCCTCTTAGTACTATTGCATCCTGCCCCTGTGCCAGTCTTATTATTGCTTCTGGGGATTTATATCCACCTGCTCAGGCCGACCAGGTGGACTGTCTGTACCAGTCATTTTGAGCTGTGTTCCTTAGACTTCGAGAGTTCCAGGGGCCTCAGGGGCCACCCCAGGAAGCAAGGCAGGGACCAAAGTGGAGGAGCTGTGTGCCTCAACCAGAGTAGCTGTACGTTTTGTTTTGTGTATGTGGAGCTTTTGTGTAAGATTTTTTCAACATTCTATTATGAAAATTTTCAAGCACACAGAGAAGGTGAAAGAATGATACAGTGAACTCCTAGTAACCGACCACCTAAATTCTGTAATTCAAATACATTGTAGATATCAGTATGTTGTTGTTGTTGGCTGTCATTGAATCAGCCCCCAACTCGTCACGAGCCTATGTGCCATGGAACCAGACTGTTGTGATCCATGGGGTTTTCATTGGCTGATTTTTGGAAGTAGATTGCCAGGCCTTTCTTCCTAGTCTGTCTTAGTCTGGAAGCACCACTGAAACCTGTTCAGCATCATAGTAACACGCAAACCTCCACTAACAGATGGGTGGTGGCTGCACATGAGATGCACTGGCTGGAAATTGAACCCACATCTCCCGCATCAAAGAGAAGACTTCTACCACTGCCCCCAGACATCAGGATGCAACAAGAAAAATGACAGCCATTGCTGCCAGTCGACGCCAAATCATAGTGATCGTCTAGGACAGAATAGAACTGCCCCATAGGGTTTCTGAGGAGCAGCTGGTGGATTCGAACTGCTGACCTTTCGGTTAGCAGCCAAACGCTTAACAACTGCACCGACATCAGGACACTTACCCCTAAATGTTTCAATATACATGCCATTATCTAGAGTCCAACATTTGTTTATGGTCTTTTTAAGGTAAAATTTACATACAGTGAAATGCACAAATTTTAAACGTTCCAATTGATGAGTTTTGACAAGTGTATACCTGTGTAACCCAAACTCCTATCAAGATACAGAACATTAGCATCGTCCCAGGAAGTTCCTCTTGCCCCTCTGGGTCAGTCCCCACACCGACTCCACCTGCAGGTGGAGCGGTGGTTCCGACACTTTCCACCATCGGTTGGTTTTACCTGTTCCAGAACTTCACAGAAATGGACTCACACAGCAGGTGCTCTTTCGTGTCTGGCTTATTTCACTCGGATATGGTTTCTGAGATTCGTTCATGTTGTCACGTGTATCAACAGTCCATTCCTGTTTTTTTTCCTATTATTTAGTATTTGTTTCATTTACTACAAAATAAAAATTGCAAACATTACAGTAAACAAATAGCCTGTCTGTTTCCATAATGGTTCCCTTGGTAACCTTTTCAAGGAACCGACCTGAATCCTAAACATGTTTTGTATCACAGCAGTACCTAGCAGAGTGTGGGCACAGGGCTTAATATTTACTTACCGTCTTCAAATACCTTTGATAGTTGAAATATGTTGTATCCATTAAGTTCACCCTTCTTCCCAAGAGCTGTACAGCAGTTTTATATTAAATTCTAATACTGAATATTTAACTGTGCTTTTTTATAGTTGGAGCCTTGGTGGTGAAGTGGTTAAGAACTATGGCTGGTAACCAAAAGGTCAGCAGTTCGAATCTACCAACTGCTCCTGGGAAACCCTATAGGGCATTTCTACTCTGCCTTATAAGGTTGCTATGAGTTGGAATTGACTTGACGGCAATGAGTTTGGGTTCTGAGGGTTCTTTATAGCTGGATGGAATCCTGTTGTGTGCATATAACAGAGTTTGTTTACCCATTCACCCACTGAGACATGCCTAGGCTTTTCCAGTTTTTGATTGTAACACAGCTGCTATGAACATTTTTGTACAAGTCTTTATATGCTTGACCTGTTAGGTAAATATGTAGGAGTGGAATTCTGGGTCAAGGAGAAGTGTATGTTTACCTTTTTAAGTAACTGCCAGGCATTTTCCCAAAGTGATTGTACCATTTTGCATTATCACCAAAGACGTAAGAGGGTTCCCGTTGCCAACATTTGGTATCGTCAGACTTATAAACTATAGCTGTCCTGGGGAAGTGGCTGGTGCTGTCTCATTGTATTTTTAATTTATATTTCCTTCATGACTAATGATAGTGAGCACTTTTTCATGTGCTTCTTGGACGTTTGTTTATCTTCATCTGTGAAGTGTTCGTACAAGTCTCGTGTCCCTTATTTTAAATTGGTTTGTACTTCTTTTTATTCTTGAATTGTACTGTGTAAGATTTTGATTGAAGAAATGGTTTCATAGCTTAAAAGTATTTGAAAACCACTGGCCCAGTATAAGCTCTTTGTGGGTATCACATCTCTTCCTCCTCTTGTTTTTTTATCTGATTTTCCCTCCCACGTACATGGCCCCCAGCTGTAGAGTCCACCTGCCCTGGATGTGTTGAACAAAGTTCACCATCCCACTGCTGTTCTAGCAGTGAGTTCCACCTCACTGAGTCTTGGTGACGCCTATGAGAGCTTATTACCACACAGCTCTCTCTGTTCAAAATCCTAGTTCCATTGGTTAGACACCTGAGATCACAAGTCTTGTCCTTGACCTTTTTACTTGCTGTCCTTTCCCATTAGTTACTAGGCAGCTCTTCCAGGCATTTTTATTTCCATGACAAGCCTGTGTCCTTAGAATGTTCAGTTTCATAGTTTAAAGGTTTCTCTATTAGGTCGTTAGTCCCCTGACAACCATACTCTCTCCGGCCCCCGGGAGACTCTACCCTTTGCCATAATCCATCTACTTTTCTAGTACCTGAAACCACGGTCCTTTGACACCATCAGTATAGCTAGCTGATTGCTTTCCATACCTTCCCTTCCTTTCCAAAGCTATGCCATTCCACTTGTTAAAACTGAAATCATAGTAAGTAAATAGTAAAAATTGATTTGAAGTTTATTTAATATATGATTTGCAAATCAAGCAACACTTCTGATTAAAGTGTTCCAGAGATAAGAGAACTTTCAAAGATCCTTATACCCCATCTTATCACCATTGCCATGGAGACAGGGCCAGAACAGTGTTTACATAATAATACTTTACCCCAAAACACAGCTTCCAGCCCAACTCTGGAGTTTCTGTTTCTTGAAACTGACTAAAAAAAAAAAACCCATTGCCACCGAGTTGATTCCAACTCATAGCAGCCCTGCAGGACAGAGTAGAACTGCCTCATAGGGTTACAAGGAGCAGCTGGTGGATTTAAACTGCCGACCTTTTGGTTAGCAGCCAAGCTCTTAACCACTGTGCCACCAGGACTCCTGGAACCGACTACACATTGATAATTATTCAAAAGAGCCAAATGCCCAAGGCAAAACGGTCTTTACTAATTGGCAAGACTATTGTTTGACTTAAAGGTGACTTTTAGGAGACCAGTCTGCTCAAGGCTCAAGGTTCTAAAGATCACCTCAGGGCAATGGCCTGGGTGGGTCACCCTTACTCCACGGACCCCAGAAATCTGGATTCAAGGAGAATTAAAACTGTTTCTCACATTATACCACTGACATTTTTTTAAAAATCCTCTGCGCCTTCAAGTCCTTACGTTTCCTTCTCTGATCATCAGAGGCTCTAGAGACTGATTGTTTAGAGGAACCTTGTGTGTAAATTTTACAGACAGAGAAATTGTGTGTGAAATGTGAGTTGGGGGAGAGGGTCCATAGCTTTCATCAAATTCTCAAGAATCTCTCACCTAAAATAACCAGCACTCTGGAGACATTCCAGACTCTTTTGGCTCTGTCACCCACGAGCCTCTCATGACTCAGTGAAAGAAAGGGGATTGTGGTGAATTAGTGAATCCTGATGAGCATAACAGAATTGCATGACTCAGCGTGATGACTCAGGAAGGCAGCTCACCTGAACGGCCACGTGGGTGTGCACGAGGCTCCTTGCACAGATCCCAAAGGGAACCACCAGACGTCCCTCCCAGCCTCTTCCTCCTGGGGCTGCTGGTTCCCTGGCACCTTCCAGAGCCTGCAGATTCTCTTCATTGTTCTCTAGAGCAATGATCTTGTTTCCTGTTCTGGGAATCTTGAATCACCCTCTACTGGAAGAACCTCAGCTTTGTTAAGTAGCTTCAGTGGCCCAGAGTTTTCCCTCTCTCTTTCTCCTCTGCATCAGTCTCTTCCCTCTGCAGCCTGATTCTGACCCCAGTCTGCCTCTTAGAATCCTCTTCCCTGAACCTTTCTTTGTATTCTTTCTTCCATCTTATGTAGCAACCCTGTGTTCCCTCTTATAAGTAAGGCTGTCGAGGGCATTTCTCAAGCTCTTTTACTTTCCCCTCCTCTAAAAACAACTCGCTTGCATTTACAGTAGATGTAGCAGGTGGGTCCCTGCTTCCAGCAAGAAGACCAGCAGAGCACGCCTGCACACCACCATGACTATGTTCCTTGTTCACATGCCTTCTCACTCCCACATGGTCACACGGTCCTCTGTGGCTTCCCTTGGAAATTCTTAATATTGCTCTGCCTGTTTGCTAGCAACCTAGAGGCCCTGGAGGGCTTCCTGGACGTGCTCCTGTCTGTTTGCTTCACTGATCTTTCTAGACTCAGTACTCCGCAGAGGGGCAGGTGCATCACTATGCTGTCAGGTAAAAAAAAAAAAAAAAACTCACCAAAAAACAAACCCATTGCCATCGAGTGGATTCCAACTCGTAGTGACCCTATAGGACAGAGTAGAACTGCCCCATAGGGTTTCCAAGGAGTGGTTGGTGGATTCGAACTGCCAACTTCTTGGTTAGCAGCAGTAGCTGTTAACCACTGCACCGCCAGGGCTCCCAGACATAGGTTGTGTAGTCTAACATTTTATTCATTCCTCAGAAAATGTTTATGGAGGACCTGTTAAGCAGTTCCAGACACTGCTTTAGGAAAAAAGAGACCTAATGGACCTTACATTCTAGAGAAATGTAGGGAAATCGCTGCTGAGATGAAGTCATTTGCGTCTATGAGAGGTCACTGTAGACAACAACATGGAGCAGGAGTAATGAGAAGCTGGTGGTAACTGCCCACGTTCGCATTCCAGGGCCAGCACGCGAGATGCAAGAAGTACGTGGGGCACAGTGCACACGTGACCAACGTGAGGTGGCTGTACAACGACTCGGTGCTGCTCACTGTCGGCGGTGCCGACACCGCCTTGATGATCTGGACCAGGGAGTTTGTGGGGACCCAGGAGAGCAAGCTGGTGGATAGTGAGGAGTCGGACACCGACGTGGAAGAGGACGGAGGTGAGCCCCCACCTGCCACATGCTCCTGGTGCCGATCGTACCCTCTTCCACACCCCTCCTATGCTGCCACTGTAAACCAACCCCACTCCCCAATCCCTCTCTCTTGTTTGAGGCTATGACAGTGATGTTGCTAGAGAAAAGGCCATTGATTACACCACCAAGATCTACGCCGTGAGCATCAGGGAAATGGAG
Organism: Trichechus manatus latirostris; assembly: GCF_000243295.1. NCBI lineage: Eukaryota > Metazoa > Chordata > Mammalia > Sirenia > Trichechidae > Trichechus > Trichechus manatus. The sequence continues at coordinate 7,142,199 of NW_004443941.1, read as the reverse complement.
GGCACCAAACCACACCAGCAGCTGAAAGAAGTATCAGTGGAAGAAAGGTATGGTGTTGCAAGATTTGTTCACATTTGTTATACATGTAGACAAAAAACTTACTTAAACCAGAGTGCATTGTCTTCGCCCTCAAAGTTGCTATTCAAGCAAGTCTTCTGTATAGATGCAGAGAGTTTTAACCTGCCCACAGGTGTAAGCTAGGTCACATTGCCCACTGCCCCCAGCATATGGCAGTGGTGGGTCATACTTTGTAGAAGTCAGTCATGGAATATGACTTGAATAGACATGAAATTTGGTTGGACTTGGCTTCACTTTGCCTGGTGAGGATGCCAGGATAGCCCAAAAGTCACCCTAAATGTGATGGCTGACAGGAGAGCTTGCAGGTTAGAGAAGTAGAAGGGAGGGCAGGTGTCTTAGCTATCTAGTGCTGCTGTAACAAAAATACCACAAGTGGATGGCTTCAACAAACAGAAGTTTATTCTCTCACAGTCTAGTAGGCTGGAAGTCCAAATTCAGGGCATCAGCTCCGGGGGAAGGCTTTCTCTCTCTGTCGGCTGTGGAAGAAGGTCCTTGTCATCAATCTTCCCCTGGACTAGGAGCCTCTCAGCACAGGGAACCTGGGTCCAATGGACACACTATACTCCTGGTGCTTCTTTCTTTGTGGTATGAGGTCCCCTGTCTCTCTGCTCACTTCTCTCTTTTATATCTCAAAAGACATTGGCTCAAGACACAATCCAATCTTGTAGATTGAGTCCTGCCTCATTAACAAAACTGCTGCCTATCCCACCTCATTAACATCATAGAGGTAGGATTTATAACACATAGGAAAATCACATCAGATGACAAAATGGTGGACAATCACACAATACTGGGAACCATGGCCTAGCCAAATTGATACACATATTTTGGGGGGACACAATTCAATCCATGACAGCAGGCATCCAAGGTCGTGCAGGAATATGTGTGGGGTTATGAAAAACAAGCTTCCATTCTAACTAGTCTGTGTGTTAGGCTCTGTTGCTTGGTGTACTTTCTCTTACTGTGCCTTTAACCTGCCTAAATTTGTTCTCGTGGGTTTGGTTATTCCAGGCCTAAACAATTTGATTTTGTTGCCTTGGATACACTATTTAAAAGGAGGGTTTCTGGTATTATTTTAGACCTTTTTGATATGCTGTTGTAAGTATTGATAAGATAAATTTTCAAGTACTTTCACATTTCTTTTTAAAAGCTCATAATTACTTAATTTATCATACTCATACTATGAGAGTATAAATATTGAATTTTTAAAAAAACCTCTTAAATCTAAAGAGAAGTTCATGGATCTCAAATGTTTTAAAACTTCTCTGACGCCTCTTCTCACTGAGTTGGGCTCAGTGTCGACAGATACACTGGTCCCACAATGTGTGATTCGTGTGATTGCAAGTTTTTTGCATTTCACGTGGCATCCTGCTTAACAATGTGATCTTTCACCTATTACTATTAGGTTGAGATTTAGATATACAAAGGAATATGGTGTCATTTCCCCCTCCTATATCAATTCAGTGCCAGAGATTCAAATAAGCTTTAAAAGAACCCAGTTCTAAAAATTGAGAAAAACAACCCATATGTAAATAAGTACATGAATTGGCCCCCCACTTAAATAATCCACTCTAAAAACATATTTGCTTAAATTAAGCATTCTTTTGAAAAAAAAAAATTACCCCTTTCCAATTTCACATAACGTCATGAAATGAGCTGACTTAGCTATTATGCCCAGGTTGTTTCTGACTGGGTTCCATGACCCAGGGGTGCATCATGCTAAGATCCAAATCAGCCACGAAGATTCAGTCATCTAGCCCCATTCCTCATTCTCCAACACTACGGCTGCTTCTAACCTAAAATGGGGCTCATCTAACCTCTTCTGGCGGTTTCTCTTCAGGCAAACTCTCCTACCTGCCCAATTTAGGAAGAGTGGGAGGAGGGAGGGTAGAGAGGATCCTAAGAAGAAGTGTCTGTCTTAAAATTCAGAATTTTGAAGCTACCTCATTTTCTTGTTCCTATCAGACTGGAAACTTGTCATAAATTAACACTTACAGGATTGACTTTTTTTTTAACAAAAAGAAAAAAAATATATCTTCCAGTATTATGACATATACCCATATACCTGTTGACGCTGAGTTGATTCTGACTCACAGCGACCCTGACCCTACAGGACAGAGCAGAGCCGCCCTGTAGGGTTTCCAAGCCTGGAAATCTGTCCTGAAGCCAACCGCCACATCTTTCTCACCCAGAGCGGCTGATGGGTTCAAATCACTGACCTTTCGGTTAGCAGCCGAGCGCTTGACCACTGCAACACTAGGGCTCCTTCTTATGAGAGATAGGGGTAAGGCATTTCAGTACTTATGAGCATTTTTTAAAAACAGTTCACGGCAGGGTGTAGTTAAGAAAACCTATAGTGGGAAAAAGGATGTTAAGATAAGTACAGGGTTCAGAGAAATAATCAAGTCTCTTCTATGAAGAGCAGCTTGCCGACTTAAAAAGCCTTGACAGCATCAGCCCCCAGAGGAGCCGTCAGCAGAGAGCACAGAGCCAGCTGCACAGCCTGCCGGGAAGGGCAGTCAGAGAGGAGGCAAGCCAGAATCAGACCAGGAGCCGGCCATCTCGGGCAGTCCCTGTCAGTCATTTCAGGGACGCCTGAACTTCAGAGATGGGACAGTAGGCGACCTCTAAGTTACAGAAGAGAGACGGGGGTGTCAGGCCAGGCGGGTTGTCAGAGATGTGTGAGGAGGCACGGTGAGAGATGGAAGGAAGGTGGGGCAGGGCCAGCCCTTGGGGCCGGCGGAACCCATGACAGTAAGTCAGGCAGCTGCGCCTTGTCCTCAGCTGGGTCCAAAGCAGGTTCCCTGAACTCTGGTGACCCAGGAGTGAGAGGGGGGCAGAGACAGAGAGATGCCAGGTGCCTCAGACACCGGGAGCGAGGGGTCTGACAGGGTCCAGCTTCTCCTGGGAATATTCAGGACTGTCCTTCTGCGGTGCCTGACACCCCTCCCTCCCTGCTGATGTGAAAGGCAGGCTTCCTTGACCTTCCCTTCATTGCTCCCCTGTTAATACCTGCAGATACCTGGGAGTGCCCTTTTCCAACACCTGGGCCAGGTGATGCACCAAGAAGCCTATTTAATGGGAGACAGGTCCTCAGGGACCACAAGAGATGTGAGCTAGACAAACCCACTCCGTGAGGGACTGGTTTGCCTCCTCCCAGCATGTCAGGCAGTCCCGCCTCAGGTGTGAATCCAGCTCCGCCTTCCCGAAGCTGTTAGAAACTGCGAGTTGCGCACTGCGTCTGTCACGTTGAGAAAAATGCCCCGAAGGCAGCAGCTGAACATTATGCATCCATCATTTTTTAAGCAACTGCATTTCTAGTTTATAAACTAGTCATGGATTGTTTCTAGTTAGACTCAGTTATTTGATCTTAACATAGCTTTGAGACTTTGAATCACACCTCTTTGTACAATTTCTAATACATTGGGAGTTCTCATTCTTCGGAAGTCACATGATCTTCGGTTGCAATCTTTTGAAAAGAAAGCTGAGAGAAGATTTGCAATTGCTCTCCAAAGAATCCTAGGCTTTGCCCACCAAGTAGATCATTGCTTGCAGGCTGTCTGTCTAGGGTCCTGGTCACCCACCTCACTTTGTCTAGCACGCTGCCATGACTTGCCTCCTCAACCTGGCCACACTGGTCTAGCCAGTTCCCAACCGTAGGCGAGCCCTCGAGCCCTCAGGCAATCCTGCTGCCACCATCCTGTGGCAGGTCTGGGGCTGAGGAAACTCATGGCGTCTTTTTAAGATTGTGGAAAACATGCTTTCAGGCCTCATCTGGACACTTGGGGCTGCCCCCAGTGCTCCGCCTCATCCCCAACCTCCTGGCATCTAGCTCTGGTCCAGACCAACCCTTCTAAACTGCCCCCCCCACCGCCAGTCCCCAGCTCCAACCTGCCATGCCCCCTTGCTCTCAACCTTTGCTCTGTCTCCTATGTTACCATGATTTCTCACAATGTAGTGGCTGTTTTGCCCATCTGCAAACTTAAAGTTATTATTTAATAGATATATACAGTGTCAAGAAATTCCTTTTGAAAGAAGAAAAAAAGGGAAGGGGAAGCATAGTTTTTCAGAGCAATTTAAGGTACAGAATGCTTACAGTCTTCACCACACAAGGGATGGTACCAAAATCCTGTATTCTGACCTCAGGTCCAAACAGAGTTCCTCTCCCTAACCCAGTCGGTGACAAAATCCTTAAAGTTTGCTCAGTACTAAGTTACTAAAGTTACCTATAAAACTGAGGAATTTCTTTCACTACATTACCAATACCACACCTAGTTTATATATTGTTTCTTGGTTTATAAGGTAGGACGTTCCATTTCAAGGAAGTCACCTAACCCAGACTGGCCTGAGCAAAAAGGAATTTATTGGCTCGCACACACCTGGAAATCCAGGGATTAGAGTGACTTCAGGTGTCACACGATAAGGGCACTCAAATCCTGCTCCTCAGGCTCTGTTCTCTCCATATCTCAATTCTGCTTCCTCTGGGTTATTGTATTTCTTCACGTAGCAAGATGGCCACGGCACCTCTAGACCTTAGTGCCTCAGTGGTTCAAAACCAGCAGTAAAGAATGACCTCTGATTTGTAGGTCTCCACAAAAGTCTTATGATGTACCATTGGCTCTAGAGAGTCACGTGACCATTCCTGAACCAGTCACTGTGATCCAGGAAATAGGAATCTCTTATTGGTTATTCCTAATTAAGTAAACTGGTTACCATAGGAAGATTCTGACTCATGGAGACCCCATGTGTTTCAGTGACTGTGACCTTTCAGAAGTAGATTGCCAGGATTTTCTTCTGAGGTGCCTCTGGGTGGATTCGAACTACCAACCTTTCAGTTAGTAGCCAAGCACTTAACCATTTGCACCAACCAGGGACTCCTAAACTATATGTGATTAAAAACACCTCCTCCCCAAAGAGAGACATCTCAAAGTCTCAGCCAGTTGCTGCACCCAGCCCCAGGTCCAAGATCTCCCGAGATTCTAAAGTCTTCTCACCCAGATCCAGATAAAGCTTACCTGCCCACTGATGTCCAGTTGATTCCAACTCATAGCAACCTATAGGACAGAGTAGAACTGCCCCATAGGGTTTCCAAGGCTGTACATCTTTACAGAAGCAGACAGCCATATCTTTCTCCCTCGGAGGGGCTGGTGGGTTTGAACCACTGACCTTTCAGTTAGCAGCTGAGTGCTTAACCACTGCACCACCAGGGCTCCTTAAAGCTCACCTAGTACTGTGCTAATGATGATGTGAACCATCTTTATGTGCCTAATCGACAGTGGTGAAGAGCGGACAGACATGGATGATGGTTTATAACGACCACCTGGCAGGAGGGAGAACAAGACACGGCATGCAGCAGTCACTGGTCTGTGCCATATTACACTCAGCTGAACAGGCTACGCAGGATTCCTGCCCTAGTAGTGTGTGTGTGTTTCACACAGCTGGACAGTGATAGGAATGTTGGAAAGATGCCAACAGAGGAGTGAAGGTTTTGTTTGTCTATTATGACAAAAGATGCATGTGGAAGTGAAACATAAAGTAGGAGATAGCACAGTACTCTCTCAGGTGGAGGTATAGCTTTCCAAAACCAAAAACCACACCCGTTGTGATCAAGTTGGTTCCGACTCATAGCGACCCTGTAGGACAGAGTAGAACTGCCCTATAGCGTTTCCAAGGAGCGCCTGGTGGATTGGAACTGCCAACCTTTTGGTTAGCAGCTGAGCTCTTAACCACTGTACCACCAGGGCTCCATAGCTTTCCAAGTTCCCCAAATTCCTACTGGAATGTAAATGATGCCCCTTTGCAATAAAGAGAAATTGTTTTGCATCCTCCTGGGAGGCTTTCTTTCCTGCTACTGTCCAGTGACTGTGACTCTTTGGGGCACCCTGACCACGTGCCTGCCACTCCCCAGATGCAGATGACGGGTGCACAGACCCTGCAAGACTGGGGGAAGGGAAGTCAATGTTTAGAAACATTTCCCAGGAGGCTCGAGTTCGAGGTCAGCCTAAACTCCTCTTTTATCACTTACCCTCTGGCCTAAGATTCAGCGTTTTGCAGCACCAACTTAAGAGGAGAAAAGATTTTTTACTTCTCAGAATGATTACGACTTGAATTCTTAAGGAGAAGGTCTATCAATTACATAAATAAGTATTTTATTTTAAAAAAGTCAATTAAATCATTTGTTACTCTTCTTATCTTCATTTTTTGGTGATAAACAAAGCATCAGTTAATTGGCTAATATTGGTAGATATTCCTTTTTTAAGTATAGTTTAAAGTAATGTTATGGCCAGTCTTGGTTATCTAGTGCTACTACAACAGAAATACCACAAGTGGATGGCTTTAACAAAGAGAAATGTATTTTCTCAGTCTAGGAGGCTAGAAGTCCAAATTCAAGGCATCATCTCCAGGGGATTTCTTTCTCTCTCTGTCGGCTCTGGAAGAAGGTCATTGTCATCAATCTTTCCTGAACTAGGAGCTTCTCAGCGCAGGGACCCGGGGTAAAAGGATGTGCTTTTCTCCTGGCGCTACTTTCTTCGTGGTATGAGATCCCAGTGTCTCTCTACTAGCTTCTCTCTTTTACATCTCAAAAGAGATTGGTTTAAGACACAACCTAATCTTGCAGATTGAGTCCTGCCTCATTAACATAATTGCCAGTAATCCCATGTCATTAACATCACAGAGACAGGATTTACAACACACAGAAAAATCACATCAGATGACAAAATGGTGGACAATCATACAATACAGGGAATCATAGCCTAGCCAAGTTGACAGGTATGTCTGGGGGACACAATTCAATCCACGACATGGCCTTTTTTAGGTTTAATGGTTTTTAATAAATGGTTTGTTATTGTTGTCCTTGTTTCGTGTTTAAATTGTTGCTTTGAGTTGGAATCGACTCTGTATCAGTGGGTTTGGTTTTGGTTGGTTTTTGGTCTTTAGCAGACGTTTCCTGGGGTTGATGTACGTATCTTTTTTACAATACCATTGTGTACCTCTGAAATTGTTCTTGTTTTTTGACAAGAGGTCCCACAGTCATTAGTTCTCATCTCCGGAGTGCGGAATCTGGGCTCTATGAGTGCACATCAGTTTGTTTCACATGACTGCTAGAGGCTGCTTAAATTACTGCAGGCCGAAAGTAGAGAAATTACTCTTTTTATAAAGGTCATGAGGTTATGTTCAAATCTTTAATATAACTTTTTTTTTGCCTTGTTTTAATATGAGCTTTTTTAATTCTGTCTTTAGTGTACCATGTTATATACTGAAGCAATATTAGTACTGTCCAAAACTTTAGAAGTCATTCTTTTTCTTTTCATGTTTTGATTCTTGGCTCAAACTCCATAGAGCTGGATTCAAAGAATACAAACATATAGAATATCTAGTAGCTTAGGCAGAATTTCATAAAATTGTTAGACAATGAAAGGAATAACCTAAGTCTTTCGCTTTGGCCTAAACTCTCTGTGTCAGTCATGGCCCTGGCAGAAGAAATGGAGTACCTTGAAAGGGGGTATTGGTTTCCCCCACTATCCAAAAGTACAGTGTTCCTGTGAAACTTTTCGCAAGCCAAAATGGCGTAAAGTGAAGAAGCAATTACCATTAATTTATATGGGAAGAATTTTTGAGTGTTTTCAGACCCAAAAAATAAGCGACCAAATCATACCAAATAGCACATAAAATAACACTAACAAATAGTAAAAGCAGGAATGCTGAGTGTAGCTCAGGGGAAGGAGCTTGGCGACGTCACTCTCACTGCTCATCCGGGTCTGTGCTGCCTTTTTAAGGTTTGCAGCAAAACAAACGCTGAATGCTATTTCTACTTTTTGCCTTCCCCCGCCCCACTTTTGGCCCTTTCTTTTCTTTTCTTTTTTTTTTTGTAAAAGCAAAAATCCTCTTCTGATTTCTCCTGGTTAGCGGTTAGCGAAAACAGGTACTAATGTAGGTCTTCCGTAAAAGCCGAGTGGCTTCAAGTGGGGATACTTGTAATTGAGGAGCAGTTAACTAAGGGACTGTTAACAAAGATGTAGGCAGGGTTAAGAGAAATAACTGGGGATTAGGCATCCATGGGGACAGCAGCAGATGGGAGCATTACCACCCTCAGCTGAAGGGGGAAAGAGGAGGAAGCTGTGACCAGAGGTGGAGACTATAGCTGTAGGAGATACACCTGATGGGCTGAGACCTGAGGTAGAGGTAGAGGTAGAGGGTTGAAAGTAACCAATCTGAGTCCCAACAAGGAGGTATCAAGGCACTAAATGCCTCAGTCACACTCTCCTCTCACACTCTGATCTTCTGCTGGTGCCTCTCTTTAGCTGGTCAGAAGCCAAAGGACAAGACAGCCCACTGATACAGTCCTGGAGGTCAGCCTCCCACAGCACAGGGTGGGACGGAGGAGGGTAGAGAGTAGAACCCGAGGGGCACGCAGAAAATATCCAGATCATCCTCCTTTAATTGTTTTTCCCCACCGCAATGGAAACTGGTGTTATTATCACAGACGAGAACCTCAGACCATTTTAATGTTGAATAGCAATTACTATCATCTGTAAATGCCTTCGAATATATGGAAATTTATTACCCAGTATTGTATCTGTATAGCTTTTTAAAAATCAATTAAGGATGTTAGTAAATACAACCAAATCAATGTCAAAATCGTTAGAGACATTTGAAACTTTTCCCAATTTAAGTGGAACGACTTTGGTGAGTCATAGTTTTCACAACACTGTCTGGAGTGCCACGAGACTCCACTCAAAAAAGACATTAGTACGCTTAGAACTGAAACTTTTCTAATTGCAATTTTATATTCACATTACATCTTGATATTCTGAAATATTTTAAAAAGATAATATCTAAACATCTTTGGCCCATCTCCAGAGGCTTTTATTTTCATGGTAAACAAAAAAAAAGAAATTAAAAAGTTACAACTATAGAAATTCCAATATCTAAATTTTTATATATTGTATATTATAATTTTTACCAATATCAAATGAGTGATGCAACCTCAATTTTTCATTCTGTGGCAACAGTACAATGACCACAGAGATGAGTCACAAAGGCATTTTTCTTCTTGAAAATTTATAGATAGTGTATAATAATATCCCCAGGTGTGGGATATGGTTTTATTAAAATCCAAATGCACTGACCAGGCATTATGAGTCTTCCTACTTACACTTGGTGGGGCCAGGTTCAGTAATTTATTTTTAAATGTCTCCTGTTCAAAACAGATGTCCCCATCTCCTCTCCCCTCACCCTAACTGTTCAGTTTAACCATCCACATAGCAGATGATAATAATAGAGAAGATTTTATTTTATGTATTCAACTGGAACTTGCATTGGGGCAGAAACCTAACTTTATAATGACAAGATACAGAATAAATACAAATTGAACTATTTTGTGGACCTTGGCATATAAATATTTGCTCATCTTTATTTTTCTAACTAGATGGAATAGTTAGCTCACAGATTGGTTTCTCAAAGCATCTGAGCCAATACTCTACATTTTTTCAAGTTTCATTAACAATTACTGAAGTTCTCAGCTTTTTGGCTTTAATTATAATTTCTATCCAAGAATGAATAAAAGAACATAAAACTTAACACTTTTTGTTTTTATACCATCTTTTATAACATTATTTCACTTTTACAACCATTTACTAAAGGAAGGAGAGATTCAACCCCCCCCCCCCAACCTCACCTCATAAACTGTATAACTTATGGCCACAAATCAAAATCTCAAATTGACGCAAAGCATATTTTCCTTCCTCAGAAAGGCCTTGGACTTGCTGCCAGGTTCACCCACTTTTCTCAAGCTAGGAAGGTCATCTTTCCCTTAAAAAAAAATCTGAAGTAGAAAAGTTAGTTTTATCACTTAAATTGTATTGTCTTAGCACGAGTTTAGTATAGTTTACTTATGAATTATGAGTAACTGTAGAAGTTTTGAAATTTATAGTTCTGGTTACAATTTCTTAGATATATTTAGTCCAGATATTCAGCTTTTTTACCTGGCTAGGTAACATGTACACAACTATCTTCTAAAAATAAATTTCAAGGAGCAATTTCTTTTTATACACATTTATCAATCAAGTTTTAGATGTTAATTAAATATTATTTATTTTACACTGACTGGGGTGTATCCCTAAGAAGAGTTGGCTCAGTGACAGTCAAAGCAAAACTCAGCTCCCCTTGGATTTCCTCTCACATCTAAAACTTCAACAGATGTTCAGTGTTTGCCTGAAAAGCTTCTGCCTACATTCTAGAAGGGGCTTGAGGGAGTCCTTTGCATTAATCCCACTTCTGACACCCGTCTGCTTGATCATCACAACAGGACAGAGATATGAATGATGAAAAGGTGACAATACAAAAGTTATAAATTGTAAAGTTTCTATAATTTTAGAGGATATGGAGAGCTATAGAGATGGTTACATAAGGCTGTTATCTACAGCATTTCCTCAGATAGTGTTATGGCTTCCCACATCCCCCAGAATGCCCCAATGAGACATACAGCCATGCTTATGAGGAAGTTTTCCAGGCGCAAGAGGCTTCTCTTACCATTTTCCTTAGATTGTATTTTATATCTTTCTACCTTCTATCTCCCTGCACACACACACCCCCAAATATTTAGGAGAATCTGACTTCATGCCTTCCAGTTCAAGAAGTATACAAAATTACTACAAAATAATTTTAACACACATCAACATGTTTACCATGAGATTAGGGAAACAGAATTACTGAATTTGGCTTCACCAGGAGCATGCTCTAGCAGGCCCAAGCTTCATGCTCTCTGAGGTTCTGTCCAGCACAGTGGTATGAGTTTCTTGGCTATCCCTCTGGCTGCCACTGTTCTGCGCTCAAAGATCTTTGTTTGTCCTTGTTCCCTCTTGTCAAATCTGAGATTGAAATTGTGGAGGATGATATTTCTGGGGGCTTCACTTTATTATCCCACTCCTTTTGGTTGGACGTCTGAGGATGGCCTTAAGAGATGAATAATCACAGGCCTTTCTTGTTTGCCAGAATTGGGGTTTTTCATAAAGCTCCCTACCCAACTAGGATGTAAACTCTTTGAAAGCAAAATTTCTGTTTTATATATGTCTTTATTCCTAGAATTGAGTGTTCAGCACACAATAAGTATTTGTTGAATGAATAAATAAACTTCTTAGCATTTCCAACCACTGATCTCCATAGGTTAGATATCAAAGTCTGAGATCTTGTTGAGATCTTTTCGTTAAGTCAGTAACTTAGCCTGGAAATTTCTGCCTGTTAGCAATTGGCACCCCGTCCATCTTTCTAGCCCTCAGGATACAGTCTCTGTGTGGCTTCTGCCTTTAGGCCGTTCCAAACAGTGTCCTAGAGTGTAGAGGCCCTTACCCCCAGGCTGCATCTCAGTGGCATTAAGGGTAATTGTCCCCTTTGTCTGGCAGGGAGTATGTGACAGTGAGTGTTTAGGAGGTATCTCAGTCAGGGTTTTCTAGAGAAACAGAATCAATAAGATATACCTGTGAAAGCTGGAACCTGTGTAAGGTAGAAAAGTGGTGACTGCACCCTGTCCAAGGCAGAAAACTTGTGAGACCTGGAAAAACAAGGCAGTCCCATCAAGTTCTGCCTCTGACAGGTTTCACTATATATATATATATATATATACACACACACACAGAGCGAGACAGAGAGATTGATTTTAAGGAATTGGTTCACACAACTGTTGGGGGCTAGCAAGTCCAAAATCTGTAAGTCCAGTAGCAGACTGGAGATTCCTGTAGGCTCAGGTCCCAAAATCTGCAAGTCAGGAGATGGAAAGATTGAAGTGAGGGATTTCTGGCAAAATGTCTATTTATAGTCTAGAGACAGAACACACCCTAGGGAAACTCCCTTTTTGCTCTTAAAACGTGCAACTGATTTGTTGAGGCCCACCCACATTATTAGATTAGAGGGTAATCTGCTTTACTTAAGGCAAACTGATTTGATTCCATGTAACTACTTCATAACAGCATCTAGACTAGCTTTTGGCCAAACAACTGGGCTTCATAGCCGAGTCAAGCTGATAGATAAAATGAACCATCACGAGAGGAATACAGGGGATCAGGAAACTCCCTTGTGTCAGTTATATCTGCTGTAAGTTTCCTTCACATGGGTGAATGATTGTTGGCTCCCCCAGTCCCCACAGACAGAGACTCATTCCCAGGTACCGGTACCCACTGCTGTAGAGTCAATCCTGACTCATAGCGACCCTATAGGACAGAGAATTGCCCCATAGGGTTTCCAAGGCTGCAAATCTTTACAGAACCAGACTGCCACATCTTTCTCCCGAGGAGTGGCTGATGGGTTCAAACCACCAACGTTTCAGTTAGTAGTTGAGCGCTTAACCACTGGGCCACCAGGGCTCCTTCAGGTACCAGTGGTCCCTTGTAAAACTCACCCACGTTTGGCCTAATCCCAGCTGTCAGTATCTCATCAACCTTTATCAACCCCCAACTGTGGACCTGCAGGCAAATCAGGATCCTAGTCCTCCCTGCTCAGTGCAGGGCTCCTCTCTGGGCTCTGCTGGCTCTCCACTCCCCAGCACAGCAGAAGCTCACAACTTCCAGACAAGGGGTGGTTACCCTGGTTTAGTGGGGGCAGGGTGGTCTGGGTACCCCCAGACTTCTATGAAGGGGATGGGTCCCAAGTGGAATTCTTCTTCCAATCTTCCATGGGAAGGGGAGGGGAAAAGAGCGGTTTCGTCTCCACAGATTGTCTTCCCCCATAATGACAACTTCATTGTCCATCCCATCTCAGATACAGCTTGTGGAGACCCTGAGGTGGCAGTGCCGGAATTATTAGCAGGGAAGTATAAAGAGGGTGTCTGTGACTACCCATACGTTAATGTTTTAGTCCTTCTGGTGCATATTTGGAGCCCTGGTGGCACAGTGGTTAAGAGCTCAACTGCTAACCAAAAGGTCAGAAGTTCAAATCCACCAGCCACTCCTTGGAGACCCTGTGGGGCAGTTCTACTCTGTCCTTTAGGGTCGCTATGAGTCGGAATCAACTCAGTGGCCAACAAGTTTGGTTTTGGGTGGGTTTTTTTTTTTTTTTTGGTACATATTTACTGGCAATGTATGCCATATGTTCTTTTGGAAACCAAGCAATCATTGTAACTTTTACCAAACCAAGATTAAAAGCAGACTTTGAACTTTGTGTAAATAGCGGTGTCCTCATCTGTGAACTGGTGGGTGCTAGCACCAAATGGCCTCAGGCCTCCACCGTAGCACTAGGATTTTCCCTCCTTTTTTTTCAGCTGTGTTTATGGCCAAATGGGTAAGAAGATAAATTAGTACAAATGTGTCTTCTACTAATATCTCATATCTTTTCTGAATCATTGTGCGTAGATTTATGAACTTAAGCAAAAAGGAAGTTTTATAAAGAAAGCTGTACACCATGGGTTTGTAAAGAAGTGCTGTGGGACTTTTTGTTGATTTTTGTTGTTTCTGCTCCAAATTAACAACCATCTTTAATGCTTGGTTCCTTACTATATGAGTCTATGGCATCGAGAAATTTAAAACTCCACTGGATTGTAAACTTTGTCTGTGAGACCCTCAGTTCCCAGAAGGAAGTCGGCTCTGTGTCTGTCGCGGTTACCATCCTGTGTGTGTCACGTGCCTTGCACATAGCACACACCGAACAAATACCTGTTGAATGAGTAGATGAATGGGTACATTCACTTAGCCTGCTTCTTTTAATATTTAAATAAATTAAGCTGTTCTCAAAATGGTTTCTGCAAGTCCATTCTTTTTGAGTGACCAAAGGAGAAGGTTGTCTCGCTCTTACCTTCATTTCATCAGCACCTACGGGTGGTCTTGTCTTTGTGGGAAATAGTGGGACCCTCGCAGAATCCAGTGATGCCCCAGTGGCCATATGACTGCTCCTGGTGAAGTGGTTTTTCATCTGCATACCATCTGTCCACTGAGAACTGAAATCTTTATGTGGTTTAAATCTATTTAGATAACCCCAGGCAAAAGGAACTGAGAAGAAAATTCTGTATTACTGCAGCCGTCACACCTACTTTAAATGCAACGCTTCTTTGTCAGCAGATTTACGACAAAACAAAGAACATGCTTACCAGTGATGAGGTGTGGGAAAATGGGGGAGACTTAGACATTTCCCTGAACTGAAACACATCACCATATATAGTTAATTCCTGGTCGTTTTCCTAACCTTCTGTGCTACCATTAGGAACAGAAATCAGGGAGCCCCTGTCCCCAATGTTTAAAAACACCATATTTAATCAGAAAGTCCACATCTGGAGCTTGCCTGAGGCGCAGTGAGCATGGTGAAGCGGGACAGCGTTCTCGTCCACGGTGGTCTCCTCAGCTCCACAGGCCTGACAGAGGCCCTTTGTCATCAGTGATCAATAGCTGCTTTGTGAGTTTGTGTTGTAAGAGTTGCTAAGAACTGACACTCCAGTTATTCAAGAGCTGCTGAGTTTACAGTACTGAGACCTGTCAAAGCTGCTAGATACTTCTTGGAGCTTGGACCAGTAAACAGGGAGGAGCCTCTAATTCTACACTTCCATCCCATTTGTGATGATGGGGTGACCTGAAAGAGTTAGTACAGTGGTATATGCGTTGTGTGTAAGCTAAGCTTAAACCTCGCCATGAGAGAATAATTACACATGTGTGGGTGGCTGAAGGAAGGGTCTCCCCCATAACACTCACACACACACACGCACAATGACACATGCACACACTCACACACACATACACACTCCAGAAACTTTCCCTCTAAGCTGAATGCTCCTTCTTCACTCTGCCCCTTAAATCCGCAAGAGTTCTGCCATCAGAGCTGCTACAAGCAGGTAGAATGTAGCAAGATTCCTGTTCTTTAAGAAGATGGGAAAAACTGGAGTTGCAATATCTATTAAACTCTGAAATGCTGAAATTTATCATTTCGAAGGCCTATTATCTAGCTAGGTAACTCCACTGAAAGCTGAATAGTTAGCTGATTTCAAAAAGGAGGGAGTTTAATGCTACCTTCATAAATGATTGTCCTTATTCACATCTCTTGATTTTCTGCATTGTTTAAAGCGAAGTAATGACTTCTATGTGAGTGATAATTTCAGGAATTAAACCTACCATTCAGTACAGAATAGTTTCTTAGCTTTTCATCACAAAGAGTATGCCAGGATTTAGAGATCCAAAGGTGAAGTTCTATAAAACTATTGACTTAAAAAAAAAGATCAATACGAGAAAATCGCTCTTCTACAGTGAAATTAGTTGACTCAAACCTACTCACTCATGGAAATAAAGGAATGAATCACAAATCGGTAAGCACTTTGCTGTCAAAAGTGAGCGTATATCACTTTTAGAAGACTGTGGCTAAGTTGTGTCTGATTCTTTTAATTTGGAGGGGATGGATGCCACCAGGATGGTCTACCCTCCCTGTTTGTCCCACTGTGTGGTAGCGAGGTAGTCATTAAAGAGGTGTTTGCAGGGGGCATGACTCATGCCCCTTGAAAGGATGTTAGTGGGCCATTAGGTTTGGGGGACCAGGAAGCTCTGTGGGTGTGTTTATAGTATATTAACCTGCTCTTTAACCAGCCCCACCCCACTTCTTGGAAGTTCATATCTTGCTTTGCCATCTTCTACTTGTCCCTGTTCCTGTCCTTTATTAACTTCCTGTCTCTGAAGAGTTCCAGCCCAGCTCCTGCCAGAACTATGGGTTACATCATCACCTGAACTCCTGTGTCCTTCAGTGACATGACCCTTAGAAGGTTCACTCCCAGTACACCAAATCTTCATCCTCATTGACACCAGTGCCTAGGCACCTCCATTTTCCTGGTTCATCAGCCCCTCCTCATTTTTCCACCTGCCTGAACTCCCAATCCCCTTGGTCCCTACCTTTGTCCCCAACCCACCTCTCTATTCGTGTGATTGGTGAAAATCACATATAGGTGCAGATTTTCACCGCCTAAGAGTCCGTGTTGCCGACTGCACTTACGCCCTCTTCACTGCTCCGTCATCCTATTTTTGTCTTTGCTTAGCCTCCTCTTCCACCCTCTCAGCAGTCAGCCAGTCTTTTGCCCTGTCCTCGATCTTCTGCCCTGGTGGTGTACTGGTTAAGTGCTCAGCTGCTAACCAAAAGGTCGGCAGTTTAAATCCACCAGCCGCTCCTTGGAAACACTATGGGGCAGTCCTACTCTGTCCTATAGAGTCGCTATGAGTTGGAATTGACGACAATGGGTTTGGTTTTTGTTTTTTTTCCAAACTTCTGCCTAACCCCTAACCCCCTCCACTCTTGGCAGATGACTTTTATAACCTCCTTCATTGAGAAAATAGGAGCCATCGGGCATGAACTTCTTCCAGCACTGCTCTCTTTCTCCTCTATCTTGCTTCCCATCCTCCATCCCACATAAATCATTCTCCCCTCCTTCCTCCTCTTAACAGAGCAAGCAAATCCCTCCTCCTGTTCAAGACTCATCCCTCCGCTGGTGCTTGGACCCCAGCCTCCTGTCCATCCCTGCTCTCTCATTGCCTCTCCTCTCTCCTAGGTCTGTAGGCTTGCCACTGTAGCTGGATCTATGTCTCAGTCAAGAATCACATTCCAGTCTTTCTCTGCATCTCTCCTCAGGAAAAAACAAATCCTTTCACTGACCTTACACGCTTATACGAGAATTCCCACCCTCACCTTCCCTCCTTCCTTATCCAGACTTCACAGTCTCTCCTTCATTCCTTTTGTTTTTAATAGTTCTTTTTCCCCACATTTCTCAAAGAGGAGACTCGTCCTGTGTGTGAGGCACCATGTAAGATGGTCTTTACATACATCGTTGTTGTTCGCTGTCGTTGAGTCTGTCCCTCTCTTTCACTCTTTAGCCCGTTCCATCTGTCTTCTCTCCCACCATTCTGCTGACATGGTGACTTTCTAATTCCCAAATCCAACTGACTCCTCTATATCTTTGTCTGCTAAAACAAATAACTTGTTTCTTCTAGGGTAGCACTGTCCAGTGGAAATGGAATGCAAGCCATATATGTAATTTTTAATTTTCTTGTAGCCACAGTGAAAAAGTTAAAACAGACAGTGAAATTAATTTTAATAGTATATTTTATTTAACCCAATACATCCAATGATGTTGCTGTTGTTAGGTGTCATTGAGGTGGTTCTGACTCATAGTGACCCTACGTGCCACAGAACAAAACAATGCCCGGTCCTGCACATCCTCACAATCGTTGCTATGTTTGAGCCTACTGTTGCAGCCCTGTGGCAGTCCATTTCGTTGAGGGTCTTCCTCTTTTTCAATGACCCTCTCCTTTACCAAGCATGATGTCCTTCTCCAAGGACTGATCCCTCCTGATAACATGTCCAAAGTATGTGAGATGAAGTCTTGCCATCCTTGCTTTTAAGGAGCATTCTGGCTGTACTTTTTCCAAGACAGATTTGTTTGTTCTTCTGGCAGTCCATAGTATATTCAGTGTTATTTGCCAGCACCATAATTCAAAGGCATCAATTCTCCTTCAATCTTCCTTAATCATTGTCCAGCTTTCCCATGCATATGGGCAGTTGAAAATACCATGGTTTGGGTCAGGCACACCTTAGTCCGTAAGGTGACATCTTTGCTTTTTAACACTTTAAAGAGGTCTTTTGCAGTAGATTTGCCCAGTGCAATACCTCATTTGATTTCTTGACTGCTGCTTCTATGAACATTGATTGTGGATCCAAGTAAAATGAAATTCTTGAAGACTTCAATATTTTTTCCATTTATCATGATGTTGCTTATTGGTCCAGTTGTGAGGATTTTTCTTTTCTTTGTATTGAGGTATAATCCATACTGCAGGCTGTAGTCTTTGATCTTCATCAGTAAGTGCTTCAAGTCCTCTTGGCTTTCAGCAAGCAAAGTTGTGTCATCTGCATTTTGCAGGTTGTTAGTGAGTCTTCCTCCAATCCTGATGCCACATTCTTCTTCATATAGTTCAGCTTCTCAGATTATCTGCTCAGCATACGATTGGATAGGTGAAAGGATGCAACTCCGACACACAGCTTTCCTGATTTTAAACCATGAAATATCCCCTGTTCGAATGACTGCCTCTTGGTGTATGTAAAGGTTCCTCATGAACATAATTAAGTGTCTGGCATTCCCATTCTTCACGATGTTATCCATAATTTGTTATGATCCACACAGTTGAATATCTTTGCATAGTCAATAAAACACAAGTAAACATCTTCCTGTTATTCTCTACTTTCAGTCACGATTCATCTGACATCAGCAGCGATAGCCCTCATTCACGACCTCTTCTGAATCCAGCTTGAATTTCTGGCAATTCCCTCCCTGTCGATGTACCGCTGCAACCGTTTTTTAATTATCTTCAGCAAAATTTTACTTGCATGTGATATCGATAATATTGTTCAATAATTTCCACATTCTGTTGGATCGCCTTTCTTTGGAATGGGCACAAATATGGATCTCTTCCATTTGGTTGGCTAAGTAGCTGTCTTCCAAATTTCTGGGCGTAGACAAGTGAGTGCTTCCAGTGTTGCATCTGTTTGATGAAACATCTCAAGTGGTATCCCATCAATTCCTGGAGCCTTATTTTTAGCCAATGCCTCCAGTGCAGCTTGGACTTGTTCCTTCATTACCCTCAGTTCTTGATCATATGCTACCTTCTGAAATGGTTGAATGTTGATCAATTCTTTCTGGTATAGTGACTCTGTGTATTCCTTCCATCTTCTTTTGATGCTTTCTTCGTCATCCAGTATTTTGTCCATAGAATCCTTCAGTATTGCAACTCAAGTCCTGAATTTTTTCTTCAGTTCTTATAGCTTGAGAAATGCCAAGTGTTCTTCCCCTTTGTTCTTCCCTTAACTCCAGGTCTTTGCATATTTCATTGTAATACTTTACTTTGTCTTCTTAAGCAGCCCTTTGAAATCTTCTGTTCAGCTCTTTTACATCATCATTTCTTCTATTTGCTTTAGCTACTCTACATTCAAGAGCAAGTTTCAGAGTCTCTTCTGACATCCATTTTGGTCTTTTCTTTCTTTCCTTTCTTTTAAATGACCTTTTGCTTTCTTCATGTATGATGTCCTTGATGTCATCTCACAACTCATCTGGTCTTCGGTCATTAGTGTTCAGTGCATCAAATCTCACTCACTTTTTTTAAAACAATCTCTCCTAGTCCTCCTCCTTTCTCTCCAACCATTCTTCCTCAGTGTCCCACCTCTGTTTCCTCCTCTAACCCCTCACATTTTGTTGGTCATCAGGATTTCACTTTGTCCTTCGTATTTTTTCATCCTACACCGTCTCTCTGATCAATCTCATATCCACCTATCAGCTGATGTTTCCCACAATCATTCCTCTGACTCCAGCCTCTCAGCTAAACTTCCAACTAATATAGCCATCCCACAGATGTCCAAATCTCAATGCACCAAAACTGAGCTCATCATCTTCCTCCATAAATCTCCTCCTGTCTTAGTCAGTGGTACCACCATCCACCCAGATGGCCAAGCCAGAAAACCAGCAGTCAACTTGGATTTTCTTCCTCCATCACCCCCTCGAGTCAATCAGTTACAAAGTCCTATGAAGTGTACTTTCTTCAAGTCTTCACTTGTTCCCATCTCCGCAACCAGTGCTTGAAGTCCAGATCTTCATCTTCCTCATCCTTCCCTTGGATCATTGCAGTGGCCTCTTCATTAGTTCTCCCACCTTCACTCTTAGTTCCTCCCACTCCATCCTTCATGCCTCAAACTTGCAACCAAATAATTTGATCATCACCTAAAATGGCCAAGTCTGGGACTGTATCCCCATTTAAAAAATAATAAGGCTGTGAGCCGGGTACCCACAGGCTTCAGTCAAGAGCATTTTCAAGATGTCAGGCTTCTCTCATGGCATCCTATGGTTCTCCTGCCTGACTCACTTCCCTCGACTTCACTTTGCCACTGGGCACCTCTGAGGTGGTTCTGGAAGACACAGTGATACATTTAGCAGAATCAAGTTCCTTTTGTTTTGATAGCAGAGTGCCCCATGGCATTGGAGGCGTTTCTTAAACCTGGACTTATCCTAGAGCAGTAGTTCTTAATCTCTTCCTCACTCCCTTTTAATCCCAAACATCTTTGAAAATCTGATTAAAGTCAGGGCTCCTTTCCCCAGAAAAAAGCACATGTGCAGACATAATTTTGCATCTGTGTCAGGCAGCTCACAGAGCTCCTGAAGCCCTTCCATGGGGAGATGGATCTTGTTGGAGGACAATGCTACAACGTTGTTCCACTCATAGACTGGTTCCCACCTAAAACTAGGATCGAGGGTATCTGGGTTCCACAAGAAATTCTGAAAACCCTTGGAGCAGTTTCTGGCATATTTTAGAACCTGAAAAAAGCTCTGTTTCCTCCAAGGGCACTTTAAACATTGTCTGACTGAAAATACTAAAAAGTTTCAAATGTGCATTTCTTGGCTGAACGGAGCCGAATTTCCCTACACTCATACTGCTCTTTATAAAAACTGCGCCGAAGGACTTTTTCTCGCAGGCGTTCTGAGCCTTTCCCTGCAGTTGACCCTCATGTCACGCTCATCTTGGTTTGCTGCTGACTTTCATAACCTCCTCAGTCATTCCAGAAGCTTCGCCGAGGAGTCTGAGCTCTGAACCATCTCCTGTGCATCTCAGGTCACCCAGTGCTTCGCTCCACGCCCGATTCTGCCAGCTCAGCATCTCGGGGAGGGACACGGAGGGGCAAAGGCCCAGGCAGTGGCCACCCTTAGGGGCCTCTGTGGGGTGCGAACCAGTGTCAGGCAACACCCCACACATCTTCAAGTGAGTCTAAGCTTTCTCTTCAGCAGCTCGGCTGCTGGACAATGGGATTATAACAGGGATTGCCCTTCCCATCCTGTCCTTCCCACAGAATGCACCAGCTATTTTGGCAGGGGAGCGGGGTACCCATGGGCATGGGGTGGATCTTCAGCAGCCTGCAGCCCTGGCACTGAGCAGGAACAGAGCTGCCTCATGACTCAACACCAAATCACATGCTTGAGTCCAGAGGCCTTGGGTTTCCTCCTTCCCCCCTCTTCCTCATCGAGCCTCTCGCCTGCTCTCTATGGATCTCAGGCCTGTCCACTGTGCTCTCCCGTCTGTCGATTTCCTTGCTCTCTTGCCAGGCTCCCTCCTGAAATGTCTTGTCGGTGGAAGCTCCCTCCCTCTTCTGTTTGCCTGAGTCACTTCAAAGGCCTGCTTGCCCCCAGGGGGCCCCTCTGTGTCTCTGCTCCTCCCACCTCCTCCCCCCAACCCCCAGCTCCCAGCTTTGACCTTTCAGGGTTCCCTGCCAACTCCCAAGGGCACTCATCAGCTTCCTCACTCTCCCATCCTGTGTGCCAACCCAGAGCAACCAGCTCTCAAGAGGTTTATTGGGCTGAAAGGGAGCGAGTGTCCTCAGGCCTTCTGCTCTTTCCTGCCTCAGCAAAGCTTCTCAGAGTCACATTTCCAATGGAATCTGAGTCTGGAAGAATCTAGATCCACTAAAAAATGTTAAGCCTCCAGTGTTTGCCTGTGTTTGATGAGTTCTGGCAACTCCTTCCACGTCTGATGATACCACACTGTTTATAGCTGCCTGGAAAGAAGCCTTTAATCCTTGTGTTATGTTTTAACTTGCTTTCCTTTGGAGGCAGGGAATTGTCAAGTAAGTATCCACACCACTCTGGAAAAGCTCAGGTGTTCAGTGAACACGCAGTACTAAGCGTTGGTGCAGAATACACAGCCGTACGTGGGGGGCGTTCCTGACAGCCCGCTGAATTTGCCACAACGCAGGTCTTTGCCCTCTGCCCCTCTCATCTTCGTTTTGAAGTGATACACGGCTGTAAAGCATCTGCTTGTGAAATGAGAAAGAAAACATTCTGAGATTGCTTTACTTTTCAGTTGTTTAACTGAAAACCAAGGTGAAAAAGAAAAGCATCGGACTGCCTCTGTGTGTATATATATACAGTCTCGTGTGTATATATAAGTACACAGCGTTTGTGCTTGTATGCATACTCTACATACACTGTATAATATCTTACATATTATACAACCTGTGTGTACTGCAGAACGAAGCCCGTGCTTCATCTCCAACGATGCCTTAGGAACCACACCGTGGTCCTAGCTGTCATCACAGGTCCTGGCTTGCTTTTGTCGTACACTTCAACATTCTTAGGTAAAAGAGGAAGCCCTCGGATTTCACTCAAAAGTCCCACTAAAACAGAAGAAAAAGCAGATGTCCTGGGAAGCGATAATTAATGGGAAGGAAGTGTCTCATTGTGAGAACCCGCCTGCCCCTGCCTCCCTCCCAAGTTTGCTTCATTTGGCAGCAATGACATCACTCGGGGGCGTCGTTTTGTAGAGATGGGCTCTCTACCCTTTCTTCCTTCCATGGTGACTACGATGCCGTTTGGTCCAATTTTCACTTATGGTTACGTAATCCTGTTTTGATTGAAGAGTTTCTGAGAAAATAAAGGTACCTTGTCTTTCCCAGCCCCCAATGCAAGCCGTCCCAGCAGGCGAGCTGACCCACCAACAAACACTGGGAATCATTAGACCCAGTTATGAGCTGAACTTGATTAGGAAACAAAGCATCCATTGTCCATAGTTTCCCTGCTCCTTCTGACATCCAGGAGGATGCTGTTGTTTTTCTGACAACAACATTCTTCCCAGCACACCCTCAGAGTCCCCGGGCACGTTCGTAACTCCACGGAGAGCGTGCGGGAAGCATTGACAAGGCTTCCTTTTCTCTCCCTATTCTGTAGGCGCTTTAGTGCAGAGTGTGCCCAGACACGCCAGGGTATGAGCATTCTGGATTTGTAGACTGGTGCACTCTTTCGCTTCTGTTTTAGTTCTTTGCTGGCATGCTCGGGAAGCATGGTTTGTGCCACTCAGGAATGTCTGTCCACTTGGAAAATGCTTGTGCATGAGTGAGGTGCTTGCTAATGCTGCTCTAACCTGTACTAAGTTTCTCACTTGGCTTTGTTTGCTGCTTACAAGGGGATCAAGGTAATCCTTTCTCTTTGCATATCCCAAGAGCGATCACTCACGGGTTGGGAACGCACAGCTGGTACAGGCTTCCCTCCACACCTCCCGGGCCCCTAGTCTCAGGGAAGTCCGATCTAACAGAACCCTTCCTTGCCAAGAATCAGCCTAGTCAGATAGGAGCCCATCAGGGCGTACCCCATCATAAAATTTCTTAATTCAGTTTGGTGATGGGGGTGGCGATGGGGGGTGGAATCTCCAGAACCAAAAAGGGAAAAGCAATCTTTGGTATGACAGTAACAGCTTAACGTAGACCAGAGCCCTGAGGGACAGGACAGACTGAAAGGCTCAAGTTCTTTCTCTCTTTTGTCCCCTCACTTCCTGTTTGCCCTTTTGTGTAGAGAGAAGGACCTGGGCACCTCACACATACCTGCCAGGGCCCGTCCAGAGCCTGGCTCCTGAGTCACTGTGATCAGCGGCCATGTAATTCTGAATAACTTCGGCCCATCTCTGCCTGCCTGAAAAAGGGCGGTTGGGGCCTCTTCCTTCTCCGGCTTAGCCCCTCTTTTAGTTTTAAAAGGAGCCCCTCTGTGGAATCCCTGGATAATGCAGGTGGAGGAGGGTGGTATGACTGATTCTGACTGTGGTGACTTGGGCCGCCTGGGACCATTCCAGGAGTGACTTCTCCTGTGGGCAGGGGGCAGAGCAGACCCAGGTGCAGGGCCTCTGGGTGGGGGGTGGGGGAGGAGCTGGGCTTGGCCTCAGCTGACCACGCTGGTCCCTTGCTGCTTCTCGTTCAACACTGTGCTTCCCCTGGCCACTCTCTCCTCCAGACCACCCGTCAGCCGAGCAGCTCCGCAGCCTGAGAAACTCCAGAAGAACAATATCACCAAAAAAAAGAAGCTGGTTGAGGTGAGGAAGTTAAAGCGTTTTGCTTTTAAGGTGATGTAAATGTTCTGAGGCCCACCTGGTGCACATTACCGAATGCATGTGTCCCACGGTACCATCAAGTGAGTCCAAATGGATCAGTTGGGTCTCTCTTGTCCCCATGCCCTTCTACTTACCACCTTTCCTCTCTCAGTGACCAAAATCACATCCACTGAGTCACATCCCTTCCCCCATCCCTGCCGCCGGGTCCTATCGGTGCTTCTCTGAAATGTCCCATCAAGTCTAGCCTCTTTTCCCTACGCCCACTACCGCTCAGGCCCTCAGCGTCTCTTACATGGAGAAGACGGAGGGGAGAAAGAGACGGAGAGACACGCACCCAGAGAGAGACAGAGAGAAAGAGATGACGTTGATGCCCTGTCTCTGGTGTTCCTTGGGCACTTACCGTGTGCCAGGTGCTGGGCTACATATTCCCTAGGAAGGATTTCAGCCAACCCTCACAGCCTGAGGGAGGTATTATTGATACTCCCATTTTACGGATGAGGACGCTGTGGCTCAGGAAAGGTAACTGACTGTTAGGTCCCACGCCCCAGCTCACCAAGCCAGTAAGTGGAGAGGAATTTGAGCTCAGCTGTTAAGACGTCAGATGCAGCTCTGGTCAACCTGCTGTTTTCACAGAGCAACTTCCTGACGGTTCTTCCTGCCTCCAGACCTCCGCTCTGACATGCCTGCTGCCCCAGAGTGAGCACTTTACATTACAAATCCCATTCCACCTCACCCCGCGTGGGACTGAAGTCATGGCTTCAGAACCTTACCCGGAGCCACCTCCCAAGCTCTTCGCCTTTGATTCTTCACAGCCACTCAAATCTCCAACCCCAAACCAACCCCTTAATGTTTTCTGAGCCTGCTTCGGACTTTCAGGCCCCTGTGTTTTTATTCAAGGAGGCCTGGCAGTGCAGTGGTTAAAGACTAGGCTGCTAGCCAAAAGGTGGGAGATTTGAACCCTCCAGCCACTCCACGGGAGAAAGATGTGCCAGTCTGCTTCCGTAACGATTTACAGCCTTGGAAACCCTGTGGGGCAGTTCTGTTCTGTCCTATAGGGTCGCTATGAGTCAGAATCGACTCAACGAGAAAACGGGTTTGGTTTGATTTTTTTGTATCTCTATTCCTTCTGGTTAGGAGGTTCCCCCCCCCCACATGCTGGTCCTCCCCAGCCCTTATTTGTGCAGTCTTCCCTGATGATCCATCCTACCCCCCTGCACCCTCACCCCCACAGCGCTCATCACACACTCTGCTGCCATTCTTTCTTACTCATCTGCCTCCCTTGCTAGACTGTAAGTTCACTGAGATCAGAAAACCCATTTTCAAATTTGTTATTGGAACCCCCCCAAAAAAACCCCACTGCTGTTGAGTCGATTCCGACTCACAGCACCCCTATAGGGCAGAGTAGAACTGCCCCATTGGGTTTCCAAGGCTGCAATCTTTATGGAAGCAGACTGCCACATCTTTCTCCTGAGGAGCCGCTTGGTGGGTTCGAACCGCCTTTTACCGGAAAGGGGGAGGATTTATCTTGGAACACAGCACAGGTCAGGGAATGTGCCAAGCTTCAGGAAAGACAGGCTCCAGGAGATGAAAAGCCATCTACACCAAGATGGCACCTCCCTTCTGCCCAACAGGGCCTCACGTGTGTCTGTCACATTCTTCTCTCTCTCTAAAAACATCTTGAAAGACTTTCCCCACACAGGGTAGACTGAGGGTGCCTCCCAGCACCTGAGTTTACATCTCCTCAATTAACTACACAACCGAGACTACCACTGTCCCAATTCCAGATTCCTGGGGGAGACAGTCTGGCTGGGCCAGTGGGGGTCAGATGTCCACCAGGACAGGGGCACAGTGACATAGTGCACACTCTATTTCTGGAAAACATACTAGGGAGGAGCTGCCCTCCAGAAGGGAGACTGAGGCATGGGCAGACACTGGTTAAGTTGAATGGAGAAGGACTTTCCACTTGAGAGATTCTTTTTTTTTCTTTTTAGTTTTTTTAAATTGTGCTTTAGGTGAAAGTTTATGGAGCAAATTAGTTTCTCATTAAACAGTTAATACGCAAATTGTTTTGTGACATTGGTTGCCAACCCTGTGATGGGTGAACACCCTCCCCTTCTCCACCCTGGGTTCCCTGTTTCTGTTCATCCAGTTTTCCTGTCCCTTCCTGCCTTCTTGTCTTTGCTTTTGGGCTGCTGTGCCCATTTAGTCTGGTATACATGACTGAACTACAAAGCACGTCCCTCCACATGAAAGGTTTCTTAAAAAGCAAAAACATCAAGATGGGAAAGCTCCTGCTACGTGGGCTAAGTCAGCTTGACCAAGGATACAGAAGGGAGAGTCAGAGGTGTGGGTAGGGGCTAATTGTGCCAGCTTAAGGAGTTTGGGCTTTATCCCATAGGCAGTGAAAGCTTTTGATTAAGGAAGGGCCATGGTATTTTAGTTGAATTAATCTGACACTGGCCATGGGTGTGCTTTGGAGAGAGGAAAGGGCAGCATCAGAGAAACTAGAGAAGGACCCACATCTTAGCCTTGTGTCCCACCAACCAGCACAGTGCCTGGCCAGATAAGCGCTCAGTACATGTAGTGTGCGGGATTGAATGAATCTCCACTGCTCTTTGTCATGGAAGACAAGACAGGCAGAGAGACCGTAAAAACCCAGAGCAATATGGAGTTGTTTAAAAAAAAAAAAAAGTGTGGAAACTTTGTGGGCAAGCACCAAGCAACAGAATGAGCGTGGCATTTGCCTCCGTTTCTGCTCTGCCGGTCCCGGTCTATTTATGGGAGTTCATCAGAGCAGATCTCTGCGCCACCATTCAGCTCACCCGGAGAGTACCTGCAAAGGCACAGACATGATGCCGACTTTCCTGGGGTGGCGAGTCAGGAGACTGTGGTTCCCCGGAGGACCCAGGAAGTAGATGTAGCTTATTTAGAAAATGCGTTATAATTCTATGCTTCAGCCTGTCATCCTTAGCGTTTCAGAGGACCAGAGACAGGGCTGTGTACATTTTATCCTTAGCTGGTCAAGAAGCAAAATGTTTCTAGCGCGTTGTTGTTTCCACCAACAGCCAGCTAGTTGTGGGGGCGCACACAGCTGTTCCCGCAGCGTTGGCTGGTGTCTGCGCTCGCGGTTCCTCTAAGGGTCTGCCTTGGTCTCTGTGTGTGAATGTAGGAACTGGCTTTAGACCACGTGTTTGGCTACCGAGGATTCGACTGTCGCAATAACCTGCATTACCTTAACGATGGTGCGGACATCATCTTCCACACAGCAGCAGCTGGCATCGTTCAGAACCTCTCTACAGGTACCTCCGCAGGGAAGGATGCCACCTTCCCAATCCCGGCTTTTGTTTTTGACTCCTTTATGTACTTTCCCACTCTTTAGGTGCCCCAAAGCTTAAGCGTTTTGCTTCGCCTTACAGCCATTCCATGCAGTTCCAGACTGGTATCACTTACCCTAGAAAATCCTAGACTCACATGCCAACAGTCAGAACCCTCTGACCTTTGGCGTCAGCCCAGCCTTGCCTTGTAGACCCCACAAGTGGGCACTGTTGGAAGTCCACGTCTCCGCCAGCTCCTCTGAGACTGAGGGGCGGAGAGAAGCCAGAAACAGGAGTGAGGAGTGGAGAGATTCCTTAGAGGTCATAACCAAGGACACACCAAGGGAACTCTTCTCATTAATTTCTAAGTGATCAGTTTTTTAGCAGCTCTGATTTCCAAGTCTTGTTTGTCTTGACTATTTAGGCATATTTATAATGAAAATGATACCAATTAAACAGTGAACAGAAATGCCCGAAGTGTCCCATAACAAAACGACAACTCTTAAATTAAAAAAAAGTTAGGAAACATTTCCAAAGAAAGAAACGTCCAGAAACCAATGTAACAGACCTCCATTAACAGAGGCGTAGCTAGGGTGTGGCGAGTACTGCAGCAGCCCTGGGCACGCGGCGCCGCTGAGCAGCTTCTGTTAGCTCTGCACAGCCAGTGGTGTATCTGTGAAATGGCACCTGCGGGAATCGCTGCCCTTGCGCCCCTGTCCAAACATCTCTTAGATAGCTTTACCATAACGTGAGCTCAAAAATACAAGTCAAGCTTGTTAAGATTTTTTAATTAACATGTTACCGTGCTTGAGGAAGGCTGTCGGGTGTATCGGGTTAATGGAAACTGCTCTGTGGTGCCGCGCGTCAAGGGCCGGCGCACTACCCCAGACACGCAACTGCCCCCGTATTTCCACCATCTATTCGCTTCCTATCTCAAAACAAACCTTTTTAAAATGTTCATGCCCCCTCCCAATTCTGTGTAGTTGTTCGCGTGTAGCTTTAGACAGTGAAATCACAGGTACATATTCATTTGTGTCATTTGTGGGGGTGGAGAGCTTGAAATTTTCCACACGTTTTCTTAAGTTCCTAGCCACATATTATCATTTTTAGTAGCAATATGCTATTTCCTTGTATATCAGCATCATCATTCACCTCTCAGTGTTTGGGCATGTGGTGGGCCCTATCATAATGGCCACTTTGGATATCAGCAAACCCATTTGCTGCAATAAATGATAAAGTATTTCTTCCACTTCCCATGATATGCATTGAGATAGGGCTTTAGGGACTGAAGCCATCACCTGTGCCAACCAGGCACCCAAGTGGATTGGCACTTTAATAGATAAAGATGCCAAGCCAAGCCCGTAGCCGTCAAGTTGATGGCGACTCCTAGCAACCTTATAGGACAGAGTAGAACTGCCCCATAGAGTTTCCAAAGAGTGGCTGGTGGATTCAAACTGCTGAGCTTTTGGTTAGCAGCTGAGCTCTTGACCACTGTGCTACCAGGTCCCCAGATAAATATGACCAACAGGGAATTCCCAAGTATACCATTTTCCTGTTCCACAGTCTCCCCCTTTTGAGGATTATGCAAGGTGTTGTGCTGAGCAGCATGTTGTTGAGGACTGTGGAACCTTCAGTCTTTTGCCATGGGCAGGAGGAAATGTTGCACACCATCATTTTGGACTCTGGCCTGGAAGCTTCTGCACGTGGCCTGGGCTTTGGACCCACATAAGAACGGGAAGGACTGGAGTGGAGTTTGTGGCAATAGACACCAGCTCTCCTTCTCCCCGGCCTAGGAAACATGAAAAAATTTAAAAAGTGATCTTCTATCTCCCCAGGGGTGATCTTGAAAGTGAGAATTTAGGGATTTTACGTGCTCACTTTTACAAGGCATTTCCAACGACTCTGCCTGAAGCTTTGGAGTTGTCCTGAGAGGTGCTTGGGGTCGCTGTTCACTCTCCATGCCCCTCTCTCCTAGGGAGCCAGAGCTTCTACCTGGAGCACACGGACGACATCCTCTGCCTCACGGTGAACCAGCACCCCAAGTACAGAAACGTGGTGGCCACCAGCCAGATAGGTAGGAGGGTTTCCCCAAAGGTTCTCCAGCTGAGCAGGGGCATTGACTTATTAGCAGTTACTGGGGGAGGGAGTGGGCAGGCTGCTGACACCCACTCTTTCTTGTTAGCATTGCTGTTGGGTTTGAGCCCTGATTGTGTCTGTGCCTCTTGAGTTGGTTCTGACCTGTTGCCATCGAGTTGGTTCCGACTCCTAGCTACCCGACAGGACAGAGTAGAACTGCCCCATAGGGTTTCCAAGGAGCGGCTGGTGGATTCCAACGGCCAACCTTTTGGTTAACAGCTGAGCTCTTAACCACTGTGCCACCAGGGCTCCCTGACAATCCTGATCCCCGTGGACTTGGGGGAACACTGTTTCAGACCCTGCGTGTCCAATGCAGAGCCCAAGTCTGGAGGCTGATTGTGCTGGGCAAGAAGAGGGCCATGCTTTGACGCTGTCTGATAGGTTCACCTGAGCCTCCCCCCATACTCGTGCCAGTGACAAATGTGAGCAGATTCACATTTGTGAAAAGGTTTTTTCGTTTTTCCTTTTTTTACTTTGTCATTTCAAAGGCAGTTTTTACAAACATATCTTCCCACCTGTTTCCATTGACTTCATGTTCATTTTTTAATTTATTTGCAACTTTCTGATGCTGGTGTTAAGCGCTTCACTATTAGACACTTGACTTACCTCAGCTATTGTTTTCCCTTGACGCTTCCTCATTGCCATTGCCACCCAATGCAGGTGATGGGCCGGAAGCCCCAGGTAAGGCCGTTCCATCCGTGAGTAATCCGCACAGCAAAATCACGTCGGTGTATCATGCTTGCTGGTTGTATCTGGCTGAACGGCAGATACAAATCACTGACCTCACCAGTTTCCTCTGTATAAAATCCTCCATGAGTGTGTGTGTTGGGTGTGAACCTCCCAGGTCTCTGCCTTTAAAAGCACAGCCCGTTCCCATGGTCTTCCACCCCGGCCAGCTCAGGCTCAGGCCCCGTATACTCAGTAGCTGGAACGCCCCTGAACATTTTTCTCAGAAAGGCTTTTAAATGGGCCTGAGGGTTGGTTGCCTGGCTTGGCTGCTCTTCAGCCCTGCTCTTTGTCATGCCTCCCACACGCAGGGACAACTCCGTCAGTCCACGTCTGGGACGCCATGACCAAACAGACCCTGTCCGTGCTGCGGTGCTTCCACCCGAAGGGGGTGAATTACATCAACTTCAGCGCCACCGGGAAGCTCCTGGTGTCGGTGGGCGTGGACCCCGAGCACACCGTCACCGTCTGGCGTTGGCAGGAAGGTAATGAAGCGGGCTTTCTGTCCCTACAGCATGAGCTGGGCCCCCTAGATCTGCCTCCCTGCGAAGCCCCCCGTAGGCCCTGCTGCAGGTCACAGAAACCAGGGCTCTTGGTGTCCTGGAGAAGCTGCTGCTCAGCCGCCGCCCCCAGGCTGGAGAGGAGGTCCTGCGGGTTAGTGCAGGGGCTCAGGGCTGTCGGGGAAAGGCCCCACCGCTGGCCGCTCCTCCTCTGACAGAAGGCAGCAGCCTCCTCCATTTCTGCCCTTCCAACCTAGCCTTCCCTGTCCTCCGCGTTCCTCCAGGTGACCTTGAATTCTAGAGCCACGGTCTCAGCAGCTCAAATGCCTCGGAACAGTCTCAGAAGCACATTTTTTATTTGCTTTTTACCTTTTAAGTTTTTCAAAATGGGCATTTATTTTACAGTTAAGGTTTACTGGTATTTATTATTTGTTATGTGCTTTATTTCCTTATTATATGAAGTACATGTATTGTTTGCTTTAATTTGATGTAGCAGAATTTCTATTTTGCGCCCCTGCAACACACACACGCGCACAAGCTGCTCCTAAATTTACGGTCATTTCAGAATCAAGACACGCACTCTCCCAGGTACATTCTCAGGGCAGGCGCTGCTCTGGCTGGGAAAGCAGATCCAATGAGTCGGAACGTCAGTGAGGTGTGTCTCCAGCGCGCAGCCTGTATCGGGACACTCCGAGCCAAGGCCACTTCTCCACCCCAGGCTTCTCCAGTCCCATTACCTCATCCGTGCAGGGCTGGTGAGAGGGCATTGCAAAGATGAGCACGCCAGCCCCCCCCCCCCCCCCGGCTGACGGCCTGAAGATCCTCCTGGTGAGACTGACTCATCGCGTCCCACGGAGGGAGCTGGATCCACCGTCTCTCCTGAAACCACCCCTTCTCAATTCCTTGTTCGCCAGTAGGTGGTGTCCACGTGGGCCACGATGGATGTCTTGGGAATGCAGGTTCGTCCCTTGTGATGTTGGAAGGCCAGCTGACTGAGCAAACTCAGGCCCAGATGAGAGATGAGCATCTTCAATGATAGGCTGACTCATCTTAGGGCTGGAAGGACTCGAGAAGTCATCCTGTCCAGTTAGGATCAATCGTCCATCCAATAGGGAAATTCATCCCGGTGCTTCTGGACAGGCTGAGCTCCATCCTCTGCTTGAATACTTCTCGGGATGTGGCCCTCATCACTTCACGAGGCAGCCCACCCGCTGCTGGGAAGCTGTCATTAGAAAGCGCCTTTCTCATGTGGGGCCGTAACATGCCTCAAGATGCCTTTCTCCTGCAGTACTAACTGCTCTCTGCTGTAGCGGAAACCAAGTCGGCCTCCTGTGCAGCCTTGCCTTTTTCTGTTCAGGCTCGATCCATCTGTCCCTCTGGGCAGTACCTGCCCTGGGCCGGCCCGGCACAGGCTCTTGCTCACTCTGACCCCCTAGGGGAGGCCTGGCAGAATCAGGACCTTTAAACAAGCCCCCAGGAGAAGAGGAGTCTGCTCGGGGTAACTTTCTCCCATTGTCCTGGTTGAGTCTGTACAGAGGACTCTGAGCCGAAGAGAGTATCTACCGGGCTGTCACCAACCACCACCTCTTCTCAGTTGACTGTGGTCACGTCCTCTCTTCTTTTTCACTTCTCCAGGGTGGTTTTTCCTGTACTTCAAGTCCTCCTCCCTGTTGTTGTTGTTTAGGTGCCGTTGAGTCAGTTCCGACTCACAGCGACCCTGTGTGCAGCAGAATAAAGCGCTGCCCCGTCCTGCGCCATCCTCACAATCGTTGCTATGTTTGAGCCCAGTTGCAGCCACTGTGTCCATCCATCTCGCTGAGGGTCTCCCTCTTTTTCACTGACCCTCTGTTTTACCAAGCATGATGGCCTTCTCCAGGGACTGGTCCCTCCTGATAGCATGTCCAAAGTATGTGAGATGAAGTCTCACCATCCTCGCTTCTAATGAGCATTCTGGCTGTACTTCTTCCAAGACAGATTTGTTCGTTCTTCTGGCAGTTCATGGTATATTCAACGTTCTTCACCAACACCGTAATTCGAAGGCATCAGTCCTCCTTACAGATAAATATTATGTGTCTGGGAGAGGTGTATATACATTTTTGTTGTCATTAGAGAGCTTATTATTCATTCCTCATTTGTTAGAGAATCTTTCTGTTAATAACTCTTGGGGTGTGTGTATGTGTGTGTAGGTAAGAATAAACAAAATGGAGTAAAGAATAAGTTTATTGTCTAAAACGCAAATTGTTAGGTCCTAGATACTTGTATAAAATTTTTCTCTGAGCAGTCTAGAAGCCAATGCAAAGAGGGAAATAGGTGTCTCCACAACTGAAAGTGTCCATGTGATCAAAGCAAGGAAAGAAACACAACAGTGGTTTAGAAGAAATGTGTATTCCATTGTTTAATTTTGCATTTCCCTCATGACTAGTGAGATTGATCCTCTTTTCTTCTCTTTATTGACCCCTTGTATTGCTTTTTGTTTTTTTATAATTCACCTGTTCAAATCCTTTTTCTACTGGAGGTGGGAGGGTTGTTTGTCTTTTACTTGTAGTTTGTAAAAAAAAAAAAAAAATCATTGCTGTGGAGTTTATTCCGACTCATAGCGACCCTAAAGGACAGAGTAGAACTGCCCCATAGGGTTTCCAAGGAACAGCTGGTGGATTGGAACTGCCAACCTTTTGGTTAGCAGCCGAGCTCTTAACCACTGCGCCACCGGGGCTCCATGTGATTTGTGGAAGTTCTTTATTGATTAATCCTTTGTCTGTTGTAAGCATTGCAAATGTTTTCTCCTAGGCTGTTTGTCTTTTAAGCTTGTTTATGGTGTCATTGGAGATCATGGATTTTAAAACCTCTGAGTGAGTCCTAGGTAGTGAGGGATCTGTTACGTTAAGTCCTGTGTTCCATCTGCAGAGAGAGAGTTACGGGCCAGCGGGGGTAGCTGTGGGTCTCCCCAGCTTCCCCTAGAAAGGGGTTCCATTAGGGAACGTCTAAGGGGCAGCTGAGCTAAGAACCCCCTCATCACTCTCCTAAGGACCCCTTATGAAAACAGATAAACAAACGCAAGCTGCTGAGAAGAGGGAAAGAAACATATATTTGAGTGAACAATAAACGGTGGGTTGACGGTTAAGAAGGGCGCCCTGGTGGTGCCGTGGTTAAGCGCATGGTTGCCAACCAAAAGGTCAGTGGTTCGAACCCACTGGCTGCACCACAGGAGAAAGATCGGCAGTCTGCTTCCATGAAGATTTACAGCCTTGGACACCCTATGGGGCAGCTCCACTCTGTCCTGTGGGGTCGCCGTGAGTCACAGTTGACTCCGCAGCAATGGGTTTTCTCTCTTACCCTGGGGGTAGTGTCTGAGGAGGCTGCTGTTAAAGAAAGAAAGAAGACTGAAGAGTGATCCGAGCCCTGCGGGGAGGCAGAGGCCTTGGAGACAGCTTCCTGGGCCCAGCCTGCTGGACAGAGTGCAGGACAACGCCTCACCAGATCCTCTCACCCACACAGGTGCCAAGGTCGCCAGCCGAGGGGGGCACCTGGAGCGCATATTTGTGGTGGAATTTCGCCCCGACTCAGACACGCAGTTCGTGTCCGTCGGGGTCAAACATATGAAGTTCTGGACCCTGGCAGGTAGCGCTCTGCTTTACAAGAAGGGGGTCATCGGGTCCATGGAGGCCGCCAAGATGCAGACGATGTTGTCTGTGGCCTTCGGTGCTGTGAGTTCCTGCAGACACTTCCCGGGGGGCCCTGACCCCTGACCCCTGGGCGTGGGCATGGGGGTGGGTGGGGTGGCCAAGAAGCTGCAAACCACAAGGAAGCCGTCTCCACATTATCCCCCCACTGGCTTGTTTGCAGCCTCTGTTTCCCTTCCTTAAGTGCTCGGCTGCTAGCCAAAAGGTCAGCAGTTCAAACCCACCAGCCGCTCCCCTGAAGGAAGATGTGGCAGTCTGCTTCTGTAAAGATTTACAGCCTTGGAAACCTTGTGGGGCAGTTCTACTCTGCCCTGTTGGGTCGCTGTGAGTCGGAATCGACTTGACGGCCGTGGGTTTGGCTTGATTTGTTTTGGTGAGTTGACTATTTTTTTTCCTCGAAGTGTTAATTAGAAAAGGTAGGACACCCCAACCAGGGCAGGAGGCTTGTTCTTCAGGAGGCAGATGCTGACTCAGAAGCCGTGAGGATGAGGATGGTTTCCACCACCAGATGGCGATGGTCTTTCTGCCCAGCCCTGCTGCGCCACAGACCCCTGAGTCAGCATCCTTCAAGGGGCCCTGGGGTGCCCTTTGGGGACATTCGGGAACCCAGTCAGCCCTTGGCCTTCCAAGTGTGGATGTGTCCATGTCATAGACGAGCCCAGCAGTGTCCTCTCTGGACAAGCCCCCACCTCTCCCCGCGGTCACAGGGTGTGATCACAGATGGTGGTTCACCCCAACATGTGCCAGCGGGGAGACACAAGGCGCCCACACGTGTACTGCACTTCAGTGCCAAATGATTTCCTCTTCGGGGTTTTCCGCACATTCTGCTGCCTTCCCTCAGCCCAGAAGATCAAACTGGGCAGGTTTTCACCTTCTCCCCCCAGCGCTAGCTCTGGTTCCGTGACAGGGCGGCGGGCTGGGAAGGGACCCCCCGAAGCGGGGTGCACCCCTGGTGCGCACAATCCCTCTGTTTGCAGAGCAACCTCACGTTCACGGGCGCCATCAACGGGGACGTCTACGTCTGGAAGGACCACTTCCTGGTCCGGCTGGTGGCCAAGGCGCACACGGGCCCCGTCTTCACCATGTACACCACGCTGCGGGACGGGCTCATCGTGACCGGCGGGAAGGAGAGACCGTAAGCCGGGTCTCCGCGGGGAGAACGGGTCTTGGGGGAAACTGACCCCAGCATCTCCAGCCTGGAGAAAATGCCCGTTTTTCTTCCCCCGTCCTATCTGCACTGGGGGGATCAGTCTGCCGTCCCTCTAACAGGTCCCTGGTTAAAACCCCCAGGAGCGCCAGAAGCAGAGAACCTGTTTCCTGGTAGTTAAACCCTGAGGAGAGGGGTTCTGGGATACCGCAGAGTGACTGCCGTTCACAGAGTGCCACTCTCCGCAGCCCGCTCGGGGAAGGGCGGAGGAGACGCGAGGCGAGGGGGAACCAAGCGTCAAGAGAGGAGGGTCCACCTGGTGTTTCCGTGGAATAAACACAGTCCGCTTTTCCAGATGACAGTTCTTGCCTTCCATAGCTGCATCTAAAGGCACTTTAGGGAATTAGCAGGTTTGGGGGTGCTAGGAAAGGGCCCCTCTGGAGGGTCCTTCCTGCTGGGCTCCGGGTTGAGGGTCTTGGGGCTAACACACTGAGGAGTTCCTAGGTGGCCAAAGTGGTTAAGCGCTCGACTGCTAGCCAAAAGGTCAGAGGTGTAAACCCACCAGAGGCACCTCGGGAGGAAGACCTGGCGATCTGCTTCTGAAAGGTCACAGCCTTGAAAGCCCGATGGAGCAGTTCTGTTCTGCCCATGTGGGCTCGCCGGGAGTCGGAATCGACTCACAGCAACCACAAGAGCACGCTGATGCCTCCTGATCCTTTTAGGACCAAAGAAGGAGGCGCCGTAAAACTGTGGGACCAAGAAATGAGGCGCTGCCGGGCCTTCCAGCTGGAGACGGGGCAGCTGGTGGAGCGCGTGTGTTCTGTGTGCCGCGGCAAAGTGAGCTCTCCCCCAGTGGCCCCCACGGGGCGGAAACGGGGAGGGGTCCCCGTGGGCGCTGGTTCCCAGCCTTCCCAGCCAGCGCCCTCCCTGGGCTGGCTTGTTTAATCCTTAAAACAGCCTCCAAGGTGTGAGTTCTACCATGGTGGGAGGCGCTTAGTGGAGTCAGGCTGGATTCAAACTGTGAGTCCACAGTAAGGGCTGGCTGAGAGCTGGGGGGCGGGGGGTACTCAGTGCTTCTGCATCGAGCACCCAGGATTGTTGTCAGAACGGCATGTATGCATTTACCTGCACAGCGCCTTGCATGATGCCTGGCACAGAGTCACATTCTGTAGACATTAACTACTCTCCTTAGGGATTGGAGCCCTGGTGGCGCAGTGGTTAAGAGCTACAGCTGCTAACTATAAAGGTCGGCAGTTCAAATCCACCAGCTGTTCCTTGGAAACCTTGTGGGGGGGCGGGGGCAGTTACCTCTACCCTGTCCTATAGGGTCACTATGAGTTGGAATTGACTCGGTGGCAATGGGTTTGGTTTTTTGGGTTTTGCCCTTATAGATAATATAGGCAAAAACAAAAACAAAAAAAAAACCCAAACCCGTTGCAGTCGAGTCAATTCTGACTCACAGTGACCCTATAGGACAGAGTAGAACTGCCCTATGGAGTTTCCAAGGAGCGCCTGGTGGATTTGAACTGCCAGCCTTTTGGTTAGCAGCCGTAGCACTTCACCACTACACGATATTAAATAATTTGTCCGAGGCGACACCGCCAGTAAGGCGGAGAGCAAGGGCCAGCAAACTGTCGACTCAAAACCTTTGGTTTTCGAATCATACCTTGCTGTACATCAGTACACCCATGGGGCTTATGAAAACAAGGATGCCCAGGCCCTGCCCAGAGCTGCCGGGTCAGAGTCTCTGGGTGGGGGCCTTGCTGTGGGTGTTCCTTTTATTGGTTTTTCTTTTTTTCCCCTCCGTTTTTAAATTCCCCCAGGAGGTTCTGGTGTGCTTGAAAACGAATCTTATAACCTCGATATTTAGTACCTTGTGTTTGTGGTTTTGAATTTACATCAGTCCGAGGATTTGCTTTCTCTGTAATCGTTGCACGGGGGGGAAAAACCCGGAACTGACTTTCAGCCGACACAACATGAAGCTGCGAACATTATTGTCAAGTCGGTGCAGACAGGCGTCAGGAAGGGCAGGCAGACTTACAGGAGAGGGAAGCGGAACTGAAGAGAGCTATCAGGAGGTGGACTCTGGGGCAGTGTGAGAACGAACTTTCTAGAAGTCTGAGCTGTCCAAGAACAGAAGCCGCTGCCCTGCTCTTCGGGGGGGGCCCCGTCACTGGGAATGTTCCCCCAGGCTGGGGGAAGGAGGGCCCTGGGCCGAGCGCCCCCAAAGGGCTGATGGAGAAAGGCAAGCTGGAAGGCGGAGGAGGTGGCTTAAGGGGAGGCAACTAGCTGTCAAAGGCAAAGCCCCTCTTGGCTCTTCCTGTTTTAATACTCACGCCCGCCAAGGAAGGCATCCTCCTACGTTGCTCTCATAGTGTTTTGATCACAACAGGGAAAAATTTTAGTGGGAACCAAGGATGGAGGAATAATCGAAGTTGGTGAAAAAAACGCTGCTTCCAACATCCTGATTGACGGGCACGTGGAGGGGGAGATCTGGGGCCTGGCCACACACCCCTCCAAGGACATCTGCATCTCGGCCGGGAACGACAGCACAGCGCGGATCTGGGACCTGGCGGACAAGGTGAGTCCGCAGTGGGCTCCGCATCAGCAGGATCCAGAAAGGGTGGAAATCCGCCAAAGTCAAGCCAGAGGTGGCATGGGGCTGCGTAAAAGGTGACCGCAAGTCCGCAATTAAGTTGGAAAACCTAATAGTAAAACCACCTTCACACACTCCCTATCCACATATGTTTAGCTCTATATCCATCTATGTATATTTATGGTACAAAAATAATCTCTGAATGATTATTATTTTGTCATGAGCCATAATGAAAGAACCCATAAAACTTAAATAGATAAAGAGATAAATCATGTTCTTGGCTGGAAAGACTAAGAAAGATTTAAAATGTCAAATGTTCCCAAGTGGGGTAACATTGTTTCAGTTAAGAGCCCAACAAGGTTTCTCTTGGGAGTTTGGCAAAAACAATTTTAAGTTTCATCTGGAGTAAAAATGTAAAACAGCAAGGAATAGTCTGGGAGGAAAAAGATAAATTATTGTTACCAAGCCTCATATTAAAACATGTTATAATAATTAAAACACTTGGTTTCATTTCCAAATGGCTAGTAAATACTTCAGTCAGAATCACACAAAAGCATAAGTGGGGTCGTTACACTACTGAGTTAGTGTTTGTAATTATTGTTAGGTTTATTATTATTAACAACAGCTATCATTGATTGGGGCCCTGGTGGTGCAGTGGTTAAGCGCTCAGCTACTAACCAAAATGTTGGCGGTTTGAACCCACCAGCCGCTCCACAGGAGAAAGACGTGGCAGTCTGTTTCTGTAAAGATTACAGCCTTGGAAACCCTATGGGGCAGCTCTGCTCTGTCCTGTAGGGTCGCTATGAGTCAGAATTGACTCTAATGCAGTGGGTTTTTTGTTTAGCATTGACTGAATACCTCCTACATACTAGATTCTTCATATACCATACCATACCCATTGCTGGGCAGTCGATTCCGACTCCTAGTGACCCTGTGGGATACAGCAGAGCTGCCCCATAGGGTTTCCAAGTCTGTAATCTTTATGGAAGCAGACTGCCACGTCTTTCTCCTGCAGAGCGACTGGTGGGTTCAAACTGCTGACCCTTCAGTTAGCAGCTGAGCGCTTAACCACTGCACCACCAGGGCTCCTTGCTATTCGTATACACCCACAGTAATACTCAAAAGAACCTTGCAAGACCAACAGTGATATCTTTTCTTTACAAATGGGAATGCTGAATAGTAACATACCCAAATACACTCAGCTGGTAAGCGACAGAGCCAGGACTCGGGATTTGAACTGACAGACGCTGAAGCTCCAAGTCTCTCCCCTGGACAAGATGTGGACAACCTACGACTGAGGGCCAAATCCGGCCCACTGCCTGTCTCTATAAATTCAGCCACACTCATTTAAGTATTGTTCACAGCTGTTTTGGGGCTGCGACAGCAGAGTTGACTAATTCTGACGGAGACTATATGGTCCTCAAAGCCCATATTTACTATCTGCCCCTTGATAGAAAAAGTTTGCCGACCCTGCCCTAAAACATGTCCTGCACGCGGCTCTAATCAAAACACACTGTCCGGCTCAGCTCCTCAGGGACATTTACTCTAAGAAGTGAGGGTTGGTGGCCTACAGCTCTGGCCTGAGACCAGATGAGGGAGGAGGCCAAGGGCTCAGGTGAGGTTGCTTTCTGTCAATGTAGAAGCTGCTCAACAAGGTAAACCTGGGCCACGCAGCCAGGTGTGCGGCTTACAGCCCTGACGGGGAGATGGTGGCCATTGGCATGAAGAATGGAGAGTTTGTCGTCTTGTTGGTGAACAGTCTGAAAGTCTGGGGGAAAAAACGAGACCGGAAATCCGCCATCCAGGATATCAGGTACACAGCGGGGCAGTCTGGGCAGGGGAGACAGGCCACAAGCTCCTTACTGGCTCCCACTCCAGAGGGGCCGTGGCTGCAACGAAGAACTCAGTTGTCAGAGGACCACTTTCAAGTAGCCAACTCTGAGAGTCTACCCTCTCACACATTAAAGAGGCCTTCTTAGACACGGCTTTGCTAAGTTCCTCATGAGTGTGGTAAAAACTACTTGTAAGAGGCTATGTCCGTTTCCTTACTTGCAGAGAAACTGTTGAATTCCACAGAACGTAGGGAGAGGCTGGCCCCATGTGAGTCACGAGGGTTGACCTCATTGCCCTTGAGCCTGGGAGTCCCTCCCCAGAGCAGACCTCATGTCTGACTGGACCCCATTCTGCGGTTGCTTTTTCTAGAATCAGCCCAGACAACCGATTCTTGGCCGTTGGCTCTTCTGAACACACAGTTGACTTCTATGACCTGACCCAGGGCACAAGCCTGAACCGCATTGGCTACTGCAAAGATATCCCAAGCTTTGTCATTCAGATGGATTTCTCTGCCGACAGCAAGTACATCCAGGTATGCTTCATGTTTGCTGGTGTCTGGGGCAACCAGTAATAACAGGAACGGTAACAATGGCTTGTACTGAGTGCTCCCTGAGCCTGGCACTGCTCCAGTGTAGTCTTCACATAAATTCTGAGTTAAGTATTGTTCCCTTTCCCTACTTTATGTATGAAGAAACAGAGCTTGGAGAAGCTGAGAAAGGTGAAGAAAGAGAATTTAAAACAGTGAAGAGCCATTCTTCAGGAAGAAAAGCAGAAAGGACAAGCCCTAATCATCTTTCATTTCCCCTCACCAACCCCCCTTCAAAGCTTCCTCACCTCCAGCTCTCTGGGGGCTGCACTTGTTTGCTTCTCCTGTTATTCATTTCATTCACTTCCAGCTAGACTCTAGATGACAGGCCTTGAGTGAGGGCTCTTCAGGGGGCCGTGGGGGAAAACCACGGGTTAGGGGGGATGGACAAGGACTACCCTTAGGACTTGGAGCAGAAAACAGAACAAACATTTCTCCAGCCTCTGAATAAATAGTGTGCATTTGTGCACTGGTCTGGAGTGGCATCCATTGAGAAAGGGAACAAGACAGCATTCATTCATTCATTCATGCATTCACTCACTTTTTCACTCCAAGTATTTATGAACCAGGCACCACGGTAAGCCTTTGGATGGACAAAATGGGCCTGGTCCCTGCTGTCCGGCAGCTTGCGCCGCGATGGAGAAGACAAGCACTAGAAGGACAATACACACATAATTACAACTCGTGATTCAGGGCTGAGAAGGAAAAGCACAGGTGCTGCAACACCTAACAGCAGGCTGAACCGAGAGCCGCTCCTCTCTGAGCAAGTGGTGTTTAAGCTGAGGTCTGAAGGCTGTGTAGGAGTCAGCCAACAAAGGGGTGGAAACGTCGTCCCAGGCCATCCGCGAGAGGCCCTGAGGTGGCAAAGATCCATCAGTAGGGTGGCTGGGTGGAGGGAC
Source organism: Trichechus manatus latirostris (assembly GCF_000243295.1). Taxonomy (NCBI): domain Eukaryota; kingdom Metazoa; phylum Chordata; class Mammalia; order Sirenia; family Trichechidae; genus Trichechus; species Trichechus manatus. The sequence goes on along the minus strand of NW_004443941.1, from coordinate 7,100,849 downwards.
CTTCAGGGAAAGAGGTGGCTGCAGAGGTAGGCAATGGCCATTTTCTGGCAAATGTCCTTGACAGCAGGAAAAGTGGTCGGGTTCCCCTAGAAGATGCCCAGAGAGACAAGGGTCAGGTCCTAGACACTTAAGGAATCACCTACATCGGCTGCTGTCCTTGAGAAAACTTGCCTCTGTACCAAAGGGCCTTGGTTCCCTGGAGAACATGGATACCCACAGCTGTGCATCAGAATCATCTGCAGGGCTTGTTGAAACACATCACTGGGCCCCACCGTCGTTCTCTGAGTTAGTGGGGCCTGAGCATGTGCGTTTCAAACAAGTCCCCAGGCACACCTGATGCTGTTGGTCGGAGGACCACAGTCTGAGAACCACCGCCTTACTCTGGCAAACAGTGAGAGAATGGACGGAAAAACACCCTGCTCACGCGAACCGTTCCTCAGGAAGGCTTCTCTGGAGCCTTGTTTCAGAGCTCTTGCCATGGGCTGGACAGACTTTGCACCCTGGAGCTGAGCTGGGGGTTGGAGGAAGGCCCTGGGTTGCAGAGGCTGAGGCTCTTGCGCAAAAGCACACCCACCAGGGGCTGCCTTCCACCTTCAGGTGTCGACAGGAGCCTACAAGCGCCAGGTGCACGAGGTCCCCCTGGGGAAGCAGGTAACCGATGCCATGGTCGTTGAGAAGATCACCTGGGCCTCCTGGACAAGGTGACTGGAGGAGAACACTTTCCAGGGAAAAGGTCACAGGGAGTGTCTTGCCCCAGGCTCATCCATTTGTGAATGGCCAGAGAACATCTGCAGGAGCTCAGAAATAGAGCCGCCTTGGGGGTGGGGCAGTGGTTAAGAGCTCGGCTGCTCACCAGAAGGATGACAGTTCAAATCCACCAGCAGCTCCCTGGAAACCCTAGGGGGCAGTTCTACTCTGTCCTGTAGGGTCACTCGAGTCAGAACTGACTTGATGGCAACGGGGTTTTTTTTTGTTTGGGAGTGGGGTGGTGGTGGAGAGTGTCTTGGTACCAGTTGGGGTCACTGGCTTTTACCTGAGCTGAGCTTTTGAAACGCAGCATCTCTTTTGTGTGTGTAGTTTATCCGGCAAGTCCCCAACCCCGTTCTCCAAGTTCAGAGGGAAACCATCATCTCCCACCTCGTGGCCAAGCCCACATGCTGGGAAGGCCTCCAGTCAGCAGGGGAAGGGGACTGGGGGGTGGGGGTGGGGGGGGGAGCTAGAACCGCCCTGAGCAGGATCGGAAACAATCCAAGGCAACCAGCTTCATCCAGCCTGAGCTGGAAGGAGCCCCTCCCCACCACACACATACTCAGTATTATGGGTTAGAGGGAGGGAATCAAGGGTGCAGGTAACTTTTCTTTTTTGGGATGTCAGGGGGCTGGGCCAAGTGTACAGAGGGGGAGGGACAGATGCTTTTCAAGCCAGAAGAGCCCCACGACCATCCTGAATTACGGGTCACATGGCCCTCTCCCTGCTTATTCCTGGAGGAGGAGGGGCTGCTGAAAGGCCCCCCACATGCTCCTTCTAACACGTCTTCCTGTTGGAGCAGCATTCTGGGAGACGAAGTCATTGGGATCTGGCCCCGGAACGCAGACAAGGCTGACGTCAACTGCGCATGTGTGACCCACGCTGGCCTGAACGTCGTCACAGGAGATGACTTTGGGCTGGTCAAGCTCTTTGACTTTCCCTGCACAGAAAAGTTTGTGAGTCCTCGTGGGAAGCCTCCCCGCAGGGCCTCCAGACTCTGTTCTGCGGTCAGCAGGAGCCGCCACACCCGGTGGCCCTGTGGCGATGCCTAACTGTCCACCTGGAGGGCAGGTCGTGGAAGCCGGGAGAAGGCAGGGTGGAGGGCGACAGAATGGCCACGGGCGGGGTAAGAATGCGACAGGAGAGGCTGGCTGGCGGGGTGTGCAGACCACGTGGGAATGCCATGAGTGAAGGAAGGTTCTGGGAGGAGGGGAGAGCAGGGGGCCCGGCCTGTGGTTGTCGGGAGGCGCGCGGGCTCAGCCGGCTCCCTCCATTCCTTCTGCTCACAGGCCAAGCATAAGCGTTACTTTGGTCACTCGGCTCACGTGACGAACATCCGCGTCTCTCACGACGACAAGTACGTGGTCAGCGCTGGGGGAGATGACTCCAGGTACCTACCTGACATGCGTGGCCCTGACTGTCCCTCCCACCTCAGGGTCCCCCGGGGGGCGGGGCTGACGGAAACAGAAGTGCAGCGACAAGACTTCCCAGTGGAAGGTATTCTGTCTCCGGAGACTCCCAGCCCAGATCTTGTCAGGCCCGGTCCCAACTACAGCTGCCTTGGGGTTGGCAGGAAGCCAAGGGCATGTGATGAGCAGGTCTGAGCACTGCTGAGGGAGGGGGTGTGCAGGTGGGTGGGACGCTCAAGATGGCGGATGTCAGTGGAAGCGCTTGGCACAGACAGCCTCGGCGTCACTACAATGACTGATCAGGAGGTTCGAATGGCCTTGATCCATGGTGTCCTTTTAAGAACTTCCAATTGATTCAAGTCCTTAAGATGTATGATTAACCCACGATATTGAGCTTCAGCCACCATGAGAAACAAGCAGGGCAGGTGTTACCCGCCTTTGACAGATGAGCTGAGCTGGGAGGTAACGTGATCAGGCCCAGTGCCAGTAAGAACCTCAACCAGGTCTCGGGACCTCTGAGCTAGGGCTGCTTTGACCTCAACCGTGGTTCCCTGTGAAATGGGTGCAGTGTTCTTGTGAGGCGTTCCTGGGGGACCCCTACCAGCCTGCCCCAGGTGACCAGTCTCTCCAGCATCCCCACGCAGGCTCCCTTGGGGTGGAGGAACAGGACTAGGTCATTCTAACCAGTCAGTGTCTCCACATCTGACAGAACTGAGGAGCTTTACTGTAGCGTGAATAGTGTTTTCTATTCAACCCACGCAAAAATTTGAGGGGATGAGGAACAAATCCACACAGCCTAGATACTCGCTAGTGGCCTCAGCGCGTGGAAAAGGCGCCTGTAGACAGCTGCAGCCCACTTCCCACCCCGACGCACTGTGTGGAGAACGGCTCCGAGGATGGTCTCCGCTAGCCTGCCTGGGAGCCCGCCTCCAGCCCGCCGTGCCAACGACTGCTGGCACTCAGAGCTCTCGGGATAGTGCAGGCAGCGGCTCCCTGTGGAGGGTGCGCACCCCTTCAAGACAGCACCAGGCAAACTGGGAACTGGCTAGGGATGGGACACACGCAGCCTGGTCACCCCAGTGCGGGAGACACGAGGTGGCTTCTGAGGAGTAGAAAAGGCGTGGGCTGACATTCACATGCAGCTCCCAGACCGCTGTAGGCCTGAGAGCTTGCTCTGATCCCTGGCTGTGCCCAGCACTAAAAGGGCTCTCCTACTCAAGTGGAGCCGATAAAACCTTTTCAGCAGCAACAAGAGCGAGTGTGAAGACAGGCCGCCCGGTATCCTCACATGCAGCACACTCAGGTTGCTGACAGACAGACACACAGACACCCGTACACACCCAGAGGGGTAGCAGCAGACCTGACTGGTGGCAAGATCACTGGCTGGCTGTCTGAAATCCAGATGGTCAGCCCATGGGCCTGACGCTTACTGGTCTTTGCCACTTGATAGAAGCGTGGTATCCAGCCACGCAGTGACTGTTTGGTCTACTTTTCTAGTGTCTTTGTGTGGCGATGTCTGTAAACACCAGGAATCTCTGAAGTTACTGCCGCCGCTGCCCAGCCACTCCAGAGGCAGACGAGGCCCCTCCCCGGGACCGCCGGGCCGCCTGCCGTGCTGCGGACGCATAGGCCGGGAGCGTGCAGGACGGCCACTTCCACAGGCCGGACTCTCCAAGGTGGTGGCGCCGGGAAGGAAGGTCAAGTTCTAAGACGTTACCACTGCTTGCCTCTGGCTCCAGAGACTGCACATGACACGTAGTAACTGAACTGACACAGAAATCCTATCTGATAAGGTCGCCCACTGACAGTTGAACGCCTCAGTTACCCTAAACCAGTATGTAGCTTTTAATTTGCATCAGAACTTTTACAAAAGGTGTCTTGCTATTATGTTTCTATCTACTTTACCAATGTTCATCTCCTGACAAACAAGGCAGTTTAAGTTAGATGCACTGAAAGTACTAGAAGTATCAATGGCCTCTGTTCTCCACATTTAGCTTTCAAAAACCAAATGAGCCATGTATAACAAGTTGAGAAACTTAATTTTTTAATGTTTATTTGTAGAGTTGTATATCCATTAAGTGCCTTTCAGAGTTTCCTGTCGTGTGGGCTGCTGTCTCACCCCGAGGACCCGCTTTCTACACGTGGTGCTAACCTCCCGGCTGAGGAGGGGTCCCGGGCCTCAGCACGTGTGCTGTCTGTCAAGTCCTGCGTCATGTCAAGCTTCCAGAATGAAGGGCATCAGTCACCTGCTGGGGAACCGGGGGTATGGGAAGGTGAGCCGCAGACAAACAAGTTCAGGAGGGAGGGGCTAGAATGAGTTTCCTTTAGACTGAGGGCCAAATCCACAAAATCCAAAATAGGATTCAAGCGAAGCAAACCTCTGCTACAAAATGGGGGCAAAAACATAAACAAAAAAAGCCCCCGTGGAGGAGGACGCGCTTCCTTCTCTCGTTAAAGCTCCGAAGGTGGTAAGTGAGGGGACCGAGGATGCACCTTGGCTCACCACCTTCAGGGGTGCGGACTCGACTCCAGTGCTTGCTTCAGGTGACCTGTGAGGTCAAGTCCAGATAGAAAATCTCTGCAAACAATTCCTAAGCCCAAGCAATCCTGGATCAAAAGTATAAGACAAAATCATCTCGAGTTAGTTCCTCGGAGTTTGTTCTGTAATAGAATGCAGCTTGGGCGATATCAACCAGACTTCACACTCCACTGACCACTGACCACAGGCAGCCAGCAGCACGCGCTGAACGCAGCAGAAGGGGGTGAGGGGCTGGCGACCCAGAGCACACACACACCGACTGGTCCTTCCAGTCTGGATCTGGAGCTATCGGCTATTTGCAGTTACCTGTTTAGGAAAAAGGTGAAACGAAGCCTTTTCAGTTAAACAATAGATTAACTGTTACCACGGAAGTGCTTCAGCATTCCAAATGGACGAGGTTGCTCACAGCTATTTTTATATGCCAGTCTATTAATGCCTTACATTAATCCACTGATAGGTAGGTTGCTGGGCCCATAACCCGAGTCCCTGTGCAGTCCTAGTTCTGTGTCCTGTCTCCTGTAACCATGGTGATGCTGAGTGGTCACATGTCTGCCTATGTTATACTACTGACCTTTCATACTGACTGATCTTGCATTCAGATAACCACATGGAAGAACAAACCGACCCATGGTGATATGTACAACTGTACTTAAGAGCAACAGTGTCTATGTGTCAAGAAAGCTTCCTAAATCTTATTTGTAAACATGTATATGGTATGATTTTATGTCTATTCATAAATCCTGCACTATATCCTACTATATGTTAAAATATTGGTGCATGAATTTATTTTCCACTATCAAAGTATAGAAAAAAACGTGATTTAAACACATTTTGGTATGTGTCCAATAAACCTGGTTATGTAAACCTGCTCTCTGTCGACTTCCGTTTCCAAACCAGCTGCGCTGCAAGCGGGAGCCAGCCGCGCTACCCCGAGCGACCACTCCGCGGCTGAAGCAAAGTTTACCCTTTGTGGCTACTTTTAATCTGCAACCGTTTCACGAAACCAGCGAACTTCAAGTCTATAAGCTTTATTGATACTTCGCTTTTACAAGTCACAATGCATTCCACAGATTTAGTTCGGTACAGCTTAAACCACAATTGTATAAATCTTCAGTTTATAATTTCTTACATAACAACATTTGATATCTGCAAACAAAGTTTTTGGAAGCATTAAATTCAGTCCATAGATTCAGAGTCTGTGACAAAATTAACTACGGTGAGTTTGTGCGATGAAGTTTATGCTGAGGAGTCTACGTGCACGGCGTAGCTTCACACGGAAAACAGGTGGTAGTGCTCCTAGAAACGCAGCTGCTTCTTCTAGCTTATGTGCTTTGGAACTAAACACATATAACCAACAACTCTGAAATATCAAGCACTGTGGGGCAGCTGGAAGGGAAAGGTCTAAGCTTTGTGAAACACTATGTATAGATATATATATAATCTATATTTACTTATATTGGCAATTAATATAACAGTATAATTCACAATACACCTAGAACATACCAGAAAGGCAAGCTTTCCTCATGCCTGCCTTAGTGGTATGATCTCGTCTACATTTCATTCAGAAAATCTGCATCAGTCTACACAGAGCATACACAGTGCACAAACTGTGAAAAGGGTTATTTTTTTTTCAGCTCCACTTTCTCGGCAACTTCCCAAAATACAGCAAGACTACCTGCGACAAAGTGTAGCGTACAGCTTCCTCAGATCTTTCACCAGTGCCTCGTCACACAGGAAAAACAAACATAATTACGGTTTAAATCCATACAGAGCAGCTTACAATACTTAAGATGATGAACACAGGGCAGTCAAGACAGGTAATATCCCTCAAACACTGCATTGCTAAAAATAAAGATCTGTGAACCCGCACTACAGCGTCAAGGTCCCGTTCTTCCCCGGCCCTCCCCCACGTGATCAGTGAATACCCCAGTTGCAGATGGACTCCTATCGTTAACTATCGTGGACTTTTTCATTCAGCTTTGCGCTTCAATCCAGGGATTTTCGCTTGGATTCTACAAATGAGAAAAGGAAGGAGACAATGTCATGTAAAGAGTTAAAATTTTAAGTATTTTGTTTTCTGCTTCTTAAGAAAGATGCTGTCCTTCAAGACCTACCCAGCTTGCACAATAAATGGTAACCCAGAGCTGCCAAACCACAGGCTGTAATCTTGCCACCCTGGCCTCCCAGAGTAGATTTAAACAAAGCCTTAAATACTCACAGAAAACCTAGAAATTAATGGTCCAAATGACAGGAAAAAACCTTTGGGTAACGTGACATCACACACAGGGTCTGATGAAGATTTGCTACTCATGATGCCCGTGATCCGGAAATCCTGCACTGTGCTCAAAGCCCAGCATGCCTCAGCCTTTAGTTATAAACTTGCAAATTTGAAACACTTACTTAGCCACAACATCTTTAACGCTCTTATTCACAAGTCCTAGGTAATGATCTATCTGAGCCTGGAAGAGAGGTACAAAGGAGTTATTAGGCAACTACCACTGCCAGAGAATCGCAGGAACCACCCTGTCTTGTTCCAACAAATGAAGGCTTAAAAAGCCATCACATTTCCCATGAGGTTCTGGAAACCAGCGGATACATGTATAAATCCTACATAACAGTCAGCTCTACATTCTTCCATCTGCGGTTAAGGAATTTACCTGATGCCGTTCATAAATAACAGGAACACTGAAGAGTGAAATCAGGGCTGAAAAGGGAAATACACCACCATTAAAAAGGGCTGGTACGTTTCAGGGAACAAACACTAACAACCATCAAACCATCAAACTTAAGAGTGGCAACACTCGTAAGATAAGCAGGCAGTGCTCCTGAATGAATGGATACATACACAAGCATCTCCTGCACGAATCTGCTGTTGGGAGCCATTCCTGGCTTCGAATCCCAGCCCACAGACTTTATAAAACACAGGCATACGTGGATAGTTAGATTTACGCCTGTAACATCAAATAAGGCCACTCTGTCTGTTCCCCAGTGTTCGTTGGAGCAGTCTTCAGGAACTGAAGTAGCATTTCAGTAAACCAAGTATACTGGCAGCAATTTATCTGAAGAGATCACAACCTCAAACGTACTTCCTCTATTTTCCCTTGTAGGAATATTCTCCACTAAAATGTCTTAAGCAATCTGCACACAACCTATTGTGCAATTCTTCATTCCAATGGTTTTGCATACTTACCCAGAATCAGTAGTGTCAGACCATTGAACAGGGCGCCAACATAGGTGAATACCCACATCAACACTGCAAACTGTAAGAAAATAAATAACATTAGCCTATTAAAAACATAATTCAAGTAAAGCTTCTTCACCAAGTTTTCAAATAAAAGCATCCTGTATGTATGCCACCCTACTAGAGGCATATGGAGATTTGGTGAAGTACTATGAATATTTCACTTCTAAGTTTTACCAGTCTCAATCCAAAATTTCAGAATCCAAATTAAATAGACAGATTTGCTCTGTCTTCTCTGAACTACACAGGTAGCTGATTCTGTTTTCTCTGAGATCTGAAAAGTGCCAAAGGCATACCTCATCCCTCCACTCTAATATCATTTAGCTTTTCAACAGGCAGACGGAAATGGTATTACGAGGATTAGCTATTAACATTCATTTAAAAGTACTAAAAATGAAGTACTTGAAGACATATGAGCTGAAGAATTCAGACACTAAAATCTCAGACACCTGGATAAGCAACAAAGGAGCTGGGAGTACCTATTATCAGAGACACGAGGTTTCAGGTCCCAAAACATCATCACCTCTAGCATGGGAACGAGTAGAGGTGCTGCCCGCCCGGTGAAACTGTGTGTTAACCGCCACAAACAACCCTGGGGACGAGGACTCCTCAAACCTATACTCATGTAATAAAACTAACCGTTACTGTTCTTTCAGTCACGGCCTTCTTTACATTTAACGAAACGCTAATGCAGTGCTTATTATGTGCCAGGCACTAGTTTAAATGTTTTACAAATATAAGCCCATCTTAACAACCATCTGAGGTGGGTACTATGATCACTTCTATAACGATGCAGACACTAAAGAAGAGAAAGGCTAATAACCTGCCTTGGTCATATTATCACACTGTTCCCACCAGGGGCCAGGGACCGCCATGGACTAAGCCCTCCGACTTCAGTACTCCTGGCCTCAGAATCTGGGGTGTCTCTTACGATCAAACAGGCAGTTTGGGAAAGGCTCGCTTCTAAGACGTGATTTCACTTTGGAGAAGTCCTTGTTTCTTCTTTACATTTTAGTTTACTGAAGAAATGGTTCAACAAGAGAATTTCTAAGTTTCTTCCAGCTCTAAGCTTTTGTGACATCGCACAGTACGAAGGCTCAAGGAATCATGTTCTAAGCAGTTCCTGAAGACGTCTGAGCAAAGTCAGTCTGGGTTTTGTTAACATCATCATCACAGTTCCCCTGCTTCCTGTTGAACGCCTTCCTGTGTCTGCAGGCCACTCTGCCCTGTTCAGTAGGTAACAAACATCACCACGAGGCCCCCATCTACGGCGATTCTTCAGGCGCACATAACACGGTATAAACAGAAAGAGGCTCGGAGAGAGGAGTGGGCACCTCAGTTATCTAAAGCAAGGATCAGCAGACGTTTTCTGCGAAGGACAGTTTTATGGGCCACACAGTGTCTCTGTGTCATATTATTCTTTGCTGTTCTTTTTACAACTTTTTAAAAACGTAAAAACCATTTTTAGCTCCAAGGCTGTACAAAAACAGGCTGTGAGCCAAGTGGGCAGCAGCTTGCTGACCCCTGATCTAAAGCACGTCTTTCTCACATGTATTCACTCATTCAACAAAATCTGCCTGAATGCCTACTGCGAGCTGGGTACCGAGCATTAACAAAGGTATTTAAACTCTACTTAAGTACCTACGAACAAAACTGGCTTGGAAGAAGTACAGCCAGAATGCTCCTTAGAAGCAAGGATGGCGAGACTTAGTCTCACGTACTTTGGACATGTTATCAGGAGGGACCAGTCCCTGGAGGGACATCATGCTTGGCAAAGCAGAGGATCAGGAAGAAAGAGGAAGTACCCTCAACAAGCTGGACTGACACAGTGGCTGCAACAATGGGCTCGAGCACATCAACGACTGCGAGGATGGCGCAGGACCGGGCAGTGTTTCGTTCGGTTGTACAGAGAGTGGCTGTGAGTCGGAACCAACTCAACGGCACCTAACAAGCACCCTTACTGCAGGCTAGAAACACGCCTGGGATTCCTCTACCAACTGTCGGTTCCACAAATAGCAGTGCTTGTGTTACCCCTACGGCTGAATTTAACTAACGTTCAGCTAAGTCAATGCCAGGCTGTCTTCCCAGCTGCACCTGCCAAGTGAACACCGACAGTGAAGTGCACACGGTCCTCAGCAATTGCCTCGGAACCTCCAGTGGCCGGTCTGCAGCCCGGCTCCAGCTAGCACGCCTCTTCCCTCTCACAGGTTCTCCGTTCCTACTGCAGAAGCTAAATATAACTTCTGCACTTGAGTGCATTTACTGTAAAGTGACAGAACTATTTTCATACACCGCCAACCACGAGTCGGAAGGGAAAAGAGTCAACCTCCTGCATTTTAAAAGAAGGCGAGTTAGCAAGGCGGACACCTCACACCACAGAATTCTGACACGGATGCGCACAGGCTGAACCAAGGTCCCCATCCGGTCACCGCACGGCTGCTGACGAGGATGCTGCAAACACACGTGGAAACAAGTCCAGACTCCCACCCGGGCCGTCGAAGGAGCCCTATGTCACCACCTCTTCAAGGACCTTCTGTCTAAAAGCCAGGTGATCCAGAGGCAAACAGACCACAGGTGAGTCTCAGTGTGTGGGGGCCAGGCAGGTGACACAGTGCATGAGGGAGGCTGGGGGGGCACCCGCATTATCCCTGGTTGGGGGGCCATACCCAGCTCCGCAGACGGCTGCCATGCAACCCCTCCAGGCCAAACGCTGCCAAATGTTCCCGTTTTAAAAGGAAACCAGAACTCACGTTTTTATGTGCTATCACAGGCATTTTAAATGTTGCAGCTAAGTTTGGAGAAAATTTAAAACTCCGGCGGCCCAAAACAGAAACGCTGGATACGGATTTCCAGGGAAAGCAGCAGGAGATGGCACAGAGGTGGCCTAAGAACCAGCATTCTAGCCACAGCACGATCACCGGCACCGTTACAGACAACAGCAGCTAACGGCTTCCTTTTCGACCGTTTATACATGCCCACGGCTGTGCTCTGTATGCACTGGGTCAGACACCCTCCTAGGAACCTCCCAAGTCCAGTACTGCTGTTATCCTCATAGAAGAGGCAACCGAGACACAGGAAGACGAAGCAAGCTGCCAGACCAGAGGTCACACAACTGACTAGTGAGCTCAGCTTTAGCCGACTCCAGAGTGGGCTCTGCTACCCCTGGGAAGCCACCCAGGGAGCAGCCATTATTACCGGGATTCATCCCAAACACGCACGTCACCCAGCTTGTGCACACAGGCAGAAAAGGGCCAAGAAACCCCACTTTAAAATGAGCAGCTCTCATTTGGGACCTACAACCTCCACACAAATACCGTGTAGGGTCACAGCCAGAGCAGCGTACTATGGAGGCCAACGCTCCTCCGTGGGCAGTGACAAGGCCTGGGGTAAAGGGCCAGAGTGTGATGAAGGCCAATTAAACACCATCGGACAGAGGGCAGGGGCCTGTGTACTTTCTTCCAGGGGAATGGGCGAACTGAACTTAACTGTGTATCACAGACCTTATTTAAAGGGCTCTGCAGAGACATACTGGATGATGTCTCCACTGGGAGGGGCACCTTTAAGGAAAATGGTGTGGGGGAGGGACACTTAAGAAAATTGCAGACTTCACGCAGACAACTCTGCCCAGTTCACGACCTCTGCATTCTTGAACGATTATCTGACCTCCGTGGGTACCTCCAGAATCCTCCTGGTTAGCATCACTGTGACTGTTTCCAGATTTTCCCCAGTCCCTCTCCCATCTAATTTTTCTGCGAGCCACAGAAATCTGAAAGGAAACTGTCAAAATGTGCACACTAATAATGGCAAAAGAGCCCGAGGATGAGATTTCGATGTTATTCTGGGTCAGCTATTTCTGGAGCTCATGTCTTTTTTGCTCACTTTCAGATCTGACATTTGCATTCTGGAATGTTCTAGAAATTTTCTTGCAAACAATTTTAACATGATAATTTTACACGGAAAGTCACAGAACTATCATACAGAATAGGCTTTACCATTTCAAAGCCATATTACAGAAAATAAGAACTTCTGCCTAAAGCACCTGATCTCAGTCCTTCGTAAGTAAAAATCTGAGGCTTCTTTTTGGCATCTGGGATTTCAAAAGGCAGGAAGCCTCTGCTCTAAGAAACCCCAGAGCCTTACTCAGGAAGCCCCAAAGCTGAGCCTAGTAGGGACTGCCGTGTGCATTTCTTTTATAATCAGAGGTGAAAAAAACCCACAACTACAATCTAGGGTTTATAGCTTAATGCCACAACTTTCAAAACAGCAATTCTCCAGGCAGTACCTCTGAAAAATTAAACCAAAATTTCAGGAGATGAGACCCCAAGCGCCCCTTCTCCCATCCCACCCCTGCCACCAGATATCAATAAATTTTACCAGCTACCCAGGCGACTCTCAACAGGCAGACTAGATTGAGAACATTGAGTTTTAAAGTAAGAACGCTTATTACCATAGACCCCTTGAGAAGATCAATTACAGAAACCAAATTAAACACTAACTAAAAAACCAAAAACTAGTTGCCATCAAGTCAATTCCGACTCACGGTGACCCCCATGTGTGTCAGAGTGGAACTGTGCTCCAGAGGGTTTTCAATGGCTGATTTTTCAGAAGTAGATCTCTAGGTCTTTCTTCTGAGGCATCTCTGGGTGGACTTGAACCTCCAACCTTGGTTAGCAGGGACTCCAAACCTTAACTAGGTGGTTTACATTTGTTTAAAAAACTATCTTACCATTTAAGTCTCACATTGTTTCTCAAAGTACACTAGCTTCCTGGGGCAAGAATGAGTGTTATGTAAACAAGGTTGAATAAAGTTACTCCAGTCTCTCTCTGTGGGGCTTCTCAGAGACGTTAATAACTGACACACACTAGATCCCACAGGAAAGGGATGCACACGCAGCTCTCTCGATTCTACCAGCGTGCACTCCTCCTTCTCTTCCCCTTCATTAGTCCTCCTCCCCTACCCCATTCCTGGCGCTCCGGCCAACAACCCACTTCAGGAAATACAACTTTTAAAACAAATCCGCAATTCTACCCATACAATTTGACTAGGATCGACCCTTTCGGAAATGAGCCGTCACTCCATCTATGAACACTTAAAATCTGTTCTAGGTCTCAGAAGCTTGTAGTCAACTGCAAAGGAGCAAAGCGAATGGAACTACCCCAGAGGAACATAAAAGGAGAAATCTGCAGAACACATCTGGTTTGTATTTGCCCGCGTCCAGCACCAGGAGGAGGCAGGGACCAGGCACGCTGACCCTGCCATCTCACGTCAGGTCCCCGAGACTGGTAAGCCTCGGGATTTGGCTACTTCTGTGGTCACATCTGAAAGAACAGGCTCCCTCCCTCACACTGCCCCCTAAAAGGTAATAAGCAAGGAAAAGAACACGTTCGTATGCTTTTTCAATTTCGGAGGAAGAAGGCTTCAAGTAGAAATAATGGTTAATTATGACCTAGAACCTAGAATTTGTAGATTTTATAAATTCGAAGGTACCAAACAGATCTTCCATTTATGAAGACAGTGGGCTATACGAAAACTTTTTCAAATTTTTGTTTGAAAGCTATTAATTTATACAAGCCACAAAGCCTAATACAATGCCCCAAATAATTTCCACTGTATTTTCTTGAGATTAGGAGGGTTTCCATTTTCCTAGTTAGAAATAATACAAAATCAAAGTAATTTCAATTAAAAGCTGGTTCCTATAATTTAAAAAAAAAAAAAGCATTAATTAACAAGATCACAAATTCACGTAGAAACCAGAAAGACTGTGGCTATTTATTAGCAAATTTTCACTTAAAATCTAAATATAAAGAATTAAAAAAAAAAAGTCCAGCAGGGCAAACAGATTTTCCCTTTATGTTAAAAAGCAAAAAAAAATTAAAAAAAAATTAAAAAAAAAAAGAATTGGAGCTGAAGAATCCGTTTTTTGCTTGCTTTAGTGCAAGAATATGACTTCTCCTAGCAGCTGCTGTGGCTAAAAGGCACAAAACTAATACAGAGCCCACTCCCAGGGAAAAAAAAAAACCTTTAAAACATCTTCTCTCCAGACAGAAAAACCGCAGGGGTGGGAGCTGCCCCGTACAGGAGGCAGATGCCCCTCCCAACAGAGAGCCCGTCCTCTGGGTCATTTTCATAAAGAGCCAAGAGTCATGGAATCCAGTTTTTATCAGCTTCTTTTTTTTTTTTAAATGAGACATTTTAAGCAACTGCTCTGCACCTGCGGAGTACTTGTACTCTGAGGAAATACGGATGAAATCTGTACTGCTCACAATGACATCAGGAAAAGGTCTAACAAGTCCCTCTGTGGCAGAACCACTGGGTGCGCCAGGAAGACCTTCAAGAACGTGGTCAGAGGGATCACCTGGACTACCGAAGAGCCTTCTAAGTATCCAATCAGGCCTCCTCTAATGCTTTATTTTCTCCCTCCTCCAGGCTTCGACAAATCTTTCCACACCTACATTAACTATCTTCTAACCATCATAACCATCAACTTTAAACTGAAACTGGTGGAAACTGGCATGTAACAAATCATTCCGAGATCAAACTGCTTTGTTTTTAAACAGAAGTCTTCAAGAATGCCTCTTCTCTCAAAAGTCATGTTAAATCATGGACATAGACCTGCCTTTGCAGCTACAGCGTACACATGTGAAGGATGACTTCTGGTTTACATCTGCTGCCATATTTACTGAGTCTGTAAAAACAGTGATTCTCTCCCCATCAAGGTTCAAGATGCCTTTGTGTTTAAGTCTGCCCTTCCCCATCTCTGTCAGCTCCATTCAAACATGGTCCTTTGCTGTCAGGGTTTCTTCTCGGTCGGTTCCCACCCACCCTCCCTCCACCTTACAAGCACCAGAACCTCCTCCTCAATGACTTTCACCGTCCCATCCCTGCAGTCAGGCTCCATGGAGACATACTGCTTCCATGATAGGAGCTGGTTTCTTCCAGGACCCACATGGACAGGTTCAACTCCACTTACCCGAAAACCAAAACCAAACCCATTGCCACTGAGTTGATTCGGACTCATACAGACCCTACAGGGCAGAATAGAACTGCCCCACAGGGTTTCCATGGAGCGGCTGGGGGATTCCAACTGCCAGCCTTCTGGTTAGCAGCTGAGCTCTTAACTGCTGCACCACCAGGGCTCCAATTCCACTTACTCTATTTTTTATTTGCTCCCTTTTGAAACTTAATAAAACATGCCAAATAACATAAGGGGAATATTTTCTCTACAGACTGACATAAGATCATTTGAAAGCCCTACTACAGACGAAGTCACCACATGCGACCACTCTACACGAGAGATAGGAAATGACAAGGAGGAACTAAATGATCTACCACTGATTTGCAAGTGACTGAGGTTCCAAGTCCTAAATAAAATGAGAGAAGCACATGGCTGAAAATAATGTATCATCTACTGGCTCATAAAGGCTGTTTGCTACAAGCATCTCAAGCATTTAACCCTATTCTGACCAGCTCAGAAACTGAGTCTGAAGTCCAATCCTACTGCTATGTGATATCCCTGACTTACATGATAGACTGCAAAGTGGTGCAGATCTCTCCGAAAAGAAAAACCTTGACAGTCACCACCACAGCACCTTCCCACCCGGCTCAGACAGGAACTGACAGGCAACAGCACAGAGAACACAAACGGCATGGCCACGTCCAGGAAAAGCACCGACGGTCCGATGCTCGGAGCTCCAGTCGCCCACGGGTGGCTCAGCGCTCGCTGAGTCAGTCTGAACTTTGGGAGAGCTGCTGAGCAGTGAGACAGTAACGCTGTTATGTAGAGCAAGCCAAAAATGAAGAAAAACTTCCAGCGATTACCAACTGAAGGTTGGTCGGGGTGTTTCAGAATACATAAACGCTCCAAGAAAGGGTTCCAGGTATGAAACAGCTTATGTTTGTGTGCAAATCATGCAGCAAACTAAGAAATGAAGCACTAGACTCTACAACAAAGCCAAGCAGATTAAATCATGTGTGTATTAAATCTATTAGGTAATCTTTATTCTTACCATCAAAATACGCTTCACTTTTAACCTCTATGATTTCCCAAAGTATGAACTTATAATTTATTATTTTCCTTTATAAAGGAATAGCACTTTCCTCTGTCCTAAATATTTGATTGTTAGATTCTAGATTTTGGAACGTAAGTTTACAGTAATGTGATTTCATTATGTTTTTATCATTTACTTGAAAATAAAAAATATAATTTAAATTCTGGATATGTTAAAAATGCAAAACAGAATAAACTTACCTTCAGAGAATCAACTAAATCATCAACCAAGAAGAGGCGTCTGAGTTCTTTTATCGTGCAGTTCACGTGGCCGAGGGCAGAATCACTGTATTTCTGAACCAACTCCTCAGATATAGCGACTTCAGATTCCAAATATGCCCTAGGAAACAAAACACATCATAACTGTCACTGACTGGGGTGATTTCCCCTAAACGTCAACCAGTAATTATGTATGCCTGCTGTCTCCAACTTAAGCACAATATAGAAATTCGTACATACACATGGTCAGCTAACCAGCCCGGAAAAAGCACACGTTTTGAAGCCAGCCTGATCTGGCTTGCATCTCAAACTCTGCCA
The DNA here is from genome assembly GCF_000243295.1 of Trichechus manatus latirostris. Classification (NCBI taxonomy): domain Eukaryota; kingdom Metazoa; phylum Chordata; class Mammalia; order Sirenia; family Trichechidae; genus Trichechus; species Trichechus manatus. The sequence continues at coordinate 7,084,328 of NW_004443941.1, read as the reverse complement.
CTTACTTGGCTGTGTAACTTTGGGAAGGTCAGTCTTCCCTCTAGACCTCAGTCTCTTCATTTATAGAATGGAGATAACCATGAAGATTGAACGAGTGAAGCGCACAGAAGCATTCCATAAATGGTAGCTATTATTACGCACTTTTAAACTGATATTATGTCCTCATCAAAGTCCGCCTACACTTGCTCAGCCCATCACACTGTCAAATGGATGTCAAAAGTATCCATTGAAGTGCCCAACCTATACTAATGAGACAGCTGGAATTGTTAAATTTAAGACGACAACTGGATGGGGGTAGGCGGGGGAGTCAAGTCTGTAGGAACCCAATAAATTGTTTCATCAGTTATTGCTTCCAAGAAGCCATTTTATCTTGGCAGAGAAGAACCCCATCAGATGTGCGAAGCATTCTCTCCTATCTGCAGTAGCCCCTCCTCGGCACTTCCCCCAAGCCTGCGGATACCACTCCAGTTACCTACACCGGGAGTAACAGTCCTCAGACAACTCCTTGTCCCACAGCGTATGCCCCAAATATGCCTCCTCATTTTCATTCAAAACGCCGTCACTCTAGTTTAAGCCCACATCACTTAGAAGCTGCCAACAGTCTACCAGTCTCACACCACTCTCTGATTTATTGTCTACAACCTAACCCATTCCTTCAGCCAATGTCAAAAACAAAAAAACCAAACCTGCTGCCGTTGAGTTGATTTCAACTCATAGTGACCCTACAGGACAGAGCAGAACTGCTCCGTAGAGTTTTCGAAGCTATAATCTTTACACAAGCTGACTGCCACATCTTTCTCCCACGGAGCAACTGGTGGGTTCAAACTGCCAACGTTTTGGTTAGCAGCCGAGCACTTAACCATGCACCAGGAGGGCTTCTTCAGTCAATGTCAGATATTTGAGCAATCCCAGATAGTGTTATCTAGGCAGAACTCGGGGGAGTTAGGAGATATGCAACTACCCAGCTATGTAACCTTGCAAAAGGCATTTATCTTCTCTGGGCCCGGTTCTAACTCTGTGAAAATCAGAGACAGACCTTCCTAAGTCCCTTCTGAAGCCCTGGTGGTGCGGTAGTTAAAGCGCTGGACTGCTAATCGAAAAGTCGACAGTTTAAACCCATCGGCCGTTCTGTGGGAGAAAGATGTGGCAGTCTGTTTCCGGAAAGATTTACAGCCTTGGAAATCCTATGGGACAGTTCTACTCTGTCCTATAGGTTGCTAGGAGTCAGGATTCGACTTGATGGCAATTGGTTTGGTTTGAGTTTGGTAAGTCCCTTCAGACTCAAACATCTGTGACTCTGTGGTTCCAACTCTTCAACCAGTAGTCCTCCCAAATCTTTCCAACCTTATTTTCCACACTCCCAATAGTGCCACCTCCAATCCCACCTACACACAGAGCCTCTTCTGATCCCCCTCTCACCTACATACCCCAATGTAATCTCACACTCCTGTGTGCCTCTAACACTTTCTTTTCTATTGTTCTCAGAGCATTTACCATACCCAACCCTGAAACATACACATGTGTATACTTGTATATTCTTACTCCTAGAATATAAACTTCTGAGGACCAGAAATATATCTTTACTAGTAAATGGTGTAGCACACTGTTAGACAAATGCTATTTATTAACAAATATCAAGTTATTAATATCAAGCAAAAAATGCTCAAACATTCTTAACAACCCTTAAAACCACAGTATTTTATTTACATAGCTTTGAGAAATACAGAAAGGTGGCTGACATAGAATAAATCACGTCTTTACAATAAGCAAAATAATTTAGTAGGTCTCTTCTTTTAAAGTTTGAAAATCAATTTAAATTTACCGTTAATATCAATGGGATAGTGTTCTCAGTAGGTACATACTCATTCATGCCTAAACATATACTTGTCTCACCAAAATAGTTTTTAAATGCTCACAATCTACTTGGAGAAAAATAAAGTTCATATACAAGACAAAGAAAGAACATTTCAAAGCCATGGCGAGTGCAACAGGAAAGGAATTGTCGGAACATTCTGGGCCCATGTTAGGGCAACCTTCAGAGAGCTGGATCTCGAATCAAATAAAGTACGACAGACAGGACGTCTGGGGAGCCACAAAAGGCAGCGTGAAAATGGACACCAGATCCCAGAGGGGCAGATGACAGACAAGGCAAAGGTACTGATAGACTTTATCCTATAAGGCACAGAGAGTCTCTATACATAAAAATGATACAACAAAAGTGGTGCTTTAGAAAAATTAATCAGACACCATCTGTAAGAGTTAAAGTAATGTGAGATAACCAGAAGCCAACCTGGTAATAACTGGAGTCTGTATGGTCAGAATCTACACCAGGGGTGGGCAAACTTTCTGTAAAGGGCCAGACAGTAAATATTTTAGGCTGTGAAGTCCATACATACAGTGTCTGTCACAACTACTTAACTCTGAATGAATGAGTGTGGCTGTGTTCCAATAAAACTTTATTTACATAGCAGGTGACAGACAGGATTTGGCCTGTAGTTTACTGACTCCTAAGAAAGCAGTGGGAAACAACAAAATTTAGTGATTAAAAAAAAAAAAAAATCAGATTAAAAACAAAGATAACATCAAAACCAGGAGTCTGAAAACCGAGATGGTAGTGGCGTTACCGATAGAGACGGGCAAATTTGGGAGAAAAGTTCATTTAAATATATAATGTGTTAGTGGTTGCCAGCAGTTGAGGGGGGGTGATGGGAAGTGACCGGTAACGGGTACAGGGTTTCTTTCTGGGGTGATGAAAATGTTCTGGAATCAGAGAGTGGTGATGGTTGCACAACTCTGTGAATATACTAGAAAATGCTGAACTGTGCACTTTAAAAGGCTGAATTTTACTGTCTGTAAATTGTATTTCAACAAGAAGAAAGTGGAGGAAAAATATGCTGAGTATGAGGCGGGGGCAGAAACCCAGGCTGAGGTGTGTTCCATTAGCGACTAGATAGATAATGCTGGAGTATACCTGTAAAATAAGGGGGCAGAAGATGGCAGCTGAGAGACGAGGAGATGCTGAAATAGAGAAGCTCTCCAAAGGATAACACATTTTAAGTAATGCCTTAGGGGATGAGGGAAAAAAAAACTAGATCGAGAAGGAATATTAAGAAAAGACACAGGCATGAGGAGAAAGCACGAGAGAAGAAGAGAGGCATGATAGCAGAAAGAAAGGTACTGCTGGTATCAGAGCATGTGCCATCAGCAGCAGCATGAAAAGTGAGCAGTGAAGAAAACAGAACCCTCACCAATCCCAACCATGTTAAAAAGATACAACTTCCATTAAAGTAAAATTCTAAGAAATAAATATTTGTAACAAGTAGTAGAGTTAGGCTAATGAATAGATACACCCAATCTTCTCCAGCATGAGCCTCTGAAATGACCTTTAGGACATCTCAAAAGCAAATGCGTTGAGTATAGCTTTTTAGCAAGAATTTGCTCGCAATTATCTTTAAGCGGTAAAACGTACATGCCTGTAACTCTACTACACACAAGAGAATGAAGTCTCAGTACTAATCCTGTTTATACTACTGCCAACGTGAGCCCTGTTTTCCAGACATCTCACCTGAACGGATGGCCTTCGTCTGATTTCTGGATAGCTTGGATCACACCCTTGTATATCCTAAAGCTGATAGTCACAGAGAGCAGGGCCAAGGCAATGTAGGCCGTCACGCTCACAATGCTGAACACGGTCAGTGAAAGCAGCAGGAAGAGGCTGGCACCAAACACCACTCCAGTCTTCTTGATGTCTCTCCAGTAGAGAAGGTCGACAACTGAAAACGGGAAGAGCAGAAACACCGAGTTAGAACATTTGTTTATCCATTGGGGTTTGCTCCATCTACCAAAATAAAAAGGTCACTAGATAAGGGAAAACCGAAACCTAAAATATTACAGAAAAACCAACTTTTATAAGCAAGACTTTTAAACCCACTCTACATTCTATATTAGTATAATACCTGCATCTATTTCTATTTTTTAACCATAGAATGTTTTTCATTCAAATCTGTTCCCTACCTGTCCAAATCATTCTGGCTATACAAGATTATTGAATGTCTCTAGCCTGGCCAACTTCAAATCCCAAAGAAGAGGTTGCCTGAAAATGATTTTGAGTGTTTTTGCCTTCATACAATGCATGATATATATTCAAATGATTTAAAAAAAAAAAATCCTAACACATGCTCACTAAATGAGATACTTCAGTGACATAAACATATACCCTATGAATAATCACTAACTCAAAAAATGTTGAGCAACTCTATTTAAAAACTACACACTCAAGTCTTATAGCACTGCTTTTAACATATCTCTCTTTGAAAAACTCAGTGAAACTGTACCCTATGCTGGCTACCATTAAAACCTTTCCTACAAAGCAAAAGACAGAGGGACAGAGCCTTAAGATTACCGAAAAAGCTACTACCCCCTAAGAGTAGCTAAGCACAACGCCATAGGAATTTAGTCAAAGAAACGAGGAAAAGTACACGTGCTCCACCGTTACATAATGTGGACTGACAGCAAGGAGTCAGACCAAGCCTAGCTTAGCACATCTGTTCTGGGCGTACGGTCTCGAAATCAGGTTCTGTACAACCCAGGGGAATTCTTCAGTGTGCCACGGGCCCTGGGTCCTCTCTGCTCGGGTTGTGAACAAGTGTGAGAGAAGAACATTTTTATAGCAAACATGGATAAACTCAGGAGTAGAATTTTTAATTCCTGTTCATTTTAAGTAAAGGAGGTCACTTAAAAAAAAAAAATCACGTTTCTAGGGGAGCCTCAGATCCCCTAAGGTTTATATGACTTCCCTTTACTGTTAGAAGCCCTGGTGGCACAGTGGTTAAGAGCTCAGCTGTCAACCAAAATGTTGCCAGTTCAAATTCACCAGCCGCTCCTTGGAAACTCTACAGGGCGGTTCTACTCTGTCCAATGGGGTCGCTGTGAGTCAGAATCGATTTGATGGTAATGGGTTTGGTTTTGGCGTTACTGTTAGGGGTACTTACATGCGGAGCTGTAAGACGTTAGCTATTGTTACAAAGCCCTTAGTTTCTGTTAGTACATCACATGAGTACTGATTAAGATACTTTAATATCCATCACAGTGTCTGGCACATAGCGGGGACACAGAAGTATTTGCTCCATTCTCCTAAGTAAGATTTGGTTTGAATGTTAGTAATTTAACATTTTATACATGATTTACAGTTTTGTTTTCAAATTCTGTATTTCAACTATTTAGTCACATCTTCCTCCATTTCAGATTCATTCTGACCCTGCCTAAAATATCTAAATCAGTTTTTGTTCTGTTCAACTAGTTTCTACTATTGCACCAATATACTAGAACTTAAAATAGTCTACCGATGTTATCCAACTGACCTTATGAATAACGCCATATGGGAAAAAACGATAACACAATGCTAACAGTTTTCAGACATTCGACAAACACTTCCTGAGCTGATAACATACTATCAAGAAACTCAGTGTGGAAGAATGTGCGTTAGGAAACACTTGAATGAAAAATGGACTTTTAAGACCCTGTCCAACTTAAAACACTACAATCCTAGGAGGGATGCTCAGACGTGTAAAACCAGTACAGGTATAAAATAAGCACTACATCTGTCATCGGAACTCAGAGAAGGAAAAAAATGGAGGAGATCAAAATAGATTTTGTGAGACAGAAACTAAGCTGGGTCTTGAAGCATCCGTAAGATCTAGAAAACTAAAGACGCCGGTCTAATCATAAGTCTCTTTTCTGCTGGCAGTGGTTCTTATAATTAATGCTACTCTTTAAACAGGACACAGTGAGAGGGCACAAGCTATGCTAACAGCCCTTGGTTAGATAATTCTTTCCGAGGCTCCTCCCACCTCCCACAACAGTGGCTCTAAAACAGGGAAGCAAAGCACTAGGCTCTGGAGTTGGGGGACCTGGACTCACACACTAGCCCCACCCCCACCCACCCATGTGACCTCAGGCAAATGGCTGAAGTCCCCTACACTTCAGTTTCTTCCTCTATAAATGTGCACAGCAGGAGGCACAATTCACTGTGAGGATTAACTGAGATCAGGGATTAGTAAGATTCTTCTTCAGTAAGATGATACACACAAAGCACTTAGCCCACTACATCGCATACGATAAATTCATAATGTATGTCAGGCTGGTATCTGTTGTCATTGATGCTATGACAGAATCCACCACTGGTCTGTCAGTTTGTCATACTGTGGTGGCTTGTGTGTTGCTGTGACGCTGGAAGCTATGCCACCAGTATTTCTAATACCAGCAGGGTCCCCCATGGTGGCCGGTTTCAGTGGAGCTTCCAGACTAAGAGAGATTAGGAAGAAGGACCTGGTGACCTACTTCCAAAAAAACATTGGCCAGTGAAACCTTATGAATAGCAGCAGAATACTGTCTGATACAGTGCTGGAAGACGAGCCCCTCAGGTTGGAAGGTCCTCGAAATAAGATTGAGGAAGAGCTACTTCCTCAAAGTAGAGTCAACCTTAATAAAGTGGAGGGAGTCAAACTTTCAGGACCTTCTGCTGATGTTGCAGCTGCAAACATCCATTAATAACTGGAACATGGAATGCACAAACTACGATTCTAGGAAAATTGGAAATCATCAAAAATGAAATACAACACATAAAGATCGATACCCTAGGCATCAGTGAGCTGAAGTGGACTGGTACTGGCCATTTTGAATCGGACAATCATATGGTCTACTACGCCAGGAATGACAAATTGAAGAGGAATGGCGTCGCGTTCATCATCAAAAAGAACATTTCAAGATCTATCCTGAAGTGCAACACTCTCAGGCAGAGGAGAGTATCCATATACCTACAAGGAAGACCAGTTAATCTGACTATTATTGAAATTTATTTTAGATCTAGATTTGGGGTGTGTGGGGGGCGGCGAGAAGGGCTTAGATATTTTTATTCCTAATAGTCTTTTGGATTGAACCTTCCTAGAAACTTTTTTTAGGAGCCAAACATTATTAAAACTTTAGGGAAACAATAAATTCATATTCCTACAGTTTTTCAAGCAATTGTAAACTATATCATTATGGTAAAAGTACGAGAAGCTAAGAAAAGGCTTGAAAAGCTAGGTACTTTTTAAGCCTGGTCCATGTTTCAGAAATGTTTTCCAGGCTGTGATCTACATTCTCCGCATTTCCCTTAATTTCTGGAATCAATATTTACAAGGCACCTTAATTAAGCCAAACATTGTTCAGAGCCTACACAACATTATCTCTCTCAATTATTATAACCCAATGAGAGGCATCTTTCAGACAAGAAAGTGGGACCCAGCTCTTACATGACTGGACCCAGATCATATAGTTACTAAGTTGCAGAACATGGATTTGAACGCAGGCTTCCTACTGATAAAACTCATACTCTCCATGTATGATGCCAAACTGAAAGCTCAGCACACTGAAGTTCTTCAAAATGACACACATTTGCACGCATGATGAATGGACAGGGTCTAGGCAGGTAAGTACTACATGTGAGAGGAATCACCAAGGCCAAGAAGAAAAAGTCTAAGAGAAATTAACAAGATAGGTTAATTAATAATTTTTTTCTTTCTTTTTAAAATTTTATTATGAGGAACACATAAATTCTAATGTGAACATTTCACCTACAAAAAAAAAAAAACCAAACCCCCTGCCATCAAGTCGATTCCAACTCATAGCGACCCTATAGTTCGACCCAAAAAGGAGAAAAGAGCTGTTTCAGTACATTTGACAGGTACTTTTCTACAGTAGAAAACTACAGTTAATAAAGTTGTTGAAAATGTCTTTTCAAAACCACATGAACCTAATAAAATCAGGGTACAATTATCCAAAAGATTACGCAGCAATCAGAGAGTGATACAGACCTATAATGGTCCATAATGATAAATGAAAATGGAACATTGCAAAAAAACTCATACAGTATAATTCCAGTAAAGAAGTACACATGTATAACTATCAGGTCTGAGAGGATATCGACTAAACAGTGCTTCTCTCAGGGCAGTGGGATTATAGATGAGTTTAACCTGCTGCTTTTTTTCCTTCTGTGGTATCTGAAATTGTCCTGCACCAATGGCAAACATGCATACTATCGTAATTTAGAAAAAATTCACTCCTTTTTATTTCTGTTCAATATCACTAAATAATCTTACGATATAAGTGTGGTTTTTCAGGTGGGCTTTCCTATATGGAAAGAGTTTAAGAGAATGTTAGTAAAGTTGTAAAGGATGAAAAAAATATTACTTTCTAGCAAACAGAGTTGCCATCTTAACTGTCATTAGCCAATAATATTTCTAGTCTCTCTCAGATTCCTTAAATTGGTTTTAATAAAAATTTTTAGAAGAGTAGTTTATTCAGGATGTTGGATACTCAATCCACCACCAGACTACCAGTTGTCATTGAGTCAATTCAGACTTGTGGAGATCCCCTGAGGAGGGGGAGCCAAAAAGTTTAACTAAAATTCCTTTTGAGAAATATATTCAAATATTTTTCTTCTAATGTTCATCAAGGGATTAGTTAGTTAATCTCTATCTATTAGTTAATTTAGATGTTTGTTCAACCCTGGTACCTAAACTAGGCAACAGCATCATCAGAAAACTATAGACTAATATCCCTTACAAATAGAAATGCAACAATCTTCAACAAAATACTAGCAAACTGAATCCAGAAACATATAAAAAGGATTATATACCATGGCCAAGTTGGATTTATTCTAGGACTGCAAGTTGGCTCAAAATATAAAAATCAATGTAATATATCATATTGAAGAATAAAGAACACAAACCTCAAGATTATCACAATAGATGGAGTCAAAAAGCGTTTGAAAAAAATCCCACAACTCTTACGTGATAAAAACACTCAACAAACTTGGGGGAAAAAGGGAACTTCCTCAGCTTGATACAGGCATAAAATTTTTTTTTAAAAAAACCCTGCAGCTAACATCATACTTAATGGTGAAAGACTGAAAGTCTTCCCTCTGAGATCAGAAATATGTGCTCGCACTACTTCTAATCAACACTGTCCTGGAGGTACCAGGCTGGGCAATTAGGCAAGAAAAAGAAATCAAAGGCATGAGATTAGAAAGGAAGAAATTAAACTATCTCTACACGCAGATAACGTGATCATGTGTACAGAAAATCCTAAGGAATCCACCAAAAAAAGCCACCAGAACTAATAAAGGAGTCCAGCAAGGCTGGAAGATACAACAAACAAAAATCAATTATATTTCTATATACTAACAATGAACAATCTGAAAATGAATTTAAGAAAACTCCATTTAAAATAGTATCCAAAAGAATAAAAATATACGTAAAAAATACTCAGGAATAAAGCTAACAAAAAAGTGCAAAACTTGTGAACTGAAAACTAGAAAACATCACTGAAAGGAAGAAGTTCTAAATAAATGAAAAGACATTCCACGTCCCTGAATTTGAAGACTTGTTAAGATTTTAATACTCTCCAAATTGATCTACAGATTCAATACAATCCCTATCAAAATCCTAGTTGCTTTTTTTTGCAGAAACTGACAAGCTGATCATAAAATTCATATGGAAATGCAAGGGATCCAGAATAGCCCAAACAATCTTGAAGAACACAGTTGGAGGGCTAACATTTCCCGATTTCAAAATTACAAAGCAACAGTAATCAAGCATCATGGTAGTGGCATAAGGACAGGCAGGGCAATGGAATAAAACTGAGTGCAGAAATACTCCCAGAGCTGAGCACAAAGCTTGAATCCACTAAACTTTCAATAAATATTGCTGACTGACTGACGAGAATGAATGCATACTTTACGCCAGTGTAACGCATGCACTAAATTCCAGTTGTTTGTTCAAAAAACGTTTCTACGCTTTGGATTTAACATTTATTTTAAGCTATTTTCAGATGTTTACATTTATCAAGTAACAAACAGCAATGCTTTTAGATAATTTATAGAACAGCAAAAACTGTTTTGCAGGCCTGTCTGTCCTTACTAGACCCTGACGGATCAATGAATGCCTCTCATCTTCTTATTCCCATTACTTTCTTCATTAATGTTTGCTACACTGTCTGAATAAAAAACCAAACCAAACCCATTGCCATTCAGTCGATTCCAACTCATAGCAATTCTAGAGTGGCCAGATTATTTTTAGGAATAGAAACATTTTAAAGATAGTAATATTTTCAAGTTTAAGATGAGGACATCTTTAACAAAGAACTAGAGGGTCACCAAAATGCTAATTCTGGATTCCTCTATGATCCGTTTATTAGTTCTGTTTGTAAGTGAAGAGTTTATGGGCACTTTTACCCTTGAGAAACCAACATGAAGATAACGGGATGCAGAAGGAAAGCACAGTCTGCACGGTTCCTCCTCAAGTCTCCATCTACACTGCAGAATAAAGTGTGAATTATCCAAGATGACCTGTTCTGGCCTCAACTTTCCTCTTCTATAGAACGCTCATGGAACATCCTTTGAAATCCTGAGAGTAACAGTGCCTTCACTCTTAGAACTGTGGGGAACGGTTATGGATTCCTAAAGTAAGGCTGATCAATTTGAACAAACTCTTCTCATTTCGAAGGAAGTGATTTACTTTCTGCAGCCCTTGCCCACTTTTGTTTTCAAAATTAAAAATGCAGAAAACCTATATTTTGTGTTTTGTGCAGTGCACAAAGCAGTAGCATCTTTATCAAATTAAAATTTTAATTTAAAATAACTCAGCATGCTGCAATCTTTTCTTCAAAATAAAAGCCTGTGGCCCACTGCAGGGTAGAAGAGGTGCCTGCATTTGGTGATCACAAACGGTCATCTGTCACAGCTAAAAATAGTGCCAGCATGCATGCCTTGCATGCAGGAGTCATCCAATTACATCTCACCTCAAATTCTTACGGAACTTTCTCTTGAACAGCCTTAAGTAAGGTTGCAATTTTAAAGTCTTTTGTCTTGGGGTAAAAAAGAAAGTTGAACTAGCTGATCCTAAAAATACTAGTGGAACAGGGAGTGGCCTGCAGGAAAATACATACTTCTGAAGCAAAAGCAAATATTAAGTTCTCTTTAATAAAGAATGAGAAAGGCAGTTAAATAGGAAATTAATAAACAAATATATAAGTATTAGAATAGTAAAATTTTAGTCAAGTTACTTTTCACAAAACTATGTCTGATAATAGTAAGCTTCCCCTTGCACTTATTAAACATTCACCTGGCTAACAAGTGGCAGGTGAAGCCCAGAAAAAGGATGTGTGCACCGTGGAGCTGAGCTCTTCTGGTGAAGAGGAGACTGAGTCCTATTTCTTCCTTCAGTCCACCAGCGGTATGACCCGAACAATGGTGCCCTAGACCTAAGAAGTGATCTGAAGCTGCAGTATTCAATACATAGAAATGGCTGGTGAAGGGAACACACTAAACAAAAGTAGTAATTCAAGAGATAAAGTCAAGCAGGGCAATCAAATATTAAAGACAATGCTTAACTAAGCCCTGGTTTTTAAAAGGTGAATTTAATTTTCATCAAAAGTATTGCTAACTGGGTTTCAGTTATCAAGTTTCAGGCTGATGAGCACCTAGTATTGCTACAAAATATCTCAACCAAATACTTGACAAACCAGCATCTCTCCTGGCTCTCTCTTCTTCCTGTAACTAGAGTTTTTGAAAGATACACATAAAACTTCAGATCCTTGTCTGTTTCACCAGTAAACCTAACCTGTCCTATACACAGATTCCAAGGCAATGACTCTTTCTACCTGAACCAACAATATTCAGTTTTGTAAAGGATATTGTCATTCATAAACGAAGACTCTTCCTAGGACAATTCTATAATTCCGATAAATTTGATAAGCATGTCGCGATTTATTTTAAATTACTAGAAAAAAATCAAGATCTATGTAAATAGAGACCTGAAAATAAAATTTACACTGGCTCAATGCATAATTTACTATGGTTTAAATTTTACTTCTTGTTGGCATCTAGACATTAAAAGAAACGGGCACCAAGCCTTAGAAAGAGGAAATCACTGCTCAGAACCTTATTTTGTACTAATAAAAACTAAAGGGAAAAGATCTTGTCCCGTAACACTATGAACTTGAAAAGGCTTAATAGACTGGAGTTGGGGGGATTGGAGCTCAAAGCAAATTACAAATCCAGGAAAAGAGAATGAACTTCACTAGTAAGTAAACGAGTCATACAGACCCGGGTTCGATTCCCAGCCAATGCGCCTCAGGCGCAGCCACCACTTGTCTGTCCACTAAGGCTTGCGTGTTGCTACGATGCTGAACAGGTTTCAGTGGAGCTTCCATGCTAAGACAGATTAGGAAGAAAGGTCTGTCGATCTACTTTTGAAAATTAGCCAATGAAAACCCTATGGATCACAACAGTCCAATCTCGTTGTGCATGGGGTCATTGTGAGTTGGGGGCCAATTCAGCAGCAGTGAACAACCACCTCTCATGCACACTCAATGTAAATGTTCACTGAATAAATGCCTAAAATACGGACAATGAAACAAGTCATCTATTCAAAATTATTTTAGATGATTTAGGTGGGAAAAATAAATGAGTGCATACAACAAAGAAGAGCCGTAATTCCTCACATTCTTATAGAAAATCATAATTTTAGCAGATTTGTAGTCTGACGAACCAAATATCAGAGTAGAAATTCCTAAATCTATCTCAATGCCCAACTCTTAACCACAAACTTGCAGGGATATCATTAATATGTGATCATTTTTTATCTTTAAAGTGTTTTGAGCTTCTTAAGTAAATGCTATATAGATAAATACAAGATGGTGGTAATACAGTATTGGAGGACAGACAATACAGTAGGATTTTAGTGTCTATCAAAGTACACAAATGCATAAGCAGTAGCTAAAGAACTATTTTGACAGCCATGAAGTACATATATGTATCTCCGGGAATATAAATCAGCCTTATCCATGATGAAGCAGAAAAGCAGAAAATTTGGTTTCGGAACTCTGCAAGAATGCAGAGATATTTATTCCTAAGCACTGGCTAAATTAAACTTAACAGCTAACACCCTTTAGCCCAGATTCTAGCAAGAGACGGACTAAGTGAATAAATCAAAGGGGAACTCGGGATACTCAGAGAACAGAATAAGAATTCTACCCACTGCTTAAATATTTTTCCTACATTCAAACATGTAATCCAATCCTTAAGAACTGAGAGAAATTGTACTCCTGGCCCAGGGAGTTCCCACCAGGCGGAACTTTTTGACAAGGCCAACCAACCTGCCACACCTACATTCTTCCACGGCTAGTGACCTCTATTAGAGAGCAAGGACCACAAAAAGAAATACATACCATGTTCAGTGAGACGCCAGAACTCAAATATGCATGAATATCAAAACAAGGGTCATTTTAGCTTTTAGAATGTTTCCAATCTTCAGTTGTTCAAGTACAAAAATAAACAGTAAAATAAAAACGATGGCCCGTGGTACCAGCTATGTGGTCCTGAACAAACAATTTAATCTCCCTTTAGGTTTTTTTGTCTGTAAAATGAGAAAGTTAGAAAAAATGACTAATAAGATGCCTTGTCACTAGGTATAATATAAAAATTCTGCATTTACAAAAGTTTCTTAGGTTACTTAATTCTTCCTTTACGAAGAAGGAATCCTGGTTCTAATTTCTCCCACTTGGGAATATTTTAAACATTTCCCAAAAATGTATGCATGGGGTTCAAGGTCGGGAGTGACCTGAGTGAACAGCAGCACCCTTCGCCTCTCTCACTGAGAAGCTCTGCAGAGCCAGCTGTGGGGGGGACTCTGATGAAGCACCACTGTTCCTGCCTTCAAGGAATTTATGGGCTATAAACAGTGCCAGCTATGTATAAATAACCGTAACAGAAGGCACAAAGTGAAAACCAAGAGGATGAGAGAATGGGCATTCTGAGGAAGGCTGGACTACCTCTGCCTACAGGATTAGTGATGGACTGGGTCTCTGGTAAGTAAGACGTGGGCAAAATGAAATGGGAAGAAAGGCTGGGCAGAAAAACAGGAGCAAAGGCACAGAATGGGGTATGTTTAGGTAACAAATATTTCAATTTGGCTGGATACACAAAGTAACAGGAGATGGGAATTATAAAGGTTGGGACTAGGCCATGGAATGCCTTTTAAAAGCCCAGAATAGATGGCATGAATTTAATTTGAAAAGTAAAGGAAATCCCCTAAGTGCCATGATTGCAGCAGCACTTCTGGAAGATGAATTTGGCTATGACTCACGGCATTGAGCGGAAAGACCAGTTAGGAGTCTTTGTAAAGAATCAGGGATACCCAAATGTGGGGAACGAAAAAAACAGAGAAGTTATTTTCATCACTGTTTCCACCTTATCTATTACAAAAAAAAAAAAAAATGTTGCCGTTGAGTCAATTCTGACTCAGAGTGACCAGACAAAACAGAGCAGAACTGCCCCACAGAATTTCCAAGGAGAGGCTGGTGGATTCAAACTGCCAACCCTTTGGTTCGCAGCCTGAGGTCTTCACCACTGAGCCACCAGGGCCCCACCTTATCTATACAATATTGTAAACCACACATAGGAGAAAACTTTTTTACTTGTTAATGCAAACCTGGTTCTTATTAAGTAATTTAATTACTTAAAACTGACAAAATAACTATCTCAGAGTTAAAACCACCAGAATCACATACGTAATAGTTCATCTTGGCCAAGGTTCCAGGATATACACTTCCATGTATTGCTCAAAATAGTAATTTGTACAGTCTTTCTAGGGAGCAGTTTTGCAAGATGTGCCAAAAGCCTAAGTACTATAACTCACACATCTGAAAATAATCATGGATGGTAACAAAGACTTATATTAAATTAATATTCATTTTAGCACTAGGCTTAACTTGCATATTTAACTGTATGGGACCAATAGTACACATATTAGAATACTGTAGCCATTAAAACACTGAAGAGTATTTTAAAAATAAGGCATTTCCCCATTTAGTGCAGGAAAAAGAGATTCCAGAACAAAATGTACCATGTAACTCTCCCCTCAATACGCACACATACACTGTTAAAAATATAAACCAAAGCCATTCTCTGTGTAAGGTGACAGTGAGTAATTTCTATTTATTCTTCTACATATCTACATACCTTCTAAATTTTCTACAACGTGTGTGTGTGTGTGTGTGTGTGTGTGTGTGTGTGTGTATACACACACAGTGCTGCGCTATTAAACCAAGATCTAGAAGAAACACCTAACGGATGTCCAAGCACTCAGTTTCAGTGAGGTTTAGAACTGAAAGCAAGGGTCTTCTTCCAATCAGTAGATCTCCCAGCTGGTTAAGGCCAAGGTTCCCTTCTCAGGCAGTCTCTGGTACTTCCAGGGGGAAGGAAGGTACCTCAAGCTGCAAGACCCCGTCCTCTCTACCTGAATGTCAATTTGTGCTTATACTGGTACCCACATATTTAGTAACCGTAATCTCTGAAAGAAAAGTATTAGCTTATCACAAGCAAAGATTACGCAGTTCTTGTCTTGAGGTATAATCAAAGTGGATTGTAATGCTAGAAACATTTCTGTCCCCATCCTACAGAAACTACTCTCAAAGGTCACCCGTGACATGCCAACTGCTAAATCCAAAAAGCACTAGGAATACTTAAG
Organism: Trichechus manatus latirostris; assembly: GCF_000243295.1. Taxonomy (NCBI): domain Eukaryota; kingdom Metazoa; phylum Chordata; class Mammalia; order Sirenia; family Trichechidae; genus Trichechus; species Trichechus manatus. The sequence continues at coordinate 7,068,759 of NW_004443941.1, read as the reverse complement.
AGTTTTGCACGTACTCCTAAAATTCAACAGGGTCCACAACCATTTCTCAGTCTTCATACTAATCAGCCTCTCTACAGCATTTAACCATCATTCCTTCTTGAAAATTTTCTCCCTTACTGTCAGTGAAACTACACTAGACTGCTGCCTCTGCTCAGAGTGTAACTCCCTGATCTCCTTCCTGGAGCCTTGCTGTTGCTGTTAGGTTCCAGCCAGTTGATTTCAGACTCACTGCAACCCCATGTGACAGAGCAGAACTGCCCCCCATAGGGTTTTCTAGGCTGTAATTTACGGGAGCAAATTGCCAGGTCTTTCTCCTGTGGAGCTAGTAGGTGGGTTCAAACGGCCAACCTTTCGGGTAAATGCCACCATAATGTGTTTTAGGCTTTCCTTCCTTAATCTTCAGTTGTTCGTAACCAAACTTCCTCACAGTACTCCTCTGACTCCTTTGCATTCGATCCCCAATTCTTTATCCTTAAACCTGTCTCTTCTCTGAGACAGAGAGGAGATGATTTATCACTTCAAAGTGTCTAAAACTCAACTTGGCATCTTACCTACCTTAGCTCTATTTCTCCTGACATAAAAACTTACCTGACAACACTTACCTGGGTCTTAAAACTTGATCTGTCCTTGAAGTCCCTCCCCACCCCTTTCTATGCCAAATGTCAAGTATTCTTTCCTCGAGTTTCTCAAATCTGCAACTTCTTTTCCATTCCTATTTCAAGCCATGTTCAGGCTCTATTTGCTTTAAATCTGCTTTAAACCAGTCATTCTAGCTGGTCTGCTCCTAGGTTCTCCCTACTCCAATTTATCATAAACAGCATCCCAAACCAATCTTTCAGGCGTCGCCACTCTCTACTTAATACTTCCGAAGGTTGTTTCCCTTATGATAAAACACAAAATTCACTGCTTTCTGCAATCTGGCCCAGGGTGTCTTTTCATAAAACCAGAGAACCCCGTAACTGTAAGGAACCTTAGAAACCAGGTAAATGGGGAGGTGGGGGGGGGTTAAGTTTCTTACTCTAGCAAAAACCAAAACAGGATCATAAACAAGATGAAAAACCTCCATCAGTTTTTCCCAAATTCACCTGATTATAACATGAACCATACCAGGATTCTTAATATATGGATGGTCAGGCCCCTACACTGTAGACTCTGATTTGGTAGGTATGAGTAGTAGTCCAAAAATCTGTAATTTTTAAAAAATATTTGTGTTTTTGGTAGAAGTTTGCTGTGTATATAGCAAATTAGGTTAATTAAGAATTTCTATACATATTATTCAGTAATAATAGTTACACTTTTCACAGTCTGTCAGTATTCCCATTATTTCCATTCTGGTTGTTCTGTTTCTGTTAATCTAGCTTCCTTGTCCTGTCCCCTCTTTCCTTCTCATCTTTGGTCTAGGGTAAACGTTGACCGTTCGGTCTCATTTAGATGATTATTTAGAGAAGCACAGTACTTACTGGTGCTATTATTTGTTTTATGAGCCACTCTGTCTTTCGGCTGATAGGTGACCACTGGGAGTGGTTTGAGTTCCAAGTTTAAAGCGTACCCAGGGCAACAGTCTCAGGGGTTCCTCTAATCTCTATCGGTCCAGTAAGTCTGGGCTTTTTTAGGAAATTCTTCTCCTCATTTTATCCAGGACCATCTACTGTGTCCCTGGTCAGAACAGTCATAGTGGTAGCTGGGCACTATCTAGTTCTGGTCTCAAGATAGGTGAGGCTGTGGTTCGTGTAGACTATTAGTCCCGTAGACTAGTCTCTTCTTTGAGTCTTTGGTTTCCTTCTTGTCTTTTGCTCCAGACACACAGAGACCAATACTTGTATCTTAGATGGCTGCTTGCAAGCTTTTAAGACCCCAGACACTGCTCACCAAACTAGGATGAAGAACATTATGTTACGCCAACTGACCGAGCTGCCCCACAAGACTATGCTCCTAAGCTCTCAAATCCAGTAAATTAATCCTGTGAGATGTTTGGTTATATCTAGGAAGTGTCCGTAACTGCCCCCTATGTGCTTTATTTTATATATGAATATATATGCAGCACACACAAACATGTATATACATCTGCCTACAGAAACACCTAAAAATGTGCACCTGTATATTCATATGTGTTTACCTACACATATACAAGCACATATATCTACCTATGTAACCACACACATATTTGGTTGGTCATTCGTGTTGTTACTATGTTGTGGCTTTTACCAAAATCGTCCCTTACTCTTGTGTACTTCTCAGTGTCATCTTTTACCCTGGTCAAGCTCTGCTGACTTCACCTTATTCGTTATTGCCTTTCCCAACACCAAGACTAACAAGTGTCTACCATCTAGAAAGTGAACAATCTGTACTTTTAAGAAGCACTACATGATTCTCATCTTCTGCGAAGTTTGAGGAAACCTGACCTAGATCTTCCAAATCTTCCATATTTTTTGACTACACCAATCTAATCTTCCAGCTATTATCCATATAAATATTCTATTCTATGCCGAAAGCTCTATTCCCTGTCTCAACCATGCTTTGTTCAGTGGTTACATCACTCTCCCACCCCACCCTAACCCACAAACCTACCCGTTCCTTGTTATTTTAAGCTCTTCAAAATCTTTTGACTGTCTGAATCAATGCCTCCCATAAAACCCCAGTAATCAAATACTATGTAGATTTCTTAAGTATCCTTTTGCTAAGGAATAATTACCTTCGTTCACAGAGCAACAGAAAATTCTAGAGGAAGAATATATAAAGAATACAAATTAATATTGGCCTTAGCCTGAAAGAAATAAAATGTCTTAAATCCCAGTTACTCAGCAAAAAAAGTAAAAAAAATTCCTTGAAATCAGAGTACTTCTCACTTCTGTTATACTTCAGCATCACTGGATGTGTTCTAACTATGGAAGGCATGGGGCGGGGGGTGGGGGGGAGGCAGTAGAAAAAATATGGGCCTAAGTATTTTTTTTTCCATCTACCTAGAACCTAGATTAGGTTCTTTCCACTCGCGTCCCACATCTTCCATAAAATGAAAAATTCCCGTTCCACGGCAGCTTTAGGTGTGTTCAAACCGCCAACCTTTCAGTTAGTAGCCAAGCATTTAACCACTGTGCCACCAGGGCTCCCCCCTCATAAACTACAGCATTAAAATTAGTTGCCGATAAGGAAAATACTAAAATATAACTGCACCAATGAATCAGAAAATAGGTTAAGTTAGTCTTACAGAGCAGGACAGTCAAAGATGAGTACTAAAAAAAGTATTAGGCCATTCCACTTACATACTAAGTGAGGCTCTCCAGAGACATTCAAGAGTAAATTTGATTTTATATTTGGTTTCTAAAAATAATCAAAGTTCTGGTCTAATATGGATTATATTGGATCTTACATTTCTCTTATCTCAAAGTATCCTCTAAATTAGTTCAGCAAATAAAGAACTTGAGGTATTATTAAATGTCTAAGGTCTAAACTATTAATTCAAAACCTTAATAGTTGAAGAGGGGGCCCTGATGTGACTTTTCGCCTATTTTTTAAAGCCTGCACTTATTGCAGTGCTATCACCACACCAATTTTACTTACCAAAAACTAAAGGGTCCCCGTTCACCTTTCACTCTAATGACCCATGAGGAAGAAGAAATAAAAATCCTTCCCTTCATTAAGTCCACATGCAAAAGGAACCCTAAAGGTACAAGCTCTCTGTTTCCTATTCTTTCGCTGTAACTGTAAAATCCTTCCAGTGACTCAACAGGAACTGAATCTAAAGCTTACCCTCTTCTCAGATTTCTTTATTGAACAATTTTTCAAAGAAAGGTGTGCAAGTTACTGTAATTAGCTCCACATATTGCTTTTAGAAACATTATCACCAATTCTGCTAACAAGCTGGCTGTAGAAGGAAATTACATTTAAACAGAATTACAAAGCTTGAATGTATCTAGAAAAAAAAAAAAATGCTTGTGTGGGATGTCTATTATAGCTACTTAAAAATAGCTTTAATAATTTTTAAAACAATTTAAGTGGTCAGATACACAGCCTACCACCCTTTTTTTGATGGCACGTATAGCCACATAAAATACTTTTTTAAATATTCATTACAGTCAACATTTTACCACTTACCAGCTGAAATTCTTACACAATGGCCCACTGAGACTTGAAAGGGCCTGTGCTTTCAGGAGGGAGGAAAGGAGATCAAGATCACTGATTGGTTATTACAAGGACAAAGGTTAGCAACTTAAATACACACTTGCGTTTAAAACTACTGTGTATACATTTTAACGATTTCAAGACGTATGAAAATGTAATCTGATTAAAGACATCTGGTAATAAGTTTAAAGGTTCAAGTCAGATTTCCAAAGAAAACAGGCTTATTGCAAAACGCAGTATCTTGCTACCTACAAACCTTTGGATAGAATTTCAACTACGCCAAGTCAGCTTATTTTTATAGTCACAGAAAATGTCATTACAAAATACAAAGACAGCCGTGTAGATTTATAATGCCGAAAGGACCAACAAATGCAACACGTCAGAACGACACTGTTTACGTGTAAAAGATCACATTAAAGAACTGAACCCAAACGCCACACAACTACAAAGACAAGACCAGATGCCGGCGAGACAGAACAGCGTGCCATTTTCTAGCACAGTCGAACGCAAAAACACATATGAAACAGCTATTTAAATCCTTAGCCTTAAGCCTTATACGCTTTGTTTTCAATCCAAATGAATCTAAACTGCAAAGCTTATTATATAAAGATATTACTGATTACATATAAAAACAGAAAAAAAAGCAGATATACCCTTGTCCTTCCAATTTTTCTTCTGACTGTCCATCTTTCGTCACGATCTGCCCGCCCTCCAGCTGCAATGATCAATTATGCATACCAACGGAGAAGCTGGAGGTGCAAAAATCTGCTCCCTGAGACATGAAATAACCGTTCCCTGGCCTGAAGTCTGCAGTCTCCTCTGCTGCTCAACTGCAGCAGGGCTCAAGTCACCTGACGTCTTCTGGGTGTGGACGTGTGACGCAGTGCAACCAGTAACCAGGCTACTAATACTCGGGCACTAATGCCTCCCTTCTGTTTATTGTTCTAGTCATTTGCTTCTGCTCACACCAAATGGGGCTGCATCTGCAGGGGGAGGGGCAGGCTAGCAAGAGAAAGGGAAAGAGGGCTGTTCTTTCAAATGAGCTACTACCACCGAATATATGTGAAACGCACTTAGAGCCATGTGCACTTTTGGTGGTCTTTTTTTTTTTTTTTCACAAGTGGTTGATTACGCTCTTGGTTTCCAGTTTCACTTAAAGCTCAAAACTCGATAAGATAAAAAATGGACTGATCCAAAGAAGGGAGAGAGTTTGAATTTCAAGCCTGGGAACTGCTGAGTGTCTTCTAAGTTCATGAAGGCTTGAAGCATTTGGCATTTCACACCCGTACAAGGGTTTGTGAGGAGAATCACCAAGTCCATTTATCAGTGCTTAGAGAGTACAAGCTACCGCAGCAGAAAAAGTTTTATTTAATTTCAGCAAATCTCATCTTTCTACTGTAGTGCTTTTTCCTCTTTGACCATCATGAAAACACAGAGCCTGACCTACACTCTTTCTTGATCATCACCTGCTCCAACTCCATCTTTCAATAAATACTCATTAGACACCACCTCAAGTGCTATTAATAAGTGCTTCACTTGGGGTGAAATATTTACGGGCTAATTATATCATTTGCTTTAGGAAAGTGACATAAGAGCAAACTAACATTTTTCTGATAACTACAAAAGCAAATCTCTAAGTACAGCATTTCTAAATATTTTCTTCAACTTTATAGAACTGGCATTCGTTCCGATGCAGAATATTGTGTTTACCAATGTCCCACTGCAGGTTTACCTAATGCTATTATCTGAGCAAGCACGAAAGACAATAATGACAAATCAGTTAAAATATTAAAAAATGTGGTATGACTAAAAGTATTATATGTACCAAAGGATATACTTTTTAAGATTGTATAGCTACACTGAAATAGGGATAATATTTTCTGGAACTTGCTGTGAAACTGTGTGAGCTGCAAAAGACTGCAAAATCCTTAATATCAGAAGAAGTGGCTTGAATGCCAATGACTCATTTCTTTCCCTATCTGCCTCTCTAACTCCAAACATAAATAAAGCAAAGCAATTTTTAAAGGGAGTTCGATATTCTCAGCTCAAGAGTTAACACTAAACTTTATTCACCAGACCTTTGCCTAACCTGATGTTTGAGGGCCCTATCACCAAGTCATCTCATGGCTGAAAACGTCGGCCTCTCCATGCAGCAGTTTGGAATCCCACACTGGTCAGTAAGCACTGCATTTCCAAGATGGTATTTTCTAGTAATAAATTCCTTAAAACTGCAAGCCCTCAAATACTTCAGCATTAGAATAAAGCCCTCAAACACAGCACCCAAACACTCTTTTCAAGCCAGAGATTAGTACACCAATAGGAGAGAAAAAGATTTCTGGGAACGAGGTGTTTAGTATTTATATTACTCTCATCTTCTGTGATAACTCCGTTTAACAATTAAGAACAAACAGAAACAGCCCGGGAGTGGCACGAATGTGTGACGACACATACCTACCTACTCATCTAGACATACTGAATAGTTCCCCTGGAGGACTGAAGACAAAATGGGAGCCCTGAAGTTTAAAAAGCATTTCTACGTTACACTGTTGTAGTGGCTGTGTGCCGTCGAGTGGATTCCGACTCATAGTGACCCTACAGGACAGAGTAACTGCCCCAAAGGGATTCCGAGGCTGTAATCTTTATGGCAGCAGACTGCTGCATCTTTCTCCTACAGAGCGGCAGGTGGGTTCGAACCACTGATCTTTCGGTTAGCAGCCAAGCGCTTAACCACTGTGCCACCAGGGCTTCTACCTTACATAACAACAACCGTATCCTTTAATTGGTATGGTCTATGCAATTCAGGCTATTAAATTTGTGGGAAAAACCAAGTCATGGAAATTATCTGACATTTTACCCATTTCCTAGGAATTTTGTAGACCACAGTTGTTTTACGCTTGGTAAGCTAAGCGAGGAGTGCTTAAATTTGAAATTTCGATGTAAGACACATGGATTAAAACTTGACGCCATATGGGCCATGTCTGTTGTGAGCATGAAATGAGTTAGTGTATCCAAAAGACCTAAGGACAGTACCTGGCACAAAGCGAGCACCATTACGTAAGTGCTAGTCATTTACTATTATTAATATTATGCTAAATATAGCCACCAAGCCACAGGGACAAGGCATGTAAGACAAATCTAATAAAGCTCATGTATTAAGCCATTCCATTCTAGGCAATAATTCATACACCCTTCTAAACAGAAGTGCTCCCTCCACACTCAAAAACTAGCGTGCTTTTCTGTAGAGTTCTATTATTCTTCAGCAGAAAACTTTTATATATGCAGTTTATGGGTCCTACTCCACATTAAATCCCAATTTAACAGGTGAAATGAAGGCAGGACACAAATCTTAAAATGATATCTTCATTTGTCTTGTTTTCTTTCAAATACTTAACACACTTTAAGAAAATAAGATCTCTTTCAAGGACAATTTTCATATAGAGCAGACAGGATTCAGCTTCCAAAAAGGCACTTTGATAATTTTGGACAAGGGACTTAATTTCCCTTAAAAGCAAATGCTATAAATGATGCAAAGGCTTCCAAATGAGGGTCCACAGAAGTTTCCTTTATTGATAATGACGTAAGTAAATCAAAGTACTGTCTGAATTCTAAATCCTGCTGCACACTGTGTGTGTGAGGGGAGGGGGGCCTCCTTTCCCTGAACTCAACATCAGTTATTTTTTTAAATAAACTTGTTCAAAGTTCATGTTTGGCAGCTTCCCATTCTTCAATGTCCCTATCCCCAGCATTGTCCCCCCAAGCATGACAAAAAGCAATGAATGAAAACCTCCCCAAGCATGCCCCTAACTCCTTTCAAAAGATACCATGCCCTAAAACCCCCTAGACTCCCTACATTTCCCTTCTTACATTTCAAATCAAAACTCTCATTTTCTTAGTTTATTTATCTCATTAGCAGGGAAATTATATTAAATCAATTCCTACTGAAGAAAAAAAAGTATGCCTTTCTCTCTAACCCGCTCACGTGCGTGCGTGCATGCGTGTGTGTGCGTGCATGCGTGTGCGTGCAGAGGCTGGTATCTGACAGGACTGCAGACGGCAGACAAAGGTATTCTGGGATAGGCAGTAGTGATTTCCTTCTTCTACTTCTGAATCTAAGAAAAACGTAAGTCTTTGTTTTGTTTTCTTTACAATGTTCAGGGTTGCAAGGGAAATAAGGTGGGAAAGCAGCAGTCATCTGGATTGAAAGTGCTGCTCTCTAAGTTGGGGACTGAGCTGTACTACTCTTGATAGCTATAATACCTATTTCTTTTTTAATAAACAATTATATCCACACAGTAGTTTAAAACTTACTTCAAAATTTAATTATTCTGAGCCACACAAGGTATGAAATTAAACATATGTTTCATTTCTGAAAAGTATTAAACAATTAAAAAGTCCTATCATCCACTGTATAGAATGCACCCTGGACTAAATCATAGCACTCCTAACAACTGAACTGAACCTAAAGAGACGGAGAAAGACATCAATCCAGAAAATGACAATACTGGTTAAAACAGCAAAAAATCATGAACATTTAAAATTCTATAAACAACTTCACAGAAGCTGCTAAAAATGAATACTAAAATCCACTGGGAAAAAGATTGAAAGTAATAGTATTCAATGAGAGCTAAATAATGCTAACTTCTTATATAATAATATAAAACAAATATATAGATATTCCAAAATATTTTAAAACTCAGAATTTAACAATTAATAGTCATTAGGCTCTGAAGAGATCCTTTGAGACATTTAAATTTTCATTAAAGTACACAGGCTTGAGGAAGTCTCTAAGGTCATGTCACTGTTTTTATACTCAGTAACAGGAGTCAAACATTTGCCTGATCCAGAACAAGGGGTCAAAATTCAAAATCATTTATAAAATCATTCATCGTTCGTTAGTGTGAAATAAATACCCACAACTCACTACATATCTCTACCCAGATGAATTTATTCTATATGGTCAACCATAGCGCATTCCACAGACCTGTTTTCCATGTACAACACTAGATGGCACCCATGCCCAGTCTACAGTTGACTTCCATATCCACAGCATCACTCTGCACAGACTGAGCTCTCAGTTTTCTGGCCCCTCTCCAGGACTGTGGTTTCGGGGGGGAACTAGAGTATGATGAGAAAAAAAAACCCCACCACACCCTCACAACCAAAAAGGCACGTGGGATAAAATGATCTCCAATCAGAATCTAAAATCAATTTTAATTAGATCAGAACTAAATGCAAAAATCAAACTATAAATAAGTCAATAAATTAAAAGTTACAGATTTTCCTAAGTGAAGACTGAAAACATCCACTAAAGTATGTTAGCTAAAAGGAAAGGCTTTCAGAAAACTGGGGAAAAACTGTAACACATGACAAGAGTTAGAATCCTTGATACATAAAAAGCCTCAAAAAATCGGTTAGAAAAAGATGAACACCTAAATTTAAAAATGGGCAAAGGGTACGAACAGGCAATTCATAAAAAAAAAATGCAAACAGTCAATAAATATATGGAACATGTTTACATTCACTAGTAATCAAAGATCAAAAGTACAAGATACCATTTTCAGCTATCAAAACGGTAAGGTTTTAAAAAATACCAAGTAGAATTCGTCTGAAGGACACATAAGAAATAAGTCCTAGCAGGTGACTCTGGGAAGGAGCACTAGGTGGCTAGGCAACCGAGATAGGAAGACTTACTGTCACTGTACTTTTTAAATTTTATACAACATGCAACTATTATCTATCCAAAAAAATGAATAATATCAAGTGTTGGAGGTAGTAGATAAATACATGTTTCCTTACACTGTTATGGGGTAAAATCAGTACAATTTTTCTGGCTGTTAACTTTTGTCTAAACCCTTAAAATGCTAATACCTACTGACCGAGGATTTCTACTTCTAGTAACTTACGGAAAAGAACATTCAGAGATACACAAAACATATTTAAATATGAAGGGTTAACCACAGTACTATTTATAAATAAAAAATTGGAACCAATCTACAGATCCAACAGCAGAAATCACTGGTTAAATTATAATATATACATACCATGGAACACCAGCATTAAAAATCATGCAAAAGAATAATATTTAAAGAATATAAAAGAAATGTTTGCATTATATATTGCTAGTTTTTAGTAGCTTATAAACAATATGTAGACTATGATTCCAATTTTAGAAAACATTAAATATTTTCATTACATTCATAAAGTACTATATGCATAGAAAATGGACTGGAAGAATATATTCTAAAATATTAACACTGATTAAGATTACAAATTTTTTCCATCATTTCTCAAATTTGTACAATGAGCATATATTACTTCAGATTGTTTCCCAATATAGCTGACACTTGAAATACCTGACCAGCCCCATCTGCTAGAGGACTGCCAGGATTAAGTCTTGGGAGGGAATGCTGGGGCAGGGGAGGAGGCGATGGACTTTACAGGCTGACATCCCTACTTATCCTTGGTCTTCACCTACATTGTCATCATCATGCGGCTCTACTGTTCCCTCCTTAGCTATCTTACTGTGCTATCTGAGCCATCCACTCCACTGTGAACCAGATCCCCTAGTCCTCAATCTCCTTACTGAGCATGCCATACATGACCTCACCTTCGCTAAAGCGTGGCTCTCCTTCAGAACACCGCTTTCTCTGTGGCACTCTAAAAATGGAGGCTGCTTAATCTCCTGTACCCTACATACCTCAGCAACGGGAGGAGGCCAATGCCCTCCTTGTTGCTTCCAGACTATTTCAGAGCCCTTGGGTAAGTCCTGGCTATTCAGCCATGTCATTCTCTATTCCTCCCTAGTGCTTCCACCTACTGTCCTGCCAGTTGCCTTGCTGACCTTGACTGAAGACTCTCACCCTAGATTCTTACCTTCCTCTCTATCCCAAGTCCTGCCATCATCCATGTCCACACAGAAGAACAATCTAACACCTTGGTCTCATAGTTATTTGACCTCACCTCCGGCAACGTTCACCCTACTCCATTTTAGCCCCCGCCCCACAATCATACTCTGGACATTGTAATCAATTTGAACTGCTGCTCCTCTTAAATTCTATATTCAACATCACACACATGCACAAAACCATACACAATCCTACTCGGACCACAACCCTTATCACTCTAGCTTTCACATTTTTATTCCCACTACCCTTGGCTCTTGGACCTCATTTGGACCGTGAGTTCTGTGACCTTCTAGTCTCCTCCTATCTTTTCATCACATCCTTCAACTACTATGCCACAGTCCATCACTTTTAACTACCCTCTTGCTATTATCCTCAACTTCCTTGACTCACTGTCCTTCTACTGGGCCCATCTAGCGAAACCCAACTTTGACTCAATACAACCATTTGCTTTCTCTGAACCCATAACTGGGCTTTGGGCACAGAGAAAAAGTCACCCTACTACACAGACCACAGACTTCTACTGGTCTCTTAACGCAATTCCTTTGTTTCCCTAGTCAGAAGAAATATTTCAGACCTCTTCCCCCCAGGCATATTTCAGTTCTTTCTCAGCAAATGACCTAAATTACTGCTTTAAAGGATAAACATAAGCCATCAAACAATTCCCTCAACTTCCAGCCACAAAACCCTAGCAGTATCAACACCCATGCTTTCCTTTCCATTAACTACAATCAAAGTGGTATCCTTCCTCCCCTTCTAAGGCTAATTCCTCTACCTGAACTCTGGATCTTATCCTACCCCGTCCTGACCCTCTACTAGCACTTTTAATCAGATTTTGCTCCCATCTTCAAAAAAAAAAAAAAAAAATTTTTTTTCAAAGCCATGCTCTCTCTCCTGCTAACACTCTTTCTCCATGTTCTCAGTTAAATTTCTTAAGAGTCATCAACATTTAGTGTCTATTTTTAGGTCCTGTTCATTGCTCAATCCTACCCCTGCCCACTCGCCTACTGATCTGCAAATCACCTTAAGCAGATCACGTGTGTGATCACCCACTGTAAATGTTCTTACCAATATCAACCAACCCCTGCCCTCCTTGTTGAAAAACCCTCAATCCTTGTCTTAACCTCTCTAATATTTAATAATGTTGACCACTCCGTCCATTCTTGAATCTTTCTTTTCTCTTCGCTCTGCCTAGTTGACATCAGAGGCTTTAATTACTATCTCTAAGCCCGTGGCAAATATACATACACAGTCAAGATCTCTCTAAAGAGCTTCACACATATAACATCCATACTTCTTGGATGTCTCATAGGTACCCCAAAACCAACATATTCAAAACTGAATTCTTTGACTTCTCTCCTCAAACCCACTTTATTCTCTCATGTTCCCTATTTCAGTTTCTTATACTGCCATCCGAGTGTTTGCACATGCCAGGAACATGGGTTTCCTGGAGTTATCTTTGACGCCTCCTCTTATCCTTCATTTCCATATCCACTCAAAAACCAAGTCCTATGTCTCCATGTTCACCCCACTGCCTTAATGGTCAAAATCTCCTCTTTCTTATATTATAACAACATCTCTAAACTGGTCTCTCTGCCACTAGTGCTACCCATTTCCAATACACAATAACCCAAGTATATTCAGTAAATACACAGTAATCACTATATATTTTTATAGAAAACACAGCTAAATTAGAATGCTAAATAAAAAGCAAACGTGCAAATCACCTTAAGCAGATCAGGTATATGGGAAATGTAGAGTTAAAAAGAAAAACGAGAACTGGTACTTTTCAGAAGAATTCATAATAACATACCTAAATTTACATTTTTTGAATGTCTATTACTCAATATGCCTAACCTTAAAGGTATCACTGGAAAATACTGTGCTATATTAAAATATTAGAAAAATGTTACAGAAATATTCTTTCTTTTTAAATTAAAAGTGAAATAATTTTTGGTAAAACAAAAATAAAACATCTGAAAATATTTTAATACTTCTTGCTCTATACACTATCAAGAATCACTTAGACAAAAAGAAAGAGAAGAAAGAAAAAAGAAGCCAACTCTAATTTTAAAATATTTTCTAGCTCTATGGTACAAAATAAAAGTCACCAGTGAAAAATTAAGAGCAAGAAGGGTAGAAAAAGCACTAAAACCTTAAAATGGGATGGTGGAAAAGAATTCCTATCGATGCAATATATCAGACACTATAAATGTAACATACTACACAAAGCATAGCGAAATGGTCCACAACAAGCCAAAAGGTGGTTAGAAATCACCAAACAGTGTATGGATTGATTACCTGAAGTTTTACTCAGCTCTGCTGAAAATATAGCAGATGGTGATCTCTTCTCTTTTTCTGTATCAGAAGGAAGTTTTTTCTCAGCTTCTTTCACAAGAACTTTGGGTTTGACTATACTGCCTATCTCTGGTTGGGTGGCCAAAGGAGAAACATCAGGAGGCTGTGAGGGCACCTTTGATATATCAGACCTATCTTTGGAGAACTCATCTGAGACATGGATTTTATCTTCACCTTTAGGTTGTATACTCTTGAGAGAAAGGTCATGGGGTAATTCTGAGCAAGGCAATGGCCCAGCTCCATCCTGGACATCAGCAATTTCACTTTTGTGGGATCTTTCTAGGTCAGTGTATTCTCTTGCCACTGGAGGAGAGACATCAGTTTTAGAACTGACAAACGTAGGGAACTCATCTATGATCTCAATTGGAGATGAATCAGAAAATGTCTCACTTTCTCTCGCTACTGCTTCCTTAGAAACAAATACGCCATCATCTGAATAAACTGTGGTATTGAGCTCTTCCATCTGCAAAGGAATTTTCTCCTTTTTGGTCAATATTGAAAGTTCATCAGGTGGTAAGGTATCTTTTGTACTATCTAAACTGGGCTGAAAAGATTCTAAATATGGCTTTCCCCCTTCAGGCGGTGAAGGACTGAGCTCTTCCTTGTCAGCACGTTCTACCACTGAGTCAGGTGACGTTCCAGTGAGGTTTTCTTTCACAAGTGTAACAGCTTCATCTTGCTTTTGAGGAACTTCAGGTATTGAATCATCACTAAATAAGTCAACGGGCTCAGAATCAGGAGAGGAATCTTCAACTAGCTCAGAATGATCAGGCACTGGCTGAGCAACTGTTGCTATTTCTGAGTAATTAGGGAAATTGGGAGTTGGTTCAGCAGAGAGCTTTGTGCCCTTAATTAAATCGCATGCGATAGATATATAAGGAGCTTCTGCTTCTTGAACAGCTGCCTTGGTACTTTCGGGCTCTTTCATTTCTTCCTTTATTCCGGATACCTTTGTAAGTGATACATTCATGGCCTCTTCATATGGTGGGGGATTTTCAGGCTCAAGTTTTGTACTTTCATAATTAACTGACTGAGGAGCTTCTAATGGTGAACTGGGCTGCACTGCAGAAGTACCAGCACCAGGAACAACAGAACTTAATGGTGCTTCCATAATGATGTCAGGCAAAACCGGAGAAGGAGTAGCTTCAGATTCCTCAAATGAGGGGCAAAGCTGTGTTACAGGGTACAGGGACTCCTGCATAGCTTCTGATGTTTGGACCAAGTCCACTTTTGTTTCATAAGCAATCTTTGTACCTGTAGCTTCACTCAGTTTACTTTCACACGCTTCCTGTACTAAATCTGGGGTTAGACCTTCAGGCATATTTGCCACTACTTCCTCAGTCACCTTTGACGAACTATCCGTTGTGACATAATCTGTCTCAGAATCCTGTGTTCCTACAAGGAAAGGGTTTGACGTTTTGATGTCAGTGTTCTTCTCGGTCACAATTTGGGCCTTTTTTTCTTCTATCTTTTTCTCATCTGTCTTATTTTCTGAAGTATGGTCTTCCAACAAAGGAAAGATGTTTGTTGCAATGCTCTTGGTTGCTGCTGGGCTAAAGGAAGCACATGTGATATATGCTTCTGACCCATCTTTCACAGCTTCTGGTGTACCAGGAAAGGAAGTCTCCTCATTACTGCTGTCACTGTCTTTCTCAGGCTTTGTCTGCTCAAGGCTATCTCCAAAACATTTCTTATCCACTTTACTTTCCAACTGGCTCTCTATCTTACCCCCAGCAGCCACCAAACCACTGTCTTCAATATCCCTATCTTTTTTTACTTCCCACACTCGCTCAAATGGTTTGAACTCTGCATATTCCTCCCTCATGGGAGCTCCTTTAAAAACTACTGCAACTCCTTTTTCATTACTATCCTTTGTTTTTTCTGGAGACATAACGTTGTCCTCTTTAACCGATTCAGTGATGGCTATGGGTAGCTCTTGTGGGTTCTGAAGGATGGTATTACTAACTAAATCCTCTCCTTTATTCTTCACAATTACTTCTTCCCTCGGGTTTGCTACTATTGTGGCAGATTCTGCTCCTGGAGAGCCACTGAATGATGATCCCATTTCTGAGTACCCCAATTCTGAAAACTCTGTTAAATCTCTATCTACAAATGGATTTTTTGCCTGCTCTAAGAACTCTTTACAAGCTTCATTTGAAGTTTCTTGAGGTGTTCCTTTGGTGGGTAATACTGCTGATAAATTACCAAGATATTCATGTTCTTTAAAAGAAGCAGCTGAGAGAGGAGATAGAGAAGGAAGAGAAGCAGCAGTTTCAAGCAGGACAGATGGGAAATCCTCTTGGCCAGCCGACACAGTGTTACCTGGCTGCTCCTTCAAGTCCATAATTTTTTCTGTGACCACGGACAGAAAGGAAAGTTAGAGAATGCCAGTGTTCTCAGAATTCATGCAAGTTTTATGACAGATTTAAAACAGTGTTAGTAAAGACTTAGTGTTAACTAAAATTAAATGTTAATAGAACTTAATAAATTAACAACTGAGGAGATTGGAATCATAACTGAAAGAACTGAAGCTGTTGTCAATAAGCATGTGTATGGGTACAGAGGCAATTATATGCTATGCAAAGACATACATCAAGTCTTTGAGAAAAACCTCAGGCATATCAATTGAGGAAAGCTACTTCTACTAGTTTTAGAGGGAGAGGAGTCTGACTAACAGTACAGAAAAGTGCATTAGATAATTAAATGCCATAGACTGACATTCAATTACATAAAAGCCTTTCAACTACAAGCAAGTACACTGTATCTGGAGAAAACGAATGGTCACTATGTAAATGTAAATCAAGGGTCCAAGAATTCCTTACATAATTCCAATTGTTTATCAGCTTCTATCCATTTCTCCCTTGGACAAAGCATATAAAATATAGATTTCAAGTTTTTCAGGAGACAAACATTCTTGGAACCATGCTAATTTTTAGTAAATCCAAACTACTCTGTGCAGAGTTAAGGAAACTAAAGAGTTAAAGTTAGAATACATGGAGGATAAAAGGCTAGCAGAAAGAACTTGCCTGCAGAGGAGTGCATCACAGGCTCAGATGCAGCAGGAAGAGCAAAAAGTGTCTCATCTGAAAAACAAATAGAATACAACCTCAGCAGAAATAAAGGCAAAGTTGGAAGGACACTAAAGATAAGAAGAGCAGGCAAGGGTTCAGTTTGTCATGAGTTAACACAAAACTTTACCTACAGAGAAAAAGCCAAGAGGAAAAGGAAGTTAGAAAAAGTAGTACCATTAATTAATTCAGACTAAATCATCACATATATTATAAAACTGATTAAATGCTATCCTTAGAACCTATCATTTATCAAAAGGCAGCAATGTGTTAAACTTCATAAACAAAAGTGGCTTTAAGGTTCTATTCTTATTTAATATATTGCACCCAAAGCTTCTTACTCATGTTTTCAGATAGGTAAATTGTCTAGTTTTATTCAAGCCAAAAATAAAAAAGGTGTATTTGAATAAAATTAACAACAACTTTGGTTTAACCTTTTTTTTAAACTGGCATATGCTCAATTCAGAAGAAAACTTTCAGAGAACACTGCATTTTCTCTTACATTTCGGGTTGTCTATCTTTAAAGAAAAAGATTCTAACAGTCATTGTACACTGTTCTTTGAAGACATCAGTCCTGTGTGCCATTGTCCAAATGCCAAAGAGTCCAAAATACAAAGAAAACAGCAATTATCATAAGGAAGGTATTTCTTTTGTTTAAAGTTAACACTGAAGGCTTACTTTATGCCACTCATTAATCTAAGTGTTTTACATGCAAGAACTAATTTTACTCTTTACAGCCCTATTTTTACAGTGTTGTGAGTACACTTCAACAGATTTAACAACAACAACAAAAAAAGCAGAGTCACAGAGCCATTAACTTACTCAAGTTTACACAACTAGTGAGGGGGAGACCCGGGCCATTCCAGAGCCCATTTTCGTAAGTATTATATGCTGTCCACTGGCACACTAACTTTGCACAATATCATTTTGTACCTGCAGTTGGAAGATGCTAAGCAACTGTGGTTTAGACTAGAGAAAGGTCTCTCTCAAAAGACAATCTAAAATAGCCTGAGGGATGACAGAAAGGTATTACATGAACAGAGACAATCTAATAAAAAGATTTGGACACTTTCATCTGGAAGGACAAGATAGCCAAGGCTGATAGAAATAAAAATCAAAGAGATGTAGCTATCATAAACATGGGCTTGTCCTCCAAGGGTATCCCTTGATGAAGAGGAGAGCTAAATTCACAATGTAATATAAATTTCAGATTTATATGGACATGATGTCATACTTCAGGATTCTTAGATGGAGTGGTGAGGAGGAAATCCATGAACTGTGTTTAAAAGCATCTTCTACAACAATGGACTTAAACATACCAACAATCATGAAGATGGTACAGGACCGGGCAATGTTTCACTCTTTTACACACAAGGTCACCGTAAGTCAGAGCCAAATGAATGGCCAATAACAACAAAAACCTAGAACAATAGGAGATTTCATAAAGTGTATACATGTGTACACTTTTTAAAGATGACTTGTTATGGTATCTTAGTTAAGCTACAGAGTTTCCCATTTGCCAAACTAGATAGTTAAAACATTCCTTTCCACAAAAATAATGAATTATAAGCTTGCGTAAAACTGAGATTTCGGGGTCAGAGAGCAGGAGCAAATAATTACACAGCTCATTCGTCTAAATAAAAGGTAGCATACTCTTAAGACGAAACAGTTGTCTTTTTCTTCTAGATAATACAGTTAAAGCCACTAATTCAGAGGCCAATCTACTTGGAAAGTGAATTAGAAACATATATGACTATCAGAGGGGAAAATGAACTACATCAAAATTGTACCAAAAATTTAAAAAATTTTTAAAAATGTATCCTTATTCCTATCTAGTGTCATAGTCTCTTTTATATTAACAACTGTACTCCTGGCACTTGACCAAGTGAGAAAGGTTACAAATCAGTATTGCAAAGATTCACTAAATTAAAAAAAATCTTAATTTTGTAAAATGGGATTCATTCCAGAGTTAACCACAATAACAAGTACTGCATTTCTAAAAACACTCAGAGAAAAATCCAGAAGATGTCACTACCATCTGGCCTTCAAGAAGAGAGCTGCTCAGGCTCCTACAGGTAACTGTGGACCATGAGAAAAAACTGCCCAGGTTCAAATCCCAGATTTGCCACTTACAACTGTGTAACCCTGAAAAACTTATATTTAACCTTTCTGTGCCTCATTTCCTCATCTGTAAAAGTAAAGAGAATACAGCGTTGTTGTTGTTAGTTGCTGTCGAGTCGATTCCGACTCATGATGACCCCATGTCGGATAATAGTACCTACCTCAAAATGCTGAGGGGGAAACGGGGAGAAGAGAAAAGAAACAACAACTTGCCCTAAGTCACAGAGCTGAGAGGCCAGAGGGCCAGGTTCAAACAAGTCGAACTCCCAAGTCCATGTGGTTTATCTTCTTTTTGAAGGATGTGTGTATGAACAAGTGTAACTGGTGTAAATTTTTCTTACTTTATCAGCCCCTCACATTGAGCTCCTGAAACAAGATAAACTGCCACCCAACCAACGCCTTGTAACATCTGGCAGATTAATTGCTTCTACTTCCCAATACAGTAAAACTTAGAGATGTTAACATGAGCCAGGCACATTTGTTTCAGTTGCTCATTCAATCCTCAAAACCATCCTAGAAAGGATAACTTACGTTACGATAAACGGAGAAAAGATTAAAGTGATCGAGGATTTCATTTTACTTGGATTCACAATCAATGCCCATGGATGCAGCAGTCAGGAAATCAAATGATGTTGCACTGAGCAAATCTGCTGCGGAAGACTTCTTTAAAGTGTTAAAAAGCAAAGATGTCACTTTGAGGACTAAAGTGCGCCTGACCCAAGCCACGATATTTTCAGTCACCTCATATGCATATGAAAGTTGGACAATGAATAAGGAAGACCAAAGAATTGATGCCTTTGAATTACGGTGCTGGTGAAAAATATTGAATATACCATGAACTGCCAGAAAAACAAACAAATCTATCTTGGAGGAAGTACAAGCAGAATGCTCCTTAGAAGTGAAGATGGCGAGACTTGGTCTCATGTACCTTGGACATGTTATCATAAGGGACCAAGTCCCTGGAGAAGAACATCGTGCTTGGTAGAGTAGAGGGTTAGCAAAAAAGAGGAAAACCCTTCTTATGGATTGAATTGTGTCCCCCAAAAATATCTGTCAATTTTTGTCATGAGTTAATTTGGCTAGGTCATGATTCCCAAAATTGTATGACTGCCTACCATTTTGTAACCTGATGTGATTTCCCTATGTTTTGTATATCCTATCACTATGATGTAATAAAATGGATCAGTGGCAGTTATATTGATGAAATCTACAAGATTAGATAGTGTCCTGAGCCAATCTCTTCTGACATATAAAAGAGAGAAGCAAGCAGAGAGACATGGGGACCTCATGCCACCAAGAAAGCAATGCCAGAACCAAAGTGCATCCTTTGGACCTTAGGTTCCTGCGCTGAGATGCTCCCAGAACAAGGGAAGACTGATGACAAGGACCTTCCTCCAGAGTCAACAGAGAAAGCGATCCCCTGGAGCTGACACCCTGAATTTGGACTTGTAGTCTACTAGACTGTGAGAGAATAAATTTCTCTTTGTTAAAGCCATCTACTTGTGGTATTTGTTATAGCAGCACTAGATAACTAGGACAACCCTCAACAAGATGGATAGATACAGTGGCTGCAACAATGGGCTCAAACATAGCAACAGTGTGAGGATGGCTCAGGACAGCATTTCAATCTGTCGTACGCAGGGTTGCTATGAGTTGGAATCAACTCAACGGCACCCAACAACAACGTTATCCCCTTTTCACAGATGAGGAAACAAAGGCATAAAAAGGCTAAGTAACAACCCCAGAGTCACAACACTGAGAAATGATGGACCTGAGATTTAAAACTAGAGAGTTTATAAGTCCATTCTCTCTTATTTAACCACTCTGCAATATTTCCTTCCCTGGACTTTACTATATAAATTTAGAATTCTAAAATAACTAATAAATAAAATCAGGGATAGTACAAGAAAAAATTCATTCACAATACTTATACATCATAAGCTCTAAATTCTAAGGCTAAAAACACCTAAAAATAATTTATTTTGAAAAAAAAAATTAGATTTGAGATTAGTCTTTCTTTTTCTATAAAAGATCCTGATAGTCACAAAGGAATAAACTATTTTATAATAGGGAATACTGTATTAAACAAAAAACACAGCATTCTGAATTACTGAGATAAGTTATATACACAAGTTACAACACTGGGCTTACAAAAAAAAGGGTGAACAATCCCCCTCTTTCTATGATCTACTCATAATGTCAAATTCTAACTAAATGAAATGAAAACTTTAATTATCAACCTCATTTGTGCTACTCTGAACAGACAGCCAAAAACAAAATACACATGAAAGATTTACCTATGCCCACAGTGAGTAAAAACGGCTTACTAAAAACATGGCAGCATGTTCCCGAAACAGATTTTCACTGAGTAACAGGCACAGGGAAGGCCAAAACTTCTCCAAGAAGTCTTTGCACTCTATTGCCATCAAACAGATATTTCTGAAGGAAGAATTCTATGTATGATCTTGCTCAAACACCTTTAAAAGTGCCCAGTTATCCACTGAATTACATCTAAAACTCTTAGTCTGACACATAAGGCCTTCCACACCATACGGTCCCAATTTACTGTTTAAACTTATCTCAACAATCTCTCTCACATGCCATCTATGCTAATCAAACATTTCTTCCAACCACATGTTCTCCCCCCACCTGCATATCTAATGCTGACATCCAGTAAACCTCAAATTCACCATGTTCCAGCTTACTTTCTTTCTAAAACATACTCATCCTTATCTTATTTTTGTTGACATTCTACCATATTTCCAGTTAACTAACCTCAGAAAATTAACTTATTCGAAGTCACATAGCTACTTAATGGCAGAGCTGGAAAATTTTAATTTAACTCTGCCATTACAATCGGATACAGACTTAGCTTCTTATCACTCTCGGTAAGATGAACAGTATCACTAAACTACCTGAAATGACAGTATGAAAGATAAACTACATTCACAGAAAAACATTTTCCCAAATGATCTCTCTCTCATGTTGGCCCTAACGCTGCTTTCATTTTCTCACCCCAACTCAATCTAGAGTGTAAATTTAGACTAATTACTCAGTCTAACATACTCTGAATTCTACTTACTCCCATCACTCAAGAATCAGTTTCAAAACTAAAGGTCACCAAAGAGGTTTTGTTTTGTTTTTAGAGCAAATCATTGTCTTAAAAAGTAAAAGTGGTGTCAGCTTTTAATTTAAGCCTGCAATTTATTACTTGTCAACTCCAAAAAGAATATGCTATCACAATCTCACTGATGTCAACACACTCTTACAGTATTTCCCGACATGTTCATTTCAAAAACTCAACCAGAAATGTAACCGGTCAGTAAAAATCATATCTAATTATAAAACAAGGAAAGTAATTAAATTTTAAAACCACAGAGGAACTTCTGCTTCTGTCTATGACAGTAATTGTACCAGACTAACCCAACATAAACTACACCTGCTCTCACTTATCGACTATCTCATTATCCACATTTCCCGTTTACAACAATAGTAAAAAAAAAAAAAGAAAAAGAAAGAAATCTACCATTCAACTATTTTGTGCATTAACAATGAATGTCTGGCAGTAATGAACAACAAGGTGTGAGGCGAGAGTAATGCTGGCTGTGATGGTCAAGGTTGTGTGGCAACTTGGCTAGGCCATGACTCTCAGTGGTTTGACAGTTATGTAATGATGTAATCCGGCAGTCACGTAATGAATGTAATCACCCTCCATTTTCACGTAACACTGATTTTCACATAATGACCTGGTCTTGGAATCTAACCATGTCGATAAATGAAGAGTAGGTGTACAAAACTGGGCAAAACACATGAAGCAACTATCCTAAGCTATCAGACAGCACGCAGTACAGGAATGTGATTCCAGAGAGGAGAAAGCACAGGAGGCGACTGCCCTGGCTTTCTGCCTGAGGCACCTTCTGGTCTACAGCACAGGGGGGAGGAATGCAAGCAGAACACTGCGCTTGGCTGAGCTGAGAAGGCAGGCTATAATTGGGGGTCACTGAGTTGTCTGGAATTTGCAGGTCAGGGTAACAGAGGAAAGCTTCATAGAGAAGGAGCACCAGAAATCTGGATGGGGTTTCCTTTAAATCTTTGGCTGAATACTATGCTGCACATAAACAGCATGAGACTCAGAAAGGCCCAGCAAAGAAACCTATGGGAGAGTTGTGAGATGAATGGATATTCTGGAGCTCACACAGTGCTGGAAGACCTAAGAGTTTTGAACAGCCTATATGGAGAGGCTTTGCTGAACACCCTAACACCCAGACATATGACTGAGATCCCAAAGAGGTCACACCTTAAAAGTTGGACTATCCTAACCAGAAGTGATACTCCAGACTGAGGGTCAGCAAACTATGGCTTGTGTGCCACCATTCATTTACATATTGTCTACGGCTGTTTTTGCACCATAAAGGCAGAGATGAGTAGGTACAGACACAACATGGCCTGCAAGCCTGAAATATTTATTAGTTGACCCTTTAGGAAAAAGCCTGTCCACCCCTGCTTCAGACCCACTCTAACATCAAGACTCAAAAGAATAAAACTGATTTGTCAGCAAATTAACTATGTGCCAGAACATAAATAAAAAATTACTGGGCATGCAAAGAATATGCTCCATAAATAAGGAAAAACAAACAGCCAATCTAAACAAACCCAGAAATAATGGAGATGTTGGATTAGCAAACATTAACATAGAAATTAAAGTAGTTGTTAAAATATACTAAGTACGTATAAGGTCACTATTAGTCAGAATTGACTCATTGGCAATGGTGGGTACAGAAAAAGATGGACATGATGAACAGAACATAATGGTTGAGAAATACAGACTAGAACAAAGAATCAAATGGAAATAATAGCACTTAAAATTACATTAACTGAAAGAAAAATTCACTAGAAGGGCTTAAAAGCAGACTGGACAATGCAGAAGAAAAGATCAATAAACTTAAAATAAAGGTCAAAAGAAACTATCCAAAATGAAACACAGCAGGAGAAAAAAGGCTAGGGAGGGGGGAAAAAAAAGCACACAGCCTCAGTGACCTGTGGGACCATATCAAGCAATTAAAATATGTGCAATTGCAATCCACTCCAGAAAAAGGTGACAGTGACTGAAGCAGGGGAAAAAAAATGTAAAGATATACTGACCTAACATTTTAGACAAATGTGATGGAAAATAACAACTCACAGATGCAAGAAGCACAGTGAACCACAACCAGGCATATCACAGAAGTCAAACTGTTGAAAATCAAAGATAATCTTTAAAATATCCAAAAGGAAAAAGGCAGGGGAACAATAATGAGAATGGCCTGACCTCTCACCGGATAAAGTGTAATTCAAAAGATAATGGAGTATCTTTAAAGTAATGAAAAAAATGGTCAATCCAGAATTATATATGCATCAAAAATATCCTTAAAAAATAAAGATGAATAAAGACATTTTCAGACAAAAAACTGAAAGCGGAAGTCGAAAGAATTCATCACCAATAAATTCACACTACAAGAAATGTTAAATGAAGGTGTTCAGACCAAAGGAAAATAATACTAGAAGGAAACCTGGATATACATGAAGGAATAAAAATGGCAGAGATAATAAATACATGAGCAAATATAAAAGACTTTTTTTTCTCATTTCTTAAATTTCTTTAAGGATTAATTGAATTTTTGAAGCACAAACAATTACAACATATTGCGTGGTTTATAATAAATGTAGACATAAAACGTATGACAACAAAGCTAAAGTCTGGGGGTGCTATCTGGAAATATACTGTTGTTATATTACATGTGAACGTTCTTACATTACATACAATATTAATTCCTGGTAATTTGTGACAAGAATGCATTCTGTAATCCACAGAGCAACCTCTTAAAAAATAAAATAAAGAGGTACAGCTAAAAACCCAACAGAGGAGATAAACCCGCATATTAAAAAATACTCAATTAACCCAAAAGAAAACAGGAAAGAAGGAAAAAAGAACAAAATACAGATGGGACCATGAGAAGGCAATGATTTAAACCAATAATATTAATAATTACATTGAATGTAAGTACTTCCAATTAAAAGGTAGAGAATTTCAAACTGGATAAAAACCCTACTATGTGCTATTTACAAGACACATACTCTAAATATAAAAAACAGGTTAAAGGTAAAAGCAATGTCAAAAGCTGTATCATCCACGCACCTGTCCTATGAAATCTGGAGTAGCCGCATTAACGTCAAGCCAAGTAGACTCAACGACAACAAGAGATGAAGAGGGACGTCTGCTAACGTTGAAGGGATCAATAAACACTAAACTGACATGATAACACTGAAGGAGTACGCAAAATAAGCAAAGCAAAAACCAAAGAGAGATACAGACAAATCCACAAATTTTAACACCCGATGCTCAGTTAACTGATAGACAAACACACATGCAATCGGTAAGGTTAGAGATGATTCAGACAATACTGTCAACCAACTGTGATGGCTTGCAGGTTGATATGGTACTAGAAGCTGTGCCACCGGTATTTCAAACACCAACAGTGCCACCCACAGTAAACAGGTTTCAGTGGAGCTTCCAGACTAAGACAGATTAGGAAGAAAGCCCTGGTGATCTACTTCCGAAAATTAGCCAATGAAAACCTTATGGATCTCAACAGAATAAAGTCCGATACAGCGCTGGAAGATGGTGCAGGACTGGGCAACGCTTCATTCTGTTATGCATGAGGCCACCATGAGTTGGAGCCGACTCGATGGCAACTACCAACAACATCAACGAACTACACCTAATTGACTTTTATAGACTACTACACTCAACAACAGAATACACATTCTCTTCAAGTGCACATGGAGCATTCACCAAGACAAACCATTTTCTGGGCTACAGAACAACTCTCAATAAATTTAAAAGGACTGAAATCATGTAGTTTATGTTCTTTGACTAGAGTGAATTAAACTGAAATCAATAACACAAAAAATTTGGAAAATCCCCAAATGTTTGGAAATTAAACTACATAATCCTAAATAATCCATTGATAAAAAAAGACATCACAGGGAAAATTAAAGAATATTTTTAATCAAATGATAATGAAAATTTGTAGGATACAGCTAAAACAATGCTTACAAAACCCCACCTGTTGCCATTGAGTCGATTCCAATTCATAGTGACCCTACAGGACAGAGTACAACTGCCCTAGCGGGTTTCCAAGGCTGTAAACCTTTGCGGAAGCAGACTGCCACATCTTTCTCCCACCGAGTGGCTGGTGAGTTCGAACCACCGACCTTTCGGTCAGGAGCTAAGTGCTTAACCACTACGCCACCGGGGCTCCTTAAAGTCAAACCTGTTGCCATTGAGTCAATTCCAACTTATAGCAACCCTGTAAGACATGAGTAGAACCGCCCCATAGGGTTTCCAAGGCGTAAATCTCTACTGGAGCAGACTGCCACATCTCTCTCCACAGAGCAGCTGATGGGTTCAAACCACTGACTTTTTGGTTAGTAGTCGAGTGCTTAACCACTGTGCCACCAGTACTCCTAAGCAATACTTACAGAGAAATTTATACAGTAAAACCTGTGGAAGCTGGAAGACGTGTAAGGGGGAAATCTGTCAGAGAAGAATAATATTTTCCACTAAAACGAGCGATAGAAAACTGTTAAGACACAGTTCTAAATAATTTCCCCGTCAATTGCAGAAAACTTGCGAGATCCAGAAAAATAAGGCAGTCCCATTGAGTTCTAGCTCTCAGAGCTTTCACTGTAGTTCTAAACGCTTTTAGAAAAAACAAGGCTTAAAATCAAAGTTTAAAGCGTTCACATTAAGAAACTAAAAAACAAGGGCAAATTAAACCTAAATATATAGAAGAAAATAAAAAGGTTAGAAATCAATGATACAGAGAATGGACAAACTAGAGAAAAACTAACGAAACCAAAACTGACTCCTTAGAAAGATCAACAGAACTCATAATCCCCCAAAATGGTCATGAAACAAGAAGAGAAAAAACAAGTATCAGAAATAAAAACCCACCGCTGTCAAAGTCGATTCTGACTCACAGCGACCCTATAGCACAGAAGAGAACTGCCCCATAGGGTTTCCAAGGTTATAAATCTTTACGGAAGCAGACTGCCACATCTTTCTCCCATGGAGTGGCTGGTAGGTTCAAACCACTGACCTTTTGGTTAGCAGCCGAGGGCCTGAACCACTGCACCACGAGGGCTCCTATCAGAAATAAAAGAGGGTCCCCAAAACATAAAAGAATATCATGAACAACTTTATGCCAATCAATCAGGCAACTTACATGAGTGAGTAAATTCCTTGGTGTTCACTCACTAAGATGAAATATATAAATTCTTTATACCCATTCATCAAGATGAAATGGACAAATTCCTTGAAAAACACAAATTACCAAAACTGACACAAGCAGGAACAGAATATCTGAATAGCATCATATCACTTAAATAAGGTATGTTTGTAATTTAAAAACTTCTCTGTAAAGAAAACTCCAGGCCCAGACAGCTTCAGGCTCTATAAAACATCTAAGGAAAAACAGTACCAAGATGATATAAACTCTTGTAGCAAGTAAAGGAAGAGCAAATACTTCCTAAAATTTTTCATAGACATATGCATTGACATCGTAACCAAATGACATTATAAGGGAAAAAAAAAATCACAGGAACTATTCCTCATGAACATACAAGCAAAAATCTTTAACAAAATATTAGCAAATTTAACCTAACAATTCATAAAAAGGATAGTTACTACCAAGTGGAGTTTATCCCAGGAATGCAAAGTTGGTTCAACATTCATAATCAAACAATTAAATTCACCTTATTAACAGCCTAAAATAATTAACCATAGGATTACCTCAATAAATGCCAAAAGGCATCTGACAAAATTCAACATGCATTATCAAAAATATACTCAGCAAAATGGCAATGTAGTTGTTAGCTGCCATCAAGTCAATTCCAACCTAAGGGTCAGAGCATTTAGGAAAAATACACAGCTATCATACTTCATGGTAAAAGACTAAACACTTTTACTCAAGATCCAGAATAAGGCAAGGAATCCACTCTCACTACATCTGTAGCATAAAGATCAAAAGGGAAAAGCAAAACTATCTTAATTGCAGAGAACAGGTCTGTGCAGTTCGAAAATTCTAAGGAATAATAAAAATCCTACTAGAGCTAATAAGTGAATTTGAATTAAGCAAGGATACAGGACATATACAAAAACAGTATAACAAAAGTCAACTGTATTTCCACATGGGAATAAGTAACAAATAGAAAATGATTTTTAAAAAAAATACCATTTACAATAGCAACAAAAAACAAAATAGGGGAAAATATAACAAAAGATATACAAAATCTCTATGCTAAAAACTGTAAAACACTACTAAGAGAAATTAAAGGAGACCTAAAGAATGAAGATATACCATGTTCATGGATTGAAAGACTTAACTGAGCGTCAATGGACAGTTCTCTCTGAGTCTCTCACATTTTGCACATCTTGCAAGCAGAGGCATTGATTGCCTTTGTTCCTGACTATCTTTTTAAACATGCCTGCATAGCAAACAATCTTGAAAAACAGACAGTGTCTCCCTCTGGGGCAATGAGCAGGCTTGCTTACTATGCAGCATGAAAGATTCAGGTTCCCTCCTGTAATACAACCCACTGCACATACAGGTGTCACCTGGCCCTCTTCATGCTGCCCTGTGGGAAATGGGGCCAAGGAAACATGTCTAAAAATGCTGATACTCTGTCTATACAATAAATCCTTTCTCTGACCCAGGCGTCTTGTGTCTTCTGCCAACATCCATGAAACTATGGCAGGCTGACTTATTAGCTGGCAAATAAGTAAAATCTTAGACCCTAAGATAACAGTTCTCCCCATGCTGAACTATAGACTCAATGCAATCCCAATCAAATTCTCAGTAGGCATTTTGTAGAAATTAACCTGATTCTAAAAATTATGGAAACAAAAAAAGGAACTAGTGGAAGCAAAACAATTTTGAAAAAGATTAAACTTGGTGGAGTCATATTACTTGATTTTAAGACATACTGTCAAACTACAATAATTAAAACAGTCTGGTATTGGCATAAGGACAGACAAATCAATGGAACAAAATAAAGGCACATAAATAGACACTCTTATACGGTCAATTGATTTTCAACATGGGTACTAAAACCATCAAATAGGGAATTTTTTTTTTAAGTGTGCTGGGACAACTGGATATCTATGTGAAAAAAAACTAATCTGAACCTGCAGCTCACACCATGTACAAAAATTAAGACAGATCATAGATTTAAACATAAAAGCTAAAACCATAGAGCTTCTAGAAGAAAACACAGAATGTCTTCACAACCTTGGTGTAGGTAAAGATGTCTTAGACAGGGCACAGAAAGCACTAACAATAAAAGGAAAAACTGATAAATTAAGGCTTCTTCAACATTAGTCACAATTTATACTAAATTTTATTCACATTCCTAACGTTCCACTTTAGTATCAACAATCATCTGTTATTTCTAAAAGCTACTTTTAATGTTTTTCTGACAAAAGAATGTCCTGGAAAGTTTTTAATTATTGGATTCATGTTTACTAATCAACTTGTCACTACAAAATGTGCTCAGTGAATGTGTAAAGTTGGGGAGAAAAACGTGCAGGTAGACCCAAACCCTTTGCACAAAAGCAGTTCACAGGTACATAAACATGTGATTGTACTTTCAGTACAACCACAAGACTCATCTGGTTTTAATACAGCAGAAAACACGACAAAGCACTTATGTTTTTCCCTATGTGCTTCGTGTACCTCTCATAAGTACAACCTCTACTCATCCTTTTGCTCCGTATCTAGCTCTAAGCCCAGTTTAAAAAAAAAAAAAAATATGCTAACTTTTTCTTAATTAACATTGAACCTCCAAGGGACCACCAATATACTAGACAGCTGCCAAGTCTGTTTGAACAAGAAAACTTTATAAATCTTTATCTATAATAACAATCCCATCAATGGGAAGAATAAGCCATTAAAGAAACAATCTTTTTAAAACTAGAGGGCCTCCTAAGTAAAGGATTCAGAGACTGATTTAAAAAAATGACCCAATATGGCAGCTGCAGCTTCTACTGCAGGAGTGCAGAGGTTTCTTACTTTCTCAAAACAAAGAAATTATTTTGGAAATGAAAAACCTGGAAGACTTAGCTTTCTTTTCCAGTCTGTCTATAATCAATTAAAAAGAGGGAGCCAAATACTCAAATATCTATATAACCCAGTATTTCAAGTGTTTCCTACTAAACAGACTAGAATACTTGATATTTATTTTTAAGGTCTATATCTTACATAATTTTAAGTTAAATTTTTAAAAAATACATATGCCAAAAAAACCATATGTGTAGAAAAACATATAATTTCCATATTAAAAATACATCAATTCTCCCAAAATTAGTCCATAAATGCAATGTAACCCAATAAAATTCCAAAAGAGGGAAAGGGGACTATATAAGCCAATTTTAAAGATCAGGTAGAAAAATACACAAGCATAGACAGCCAGGAAAAAAATTTTGGAAAAGCCCTCCCAGGTAGTATTTTATTTAAAAGTTACAGCAATTAAAAATGTTTGGTACTTGTGTATGAACAGACAAATAAATGGTATTTCACCCATACTACAAGTACATGATAAAAACAGTATTTCAAAACACCACAAAATAGTAAAAAGATGTTTGGGTGTTGGGAAATGTGGGGAATCATCTCAAAAAATAAAAGTATATCCCTACTTCACTCTCAAGATAAGATAAACTGCAGAGGAATCAAAGGATTAAATGTTAAAATGAAATTATAAAAACTATAAAAGCACTAGGAGAAACTATAATCTTAGAGAAGGCCTTTCTAAGAACTGCACAAAACTCAGAAGTCACAAAAGAAAATAATAAACCTGACTACATAAAAAATTTCTACACAGAAAAATACGCCATGAAGTCAAAATACAAATAACAAATGAGAAAAAAGTTTTTAAGATAAATGACGCAAAGCTAGTTTCTGTACAATAGATCAATTGTTCCTATAAGACCAACAACCCCCAAAAAAGAATGAGGAAAAGCTACGATCAAAAAAAAATTGTTCGTTCAGTGATAGCAATCTTGCCTTCCATGCGGAAGACCCAGGATCAATTCCTGGCCAATGCAACCCATGCATAGCCACCGCCCATTTGTCAGTGGAAGCTTGTGTATTGCTATGATGCTATGATACTAAGACAGACTAGCAAGAAAGGCCTGGCGATTTACTTCCGAAAATCAGCCAATGAAAACCCTATGGATCACGATGGTAAGATCCACAACCAATCATGGGGATGGCTCAGGACCAGGCAGCACTTTGTTCTGTTGTGCATGGCGTTGTCATTTGTTGTGGCTAACTCAAAGGCAGCTAACAAGAAGCCTATGAAAAAAATACTCTCAAACGTAAATTAAAAGAACAATCTGCTATTAACTCATTTACCATTAACTCATTTACCAATATACTGTGTTGGTAAAACACAAGGGTAAAGGTACTTTAACATATTGTTGGTAGGAATATAGGTCAGAACAACCTCTGTAGGACAATTTGGCCTCATCTATCAAAATTTTAAATGTACATATCCTGTGAACCAGTAATTCCACTTGTATGAATTTATCCTACAACACATACATCCACTCCTCACTTATCAATATGGTTAGGCTCCAAAGACCAGGTCATTATGCAAAAATCGGTGTTATGTGAAAATGGAGGATGACCACATCCGATCACAAAATGGAGGATGACTACATCATTAACATAACTGTCAAATTACATCATTAATAGCTGCCAAACCACTAAGAATCATCAGTCAGCCAAGCTGACACATAACCCT
Organism: Trichechus manatus latirostris; assembly: GCF_000243295.1. Lineage (NCBI taxonomy): Eukaryota > Metazoa > Chordata > Mammalia > Sirenia > Trichechidae > Trichechus > Trichechus manatus. The sequence continues at coordinate 7,037,348 of NW_004443941.1, read as the reverse complement.
AACCATCACAGCCAGCGTTACTCTTCACTCGCACCTTGGTGTTCATTACTGCCAGACATACGTCGTCAATGCACAAAACAGAAAGTAGATTTTGGCTATTGTCATAAATGCAAAATGTCACATAACAAGACAGTCAATAAGTGAGGAGTGGGTGTATAATATCATGCATTTCCAAAGAAGTTTATATAAGGGTGTTCATAGCAAAATTACTTGTGACAGAAAAAGATGATCAATAAGGGACTAATTAAATAAAATATGGTGCATCTATGGAATTCTCTGCAGCTGTTGAAAACAAGAGATAGATTACTTAGGACTGATACAGAATGATCTCCAAGATATACTGTAATGAAAAGCAAAGCAGAGAACAGCTACGTACAGTACAGGTAGTCCCCAACTTATGACATATTCGAGTTACGACAAACTGCACTTACAACTGTCCTCTTTCTGGATACCTCTTATCATTAGTAATAGGTACTACATACAATGTTGCAGCACGTAATTTCCTGATGTTAGCACTCTCATGCCAACCCCCAAAGACAAATAAAGATTGGATTTATAAAGATACTGATAATAAAAGGCAATAATGAAAACTAAAAAAAAAAGTGAGGTATTCAACTTATGTCAGAACAGACTTACGACAGAGTCGCTGGAACAGAACTGCACTGTAAGGTGGGGACTAAATCCACCTTTAGGGTTGAAAAAGATGGTGATGGAATTAGTCTGAGAAGACCTTAGCATCAGTAAAGCCAGGTTCCCCAATTTTGCATGTCTATGCCTACACCAGCAAGCAAGAAAGATCACCTTCATGCATTAAAAGGCTGCTGAACGGAACTATGGTTCTGCAGTTACAGAGACCACCTCTGCTGCTGTTACCCCTAAGAGGGACCTTCCAAAGTCTGTATTTAGAAACAAGAACAAAAAAAGTCCCGAAGAATGTACTATAAGTATAGTGTATCTGCAACACATAACCTTCATTTAATTTGAGGTTCCAGGGTAGCATTAAGAAAAATTACCCATTTCGTTGGTACTTTATACTGGGCTAGAAAAGCACCTTTAAAAATGTACCAACTAAATTGGGGCCTTCAATCAGTAGTATTTCAAATAAATTGCTTCTAGGTATATTATGAAAATAACTACATATAAAACAGAGCTAATTACTGGACAATAGATGATACGCTCCATTTTAGGAATGTGTTAGATACTACAGAAAATCTTCTAAGTTTACATTGAAAGAGTACAAAGGAGCATATTCACTAAATACTATTCCACATAATTAGAAGTTTATCAAAGGCTGCACACATATTCATCTCATTTTAAAAAGGAGTTGAGGAAGCTTATGAATTACTAAATAGGGCCACAGACTTGACAGTGAGCTTCCTAGGAGCTAATAATTCAGTCTATAAGGAGCATATCACTTGTTCCCAACTTCTTTTCCTAGTCAAAAAATTAGAAATGGCTTAACATGAGAAATTATTCAGAGTCTCTAAATTCATCACTTCTAGTTCTTGCTGTCCTTTTCTAGATAAAAATAAAAGGGCATGATATCCCTTTCTTTTTGTGGTATATATTTCCTGGAATTGTCACATCACTGTTTATTTGGGCTATAATTTATGTTAAGAACTGACACTGAAGATTTAAACTATATGTCTCTCAAAATGTTTCATAATTTCTACTATGTGCTCCTATGCCAACATAAATGATTATATAGTAAATGCCTTTATAATAAAAAACCTAATAATTTTTAAAAGCCCGAAGCCAACAACATTCAATTCTATACAAATTTCCATTGCAATTAACAATTCTGGATAGTCTCTGAAACTGACTGAATAACTAACATTCTTTTCTTTTGTATTTATATTCATGGCCTCCAAGTTCTATCAATTCTTCTTTCCTAAAGCCTCTTTGTAACTTAATTATAAAAACAAGGAATTGCAGTCAACCACAGTAGTATTTCTAACCGGAGCTTCGAACCAGTTCTGCCCAGTTCAGTCATGGCCGAGGAGGTGACACCACAACAGACTCAAATTTTTAAAATTTGGATGAACCAGAACGATAACTGGAACGGGAAAAATTATGGGTCAAAGCCCTGCTAGAAACTTAATCTCCCTCTTAGAAAACAAGGGCAGAGTATGCACTGCATAGTAACCAAATCTCTTGTCCACTGGACTCTGAGCAGAGTTGACAACAACGCTGCCTAGCTCAAAGGTGGCAACAATGCGCCTCTTTGAATGCGTTGCTCTCCACAGTCCTGCCAATGAACCAATCTCTTGCATCAGGCTCCTGAAAGGGCTCACCACGCCTCTTCCGAGTCTTCCATTCCAGGGCTTCGACTCGTAATTTCTCCCTTTCCAGTTATTGCTCTGGTTTACCCAAATTTTAAAAATTCAGGTCTCTTCCAGTTTCACTTCATCGGCCATGACTGAACCGGTTCAACCCCCTATTTCTAATCAATTTAGACATACTTCTTATAATATTGCTTCTTGAAGTCTCTTCTACTCCTCCCTTCTATTTCATTTTCACTAGTAATGAACTAGTTCAGGTCTTTCTCCTCTCTCAAAACTATTGCAAAAGCTCTCTAAATAGTTCACCAATTTTTCTCTCCAACCTATCTTGAATACTGTCACAATTCCTCTTTCTAACAGTTCTTTCATGATGCCACATCTCAGTTCAATAAACCTTCAATAGCTGCCTAATGCCTACAGCAGTACTTCAGGACAGGGGTGAAAAACAATGAAATAACTTTGTATTTCAGAAACAACAATAAAAACATTTTTGGTTTCATAATATAAACTACCAAAAGCAAGATGCACCGTGGAGCCATCTAAGATACTCCACTGGTCTCACCCAGTCAGGAGCAAGGGAGAATGAAGAAAACTAAAGACACAAGCGAAAGATTAGTCGAAAGGACTAACGGACCACAGCTACCACAGCCTCCACCAGACTGAGTCCAGTACAACTAGATGGTGCCTGGCTACCACCACCAACTGCTCTGACAGTGATCACAAGAGAGGGTCCTGGACAGAGCTGGAGAAAAATGTAGAACAAAATTCTAACTCACAAAAAAAGACCAGACTT
>NW_004443941.1:7030817-7034173 GCF_000243295.1 Trichechus manatus latirostris | reverse complement strand
TTACTGGCCTGACAGAGACTGGAGAAACCCGGAGAACATGGCCCTCAGACCCCCTTTTAGCTCAAATGAAGTCACTCCTGAGGTTCACACTTTAGCCAAGGATTAGACAGGCCCATAAAACAAAACGAGACTAAAAGAGGCACACCAGCCCAGGGGCAGAGACTAGAAGGCAGGAGGAGACAGGAAAGCTGGTAACAGGGAACCCAAGGTCGAGAAGGGGTGAGTGTTGACATGTCACGAGGTTGGTAATCAATGTTACAAAACAACATATGTACTGTTTAATGAGAAGCTAGTTTATTCTGTAAACCTTCACCTGAAGTACAATTAAAAAAAAACAAAAGATCAACTACAGATAGCAGAGTATGGATTTAAAGATCCATCACAGATTTTCAGTCTTAATTAACACTGGTTTAGGACATGTCCAGAGACTGGCTCAAAGTCATCCTTAGAGGTAATGTCTGCACTTCTCTCAAATCTATTTCTATCTAGAGTTTCCTGTGCATATCCTCAAAGCCTAGGTTAATGAACCACCTTTTTAAACTGAAGCCAAGTGTTTTCCCGTTAAAGAGATGTTTTATTCTCATTTCAGACCTAATGCATTGCAATGGGGGTGCTCCAGGCACAACAGCTTCACAATGGTCAACAGCAAAATTACTACTTACCAAGTGATGGAAATCAGAATTTACTCTAGAATACTGTCAAATGGCAACGTTAAACATACAAACATCACGGATCTACTATACTCCGTGACATTAGCCAGGCTGCCCTACGTTGCTAACGATGCTCTGCACACTTCTCGCTTCCTTTGTCTTCACTTGGGGCCCTGGTGGCGCAGCGGTTAAGAGCTCGGCTGCTAATCAAAAGGTTGGCAGCTCGAATCCACCAGCCGCTCCTCGGAAGCCCTGTGGGGCAGCTCTAACCTGTCCTGTAGGGTCGCTGTGAGTCAGAATAGACATGGTGGCAATGGGTCTTTTTTCCTGTGGTTGTTGTTTTTACTCGCTTCAGTCCTCACAGTCCCTCTGAATCTTCAAAACTATATTTTAGCTCCAAAATCACAATAAAATTATTTTGAAGGGCGTACTTCTAAAATAAACAATATTTTCTTAAAAAGGCCAAACTTTTACCATGGCCTGTTAGACACCAAAAAGGATCTGCACGAAGGCCCCCTCTCCACCCTCATTCTACAGCACTCTCCCCTAGTTTTACTCACTAATCTTCTTACAGATTGTCCAACATGCCAAGAGCCTTTGCCCTAGGAGATGCTGGGAACATTTCACACATCCTAATTAATCATTCTCCATGCTATCACCCCGTTTATTCTCCTCATAGCACATACCACTATTCGGAGCTTCTTATTTGTGTTTATTATTTGTACCCCGCCCCCAGGGGAGCACACGTGTCTTGCTTCTTGCTATGTTCTTGGAGCCTAGAACAGTGCTCATCTCTTGCCAGGCAATCAATAGTATGTTAAATGAATGAAAAAACAGCGTTAAGAAGACTAGACTCACTGAAATGGCTTAACTACCTACGACCATAACCACGATGTTCCTGCATTTAAGAAAGGAACTAAAGTCTCCAAATAGATATCAACGATACAGAAATAGGGAATTATGTCAAGTCCTTGAACAGGCAATATCCTCTCTCATGCCCTAAATTTAGGATTCCAACAGTCAAGATTCTAAAGGAATACTGTCACCTCCTGAATCACCGCTGATCAAAGAACAGAACTCTTCTCTTAGTTCCTATTCAAGGATCCAAGAGGACAAGTTAGTATGCTTCTGTCAATCATTCAATTTCCTTTTGGCAAATTTCTCATTACTTTAGATTTTTCTACATCACCTTACTTTCCCTCAAATGTGTCTTTTTGATACAAAAAAAGGAAAGACTGAATTACTTCTTATCTTCGAAGACCTTTTGAGTAGGGCTGTGGGGTAGTCAATATTGAAGTGTTATTCAGAAGCATCATCACACTTGGCTTATTTTCCCGTGGCGGAACAAGAGAGAATTGGAAGGAAAAAAAATGAATTGTGTGATCTCAACCTGATTTTCTTTTTCTAGAAAATGAACCACTCGCTTCTGAAATTCTACAAGACTAGAAGACTTCTCAGCAAGCTGTTATACCACCTGATTCTTGACTTTTTGCATAAAGAAAGGTTCCACAGCAAGTGGGGCACATTCTGCCCCAAAACTAACAAGCTTCTTAGCAATGCAGCTAATAAGTCTCCCAGTCTCTAACAACTTGATTCTTCCTCTTCCTAAATAAACAATTTCCCAAGATGAAAGAGGAAATAAAATACTCCGAAAAATAATAACAATAATAATATACAATCAGGCACTCGTGTGAATTTAACATTTAAAAACTATTTTAGAGAACATACAGATTTATCACTGTTGATCTAAAACTTCTAATAAACAGTATTTCTAACCAAAACATTTCATAAGTCTCATGGTGTCAGTCACAAGTTCAACTGGCCGGTTCCCAGCAAGGAAGCCACAGGTTTCCTCTTCTTTAAGAATGTCAACGATTTTGCCTTCTGCCCCACCCCACCACCCACCGATTCAACTATGATGCATCAAGAGGCTGAATCCGTCCACACTAACAATTCCCCGTCACCCTGCAACTGAGAGCCTGGCAGAACTGCGCCCCCTCGGGACACTCTGCCCAGATCGCGTCCTGCGGGCTCGGTTTAGCTGGCGGGGAGTCGCCACATCACAAGCCGGCTAAGCTGGGCGGTGGCAGGGCTTGGCCAGAACCCTCTCCTCCCCAATTGTCCCCACGCCACACCACTGGAGGCGCTCTCCCTTCACTGCAGTTGGATCAATGTGGACGTTTTTTTCCATTAGGCCAGCTCCCCACTAGCGCAAGAGTGGGGTGTGGAGTCTGGAGCGCAGGGGGACCGCCTACACTAGAGAGGGGATGAGGAGGGGGCCCAGGGCTGAATGACAATAACCCCGCAGCGAAACTGCACCCTTTCCCAGACGGGCAGACAAAAGCGCTTTCTAAAAGATTAGGGCGCCAAGGCCTGCCCATCCCGCCACCAAGCCAGCCCAATGAACCCACCACCTAGTCTCTCCTACACACCCACTACGGTGGGTACCCAGCTTCAGGGACGCAGTGGAATGGGGACCAGAGGGAGGGGAGAAGAGGGAAGCAGGAGAAGATCGGGAGCAGGTGGGGTGCACGTGCTCCCCGAAACCCAGACAATAAAGCCCGGGCTTCCCGGCCGCCCCGCCCGTCACCCGGGGAAGGCCCTTCACCCGCGACTGCAGACAAAGCCCCCCGGGGACGCGGGGGCGGGCCCGCGCGTCGGGGGCTGCACACAAAAGAGGGGAGGGCGCGGCACTCACCCGCGGAG
>NW_004443941.1:7016569-7030546 GCF_000243295.1 Trichechus manatus latirostris | reverse complement strand
GGGGGCACCGGCTCATTTTCCAAGTCCAGCAGGGGCGCGGGGGCGGCGGACACCGGGGCGGCAGGCACCGGGGCGGCCGCCAGCCCGGCGGCGGGCTTCCTCTCCAGAACCTCCAGCTCTTCCAGGTCCTCGTCCTCGTCCTCCTCGTCCTCCTCGTCCTCTTCCTCCTCGTCCTCGGGCTCCCGCACGAACTGGTACTTGAACTGCGGCTGCGGCCGAGGCGGGGTGTCCGCGGACGAGGAGACCAGCGGCGACTGGTCCAGGTCTTCCATGGCGGGCGGGCTGGAGATGATGCTGCAGCTTCTGCTGCCGCCGGGCCGCTTCTCCTCAGCCGCGGGCGGTGGTGGGGGCGGGGAGCACTGAGAGGGCCGGGCCCACCGAGGCGAGGACCTGCAGTGGCGACGGCTCCCGGAACAATGAGACTGCTCCTCCTGCCTCCGCGCCCCTGATACGCCACCCGTCCCCAGTCGCCGCCGCCGCCCAGACGAGCGAAGGCGAGAGGCGAGCCGACTCTCCGCCCAGTTTGGCGTGATTTACCCTCCCCGGCTGGGAGAGGCAGGCACTGGCGCGGGAGGGAGGGAGCCAATCGGCTACGAGATGGACGAGATGGGCAGTGAGCCGGCCCAACGGGAAGGGAAAGAGGCGACGGTGGGCGGGGATTATTGCACTTCCTCTCTCTGACCGGCTGGGCTTGTGCTCTGTGGGCGGGGTTTGGGCCCGGGAGCCCCACCCTTCACTTTGGGTAGACGGGCGTCTGGGTGGGGTCTTAGCTTTGCCCGGCTGCTCGAGGTCGGTCTGTCCTTAAAGTCTAACGAGGGGGAACCGACTGCGGACCGGGAAAGGTCGGAGAGGTTTCTGGCGCGCCACCGGAAGGGCGTTATCCTGGAGGACGGGGGCGGTGTTGGAAACGTTCCTCTCAGAAAAGGGAAAAACCCCGAGTAGGGAAGGTTCTAACAGGACTGCGAAGGAGGCCTTCATCGTTTAAATATACATTAAACTGTAGAAGAATTTGAAATAAAAGGTTACCTTTTCTCAAACTTAACATTCCCAAACCACCTCATTACTACTACTACCACCACCACCCCCTAAAAATTTTGTTTTGACAGTTAAGGTCACTCGCCGTCTACACTGCAGCCCCTGGAGTGACGTAGGCAAAACAGCTCAAAAGAGGATCTGGGGATCTGGGGTTGATCGTGTGAAGGTCCGCTCATCTCCTTCCGGGCGTGTTTTGGGCACCGTTGCTGGACTTTCACATGGTGGATGGATGAGTCACCCAGAGAAAGACCGAGAGAGAGGGAAGAGAGGAAGTGCAAACAAAGATGCCTTGGAAATTGGGTTGCATTCTCAGTCACCTTGGGCTCATCCGTCAACATCTCAGATGACTCAGGCTTTCTGGGAGTCAGGAAGCCCGATACTCATTAGTTCGATGTGCCAGAATGAGCATGCTCCTCATTCCACTTTCCCCCAAACTGGAAAGTTTAAAGAACGTGGTTGCAGAACATAAAAGAATCAGAAGCCAGAGGTTTATGGAACCCTTTAATCTTCCTGATGTACCTTTCAAAAACATTCTCTGCAATGCCTACTCTGCGAAGCCCTGGAGAGACACGGATAACCTGCTTTCAGGCTGCTCAGTCTAGACCTGCGCTGTCCAATGCTGTAGCCACTGGTTACTTGTGGCTCAGGGCACTTGAAATGTGCTGTCAGTGTAAATGTACGCCAGATTTCAAAGAGCTAGTACCCACCCACCTCCCAAAAAAAAGTGAAGTATTTTTTTTTTTTATATTGGTTGAAATTGAACATACTTTGGATATGTGGGGATAAGTAAAACATACTATTAAATTAATCTCACTTGTTTCATTTTACCTTTTTAACATGACTATAGAAACTTGTAAACATATATATGGATCACAAAACATTTCTATTGGACAGTGGTAGTCTAGATTAATGACTAGGAAATTTTAATTGCTACTGGGAATCACGGGTTATTTAAGCAAATTGTTAGCTCTAACTAATTAATATCACCCTAGGCTTCATTTGGGAATTAAAAAAGAAAGGTAGAACAAGATTTCCTGGCAATGTTACCTGATTGGGTTAATTATCAACAATATATTCAAGATCTAGCATGTTAATTCCACAAAGATAAACTGGCTTCATTTACGAAATGGCCGTGAGTTGTTTGGGGTTTGTTTAGGTTTGGATTTTTGGAAAGAATAGGAACAGAAAAGCGTTTATGTAGAATTCTGGGGGTGATAGTGGTTAACAAATGTTCTGTCTTCAACTTAAAACCTCTCTTCAAATCTTCTACTGGCTTACTTTGCTGACAAGCTAAGGCCAACTTAAAACTGATTCCTACAATGATGACGAAAATGGACATGTTTCAAGTACTTGTCAAAAATTACCTAAAATGTACACGATTTTCAACTAATGGCATACGTATACAAACATACACTCACAAACTGTTTACAGTAGGAACTTCTGCTATTAAGTCACAGTGGTCGGCCATTCAGCCTTCCCCACACTGTTTTTCCTACTGTGGCTGTTTTGAGATACCTTAATGGGAAGCTACACGGGGTTTTCACATATCATCTGTAAGTGTCTTATGAGATATTTCTGTATTCATACGTCTCTGTACCTGCTACTACTCAAATAGTCTCAAAGGAATATTCTTAGTTTATTAAAAGTTTGATAAAAGAAGGAATGAGTATATATTACAGAAAAGTGGCAGAGTGGCAACTTTAATAGTAAATAGAGGTCAATTCTGAGGCAATAGTATAAGCACTCTCCTCTGATGGAGAATAAAAGTAAGAATTTTATGTTATTGATCTCAGTGACGTCTAAAAATTAATATTTGATGCATGAAGAAGAGTAAGGCATTTACCCAGTGTTCATAGAATGGTCAACAAAGCATAAAGGAAGGAGAACGGTGCTGCTATACCAGAGTTGTAAGTAAAGTTAGTTACAGCTTACTGTAACTAGATGCAAAGATTGCTCTCACTAACAAAATTCTGGTGAACACTTGGAATGCTTGAGGAAAAAATGCAAATTCTAAATCATAATAGTTTGAGAATAATTATTTAGTGAATTATCTTTGAAATTATCTTACCAGAAATAGAGGATGAAAGTTTCCAGATATCCGCTTCTTAGGCACTGTTCTCTTTTAGAACACTACGTGAGATCCGTTGAGCACGGTACAATCATAGAATCTCAGAGGTGGAAGGACTCTGAGAGGTCAGCTTGACCTACCTACCTCCATTACAAGAATTCCCTACAGAAAGTTTTAAAAGTCAGTCGTCTGTGGTAGGTTAAAAATGGCCACATACTCTTTGCAGCAAATCCCTTCAAGAGGTGGAGTGCTGATGACTTACTTGACCGATAGAATGTCCTGGAACTAAGTTCCAGGCCTAAATACCAGGGGTGTTGCAGCTTCGTCTTTTGCCCTCTTGGAATGCTGAGGTCCTAGGCTATTTATCCTGGTTGCTATGATGCTGAACAGGTTTTAGGGAGCTTCCAGCCCAAGATGGACTGGGAAGAAAGGCCTGGTGGTCTACTCCTGAAAATCAGCCAGTGAAAACCTTATGGATCACATCAGTACGATCCACAGTCAATCATGGGGATGATGCAGGACTGGGCAACGCTTCATTCCCTTGTGCCTAGGGTCACCATGAGTCAGAGGTGACTCGACAGCAGCTAAGAGCATTCATTATGGAAGATGGAAACCATGTGATCAGAGAAGCCTCGCCATCTGAGCCATGCAGCTCATGTCACAGAAATGAGAGTGAGGCCATCTCAGACATCCAGCCAACCCACAGAATCATAAAAAATGATGAATCATTGTTGTTTTAAACCACTGCCTCTTGGGGTGCTTTGTTAAACAGCACAAGCTAATTGAAACCTCATCCATTTTGTGCTTTATTCATTCACACAAGAAATATTTACTGGGTATTTACTATGTGGTGGTGCAGTGGTTAACAGTTCAGGCTGCTAACCTAAACGTCAACAGTTCAAATCCACCAGCCGCTCCTTGGAAACCCTGTGGGGCAGTTCTACTGTGTCCTGTAGGGTCGCTGTAAGTCGGAATGGATTCACCAACAACAAGTTTGATTTTGGGTTTTTTTAGGTACTGTTTAGGTCTCTAGGGATACAGTGTTGAATAAAACAGACACAAATGTGCTTGAACATTTTCAGTAAAGGGATACTCACTTTTTAGGGAAAATAGCCCATTTCTTCTCTATAGTATTATACTTTATTGCAGAAAATGCTGAATTGATACCTAATCTGGTATACGTAGAATGGGTTAATTGTCCTGTGAAGAGTTAAAAGGCAAAGGATGGGTACACGCTGTCTACACTTTGTGGGACGTGGATTCCAGAGTGGGTTCAGAAACCATAGGAGAATTGGGTTCCAGACAAACCTGTTTCAACAGCTGTGAACCACAGCTCTTTTGCCACCTGAACATGACTTGTCTGCATTCTAGAGCACCATTGAATTATATTCAACCCATTTCTGCAAAATACATAATTTTGCCACTCTGAAGCACCAAATTAACAACTTGCTATGTCATTTGCCCTACCAGTTAGCTGAGATTTTAAGTTTTAAACTGCCTTTCTGTGAAATGCAGTTCATGGTTTCCAGTTAACATCTTGACTTATACTACAGTTCTTCTCTGATAAAAATAGGAATATCAATATTATAAGGTCAACTTTTTCGGCTGTTCTAGTTAAGCCCTGACAATTAGCATTAAGCCTAAAATAAAACCTTTAAGTCCAAAAAAGAAACGCATACCAGGCAAGCAGAAACCATAATTAAAATTGAATCTGATGTTTCTCCTTTAACCTTTCTGCATCTTTTGCATTAATAATGCATTTCCTTGGGCTGCTTCAATACGCATCATTTCTCTGGTGAAATTTATTTTGATCTAGCAGAAAAATGGTTCTTGATCCAACAGGAAATTAATTTTGACCTAGCAGCACAAATCCAAACAGAACAATTCCTAAACCATCTTAGAGAAATAAACACTTGTCCTCATTAAAAAAAAAAAAAAAAAAAAGCCACAGAAAATAATCCACAATATTATCCAAATAACTCATTCTACTATATAACCGTGTTTCCTAATAGCTAAAGATTGGAGTTTAAATTCTCTTGTTTTATCTTCAGTGAAGATAGTAACCAAGTGGTCGCTATCTTTAGAATAAACACTTTTCATTTATTTAACCTACATAGAGTAAATAAAACACATTTCTCTCTGTTTTTATTGTGCTTTAGATGAAGGTTTACAGAGCAAATTAATTTCTGATTAAACAATTAATACACATATTGTTTTGTGACATTGGTTGCCAATCGCACAAAAACATATTTCTTAATGTCAAAGAATTTAGAGTCTAGGTTACATAAGAATACTGTATATTATTTATATACAGACACACACACATACATACCTATACATACATAGACACACACGTATACATAATATATGTGTGTGTGATCAAATATCACTTCTTTTATGAAGCCTTCCCCAAAACCTGTGGGAACACATATACATGCATATTCCAACAGGTTTTGGGGAAGGCTTCATAAAAGCAAGTGATATTTGATATCTTAAGGTAGAGGAGGGAAAGGCATCCAAAGAAGAGGGACTAACCCCCACAGAGGCAGAGAGGAGTAAACTTCAACACAGATTCTGGGCATAGAGAGCCATCTGGTATAACTAGAAAGGTAGGATGTGATTACAAATAAGACCAGAACTGAGTACAGACTGGGACGGGCCTCAAATGTCATGCTAAAAAGTGGAGGCACTGTTCTGTAAGTAAAAGGGTTATTGAAGGTCTTTAAGCAGGATAGCAGGATGATCTGATTGGTAATTTAGAAAAATACCACAGGTAAAGGATGGACTATGGCTGCTAGAATAATGAAACAGAGGATATTTAAGTGCAGTTATAAAACTTCAGGTAATCTTTGCCCTTTAACTTTATTTGTAGCTACTGTGGTTTATGTGAAACGTGATTATGGCTTATAGTTCAGGCTAAAGTTGTTGAGAGCTTAAACGAATGACATCAGAAATAGAGAAAATAAACTTGAAAAACACGTATGACGTTGAATTGATAGAATTTGGTGACTAATAGAGTGGAGGGGCTGACGGAAAAGAAAAAAGAAAAGCTGATTCTAAAGTTTAAGCTTAGGTGACAAAATAATTTAGTGCTGCCCGTATGAAAGAACAGAAGTAGGGGCGGAGCACAGCTTGGGTGAGTAATGCTGGTGAGAATACAATGCCCTACGTTTTAGATGCATTGAACTTCAGTTGACTGGAGAACACTGAAGTAGAAATCATCAGGAAGGAGTTGGAAAACCAAGGCTGAAGCTTAGGATTAAGTTCTAGTCTGGAGCTCAGGTACCGAAACCTGTTATTTAAGTTTCATGGGTCAAGGTTTGGAGAGAAGTGCGGGGGTGGATGAGAGGATGGTCAAGTATGTTGGTGAGTACTGTCTGCTACCCATGGGAGAAGAAGGCCTAGAATGGAATTCTGGGCAACATCAACATGTAACAGTTCTGGGCATACTTGAACAACTTTAAATCCATTTAACTTTTCTTTTTCTAAGTAAAATGAAATAAAAAAACCAAAAACTCTCATTAGCTTTTCTTCACAGATCCAATTCTTTAGATTTTAAATAGGTACTCCTTTTATCTTCTCCAGCCATCTTACTTACTAAACTCAAAATAGTATTCCAGTAAGTGCTCAGTATAATTATATATAGCACTAAATAGTCTATGGCGATAGGGACAACACCAATAATTTAAGCCTACAGAAAATCCTTAAACTCTCATTAAACTGGTAGCTCCAGTCTCTCAGCCAATAACAAGTAGCAGAATTGCATGGTGGAATTTTGTCTTTTCATGTAACCCATGCACTAATGAAGATTCTAAAGAGAAGGGAAATGGCCAAAAGAAAAGCTATAAGAGATTAAGCAAGTTCCACAAAGTTACAAAATTAGATAATAAAGGATTGTTTTGTGTACTACTTGTATTTACGAGTTGCAATATAAGATTTTTGTTTAATCAACAGATCTGTATTACTCATATTCAATTCGGTTTCTATTTCTTTTTCTAAAGAACTCAGGCACACATTCATCACTGAAAATGCTATAGTACATTGCCCTGCTTATTTATTTTTCAAAACTCATTTTCCTTTACTACTAAAAAGTTGTTGTGATCCTGCATTTTCAGTTTCTCTTAGTTTTGTTAACTGTCCTAAGTAGAAATTTTTCCTATCAGGTGGTGAAAGATAGGTTTGTAAATCATTTATAAATGATAAAGTTTATTTACTTTAATGAGTTAAATATCGCTTATCACGTGTTCATTTTGTCTCTATCCTAAAACCCCATTAAAATGTCAGTAAAGCAATAAAAATGGTATCCATCAACAAGGAGAAAAAGAATAACAGAGGAGACCATAGTGGATAAAATATTTCAACACAGTTTTGGAAGACAAGAAGCCGATGGAGGAGCAGTTACTGACTTACCTGAGTGCATGAAGTTACAGACTAAATACCTCCCAAGGGGAGTTATCAATTAGAAGCAAGTCATTTTGCACCACAGAATTCCTGAAAGGCTCAGCCCTTGGAGAAACCAAGATTGAAAACAAGTGGGTTAAGTAAAAGAGAGATCCTTAGCCTCCATACCCGACTGTGCTCCCAGAAAGCATGCAGCAAGGCTTATACATATCCCTGCCACCCCATGACTCCTCCCCACCTCCATCCCCCACTACCCACTCCTCCATCGACTAGGAAATTGGAGAATTATTTTATGGAGAGACAAAATGGCCCTGGAGAAAATTTCTCAAAGTACTGACATTTGGAGTACCCCAATAAAAAGGCCTGATCACTCTGCAGTGATGCCTACCAGTTTGTCTTCTTCTCCTCGCAGAGCTTCCAGCCAGTGTTATTAATGCCTCACCCTTAAACATGAAACAAAAACCAAGACCCACCAGACATTTGACAAAAGCCTCAAATTAAAGATAGAAATAAATGTGAACAGAAAAGGAAACTATGAGGGAATAGAGCTAATACAAAGAACAGAAGAAGACATCAAAAACTATAATTAATATCTAGAGGAAGCTAAAAGAAGATGTTGCTTCCATAAAACAAGAACAGAAGGTTTTGAAATGTAAACATCAGAGGACAAGAAAGTTCATAAAATTAAAAAGAATTGCAATTTAAAAAACTTAACAGTATGGATTCTCTGTATTTTCTACACAATTTTTCTGTAAACCTAAAACTGCTCTAAAAAATAAAGTCTATTTAAAAAATTAACAGAAGGGTTAGAAGATAAAACTGAAGAACCTCCCACGAAATAAAATAAAAAGATGTAGTAGCAAAAGATATGTGGAAAATGAAGTTAAAAAAAAAAGTGAGTGTTTATGGCGATGGGAAATTTGGCAATGATTACAGGTAGTAGTTGCATAATATGATTAATATAATCGATATCACTAAATTGTACACCTGAAAAATGTTGAATTGGCAAATATTGTGTTATACATATTTTTGCAACAATAAAAAGGAAGCAGTACCATTTACAATAGCATCAGAAAACATGAAATACTTAGGGATGGATTTAACAAAACATGCACAAAACCATTATGTTGAAAACTGCAAACATTGTTGGAGAAATTATACGAGCTAGAAGAATTTAAACTTGGTTTCAAGATTTATTATAAAGCAACAATCATGAAGACAGTGGAGTACTGGCATATAGATAGATCAATGGAACAGAGAGAGGGTACAGAATAGACCAGTGATACTGTTGTGTGCCATCAAGTTGATTTTCAACTCATAGTGACCCTATGTGATAGAATACAGTTACCCCATAGGGTTTTCTAGGCTGTAGTCTCTATGGGAGCAGATCAACAGGTCTTTTCTCCCACATAGCCACTGGGTGGGTTTGAACTGCCAAACTTTCATTTAGCAGCGGAGCTGCTTAACTATTGTGCCACCATGGCTCATTGAATAGACCATAAACTCACACAGACGGTCAATTAAGCTTTGATAAAGTTGTCAAGGTATTTCAATGGAGAAAGGAAGTCTTTTCAAGAAATGGTACCAGAACAATAGGACATCCCTACCAAGGGGGTGGGGTGGGTAGGAAATAACTGAACTTCAATCCTTACCTATATCATATACAAAAATTAACTCAAAATTAATCATAGGCCTAAATGTAACAGCTAAAACTATAAAATTTCTTGAAGAAAACTACAATATACTCTTGTCAAGGACAGGGAACAACTGGAAATCTGATATGCTGTTACAAGTGTAAATAAATGGCACACGCACTTTGGAAAACCGTTGGGCAGTTTCTTATAGTTAAACATAGATTAATCGTGTGACCCAGAAATATCACTTCTAAGTATTGATCCAAGAGAAACAAAAACTGGAAACAACTCAAGTGTCCATCACCTGATGAATAGATAAGCATGTCGTGGTCGGGAATGCTAAACCAAAAAAAAACAAAACCCAAACTCATTGCCGTCCAGTCAGTTCCAACTCATAGCAACCCTGTAGGACAGAGTAGAACCGCCCCATGGGGTTTCCAAGGAGCGGCTGGTGGATTCAAACTGCTGACCTTTTGGTTAGTAGCTGAGCTCTTAACCCCTGGGACACTGGGGCTCCAGCAATAAAAAAGCAACTAACTTGATATACACAACATGGATGAAACGCAAAAGCATCATATTAAGTGAAAGAATCAAGGCGCAAAAGACAATATACTGTATAATTCTGTCTATACGACGTTCGAGAACAGGCAAAACTGCCAGGGCCTGGGGGTGAGAGAGGGAGCTGACTGCAGAGGGCACCACGGAACATCTCAGAGTGACAGAAATCTTCTACATCTTAACTGTGATGAGATTCCACGACTGTATACATTGTGAAAACTCATTGAACTGTACACTTAAAATGAGTGTACTTTACTGGATATAAATTACACCTCAGTAAAGCTAATTATTAAAAAAAAAGAAAAGAAAAAGATGTAATATCGAAGACAAAAGATAATGAAGTTAGAAGATCAGTTTGGGAGGCCTCCGTGTCACTAAGGAGCCCTGGTGGTGCAGTGGTTAAAAGCTTGGCTGCTAATCAAAAGGTCAGCAGTTCGAATCCACCAGCCACTCCTTGGAAACCCTACGGGGCAGTTCTCCTCTGTCCTACAAGGTTGCTATGAGTTGGAATCGACTAGCCAACGACAGGGTTTTTTAATGTGTCAGTAAGGGAACCAACTAAATGGCAACGGGTTTTTTTGTCTTCTGTTTTTCGTTATCTTGTTTTAACGTGTCACTAAAGAGTCCCTCAGTGCTGTGAATGGTTAAGGTGCTTGACTGCTAACTGAAAGGCTGGAGGTTCTAGTCTACCGAGAGGCACCTTGGAAGAAAGGCCTGGTGATCTATTTCCAACAAATCGGCCCTTGAGAACCCTATGGAGCACAGTTCTATTCTGACATATGTGGGGTCACCATGAGTCAGAATCAACTCCACGACAACTGGTATGCGTCACTAATAAGAGATCCAGAAAGAAACAGAGAAAACACTAAGTTTCCTATTAATCTAGTTTGTCCTCTAGAAAGGTGAGCTTGCAGAATGGCACTCCACTCTTTGTGGCAAACAATTCTTTAAGAGTTTATACTTTAACTCGCCCCGATAAATGTGTGCATATTTCTTTTAAGTGTTGAAAATGTTTTAAGGCTATTTCTTTTCACAATTTCCTTCTCTAAATTGACTTTCATGAAATTGATAATACTGTAAATAAAATCTAAGTCTAGTCTAAGTTGTTATTTAGACCTTAGAATGGAGGCAGATTGCTGTTTTCAGGTGACTGTGTACTGTGACCACCACCCTTTGGCAGTTTTTCCTACTGTGATGGCTCGCATGTTGCTGTGATGCTGGAAGCTATGTCACCAGTATTTCAAAAACCAGCAGGGTCACCCATGGTGGACACCCATGGTGGACAGGTTTCAGCAGAGCTTCCAGACTAAGACAGCCTGGAAAGAAGGGTTTAGTGATCTACTTCTAAAAAAAAATGGGCCAGTGAAAACCTTATGAATAGCAGCAAAACACTGTCTGATATGGAGACAGGAGATGAGCCCCTCAGGCTGGAAGGCACTCACAATAAGACTGGGGAAGAACTGCCTTCTCAAAGTAGAGTCGACCTTAATGACGTGGATGGAAAAAAGCCTTCGGGACCTACATTTGATAATGTAGCAAGACTCAAAATGAAAAGAAATGACTGCAAACATCCATTAATAATCGGAATGTGGAATGTATGAAGTATAAATGTAGGAAAATTGGAAGTAGTCAAAAATGAAATGGAACACACAAAGATTGATATCCTAGGCATTAACGAGCTGAAATGGACTGGTATTGGCCACTGTGAATCGGATAATCATGTGGTCTATTATGTGGGATGACAAGCTGAAGAGGAATGACGTTTCATTTATCATCAAAAAGAACACTTCAAGACCTATCCTGAAGTACAACGCTGTCAGTGATAGGATAGTATCCATATGCCTACTACGAAAAACAGTTAATACGACCATTATTCAAATTTACTTGCCAATCACTAATGCCAAAGATGGAGAAATTGAAGATTTTTACCAACTTCTACAGTCTGAAATTTATCAAACATGGAATCAAGATGCATTGATATATACTGGTGATTGGAATGTGAAAAAGAATCAGTAATTGGAAAATATGTCCTTGGAGATAGAAACGAAGTCTGAGATCGCATAATAAAATTTTGCAAGACCAGTGACTTATTCATTGTAAATATCTTTTTTCAACAACATAAAAAGCAACTACATACGTGGACCTCACCAGATGGAATACGCAGGAATCAAATCAAGTACATCTGGGAAAGAAACAATGGAGAAGCTCAGTATCATCAGTCAGAACAACGACAGGGACTAACTTCGAAACAGACCACCAATTGCTCATACACAAGTTCAAGTTGAAGCTGAAGAAAATTCAAACAAGTCCACGAGAGCCAAAGTGCAAACTTGAGTATATTCCATCCGAATTTAGAGACTATCTCAGGAATAGATTTGATGCATTGAACACTAATAACCGAAGATCAGACAAACTGTGGGAAGCCATCAAGGGTATTATACACGAAGAAAGCAAAAGGTCATTAAAGAGACAGAAAAGAAAGAAAAAGACCAAATGGGAGTCAGAAGAGACTCTGAAACTACTCTTGAATATAGAGTAGCTAAAGTGAATGGGATAAATACTGAAATGAAAGAGCTGAACAGAAGATTTCAAAGGGTGGCTTGAGAAGACGAAGTATTGTAATGAAATATGCAAAGACCTGGAGTCAGAAAGCCAAAAGGGAAGAACACATTTGGCATTTCTCAAGCCAAAATAACTGAAGAAAAAATTTAAGCCTCAAGTTGCAATTTTGGAGGATTCTATGGGCAACATATTGAACAACACAGGAAGCATCAAGGGAAGATGGAAGAAATGCACGGAGTCACTACTCCAAAAATAATTGATTGAAGTTCAGCCATTTCAGGAGGTAGCATATGATTAAGAACTGAAGGTACTGAAGGAAGAAGTCCAAGCTGCACTGGAGGCATTGGCAAAAAACAAGGCTGCAGGAACTGATGGAATACCAGTTGAGATGTTTCAACAAACAGATGCAACACTGGAAGCACCCATTCATCTATGCCAAGAAATTCAGAAGACATCTACCTGGCCAACCAACTGGAAGAGATATTTGTGCCCATTCCAAAGAAAAGTGATCCAAAAGAATGCATAAATTATCAAATATCATTAATATCATACCCAAGTAAAATTTTGCGGAAGATAATTAAAAAACAGTTGCAGCAGTACATCAACAAGGAACTGCCAGAAATTCAAGCCAGATTCAGAAGAGGACATGGAATGAGAAATATTGCTTATATCAGATGGATCTTGGCTGAAAGCAGAGAATACGAGAAATATGTTTACCTGTGTTTTATTGTCTATGCAAAGGCATTTGACTGTGTGGATCATTACAAATTGTGGATAATGTTGTGAAGAATGGGAATTCCAGAAAACTTAATTGTGCTTATGAGGAATCTGTACATAGACCAAGAGGCAGTTGCTTGAACAGAACAAGGGGATACTGTGTGGCTTAAAATCAAGAAAGGTGTGTGTCAAGGTTGTATCCTTTCTCCATACTTGTTCAATCTGTTTGCTGAGCAAATAACCCAAGAAGCCGGACTATATGAAGAAGAACATGGCATCAAGATTGGAGGAAGACTCATTAACAACCTGCAATATGCAGATGACATAGCCTTCCTTGCTGAAAGCTAAGAGGACTTGAAGCACTTACTGATGAAGATCAAAGACTACAGCCTTCAGTATGGATTGCACCTCAACATAAAGAAAACAAAAACCATTACAAGTGAACCAATAAGCAACATCATAATAAATGGAGAAAAGATTGAAGTGGTCAAGGATTTCATTTTACTCAGATCCACAATCAACGCCCATGGAAACAGCAGTCAAGAAACCAAACGATGTATTGCATTGGGCAAATAAATATGCTGCAAAAGACCACTTTAAAGTGTTAAAAGGTAAAGATGTCACTTTGAGGACTAAGGTGCACCTGACCCAAGCCATGGTATTTTCAATCACTTCATACTGCATGTGAAAGCTGTACAATGAGTAAGGAAGACCAGAGAAGAATTGATGCCTTTGAATTATGGTGTTGGTGAAGAATATTGAATACACCATGGACTGCCAGAAGAACAAACAAATCTGTCTGGGAAGAAGTACAGGCAGAATGATCCTCAAAAGCAAGGACGGCTAGACTTCGTCTAATGTACTTCGGACAGATTATTAAGAGGGACCAGTCCCTGGAGAAGGACATCATGCTTGGTAAAGTAGAGGGTCAGCGAAAAAGAGGGAGACCCTCAATGAGATGGATTGACACAGTGGCTGCAACAATGGGCTCAAACATAGCAA
>NW_004443941.1:6917921-7016469 GCF_000243295.1 Trichechus manatus latirostris | reverse complement strand
GGGAGACCCTCAATGAGATGGATTGACACAGTGGCTGCAACAATGGGCTCAAACATAGCAATGATTGTGAGGATGGTGCAGGACTGGGCAGTGTTTTGTTCTGTTGTACATAGGGTTGCTATGAGTAGAAACCAACTCGACAGCACCTAACAATAACAACAAGATGTACTGGGAGAAGCAACTCTGGTTGCACAGTGGTTAGTCACCGAGCTGCTAATCAAAAGGTGGGAGATTCGAACCCACCAGCCATTCCACGGGAGAAAGATGAAGCAGTCTGCTTCTGTAAAGATTTATAGCCTTGGAAATCCTAGGGCAGTTCTACTCCGTCCTGTAGGGTCCCTATGAGTTGGAATCAATTCAGATTTTGTTCTTTTGTTTGTTTTTTAATATGAACTGTGAATTTTCAAAAAAGAAAATCTATTTATCATTTAAAGTGAATATTTCTTAAGCGTGTTGTGCTTTCATTACTGTACCTCTGCAACCCAGCCATTCATCTTTTTTTAAATGGCTTTATTGAGATATAATTCACATACCATACCATTCATGCATTTAATGTGTACGATTCAATGTCAGCCATTCATCTTTTGTACAACTTCTTGAATAAGATATAGAAGAAAAGACAATGGAATTACAAGTCAGTGAAGCAAGACTCTAGCTCCAGTTTTCTGTGGCCTAACTAGCTGACCTTTAGTAACCTCCAGGCCTCGCCGGCCTCATCTGTAAATCAGGGTGTTAACCTAGATGAGCACTCAAGTCCTTAGCTCTGATCCATGCTCAAGATCATTGTCTTTTATTTTTTTGTTTTAAACCTTTAACTTCTCTTTGGTGCTAACACCAAATCTTGGGATAAGCAGCTCAGAAACATGTGCCTGCAGTAGGATGCTGACAACAATGCTCTGAATTGAAGATTGTGCTGGCAGATTTATTACATCATTCTAAATGCTTTATAAATATAATGAGATTCTTTCTAGCCCTTCCTGAAGGAAGACAGTTTCTTTTTACACATTTCAAAGTAAGAAAATAAATGGAAAGAAAATCATATAGTGTTTTTAACTAAGATAAGCTTCTCTAGCTTTATTTTTCTCACTCCTAAAACAAATATGAAAATTCTAATTGGAAAGCTGAGTAGACTTGGCAATATGTTCAAGAAAACTGTATTAATGTCGGTAACTCAGCCAAATATATTAATAAAAAAATAAACATATTGTCTGCAGAGTTTTTATTGAAGCCAAAGATAAAGAGATCCCAAAAAGGTCTGGTTGATGTGCAAAATTTTATCACCGCAGATATTTTCATAGTATATTGCTTCATTCATTTCTTTTCCCTATTTCAAATGACAGAGTTGAATCAGTTAAGTTACATTTTTTAATGAGTATCCCTATATTTCTAAAAAGCTTACATAGGGCATCTTAGAAAATAACTAAGTAGACACCCAGATATCTCTCTCTCTCATGCACACACACACACACACACACACACACACACACACACATGCTCACCCCTTGGAAAGAGAACTCTCATTTTAAACAAATTATTGGATTTCTAAAAATCTAGCATAATCTTCAAATTGAAGATGTGAACTTGAGTAATTTATTAGAATGGTACATGGTGCGTTATAACATTATACAATCTCTTTAAGACATTGTATCCTCAAATTCTTTGTAGTGCAAGGCAGTTAAACAAAAAGCATCATTTTCCAATTTGGCAATAACATGGTATCTTTGAGAACAGCAAAACAGCCAACTCAATGGTAAAGACTCAGAGGGAAAGACTCAGCTACAAGCGAATTCTTTCTAAGTAAGCAACCAGGTTATATATTTGTAACAGCATTTATTGCTATTACTAAACCAATGGGGTCTAAAATAAGAATTTGATAGCAGAAATAATTTCTTTTGGAACTTTATGATGAAACCTAAATGGGAAATTTTCATCAGGCAACTTTAAACACGAAAACACTGAACAAGAAATATAATCAATTCACAATATTCTTCAGGTCCATTCAATTTAATATCTGTATGTGATTTCATTGTTTTAGAGAAAATTTTAAAATGCAATTGAAATGAAGAGCTACACATTTGGGGATAAGAAGACTCAATATCATAAAGGAGGCTATTATTCTCAAATTAGTTAGTATGGTCAAGGGAATTAAAACCAAATTCACAAGACTTTTACATGAAACTTGACAAAGCATTTCTAAAATTTGTATAGAACAAATAATTGAGAATAGCCAAGACACCCTCAACTTCTTTGCCTTTGTCTAGTTTGCTGAAACCACAAGCCCAGTTAAATCCAATCTGTTTTCTCTTTTCTTACACCATTGTAGCTGAATGTGGCTGGAGAAAAACATACAACTATGCAGACCCATCAGACTTTATATTCATGCTCACTGCTCTCAAGTGTGAAGTCCCGGGTGGCGCAAATGGTTAAGTGCTCAACTACTCACTGAAAGGCTGCCAGTTGGAACCCACCCAGAGGCACCTTGGAAGACAGGCCTTATGATCTGCTTCTGAAAGGTCACAGCCTTGAAAACCCTACTCTGCCCGCACAGGGTCACCATGAGTTGGAATCGACTCAACAGCAGCTAACTACAACCATCTCAAACGTACCCCTAATGCTGTCTGGCAATCATACGGAAATGTCTGTGACAAAATTTGCATGGAGTCATGAGCACTGCCAGGTCTTAATTTTTAAATTAAGATTCAAGCCTGACATTGCTTCCACCATCTTTCCTGCCAATCGTTTTACAGGGTCATACTCTTCAAAGCTTTACAAAGAGTCTATAATCACTCTCCATATTTAGATGAAGACTTCTCCAAAGCAGCAACCCATCTGCTTCTACTCCATTCTCAAGTCTCATCCAAGCTTAGTTATCAAGTTAACTTTCATCCCTTTTGTCACTTCCAAGCAAAGCTCTGCTGTGATGGCCAGCATGGGCGACCACCACCTAGTGGGACAGAGACACTCAAAGAAGTAGTGATACCACTAATAATAAAAACTTGTAAATTAAAAATACGGTGCCAATTTGGAGCTGCAATCCTCTTAGAGATTTTTTTCATTCCTAAGTGGCTGTTTGGATAGCTCCCAGATGTGAAATTTGTGAGAAAAGTGGCATTTACCAAAGATAAGCATTTAAGAAAGAACTGAAGAGGTAAATGACGTCTGTGCAGACCAGAACAGCTCAGACACTCCTGGCTCTGCATCCTCATGAGGGAATGTCATCAACAGATTTGCCAATCTTGTCAATAATGCCAGAGTCATACATTCTAAAACATGTTAAACAACTTGATCATCACTGTTTTGAAGAACGGTCTTCACTCTGAGACAGTAAATGTGGGGATTAAAAGCATAGATTCTAGAGTTACGCTTCTTGAGTTTGAATCCTGATACTACCAGTTACTAGTTTTGTGACTTGGAGCAATTACCTTCTCCTTGCTTCACTCTTCATCTACAGAGTGGGGATAAGAACAGTGGTTATTTTGAGGATTGGGTAAATAACTATATAACAGTGCCAGGCATGCAGAATTACTCTATGAAGGTTAGTTTTTATTCATAAATACGCCTGAGGATGTTTTATGCAGTGAGATAAGAATTTTAGAAAGTAAATCCCTGGGAAGGTCTGAAAAGGTATTGCGATACCTGGAAGGAAGAAAGGAATGCAGGAAGGAAGGAAAGAAAACTGCCAGTATTTGTTCTGTCTGGATAATCTCACCTAAAAAGACAATATCTCTTCTGCTTTTCTCGAATAGCTTTTACTAACGCCATCTGTTATGGATTGAGTTGTGTCCCCCCAAAACATGTGTTGTAAATCCTAACCCCTATACCTGTGGTTATAACCCCGAGTGGTATGGGTTTTCTTTGTTATGTTAATGAGACAGTATTAATGTAGGGTGTGTCTTAAGCCAATCTTTTTTGAGATATAAAAGAGCAGATTGAACAAGCAGCAAGCACAGATGGGGGAAGACAGATGCCACGCCACATGAGATCCCCAAGGAATCAAGAAACAGAAGCTGAAAAGACACAAGGACGTTCTTCCAGAGCCAACAGAGTAAAATAATGGATCAGAATTTTAAAATACAGGCCCATGTACCCTAGCTAGCGGTTTTTACAAATGGAGGATGAGAGGTTATGCAATAAGCTATTTATTTTTTAGGTTTTAGTACGAGACTTGATAAGATATTGGTGGTTCAGAGGTGTTATGGACTGAATTGTGTCCCCCAAAAATGTGTGTAAACTTGGCTAGGTCATGTTTCCCAGTATTGTGTGCTTGTCTACCATTTTGTCATCTGATATGATTTCCCTGTGTGTTGTAAATCCTGCCTCTATGACGTTAATGAGGCAGGATTAGAGGCAGTTATGTTAATGAGGCAGGACTCAATCTGTAAGATTAGGTTTTTCTCTTAAGTCAATCTTTTCTGTAATATAAAAAAGAGAAGTGAGCAGAGAGACATGGGAACCTCATACTACCAAGAAACGAGCCAGGAGAATAGCATGTCCTTTAGACCTGGGGTCCCTGAGCTGAGAAGCTCCTAGACCAGGGGAAGATTGATGACAAGAACCTTCCCCCAGAGAGAGAAAGCCTTCTGCTGGAGCTAGCACCCTGAATTTGGACTTCTAGCCTCCTAGACTGTGAGAGAATAAATTTCTCTTTGTGAAAGCCATCCACTTGTGGTATTTCTGTTATAGCAGCACTAGATGACTAAGACAGGTGGTAAAATTCTCCCCTTCCACGTGGGAGACCCGGATTTGTACCCAGCCAATGGACCTCATGCGCAGCCACCACCCATCTGTCACGGGAGGCTTGCAGGTTGCTATGATGTTGAACAGTTTTCAGTGAAGCTTCCAGACTAAGATGAACTAGGAAGAAAGGCCTGGCAATCTACTTCTGAAAATCAACCAATGAAAACCTTATGGATCACAATTGTCCGTCCCACAACTGATCAAGAGGATGGTGCAGAACCAGGCAGCACTTTGTTTTGTTGCACATGGGGTGACCATGAGTTGGGGGCCAACTTGCCGGCAGCTAACAAAGTCAGAGTCTTGAACTAAAAATATGACTTATCTCCCAGGTAGCAACTCAGCCCCCCTTTGGGACATGGTGAAAACGCTTGACCCCTGGCCCCTGAAAACAAATGCACAAACATAAAAAGTACAGTTTTTAAGAGTTCATGCACCCTCTGAAGCCCATCCATGGATGCCAATACGAAACAATTTAACTGGAGATGGATTACACACCTTGAACAACTACATAACCACACAGCGATATTAAATATTCAAGTGTGCGGCATAGAAAAAGAGTGTGCGAAAAAGTCAGATAGGATCAGTGGGTCTGACGTGGTTTGAGAGGATTTTTAAAGAAGCTGGGAGATGATCAAAACATTAGGACTGGGGGATATAAGATGAATAGATAACAGAGTATAGGCACAGTGTACCAAACCTATTGCCATTGAGTTGTTTCCGTCATAGTGACCCTATAGGCATAGTATAGGACAAAGCAAAGCATGTATGGGGAACTGTAAAGACAATAAAACAAGGGTTTGTGTTGGCAAATTATATGTGGAAACCACCAAGCACAGCTTTTAACACTCAGTCAATTAAAAGTAATTATTATTATTGTTCATGGAGACCCCATGTGTGCAGAGTAGGGTTTTTAAGGCTGTGTGACCTTTCTAAAGCAGATCACTAGGCCTGTCTTCCGAGGCACCTCTGGTTGGATTTGAACCACCAGCCTTTTGGCTAGTAGTCGAACGCTTCACTGTTTGCACCACCTAGTTGGAATCAACTCGACAGCAGCCAACAACAACATTGATATTGTTATTATTCGAAGAGCAGGATATGGTTGCATAGGTAACCACCACCACCAGTTGCTGTCAAGTCGATTCCAACTCATGGCGACCCCATGGGTGTCAGAGTAAAACTGTGCTCTGTAGGATTTTGAGTGGCTGATTTTTTGGAAGTAGATTGCCAGGCCTTTTTTCCAAGGTATCTCTGGGTGGACTCAAACTTCGAAGCAGATGAGCACTTAACCATTTGTGCCACCGATATGAAGTGAGATCAAGTCTAGAGGACCGTGAATATCAGATAGAGCCATGCAGACTTTGCAAGCCATTGTGCGTTTCCGATCAGGAGAAGGACTTGATTCGGTAACATGATTTGGGAAATGTAAAGGGTAGCTTGGAGAAAGTGAAGACAGAGTGGGTGGTAAGAGTACCTTGGTGAGCTTTTGTAGTACCAAAGGTAAAAAGCATTCACACTGGTGTGGAAGAGGTGGGAATACAGGACAGATTTGAGGGACTTGAAAAAATGGGTAGATAACTAGAGTAGGCAAATGCATAGAGACCAGAGTTGATTACGGTTACTAGGGGCGGGCAGGAAGGGAAGCGAAAGAAGTACTCGTGGCTTAGAGACACTGAGCTTCTGCTAAGGGTGATGGATAACTTGGGGACTAGTAAGGGTGATTGATGGTTGAACAACATGATGAGCGTATATAACGTCACTCCACTGTGTGTGTGAAGATCGTTGACATGTCAAATGTTTTGTTACATATATATTTACTACAATAAAAAAAAGTTAATATCTTAGTGTTAAACACCCCCCTTAAAAAAATGGGTAAGCTTCAGGGTGATTACATGATATACAAAAAACAAAGTCGCTGTCGAGTCAATTCCAGCTCATAGCGACCCTATGCGACACAGTAGAACTGCCCATAGGGTTTCCAAGGAGCGGCTGGTGGATTCTAACTGCTGACCTTTTGATCAGCAGCCAAGCTCTTAACCACTGCGCCACTAGGGCTCTGATTACATGATATACAGGGGATAAAAGAGAAGGAAGGGTCAGAGAAAACATTTTTTAATTTATTGCATTATTATTGTTTACTTACTATTAAATATTACTAAATCAATCTTCTATTTTATAGATTCTACAAATGTTGCACTTTTGGAAATGTTTTTCTGGGTGTAGGGTACAAATCTCAATGAATCTGCCCACAATTCACACCCAAACGAAGTTGAGATGTGATGTGGGAGGGAATCAGGGGTTTCTCCTTGGCCATGAACAGCTTTTAGCTGAACGTGTAGGTGGTGATAATGTTAAGTGAACTACACAAAATCACAGATTCATTTTTTTATCCATACGGAGTTTCCATGCTATACATGCCAGCTCGCAACCACTTTCAGCCCTGTCTAAGCTTTCCACAGCCTCTGCTCGGTAGATAAAATTTTACATCAAATTCTCGTAGTAGAACCCCAAACCTTCTCTTACGGCGTCAAGCGCCACGTGTGGCCGTTGGTTTTTTTCCCCTCGTGGTGATCAGCAGCTCACACTGGGTCTGCTGCTGCTGGAGCTCCTTTCAGAGAAGAGGGAAAATAAAGTGGTACTTCTTGGTTGCTAAAACCTGAGGGAAAAAATCACAGAAATCACAGAACGTCTTAGAAATCACCCCTGCAGTCAAGGTTTATTTTAGCCAACCACATGGTAGCTCAGTTAGTTGTCCTTCCCCGTTGCCATCGAGTCAATTCAAACTCATAGCGACCTTATAGGACAGAGTAGAACTGCCCCATAGGTTTTCCAAGGAGCAGCTGGTGGATTTGAACTGCTGACCATTTGCTTATCAGCCAAGCTCTTAACCACTGTGCCACCAGAGCTCCAGCAATAAAAAAGGAACAAACTATTGACATATACAACATGGATGAAACTCAAAAGCATTATATTAAGTGAAAGAATCAAGGCACAAAAGACTATATATTTGCATCCAGTTGTCCTTGGCACAATGCAATACTGGTTTAAGTTTTGGTTTTCAGAAGGTAGTGTGATATGTAAAGAATGTGGGACAAAGAATCAGAAAATAGCTTCTAATACCAAGTGTTGGAATAGGTTTCAGTAGAGCTTCCAGACTGAGATGAACTAGGAAGAAAGGCCTGGCCATCTGCTTCTGAAAATCAGTCCGTGAAAACACTACGGCTCACAAAGATCTCATTCTCAGTCGATCATGAGGATGGAGATAGTGAGGATGGTGATCGTGGGGACGGGCATCATGGGGATGGCCATCGTGGGGACGGGCATCGTGGGGACGGCCATCGTGGGGACGGGCATCGTGGGGACGGGCATCGTGGGGACGGGCATTGTGGGGACAGCCATGGTGGGGACGGCGATCGTGGGGACTGGCATCATGGGGACGGCCATCGTGGGGACGGCCATCGTGGGGACGGCCATCGTGGGGACGGCCATCGTGGGGACGGCGATCGTGGGGATGGGCATCTTGGGGACGGCCATCGTGGGGACGGCCATGGTGGGGACAGGCATCGTGGGGATGGCCATCGTGGGGATGGGTATCGTGGGGACGGGCATCATGGGGACGGCCATCGTGGGGATGGGTATCGTGGGGACGGCCATCATGGGGACGGCCATCATGGGGATGGGCATCATGGGGACGGCGATCATGGGGACGGCATCATGGGGATGGCACAGGACCATGTTTGTTCCATTGTTCGTGAGATTGCCATGAGTTGGGGGCTAACTCAACAGCAGCTAACAATACCAGATTTATCTCTAACTATGGAGATGACCTTGAGAAAATCAATTCATCTTTTCTACTCTGTCTTCTGCAAGGTATTATTTCAGGAATAAATGAAATTTTCTTGTCAAAGCTGTACGTGACCAAATGGCAGTCGTTCAAACAGAACAAGGAGATGCTGCATAGTCTAAAGTCAGGAAAGATATGTGTCAGGGATATACCCTTTCACCATACTTATTCAGTCTGTATGCTGAGCAAATAATCCGAGAAGCTGAACTATATGAAGAACGGGGCATCAGAATTGGAGGAAGTCTCATTAACAACCTGAGATATGCAGATGACACAAACTTACTTGCTGAAAGTGAAGAGGACTTGAAGCACTTACTGATGAAGATCAAAGACTACAGCCTTCAGTATGGGTAGCACTTCAACATAAAGAAAACAAAAATCCTCACAACTTGACTGATATGCAACATCATGATAAGTGGAGAAAAGATGGAAGTTGTCAAGGATTTCATTTTATTTGGATCCACAATTAACATCCATGGAAGCAGCGGTCAGGAAATCAAAATATTTATTGCATTGGGAAAATCTGCTGAAAAAGACCTCTTTAGAGTGTTGAAAAGCAAAGATATCACTTTGAGGACTAAGGTGTGCCTGACCCAAGCCATGGTATTTTCAATCACCTCATATGCATGTGAAACTGGACAAAGAATAAGAAAGACAGAAGAAGAATTTACACCTTTGAATTATGGTGTTTGTGAAGAATATTGAATATACCGTGGACTGCCAGAAGAATGAACAAATCTGTCTTGAAGAAAGACAACCAGAATGTTCCTTAGAAGCAAGGATGACGAAAGTTCTTCTCACATACTTTGGAACAGGTTCTCAGGAGGGACTAGTCCCTGGAGAACGACATCATGCTTGGTAAAGGAGAGGGTCAGAGAAAGACAAGATGGATTGACACAGTGGCTGTAACAATGGGCTCAAGCATAACAACGATTGTGAGGATGGTGCAGGACCGGGCAGTGTTCCATTCTGTTGTACACAGGGTCACCATGAGTTGGAACCGACTCGACAGCACCTAACAAAAACAACAGAAAGGAAAGGTATTGTTGAGATCTTTATTTTGTTTTACACGTTGATCTTGACTCTCCTAGGACAAAATCTATGATTTACACCTAATCTGCTTTCTTTCTTTTCTTTTTATACTTAACACAAATACCCATTGCCATCGAGTCGATTCCAACTCATAGCGACCCTATAAGAAAGAGTAGAACTGCCCCATAGGGTTTCCAAGGAGCAGCTTGTGGATTCGAACTGCCGACATTTTGTTTTGCAACCCAGCTCTTAACCACTGTGCCACCAGGGCTCCAACGTATAGGAATTTAATTAATACTTTTGATTAACTAAAGATGAAGACAAGGGGAAATTTCTCCTTCTGAATTGCGGTTGGCTAACAGGTTAGAGCTATAGTCAACAAAATAAGTCCCTGGGTGGTACAAATGGTTAAATGCTCAATTACTAGCTGAAAGGTTGGTGGTTTGAACCCACCCGGAGGCACCTCTGAAGATAGGCCTGGTGATCTGCTTCTGAAAGATCACAGCCTTGAAAACTCTACGGAGCAGTTATATACTGTGCACATGGGGTTGCCATGAGTTGGAATCCACTTGATGGCAGTTAACAAACAACAGCATAGTCAGCAAATGGGCGTCTTATCTTCTATAGCAGTAGTAGGAGTAAGAGAGAAGGCAGGGAGGGAGGGCAAGAAAAAAATAGTTACCTGTATTCCTAACAATTTCCTGGGGGAAAAAAAGTACAACGTTTAGTTTTTTATATCTGGCTATTTTTCTTTTGGAGCCCTAGTGGTGTGGTGGTTAAGAGCTTGGCTGCTAACCATAAGATTGGCAGTCCAAATCCACCAGCCGTTCCTTGGAAACCCTATGGAGCAGTTCTACTCTGTCCTATGGGGTTGCTATGAGTTGGAACTGACTCGACAGCACCTAACTACATTTTTCTTTTATTACAAAAAGCCAGTTCGAAGCAACTGGACTTCAAAAGGAAAAGGTGCAGAGCAGCAAAATTAATAACAGATTCCTGCTCTTCATAATTTTATCATTTAATGTTTTCAACCTTTGTTTCTTTGAAGTTTCTTAATTTTTCTTATTTTTAGTTATAAATATAGCACACATTTATGTGTCAGTTGCATCTATATCAAGAGCAATAATCTCTTGATCAATGGCTGCTAAATTCTCAATGTCAGTGTAAGTCACAGGTAATATCTACATTCCCTTCCCATCCTCGTTCATTTAATAAATACACATATGGAGTACCTACTCCGTGCTGGGTACTGTACTAAAAAAAAACAAAAACAAAAACAAATCCATTGCTGTCCAGTTGATTCCAACTAATAGCAACCCTATAGGACAGAGTAGAACTGCCCCATAGGGTTTCCAAGGAGAGGTTGGTGTATTTGAACTGCTGACTTTTTGGTTAGCAGCCGGGCTCTTAACCACTGTGCCACCAGGGTTCCCGGGTACCTTACTAGGCACTGGATACAGAGTGATAAGCAAAACAGGCCCGGTCCCTGCCCTCATGCAGCCTACAGTCTAGTGGTAGAGTATGCCAAAGACTTCTTGCTGATCCCCAATATCCACTATACTTTTGTCCTTAGAAATAGACCCCCAATTTGTTATGCTGGGAAATTTTAAGTAGATTACAATCACTGCCCATGCTTCCTCTGAATTTTAGTATGCATCTTTAAACAATAAGACAGTTCTCCGACTTAGCCAAAATAACATAATCATAGCTAACAATATTAATAATTTCTTAATTGCATACCATACCGTAATACCCACCCATATTGAAATTTCTCCAGTTGTCTACACAACGTCCTTTACAGCTGCTTTGTCCTATTAACGGAAAATTCTGAAAATGATGAAATGTATAGAGTTTATTTGGTTTCAAAAGGATTCATGAATCGGGCAATATGGTCCCTGTGACACCAGGAAGTGCTCCCCCGAACAAAGGCAAGCTGAAAGGTTATATAGAAAACAAAGGGCAGAGAAAAAAAAAAGTAAAACAAACTGTGTTTTATATAATTAGACCATCAGGTCATGTGAAGAGCAAAATGTACACAGGACATAAAATTCTAAACCGATCTAAGCTAAAACGTCTAAGTAGGCAGGTCACAATGTGTGCAGAGGCAGAAATGTTTATGCATTCCAGTGAGGTCAAAGGAGATAGGAATTTCAAACTGGGACCTTTGAGGTAAAATCTTTCAGGCTTTTGAACTCCAGCAAGTCCGGAGGACCAAGTATGTACGGATTTAACAATCCAAACGAGGATCTAATTGAGGACCACATATTACATCAGCTTGTTGTGGCCCGTACAAAAAAAAAAAAAAAAAAAAAAAAACCATTGCCGCCCAGTCAATTCTGACTCATAGCGACTCTGTAGGACAGAGCAGAACTGCCCCATGTGGTTTCCAAGTAGCGGCTGGTAGATTCCAACTGTGGACCCTTTGGTAAGCACCTGAGCTCTTAACCACTGCACCACCAGTGCTCCATCATGTCTCATTAGTCTCTTTAAAATAGATCAGTCCCTTTATTCATGCTATTGAAATGTTAAAGAGACAGAAATAGGGGCAACTGACCTATAGAATGTCCCACTTTCTCAATGTGTCTGATTGCTTGCTTCCTCAAAATTTGTTTCTCTATCCCTTATAATTCCAGTAACATTGGAATTTAGAGCAAGAAGCCCAACGAGATTCAAATTAAACCTTTGTGGGAATCGACTCAACAACAAGGGTTTGATTTTTGGGTTTTTTTGGGCAAGATTACACCATAGATTGGAGTGTATACTTCACACTGCATCACATCAGGGGACATAGAATATTTGACCACCCATTACAGTCACGACAGCCTGGTTCCTCCATTGGAAAACTACTGTTTTTCTCCTTATAGTCAAAAAGGAGTTTGTGACACCTTATGAGATTTTTTTTTTCTCGTCAGTCATTTATCTATTAGTTTGAACTGTATATATAAACCTTCTCCATCTTTATTCAAGACTACATTTACTTTCCTGCTTCTTGCTGGAAGGAACGGAAGGATGCTTGCTGGAGCTTGGGCAACCATTTAGACTGTGAGGTGGAAGCCAGATGTTGAGTTTGGTGGAGCAGCTAGAAAGAAGGAACCAAGGTCTCCAACAATCATGAGCTATCATGCTAACCGTGATCTGCGGGTTACCAGTTGCCCTCTGGCTGATTCTGGCTCATAGTGACCCCATGTCTTGATCTACCTACCTCTAAGCTTTGTTTCCATGAGATAGAAATTGACTACTGTTTTTTTCAGCTACTGTATTTCTAGTTTTTGACTCTTAACCCAAATCCCAAATAATACAGGAAAGAAGGTCATAAATAAGAAAACAAACTATAAATATATAATACCAAAACTTTGGTAAATGCTATATAAAAAAACAGTAACGTATAGGGATAGAAGATAGTGGGATACTGAGACTGGTGAGGGAAAACCTCTTCAAGGAGGTTCTATTTAAGTAGAAAGTGAACTCTGAGAAGAAGCAATCATGGCGGGTGGGGTGGGGGGACTATCCTAACAGAGGACACTGCATGTAGAAAGTGATAAGGCAGGAAAGGACTTGCGTGGCATGTTCAGGAATTAAAAGGAGGCCATGGAGCTTAGAAGGAGCCCTGATGGCTTAGCGATGGACTGCTAACCTATAGGTCAGCAGTTGGAAACCACCAGCAGTTCCGCAGGAGAAAGATGGGGCAGTCTGCCTCAGTAGAGATTTACTTGGAAACCCTATGGGGTTGCTATGAGTCACAATTGACCGGACGGCAGTGGGTATGAAGCTTAGAGCTTAATGGCACCAGATGAGGTTGGAGAGATTAGCAGAAACCACATCATACAGGGTTAGCAGACCACGTAATGAATTGAACTTTATTTGAAGTGTAATGGTAAGGGTTGTAAGCAAGAGAATTACACTGTCTAATTTATGGTTTTAAAAAATTACACTGACTGCTCTGTAAGAACGTCAAAAGTGAAAGCACTGTCACCAGAAAGGAGGGACGAGAAGGTGGTGGCCTGCGCTGTGGCGGTCCCAGTCGGGATGGAGAGGGGGGACAAAGGAGACATGGCTATGAGGGACAAACGAGGGAACTTGCTGATAGATGTGATGTGGGGTCAAGAGGGAGAAATCAGAGTGGGAGCTTGGGATTCTGCTTAAGCAAGGGTAGGTGGGAGTGCCTTTTTCCGAAGTGAAGAAGAGGAAGAGGACAGGTGGGAAGCAGAGGGTGGAGAGGGGCATAGCAGAAAGGGGTGGCATTCGTGCTGAGCTGAAGATGTTGAAGGAGAGATGTTAAGAAGCAGTTTAATATCCACATCGGGAGCTCATAAGAGCGATGTATGGTTTTTTGTGTTCTGAAAAATTCCCCACCATAACTCATCATCATCATAACAATAATAATAATAATAGAATAAAATAATACACTTTGGTTGCTCCATAATTACCCAAGAAAAATAAATAAACCACACTAGTAACCCTATTTCCAATAATATTTAATTTACTACTAATAATGGTTTATGAATGCATGAGCAGAATAATGTTTATGTTTAGAAATAGAGGTAATAATATCAGAATATTCTAAATGTTAAGAACATGTTCTACTGTTGTTTGTTTAAAAATTTAAACCAAAAAAATAGTTTTCTAATCACTACTGAGTACCGTTTTCATAAAAATGAAGTGACACAATACTTTCAAATTTCTTTGGTTTTATTTACGACATGTTAGTGAAGTGTGTATTAATAGTTGTTTTAAAAGAGATGGATTAAGGAAAGTATTGATTAAAGAGAAGCCAGCTAACTCGAACTCTCAAATAACTATACTTTTTAGCATTTTACACTTAGAAGAAAGTTATAAACGAGAAGAAAACACGTGACAGCAGAAATTTATTTTTATTAAAAGAAGCCTTCCAGAGCCATCCCAGATTTAGACTATCTACTTCTACCAAAAACCAAACCCCTTTAGGACAGAGTAGAATTGCCCCCATAGGGTTTCCAAGGAGCAGCTGGTGGATTTGAACTGCCGACCTTTTGGTGAGCAGCTGAGCTCTTAACCACTGCACCACCAGGGCTCCTCTACCTCTGCAGCAGTGTTACAATAATCATTAATGTTCCAAATGATAACCAAAAATTTTAAATCCTCGAATAATACATTAGATTCCTATACCAAAATACTAAGACTGGTTAAGTACACTAATTTACTTAAAAGATGCTCATCAGAGAGAAGTAAGAGTTTTCAGGTCAACCTTTAGTTAACCAGAAATCCAATGAATTGTAATGTAAAATACAAATGAATTGACAGTTTTCCATTTTAAATTGTGAATTTTATTAAACCTATAAATTATTTCCTAATATAATTTTCCTTCCTTAGGATGAATCACTTCTCTGGAAGTAGTTTGATTTCATTTAGATTACTGTTAACATATTATTAGATTAATCACTTTAATTTTTCCATTTGAAATGCATGTATTATATTAGGCAGATTTTTAAATAGTGAGCTCAAAATAAGTCCATAAGCATAAGCCAGAAAGAATGCAAATGAATCCCAAAGATAAGTTTAGCTAGGATATTACCGATTGCTATCTTTAGCCTGATAAAGACACCAGTTCAACTCTTACAGAATGCCTTCTCTATCCAGGATTCTACAGGCAGAGTTTTTTTTTCCATATTAAAATCCACCACTTCGTTGGCATCATAGATAACAGCATT
Source organism: Trichechus manatus latirostris (assembly GCF_000243295.1). Lineage (NCBI taxonomy): Eukaryota > Metazoa > Chordata > Mammalia > Sirenia > Trichechidae > Trichechus > Trichechus manatus. Next base: position 7,001,172 of record NW_004443941.1, on the reverse strand, counting down.
TCAATAGAGCATTCATTTTTATTCACACCACATTTTCTTTACATTTCTCTAACTAAAAGATATTTTCTTAAATCTCCCTCGTAACTTCTGCGTTTTAGCCACCTGCCTTCTAGCACTATTTGCTACCATGAGTGTGTTCTACTTTCTCTGTGAAGGACTGCTGCTAAAGGGCTGATCACATCCACAGTGGTTAAGAGCAAGGCTGCTAACCAAAAGGTCGGCAGGTCGAATCTACCAGCCGCTCCTTGGAAACCGTATGGGGCAGTTCTCCTCTGTCCTATAGGGTTGCTGTGAGTTGGAATCAACTGGATGGCAACGGGTTATGGGTTTATATGCCTATAAAGGTGTATTCACACGTTTAAGCCAAAATGAAATGAGGTAAGAACATACCAAGGAAAATCAATGAACATGTCCACCAAAAGGCGTCTATAAAGAATGTTCATAGCAGCTTCATTATCATGTATAAAAACTTTAAAAATATACCGAATGTCCAACAACAATAAAATGGATGAAAAAATTCCTGTGATGGAATATTTTACAGCAATTTAAAAAGAACAAAGTACTGCTGTGCACAATGATACGAATCAGTCTTAGAGGACTAATATTGAGCAAAAGAAACAAAAATTACATACAGTGTGATTCCATTGATATGCGTTTAAGAAACTGAAGAAATCTTGGGTAAGATGCCAGCACCGTCACTGGCTGTCTGACTTGGGAAAAGCTGACTGATAGCTCTGGACCTCAATTTTTCTGTACTGTAACGTGGAGAGAATAATACCTGACCTAAAGGGCTGTTTTGTTGGAACAATCAACTTGCCGATGCATGTAAAAGCACTTCGGAAAGTACAAAACACCATCCAAAGGTAATCATTAGGGTTTTTAAATGAGGAAAGGACATATCTCATGTTTGCTTTGAAGAGATCAAGTTTGCAGTCTCTTACTGCAATTTATATTGTTCTTGATCAGTGACTCTCAAACCTTTTGATCTCAGAATCCCTTTACACTCTTTGTGTATGTGGATTTTTGCTATTAATATTTATTGTATTAGAAATTAAAACTAAAACATTAAAAATATTTAGTTACTTATTTTAAAATAACATTAATAAACCCATCACATGTTAATATAAGTAATGTTTTTATGAAAAATAGCTGTATTTTCTAAAACAAAAAATAATGAGAAGAGAGGCATTGTTTTATATTTTGGCGAATTTCTTTCAAGTCTAGTTTAATTCAAGACAATTGGATTCTCACATCTGCTTCTGCAATCTGTTGCAGTATGGTGTTTTGGTTGAACTCTATGAAGAAAATTTGGCCTTATGCAGATATGTAGTTGGAAAAGGGAGGAGTGTTGTAACAGCCTTTTCAGATAATTGCTAGTAGTTTCTTAAAGGTTACTTGCAAGGTAGAATCTGAAGCCATATTAATGAACTTTCCTAGCCAGTTACATTAAAATCCATTGGCCTATCTTGCACTTAGAATGGATCGTTTTCCCATGAATGATTTGGTATCATCAGTCATTGGTTACATTGAAAAGATCAGTACACTGAGTTATTCAGATCTTCCAAATGTTGGCATATTTCATGATATGGTACTAAAAATTCACATTCATTATCTCATCAGAAAAGTCTCTTAGTACTGGGAAGCTGTCAAGTTCCTGGTGGTAGATGTTGTTGTTGTTGGGTGCCATCAAGTCATCTCTGACTCATAGCAACCTTATGTATAACAGAATGAAACACTGCCCAGTTCTGTGCCATCCTCATGATCGTTGTTATGACTGAGCCTACTGTTGCAGCCACTCTGTCAATGCATCTTATTGACAGTCTCCCTCTCTTTCGCTGACCCTCTGCTTCACCAAGCATGATGTCCTTTTCCAGGGACTGGTCCTTCCTAATAACATGTCCAAAATATGTGAAATGAAGTCTTGCCATCCTTGCTTCTAAGGAGCATTCTGGCTGTACTTCTTCCAAGATAGATTGGTTCGTTCTTCTGGCCATGGGTGGATATGTTTTCCAAAAGTCTAACTTTTGCTTGAAAGCTGGAGTTTTATCCTTAGCAACAAATAGTGTCAGGGTTTTTTTTTTCCCCATAAAATGACAGATAACTTCATTTGTTTTTGAGAAAAGGGCTGCCAAACACCCAAGTGTGAATAACCATAGTGTGTCTATCGGTTGTTCTTTCAAGTAAAATTGGTGTTCCATGGAAAAAAGTGGCTAGTTTGGCTTGCAACTCAAACAACTGCCTGAGCGCCTTTCCTGAAGACATCCATTGTACTTGTGTCCTTCAGCATGTAGCAACAGTACTTGATGTGGACTTTCCATTCTGTCACACTCTACACTAAAAAGATGGGTACTCAAGGGTGAAGACTTAACAAAACTAATCATTCTCAATGCTTCGTCAAGGGCTTTCTTAAACGAAATGAACTTTTCTTTTTACTGCAAGTATACGGTAGTGAAGAATACAATGACTACCGGTACACTTCCGTGCCAGTGCCTTAATTTGTGCCAAGGAGTCAGCAGTTTGAACTACCATCGCTTTCGCTTCATCAGTGCAAAATTAGTGAGAAGGGTGGCACAGCAAAAATAAATAAGAATAATCTTAAATAAAAAATCTTAATATTATTATGAAAAAAAGTTTTGACGAGTCTCAGGGACACCCAGGGGTCTGCGGACCACACTTTGAGAACTGCTCATCTAGATGATAGCTCAGCTAAAGGTGATTGACACATTTACAGAGCAGACCCTACCTGGACTGATGAAAACAGTCATGGTTAGCCCAATCATGCTCACAAGACTGATGGTTTCAGTATGGAGTTCTAATCTTGATCACCGAGATCCTTCTTATCCATGGCAGCTTTCTTCTGCCAAATCAAGTACCAAAATCACTTGGCCCTCTGTACTCCTCTCCCCGCTACAGTCAGAAAGTCCCTCTAATACCCTAAGACTAAAAACTCCCAAACCGGTTGCCATTGAGTGGATTCCAACCCACAGTAACCTTATAGGACAAAGTAGAACTGCCACATAGGGTTTCCAAGACTATAATCTTTATGGAAGCAGATGGCCACTTCTTTCTTCCACAGAGTGGCTGGAGGTTTCGAACCACCAACCTTTTGGTTAACAGTCGATCACACTGACCACCGCACCACCAGGGCTCCTGTAATACTCTTGAGAGCACCTCCTAATTAGTAAATTTAACTCTGCTATAATCTAAGAGGCACCGTGGTGGCGCAGTGGTTAAAAGCTCAGCTGCTAACCAAAAGGTCTGCAGTTTGAATCTACCAGGCGCTCCTTGGAAACCCCATGGGGCAGTTCTACTTTGTCCTATAGGGTCGCTATGTGTCGGAATTGACTCCATGGCAATGGGTTTGTTTTTGCTTTTATTGTCTAAGAACAAATTTAAAATATCTGCCCTCCAGAGATGACTACCCACAGAGTTCGCTACTATTGAGCAGAGTTAGAATGCATAGGCCCTGAATGGGGAGTATAACAGTTGACCCTCCTTCCAGAAGTAAAGTAGTTTATTCTACTTCAAGGAAAATTAGCCGGTGAGTTTTCTCTAGGGCATTCTGGGCAGGCTTCTGCCTCCTCTACCGAACCGTTCTTCCAAAAATAATAGCAGGAGCTCGGAGATGGGTGCTTCCCAAGAAAGGCATTGCTGGTGGCGCCTCGGTGACCTGCGGGCCCACCCATCACACAGTCTGCCCAGGCTCCGTGTTCTCGCTCAGGAGCCAGAAAAAGGGACCAGAGGGAGCTCAGCCACGTCACTTTGGTGTCAAAAAGGAAAAGGGTAGAAGGGAAACAGAAGAAAATGCACTGAGCCACACGTTGGCCGGGCACAGGGGAATGACAGCAACGGAGCAAGAATTGACAGGCGGGGTAAAGAACCAAGAGGAAACACAAGATATCGGGCAGAGAGGGAACACAGGACTGAAGGCCGTTTGCAAAGGCTTTAGCCATCAGTAGTTTATATAATTCTGATGGCGGACTCTAAACGTGGCAAGTGAGAGCATGCCAGCCACCATTAAGTAAAGCAGAGAGCGGGGTCTACGGCAGGGTTTCTAAACCTCAGCACGATTGACATTTGAGACAGATAATTCTTTACGCGAGGGGCTGTTCTGTGCATTGTGAGATGTTGAGCAACATCCCTGGCTAATACCTGCTTACGTGCTATAGCATCCCCCCTCCCGCAGTCGTGACAATGAAAAACGTCCCCAGACATTGCCAAAGGTCCTGACGAGGGGCTGGGGGGAGAAGTAAAAATCGCTCCCAGTTGAAAACCACTGATCTCCATGTATTATTATCTCAGCAGGCACAACTCTGGATTTCTTTCAAGGACAAGCAGCTGCTCTGATTTTTTTTAAATGGGAACTCCAAAACTCCAAGCCAGGCTGAGTTCCTGGGAATGGTTTCAAATTCTGCCTAGCTTCTACTAGGAGGCTCCGGCTTGTGGTCTAGAAACTAAAATGCCCAGCTCCGAGGCAGCCACCCTGGGTTCCCCGCTCTGCAATGAACTCCTGGTGTCTCGGTTTCATCATTTCCACGTGGGAGCAGGCATACTTCACCTACTTCTCTGCACAAAGACACAAGGAAAGGAGATGTGAAAGTGCTGTGAGAAGTTCCGAGAAAATATAACCAGACATAGTGAAATCATTATGGTCTTTGCAAAACACGGAAGCATGTTAGCAAACAATCTTCAAGTATCTGAAGCCCTTTTCTACTTTTAATTACATATTTGTCTTGCTAGTGTAATGCTGGGACCATTTGCCACTGAAAATACCAGTCATTTACTGCTGCCGGTGCAGAAAACAAACGTGATCTTAGCTGAAAAATGCTGCACGCAATCACTGGCTTCAGACATCCAATGGATACAGCACCTCTTCTTAACAAACCATAAGCCTACCATTCACCAAAGTCCCTGGCCTCCTGCTGTGACTGTGGTTGTAATGAAAAAACAGACTCTTTTTGGAGAGTCTGTAGATTTATTAATGAAAGAAGGGAAGAAGTTGTAAAAATCAGTTTAGGAGCGCTGAATCTGAACTACTTTGTGATATAGGAGGGTTACAGCGACTGAGTTCGCTTGAGAACTTTGGGGTCCAAAAGAAAGAGGGGCCAAGAGATGAGAAGGAAGAGCAGAAAGGAAGTTGGAAGATGGCCAAGATAAATTGCATTTACTTGGGAATTATCCAGAGTACAAGAAAGTAGACATGTTCACCGACTTTCTCCCCCTGCTTCCTGCGCTAAATGACCCCCATCACTATCCGGTAACATTAAAATAGTCTCCTGTGGTATGGGTGTGCCATAATTTATGTAAACCATCCTTTACTGATGGAAAATGTGAGCTGTTTCTAGTTTTACTTTCTTTTTCTTAAGTTATAAATAAAGCCAGAGTAAACACTGTCAAGGAAAATCCTTGTGTATGTCTACCAGTATTTTCTTAGCATGCACTCTTGGTTATGAAATTTCTGGATCAAGGGGTATACAAGTTGTTGTTTTTTTATTGTGCTTTAGGTGAAAGTTTATAGTTCAAGTTAATTTCTCATACAAAAATTTATACACATGTTGTTTTGAGACATTAGTTACAACCCCCACAATGTGACAGCACGCTCCGCCTTTCCATCCCAGGTTCCCTGTGTCCATTCAACCAGCTCCTTTCCCGTCCTGCCTTCTCATCCTGCTTTTGGACAGGAGCTGCCCATTTGGTCTCGTATATCTGATTGAATTAAGCACATTCCTCATGTATTATTTTTTGTTTTATAGTCCTGTCTAATCTTTGTCTGAAGAGTGGGCTTTGGGAATGGTTTCAGTTCTGGGTTAACAGAGCGTCCAGGGGCCATAGTTTCAGGGGTTTCTCCAATCTCGGTCAGACCATTAAGTCTGATGTTTTTACGTGAATTTGAGTTCTGTTCCGCACTTTTCTCCTGCTCCATCAGGGACTCTTTGTTGTGTTACCTGGCGGTGCGGTCATTGGTGGTAGCTGGGCACCATCTAGTTCTTCTGGCCTCAGGCTGGTGGAGTCTCTGGTTCATTTGGTCCTCTAGTCCCTTGGGCTACTATTTTCCTTGTGTCTTTGGTTTTCTTCATTCACCTTTGCTCCAGAGGGAAGAGACCAATTGATATACCTTAGACGGCCACTTGAAAGCTTTCACGACCCCAGACGCCACACACCAAAGTGGGATGTAAAACATTTTCTTAATAAACTTTGTTATTCCAATTGACCTAGATGTCCCCCGAAACTATGGTCCCTAGTATATGTTTTTAAAGTTTTCATTTTTGATAATAGTATTTTTTTGAAGAATTTCATCTCTTTAATTATCATGGTGCCATCTTCCAGTTCTAGATATTTATACACCAGTTAGCACTTAAAGCACATGCTGAGCGATACTTGATACACATTCTAATTTTGAAACTGTCCCCAAAAAAATGTTTACATGATCTTCAAATTTGGAAAATCTCTAAATATAAAGATGAAAGTTACAATCACTTTGTTTTCTTTTTCAGGATTGCCACTTGTGCTTTATACTACATTAAATGTGCTATATTTATTTCAAATAATCAAAAGCATTCTTTCTGCACCTCGGCACACTGACAACAGCGTTCTTTAGTTGCTTTGCCACATCGCTTTTTCATCTTCTTCAATTGCCTCTTCTAGTCTTCTCTCCCCCAATACAATTATTTATTTGTGCAATTCTATTAAGGGGCCAGGCTGGGTTTTACACATTTTAAAAACAAGACAATTCTAAATGGGCATGTTCCTCACAGAAACCATTTTTCAATGAAGTTTATTGCTATGTGTAAACTTAGATGACCTTTTTCTTTCCTGCTGAGGATGGCCTTTAACTCAATCTCATTATTTCTCTCCATAAATATCAAGCAACCATGAGTATCAATTTCATGATTCAATGCAGACCCTGCGCTGTTTTGCTGTTTACCATAGTGTCCCCAGACAGCTTTATAAACAACATGAATACGCAGTAGCTTAGCACTTGGTTGTGACTCAGGAGAAAGAGTCGCAGTAGTTGAACATTCATGTGTTGTCCATGGAGGTAAGAGTAGAAGAAAAGGGAATTCGGCAGCAATTTGGTACACTGAAGGGAATGGCTGATGATCGCTCCAGTATCTTCTGGGAAGAATTCTGGGAATTATAACAGACATGTTATCTTGTAATGTTTGCATGAAACTACGTCACTACGTGCAAAATTTCAGGACTCCATCAGGTGTCACTTAAAAATACAGTCTCCAGAACCCCTATTTGTGTTTAGACTGCTCACATCACTGGCTTTCGGGGGACACTTGCTGATTCTAAACCAAAAACCAAGCCCATTGCCATCAAGATGATTCCGACTCATAGCGACCCTACAGGACAGAGTAGAAATGCCCCATAGGGTTTCTAACGAGCGGCTGGTAGGTTCGAACTGCCAACCTTCTGGTTAGCAGCCAAGCTCTTAACCACTGTGCCACCAGGGCTCTTTGCTGATTCCAGGCGCTGAAAAATATAACTAAACAGCCTGATTCATAGATGCTGAGAACTGAAAAGGACGTTAAAGATAAAGCACAATTTTCTTCACTTAAAGGCAAAGAGACTGATGAACTTGTTGAGATCATTCCCATGGGAAGGGCAGCTCTGGGACCTGGGCCTCGGCCTCGAAGGGACCTGTGGCACCGGCTGCATCACCGCACTGCTACCCCAGTCACATGACAGGGTTACACTAATTGCAAGGTGAAGCCTAAGCCACAGCGTAGCAACAAACAGCCCACAGGCCTCACCCAATCGATGAAGTCAGGTGGCATCTGAGTAAGCACAATCCACCCTGGCATAAATTGTAAATCTTCCCTCTCAGCCACTCATGCTCTTAAGGTGACGTGCTTCAATAATTCACTTGCTTTACAGGATACTGTGGAAATTAGCAGTGACTGCAGAGCTAGCTCATAGATGAATATCACAAAATGGTGAAAAATGAGACACCAATGTAGAAATAATATTCATGGCCGTCGAGTCGATTCTGACTCACAGCAAACCTATAGGACAGAGTAGAACTGGCCCCACAGGGTTTCCAAGGAGCGGCTGATAGATTTGAACTGCTGACCTCTTGGTTGGCAACCAGAGCTCTTAACCACTGCACCACCAGGGTTTAGCCATATTATTCTTAACCTGAAATGATATCCCAGTTCTTCTACATTATAGAGGGAAGGAAACAGTAACAAAAAATAAGCAATATCCTATTAGTAAATACTTTTTCACTTTATCCATAAGAGATGTCAGCCTTTTTATCTTTCTTCCTTTCTTCAACAAATATTGAGAACCTACTAAAATTACTTGCAAGATATCGTGCTAGGAGTTGTGGACATAAAAGAATGATTCAAGAATGAATTCCACTTTCAAAAGATTTAGGATCTAGTGGAGCCCTGGTGGCACATTTGTTAAGAGCTCTGCTGACTGGAAAGTTGGCAGTTCGAATCCACCAGCCACTCTTTGGGAACCCTATGAGGCAGTTCTACTCTGTCCTATAGGGTGGCTATGAGTTGGAAGTAGGGAAGACAATATCTGTAAACACAAAGAGTGAAGGTGGTAAGTGCTCTCAAATGAGTACATGAAAAGTGATGTAGGGATTTCAAGGAGGGAGAAATTACTTCCAGCCGGGAACATGAAAAATTCATAGTGAAAGTGAAATTGGAGAGTACTGAAAGAGAGGTAGAATTTGGAGGCGTGGAATGGGGGAGGAGAGATTTCAGACTGAGAGATTGGAGAGATCGTGGAAGTGGAAAATCACAGAGCAGGTAGTGGGGAAAGGAGAGATTCATCTGAGCACTGGGAATAAGGATGAGAGATAGGAAATGGAAAATAGAATAAAAAAGATAAACTAGAGCCAGTAAACCTCTTAAGAGGCCACATATTAGGATAGTCCAGGCAAGGACCCAGGAGAGCCTGCCTTAACGTGGTATCTTAGAGGTGGGTATGGAAAATATAGAGGAGGTTGTAGGCACAAGAGACGTGGTAGTGAAATCTAGGGTTTGGCACCTAATTGATCTACAAGGCAAAGACAAGGGGAGAGCCAAAGAGATTGACAGGGCTTCAAATCCTGGTGCCTGGAAAATGATGGAGAAACATAAACCAACCTCGTCCTTTATGGAAGCCAAAGGTTATACCAGCTTCACCAAAGAAGATATGCAGACGGCAAACAAGCTTATGAAAAGATGCTCAACATCACCCATCATTAGGAAATAGCAAATTAAGGCAACAAGGAGCTACCACTGCATGTCTATTAGAATGGCTAAAAATCAAACACTGACAACACCGATGCTTGCGGGGATGTGGAACAACAGAAACTCTCATTCGCTGTTGATGGGAATGCAAAATGGCACAGCCACTTTGGAAGACTGTAGTTTGTTACAAAGCTACACACAGGCTTACCATACAATCCAGCAATGGGGCTCCTAGGTATTTACTCAAATGAGTTGAAAATGTTTGTGCACATAAAAACATGTACATGAATATTTATAGCAGTTTTATTCATAATTGCCAAAAATTGGAAGCAACCACAATATCCTTCAATAGGTGAATGAGTAAACAAACTGGTACATCCATACCAAAACCTTTGCCATCAAGTAGATACCGACTTATGGCAACCCTATAGGACAGAGTAGAACTGCCCCATAGGGTTTCCAAGGAGCGGCTGGTGGATTCGAACTGCTGACATTTTGGTTAGCAGCCGAGCTCTTAACCATACAGTGGAATATTATTCAGCAATAAAAAGAAATGAGCTATCAAGCTATAAAAAGACATATTGCTAAGTGAAAGAAGCTGGTCTGAAAAAAACTACATACTGTATGATTCCAACTATGACATTCTGGAAAAGGCAAAATGATAGAGGGGCCCCGGGGGAGGGAGGAAGGGATTAATAGATGGAGCACAGGAAAGTTTCAGGGCAGTGAGACTATTCTGCATGTTGCTGTGATGGTGGACACACGACCTTATGTATTTGTCAAAACCCGTAGGACTATACAACACCAAGAGTGAACTCTAATGTAAACTATGGACTTCAGTTAACAATAATGTATCGATACTGGTTCATCAATTGTAACAACGCACCACAGGAATGGGAGATATTAATAATAGAGGAAACTCTGTGCAACAGGGATGAAGCTATAGGAGAACTCTCTGTACCTTCTGTTCAATTTCTCTGTAAAGCCAAAACGACTCTAAAAAATAAAGTCTATTAAAAAAAAAATTAAACCTAGAGTTACCCTTAAAAAACAAAAGTCATAGCAGTGCTCGTGAAAAGTTAATTGTGCCTCAGTGATTGACTCATGAGGAAAGAACAAGTGGTATTTCTTCTTTCAGCTCTTGAGAGGGCAGACAGGGCTTTGTGACCTGGAGGAATAGGTTTCCTCATCCCAGAGGAGAGGTAAGAAACCTCTGTTTTTTTCAGCTCTAACCTCCTGAGACTGTCAGGTAACCTAGCAGAGCAAAGAGCTCAAGTATCAGAACAGGGAAAGCAACTGGAGCACAAGCGTCTGTGCAAAGGGGCAGAAGACAACGAGCTTGATGATGGTCCCCTGGGAGCCTTGGCAGTATTGCCAGATCTTCCGATCTTTCACAGAAAGCTGAAAACTTAACTTTCTAATACAAAATCCCTGTATTTTAAATGTTGGCAATGAATTCAGAGAGTTGAAAAGTACTGTACCCATTGAAAAAAACCTGTCTGCAGGTTGGCTCTGGCCACAGGCCACCAGCTTTGCAACTTCGAGTATCAGACCATGGAGCAACAGATCTGGAGTCTCCCAGAGAGGAATGGTACCTGGGATGGAAGGTAACAGTGGTCCCTTGCCAATCTCCCTGCAATGCATAAATTCTCCAGTTAGTAAGTATAGTACGGAGGTTGTTGTTAGCTGTCATTGAGTCAGCCAAGACTTACAGCGACTCCGTAAGCACAACAGGACAAAAAGCTGCCTGGTCCTGCACCATCCCCATGATGGGTTGCAGATAGGACAGTGATCCATAGGGTTTTCATTGGCTGATTTTTGGAAGTAAATTGTCAGACCTTTCTTCCTAGTCCTTCTTTGTCTAGAAGCTCCCCTGAAACCCGTTCAGCATCATAGCAACATGCAAGCCTCCACGGATAGACGGGAGGTGGCTGTGCATGAGGGCCATTGGCTGGGAAACAAACCTGGGTCTCCCGCGTGGAAGGCAAGAATTCTACCAGTGAATCACTCCAAAACCAGAAAGACTGAGTCCAACTCCTGACCCTGACTAACCAGGTAATCTAGTGCAAGCTGCTGTCTGCACCACAGTTTCCTCAGTCCTAATACTGATCTAAAAATAATATGATCTACCTTGTAGAGTTGCTGTGATGATAAGATGGATTAGTATGTGAGAACAGTGCCTAGCACAGAGTGAGTGCAACGTAAGCATTTGCTAGCGTTATTTTTGTTTAATCCCAAGGGAAAGAAAGGGGTCCTGTAAAATGACTGAGACTGATTTCCAAGCATCCTGGAGGTACTGAGCCCAATTTAATTTGATGTCAAAAAATAAAGAAATGTGATAGTTCTTGCACCTGAGTGTCAAAGAGCAAATTCATATCAGTTATCATGACTCCGGAGCCCTGGTGGCATGTTGGTTAAGAGCTCCGCTGCTCACCAAAGGGTCAGCAGTTCGAATCCACCAGGCGCTCCTTGGAAACCCTATGGGGCAGTTCTACTCTGTCCTATGGGGTCGCTAGGAGTCGGAATCGACTCGACAGTGATGGGTTTGATTTGGGTTTTGGTGTCATGACTCTGTTGTCATATTTCTTCTTTCATCACAGTAGCTCCCCCCACATCCCGCGTCAGACTTAGAATCTTCATACCCTTCTCTAATGCCATCTCTTAGTACCATATTTCTTGACATTACTCGTACCAATAAGAAACTGTTTCTCATTTCCAACACGATTGCATTTCAAACCCCTCTTCGAGAAGTTTTCAGTGACAAGCCTCTATTGGAAGCTAAGGCTGCTGAGGAAAGGGCAGGAAAAATTGAGCAGGCTGAATCTACCTTTCTACTAAGAAAAGTTTATCTTCTTTTGAAATATCCTATCTTTCCTAGCTTATTGGACATGTGGCTCTTCCTCTGTCTTTTATAAATATCCAATATATTACAGTGTTTTCGTACATTTATACACACATAACGCGTGTGCACAAACTGCTATTGACCGGATCTTTTTGGTAAGGCTTAATTAAACTGATTTTAAAGAACTTATCTTGTACTATGTCAAGAACAGGCAACCTCTATTTTTCTAAAATCTTTCGTTCTTAAAAACAAAAAAATTTTTTTTTGGAAAGAAGTGATATTGGTCTAAAACTAATATGACCTTCCTTCTAGAGTTATTGCAATGACAACTTTTTTTTTTATATTCAGATCTCTCAATAGGGTTCACTATCTTCACCCTTTTTTGACCTACACAAGAAAGTGAACCCAAAATTCACTCTTTGTCTAATTTAGATGGCTTGTTTGCAAAACAGCATCATATGTGTGTAAATGCACACATAAAATTTTGAATATTAAACATTTCTGATTATTGTACTAATTGCAGACCTATAGGGTTTATTTATTTCCTCCCAGGGAGAGATAGGAATAGGATGGCCCTGTCTTTCTGCTAATCAGGATTGCTATTTCATTTTTATCAAGCATGGGGAAAAAGAGTCCTCCAGACACCTAAATTCTGCTTTTTTCCTCATGCTGTCTTTAAACACTACTGTCATTTTGTTTTTCCCCATAGATACGTACTTTACTTGGTAAAAAGCCTAAACTGAATTTCCATCTTTTACATAATCACTAAGCATAAATGTTGTCTTGGAAGAAGTACAGCCAGAATGCTCCTTAGAAGCAAGGATGGCAAGACTTTGTCTCACATACATCAGGCATGTTATCAGGAGGGACCAGTCCATGGAGAAGGACATCATGCTTGGTAAAAAAAAGTAGAAGGTCAGCGAAAAAGAGGAAGACCCTCACCAAGATGGATTGACACAGTGGCTGCAACAATGGGCTCAAGCATAACAATGATTGTGAGCATGGTGCAGAACCGGGCAGTGTTTCATGCTGTTGTACATAGTATTGCTATGAGTCGGAACCAACTTGACAACACCTAATAACAACAAAGCATAAATGTACAATAATTGTATCTAAGTGCCTCAGACTGGGGAGATTGTTTCTCACTTGCTCTGCCATTTCCTGATTTGGAGCACAGAATCTGGTTGAGAGGGCCATGTCCTACATGCCTGTCAAGATAGGAAGCGCGGTTTATTCACCTGATGCCTTGGTCTACCTTGGTTTTCCAGGAAAACAACAGCAAAAATCACCTCTGTAATTGTTTTCTACATACTCAGAAGTCACATCACACCTAAAATGTTAATGAAGATACATTTATCCTCCCAAAAGTCAGGGACTCAAGATCAGAGCCACTACCAAAAGCCAAACCACCACACTCCCAAACAGGCTCTTGAAACAGACAATCCCCTGCTGGGCGCCCTAGCAAACCCGGTCTCGGTGACTGGCTCCGTTCTGCCTACTCCTGGCCAGGCGTTCATTGCCCTTCCTACAGGACAGAACTGCCTTGGTGCCAGCAGGCCTCAAAGCCAAGCCCACTGGGTATGACAGCGGTCGTGATTCATGGCAGATGAGGCCTGCAGCTTTAATGCATAAATACAATCCCCGTTGACATAGAAACCACTTAAATGGATACACCCCTTTTAGAAGACCAATCTATACATGTTTCAAGAGCCTTACCTGTCTATGCCCTTTAAACCTGTAATTCCACTTAACAGTCCTAATCTTGGCAAAGCTCACTAAAGCAGTTACAGTTCAGCAAATATATATTGCACTGAGTACAATGGATCATAAACTGGGTGAGGTGTTGGAAAGAACAAACCATCACTTGCCCTTCCGTTGACTGGAAATTTTGTATTTATCATTTACTGAGTGCCTACTATGTGCCAAGTACTCTGTGTTGTTGTTGGTTGCCCTTGAGTCAGCTCTGACTCATGGTGTACTTACGTATAATGGAACAAAATTTTGCCCAGTCCTACACCATCTTCATGATCATCCGTGTGTTTGACTCCATTGTTGCGGCTATTGTGTTAATCGTTATTCAAAGCTCATAAAATGCATGGCTTACTCCTCAGGATGGAAATATAAAAATCACTGTCCACTAGTAGATCTGTTTAGGTTTTTTCTTTTAATAAAATTTTTATTGAAGTACAGCACGCTACTCACATCATAAGTTCATAGCTCAATGAATTTTCACAAAATGAATTGTTGTGAGTTGCCATGGAGTTGACTCCAACTCATGGTGACCCCATGTGTGCAGAGTAGAACTGCTCCATAGGGTTTTCAAGGCTGTGGACTTTCAGCAGCAGATTGCCAGGCATGTCTCCTGAGGTGCCCCTGGGTGGGTTTGAACAACCAAATTTTGGCTAGTAGCCAAGCCCTTATCCATTTGTGCCACCATGGGACTCACCCCATGGAATTGTCACCAGCATCTTAGTGGCCCCTGTGGGGCTCCCTCCAAGACACTACCTTCCCCTCAAAGGTTACCATAATCCAGATGTCTATCACCATTAATCAATTTTGCCAGGTTTTCAACTGTAGATAAATGAAACCCTACTGTATATACTTTTCTGTGTTTGGCTTGCCTTTGTTCTATACTATGCTTGTAAGATTAATCTACTAGTTTGTTGCACTGCTATTGTATATCAATCCATTGTATGAATATAACACAATTTGTTCATCCAGTCATCTGACCAACAGCTTGGGTTGTTGCCATTTGGGGGCTACTGCCAACAACGCTGCACATGAATTGTGGGTTGTGGTACATCTATTGTATGCGTTTCTGTTTGGTATATACCTAGAAGTCGAATTGCTGTATCATAGGGTCTGCAAACATTGAATTTTACTGGAAACTGTCAAGCAGTTTTCCAAGGGGTTGTACCAATTTGCACAACCATCAGCGGTGTGTAAGATTTCCAGTTGTTCCACATACTTGTTAGCACTTTTCATGGTTGTCTTTTCCAATTTTATACTTTTACAACATATAGATATCTCCGTAAGAACATACAGCATTGGTTTACATGCTTTAAAACTTCATATAAATGGGTCGTACTGAAAATATCCTACAACTTGTTTTTGAGATTTATCTATGTTGATACATATAGCTCCAATTCATTCTATTTCACTGATATACACCATTCCAATTTTCAAATCCAAGTCCTGTTGATGGCCATTTAGGTTGTTTCCTCTTCTTTCACAATTGTAAACAATGAGACAAAGAATCTCCTTATACCCATCTCTTAGTTCACACATGAGAGGGTCTCTGGAGTGCAACTGTTGAGCCATAGTACATGCATCAAGCCAAAATTGCTTTCCAAAATGGTCATACCAATGCACACTGCCACCAGCGACCTCTGAGGGAGCCCATTGCTCCAGACCCTTGCCAATAATCGGTACGGTTAGGTTTTTTTAATGTTTGTCAACTGGATGGTACATAACATTCTTAATAACTCTCAAACAAGATTTCTGAATACTTTTTAAACATATACACTTGCATTTGCAAAAAGGAAGATAGCTTCATCCCCTCTCCTCTCTGTTCCCAGAGAGTGGTGGTCCCCGAAACTCAGTGCTTCTCATCCAAGTGGACCCAGGAGTCTACCTGACCGTGCACGCGAGCATCTGAAGACGGTGCTTTGAGGACCGAGCCCTCGGTGCGTGTGCTCACCGCTGAATAGTTCTCTTCGGTGTACTTGGTGGTTTATGTTAACTTCTCCCCAGCGAGGCCATGGGCTGCTGGGAGGCAGAGCCCTGTTCCATGCACGGCTTTGTATCCCTAGGGCCCAGGCCACGGAAAGAACTCAGTGACATTCAAGGATGCAGGGGAAGGAAGCCAAGTGGGGATAACAACTCTTTTCCTGCTTGGTCTGCATCAGAGCTGGCGTCCCTGGGGACATGTAAAGTTTGTTTATTTAAAAATGCAAACCACACGTGCGTTCTTTTGGATTTAACTGTTAGTTTATTTGAAAATATTCTTGAATATAGTTTTCCACTTGAACTAACGAAGGGCCTGTAGAAACCTTCCTGCTCTAGTATTTCCTCCTGTTTCATCGGGAATATATATCGAACATGTGCAGAGCGGGGCACTTTTTAGGGTCTCGTGACTAATAACACACAACGTGCAGCTGGCAGGGAAGGACAAACAAGGAATCAGGATTAGAAGTTACCTCAGGAACCTTCAAATCCAAACACCCCATCTTACAGGACAGAAAGTGGGAAGACTTGTCCTTTTTACAGATGGCGAGGGAGAAAGCAGAGCTGGCCAGGGGTCTACATCCCCCCAGGGCCAATGCCCCAGCAAGGGAGCGATAATCCACAACCATAACCCCAGAGTCTGTAACCTCCCACTTCCTTCAACCATCGGGTAGCCCCTCAGGGCAGAGGGTCCTGAACCTGGGCTCATGGACAGCCTTCAGCTGCCCAGCAAATCCCTGACAATATTTGCACAGATAATGTTCATTATTCTTGGATGAGGGTCCATTGCTTTCCTTAAAAGGATCCAGGAAGCAAAATAAGTCAAACACAATTACTTGGGATTTGTGAAAAGCAGAATAAAAAGACTCTTCTGAAAGCACAGGAGCAAGGATGGATGAAGACAGAGGGAAGAATGCAGAGAAGAGGTGAGAGGTCTAAAAAATATGTGTAAAAGGGCAGAGCCATCAACCACGAGCAGGTGGTGATTCCACTACCACCACGTGCCATCAAGTCAGTTCCGACTCATGGCGACCCCATGTGTGTAAGGGTAGAACTGTGCTCCGTAGGGTTTCTAGTGGCTGATTTTTCAGAAGTTGATCACCAGGCCTTTCTTCTGAGGCACCTTTAGGTTAACCTGTGTACTACCCAGGGACTCTGGGTAGGCAACGTTTTATAAGGGGCAGCTTATCCGGTCTCCCATCTTCCAACCAGACTGATGGAACAAGAATAAGGCTATCTTTAGGGTTCTTTTATCTCAGGATAGTACAAAGAAAACAAAAGGATTGAGAAGAACTGAACCTGTAGCACGAAATTCTATCATTAACTTAAGCATTAGTATGAATGCTAAAAATCAGTACTGATATACCCAGTGTGGTGGCAAGATACCCATCCCCCCCAGGACTGTACTGTTAAACCTTTTGCTCTAGGGACTAGACGAGGGTCTCTGCTCTGGTTCTGAGGTCACATCCCTGAACGTGCCTTATCCACTTCTACAGTTCTTTCTGGTCACATACCATTTTGGTCAGCCCAGCCACTTTCTTGCATTAGCTGCATGAATTGCTATATCAATTTCAGAAAAATCTCGGTCTCTGTCTGCACGTGCTTAAAATTCAGTGTTTAAAGAACAGAGATGTTCTCCTTCAACTGAGCGAACATTGTCAACTGTATGTCTAGCGCTTTAGCTATTTCTGTTGCTAGTTGTCATGTCTGCGAAAGACTTGAGAGGTACAAGCTCTCCTCAAAGCAAGTTCATTCTGCAAAACGCCTTCTGCTGGCGATGGCTCTTCTACCAAGCACGGTGGTCCTTGGTGCCAAGAGGAGGCTTTTTCCTTTCCTTGTCATTGGCCTCTTCAGGTCTGTGGTGAAGAGATGCCTCCTGAGATATGGGGGGCATGTAATATTTTCCCCATTATCAAGAACAGTGATCGGGTGGGGGAACTAGAGTGAGCCCTTCCCCTGCTCCGCGCCCCTGAGAAGGTGTCTGAATGTTAGAATGGGCACAAGAGGGAAAAGGATTCTTCAAGAATCACTAAAGTTAAGAAACACTGACTCTACTAATTGCATGCGTTTTCTCAGGAGAGAAGTTTTGCTAAATGGAAGTCTTTTTCTTTTTTTTTCCTGAGACCTTGGTGGATTTGAAAATGTAAAAATGGGTCCAGTTCCTTGTTAATATACTCAAAAGAAATGAAAACATATGTTCACACAGAAATTTGTACATAAATGTTTATAGCAGCATTGTCCCTGATAGTCTAAATGTCCACGTTTTTGTTAGGTGCTGTCAAGTCTGTTCCGACTTGTAGTGACCCTATGTACAACAGAATGAAACATTGTCAGGTCCTGAGCCATCCTCACAATTGATGATGTGCTTGATCCTGTTGTTGCAGCCACTGTGTCAATCCATCTTGTTGAGGGTCTTTCTCTCTTTCGCTGACCCTCTGCTTTACCAAGCATGATATTCTTTTCCAGGGACTGGTCCCTCTTGATAACATGTCCAAAGTACATGAGATAAAGTCTCGCCATCCTCACTTCTAAGGAGCATTCTGGCTGCATTTCTTCAAAGACAGATTTGTTCGTTCTTCTGGCAGTCCACGGTATATTCAATATTCTTCGCCAACACCGCAATTCAAAGACATCAATTCTTCTTTGGTCTTCCTTATTCATTGTCCAGCTTTCACACGTATATGAGGCGATTGAAAACACCATGACTTAAAGTGACATCTTTGCTTTTTACCTTATCTTATTTATAATATCTTTACCTTATATTATTCTTTGTAACATTTACTTGTTATTTGATTACATGTTTTTCAACTCTCCTCCATTAGAATAGAAACTCCTTGAGGATAGAGACTTTCATGCCCCGTTCCTAGAACAGTGGCTTGCACAGAATACCACTCAACGGAAATCACAGAGCGAACGGTCCAGGTTTCACTGTTTCCTGCTTCCCTAGCAAATGCTGCCCCAAACTGTGGCACCCGGGCAAAAGCCCCATTCATTTGATTTTAGTCATTTTACTGTTTCCAGTCAGTCAGACAAAAATGGGCCACATGTGTGCGTAGATGCTTTTGTCCGTGTTGGTTTGGAGGCCCCCATGGAGAAAGCAGAGGCCTCACTCGAGCTGGCTGAGTCCCCAGGGAAATTCACACACGAGGGAACTTTTGTTCTTTCGAAGAAGCCAGTTTTGTCCCTGTTCATAACCTTACTGAAAATTTCTGCTCTTGTCATTTTCTTTTATCTTCATAGACAATTTCCAACGAGTAAAACTTTTTGGTTTGACTTTTAGTCACTAATATCAATTAAGGACTTAAAATTTCCCTTTGTCACTTATCAGTTCATTGTTGTTTACAGACTTCTAATAACCATGCGTGTGTGTGTGTGTGTGTGTGTGTGTAAAAAGCAGATGATAAGGACCTTGCCTTTTCCTGGTTGGTTGGAAATACTTGTGGTCTAACAGTCCGTGATGTACATGCACAGGCCTGCAAACTGCAGTAATGGCTCTTAAAATGAAGGAATGTCACACACTTTTTTTACATAATACAGAAGTTTTATTTGTTCTAAGTAAAGACTTATTAACAGCCTGTATCATGCAGGTGATACAACCTTGCTTGCTGAAAGTGAAGAGGACTTGAAACACTTACTGATGAAGATCAAAGACCACAGTCTTCAGTATGGATTACACCTCAACATAAAGAACACAAAAATCCTCATAACTGGACCAATAAGCAACATCATGATAAACAGTGAAAAGACTGAAGTTGTCAAGAATTTCATTTTACTTGACTCCACAATCGACGCCCATGGAAGCAGCAGTCAAGAAATCTAACGATGTGTTGCATTGGCCAAATCTGCTGCAAAAGACCCCTTTAAAGTGTTAAAAAGCAAAAATGTCACTTTGAGGACTAAGGTGAGCCTGACCCAAGCCATGGTATTTTCAATTGCCTCATATGCATGTGGAAGCTGGACAATGAATAAGGAAGACTGAAGAATTGATGCCTTTGAATTATGGTGTTGGTGAAGAATATTGAATACACCATGGACTGCCAGAAGAACGAACAAACCTGTCTTTGAAGAAATACAGCCAGAATGCTCCTTAGAAGCGAGGATGGCAAGACTTCATCTCATGTACTTTGGACACGTTACCAGGAAGGACCAGTCCCTGGAGAAGAATATCATGCTCGGTAAAGCAGAGGGTCAGAGAAAGAGAGGACGACCCTTGACAAGATGGATTGACACAGTGGCTGCAACAATGGCTCAAACACAGCAACGATTGTGAGCATGGTGTAGTGTTTCATCCTGTTGTACGCAGGGTCGCTATGAGTCAGAACTGACTCAGCACTTAACAAATAACTGAAAATGTCCATATCAGCAGGTTCTGCAATTGAAATTCTCAAAAATACAATTCAAATGTCATTGAACCCTAAAGCACTGAAAGCACACGTACATGTATGTTGTAATACAGATAGAGATATATAGACATAGATACAGATATAGATATATCTCATTGCATAAACCTCTTGTTTTGCCAGAAAGGTGTTTATTGTGCTAAAGGGAGTTCCTTGCACCCATAACTCCTAACTCTTTCCCCAGCTCAACGTTCAAAAAAAAAAAGTTGCCATCAAGTTGATTCTGACTCATGGCAACCTCCTGTGTCAGAGTAGAACTGTGCTCCACAGAGATTTCAATGGCTGATTTTTTGGAAGTAGATCACCAGGCCTTTCTTCTGAGGTACCTCTGGGTGGACGCACGTTAACTGTTTGTACCATCTAAGGACTCCTAGCTCAGCTTAGAGGTGAGGTTTTCCCCAGAGCACTCCCCAGATCATTGCCTGCATCTTCTCGGAGAGCTGGGAATGCTGTAGGGCACCCAAAGCTCCGTGTCTCCCCTATCCTCCCTCCCACCAGCCCAGAGGAGTCAGGAGAGAGTCAGAGATGAAGGAGGGAAGGAGGGGAAGAGAAATCGGAGAGGAAAGCGTAAACACGACTCGTTCTTCCCTCCCCTGATTTCAGGCAGAGGAAAGCAGTCTGAGGGTCCTTCAGTTAACTTCCTTTTAAGGTCTGGGAGGTGGGCACTGGTTGATCAGTGGTAGAATTCTCACCTTCCATGCGGGAGACTCAGGTTTGATTCCTGGTCAATGCACCTTACGGTCGGAAAACAGCTGTCGGTCAGTGGAGGCTTCCGTGTTCCTATGATGCTGAATAGGTTTCGGTGGAGCTTCCAGGTTCAATAAAAACCCTAAGGCTCACAATGTCCCACACCCAGCTGACCATGGGGATGGTGCAGGACCGGGCAGCAGTTCATTCACTAGTTCATGAGTTGGGGGCCGACTGGACGGCAGCGAACAACAACGAGGTCTGTCGAGGATGAAATGCATTTCATTTAGATATTCTTCTGCTACATGAATGGTTTGCTCTTTCTAAGGAGGAAAAGAACTGGGGAAGGAATTATGAACCAAATCCATTGACGCCGTGTCGATTCCAACTCACAGCAGTCCTATAGGACAGAGTAGAACTGCCCCCATAGGGTTCCAAGACTGTAAATCTTTATGGAAGCAGACTGCCACATCTTTCTCCCAAGGAGCAGCTGGTGGGTTTGAACTGCCGACCTTCCAGTTAGCAGCCAAGTGCTTAACCATGCACCACCAGGACTCTGAAGGAATTATAAAGGAAAACACTTTCTTGTTTGCATTCTTTTTTAAAGGGGAATATGAGAGGGACGTGGAAATATCACAAAAGAGCAATAAAATCTTCTCACAATAACTAAGAGCCTACACCAACATACCTAGAAGCCCTGGTGGTGCAGTGGTTAAGAGCTCAGGTCAGCAGTTCAAATCCACCAGCCGCTCCTTGGAAACCCTATGGGGCAGTTCTAGTCTGTCCTATAGGTTCGCTCTGAGTCGGAATGAACTCATGGGCACACAACAATGACAACGGTGTATGTAGGTGGCGGAGGGGATGGAGCCACAGCAGTATCTTGCATGAGATAATTTAGCAGGTAACTCCTGAGCACCTCCAGGGCTCCAGGGACTGTTTCTGTGCTGTGGGTAGAGCAGCGGATAGATCAGACGGGGTTTTGCCTTCTTGGAGCTTTCATTCCAGGGGAGGGATCTGCCACAGACAATAAACAAGTAAACAAGTGAATGTTGGATGGTGAGAAGAGCCCCAAAAGAAAACACAATAAGCCATTGCAGCAGAGACTGACTGGGGTGGGGCTGCTTTAGATCCAGAGGTCAAGGGAGGCTTTCTGGGCCGGGGACGTTTGAGCTGACTGATGAGGAGGCGCTGGGAGGCAATCTGGAGGAACAACATTCCAGGCCCAGAGGACCGAAGTGTTAGCACTGCGCTTATTTAAGACCTGATCAATGCCTCCGAGTTAGGTTAGGCAAAGAATGAGGTAGACTTGACACAGACGTGAATAGTGTTAAATGAAATGAAAAAGGAGTCCTGTGGTTGACAAATGCCATCGGGTCGAGTGGACAGCGCCCTGAGACTTGTCTTTACTGAAACTTAAGCCTAGCTTTCCTGTAAATCAGGCAGAGGTATAACCAAGCTGTGGCAGGTGGGGCCCCTGCCCTGGGTGCTGCTCGAGGAGAGTGGCATCAATGAGCAGTTTCTATTGGCCATTGCCATCTCCATCGCCAGCTGTGAGAGATCATTCAGCAATTTAAAACTAATCGCCATAGGTGTTATTTTCCTTAGATTAAAAAAAAAACAAAACCCGTTGCCATCAAGTCGATTCCGACTCTTAGCCACTCTGTAGGACAGAGTAGAACTGCTCCATAGGGTTTCCAAGGAGCAGCTGGTAGATTCAAACTACCAACATTTTAATTAGCAGCCAAACTTAACCACTAGGCCACCAGGGTTTCCTTTCCTTAGATAGGCCCCTGAAATCAGGCCACCCTCATTGACCAATGAGATCCTGACATTGCTCATTGACCAATGAAATCCTGACAGCATTTCAATAATAAATTGTATAAGCCAATCAGAAATACGCTTTTGCTTCCTTATTTTGTCAATATAAGCCAATCTCTGCTGATACTCTGGGGAGTGCCTTTCTACATGGGATTTGGTGCTACCCTATTCTGGAATCTTTTGCCCAAATAAATCTCATCTAATAGATTAATTTTATTATTGACTCAGTTTCTTATGACAGTATTAATATCCAGAAATGGAAGTAAGAGATACAGAGTAAGAAAATTCACAGTTAAGAAACTTTAGATTTTGAATACCAACGAAATAACAATGCTCTCAACGACCTCTTACTCTGCAGAAGACCTCTCCTTGTACAGGTAGTCCCCAACTTACAACGGGGTTCCATTCTGACGACTATTCTGTCCTCAGTCGGTTAGGATGTAAGTTGAATACCTCATTTTTTTTTTTTTAATTTTCATTAATATTGCCTTTTATTATCAGTATCTGTGATGGTTAAGATTGTGTGTCAACTTGGTTAGGCCATGATTCTCAGTGTTTATATGTGATCACCCCATCATAGGATCTGCTGTGAGTAGCCAATCAGTTGAAAGGGAGTTTCCTTGGGCATGTGGCCTGCATCCAAATATAAGTGGACGTTATGGCTTATGCCTGCTCTGGATCCTGCAGCTGCCCCCTGTTCGTCTGACCTCCCAGTTCTTGGGACTTGAGCTAGCAGCTTACATGCCGATCTTGGGTTCGCCATCCCCTGCAGCTACATGAATCAGGAGAAGCCTCTATCCTGATCCACAGACTTAGGACGTTCCAGCCTCTGCAGTTGAGTGAGCCGTTTCCTTGATACAAATCTCTCTCTCTATATATATATATATATATTTTTTTTTTTACACTTTACTGGTTTTGCTTCTCTAGAGAACCCAGCCTAAGACAGCATCTTTATAAATTCAATCTTTATTTGTCTTTTGGGGTTGGAAACATTACATCTGAGAATGATAAGATCAGCAAATTACTCACTGCAACGTTGTACGCAGTATATATTACTAACCATAAGATGTACAAAAACCAAAAAACAGGATGATGTGATGGTCAAGGTTGTGTGTCAACCTGGCTGGGCCATGATCCTCGGTGGTTTGGCAGTTATGTAATGATGTAGTTTGGCAGTTATGTAATGATGTAATTTGGCAGTTATGTGATGATGAATTTGGCAGTTACGTAATGATGTACTCATCCTCTAGTTTGTGATTTGACATAGTCACCCCCCATCTTGGGATCTGATGTAAGCAGCCAATCAGTTAAAGAAGGAGTTTCCTCAGAGGTGTGTCCTGCAACCAATATATACAGATGTTCTGGCAAAGTTCACTTGCTCTGGATCTTGCATCCAACTTGTCATCATCTGACCTACGGTTCTTGGGACACGAGCCAGTGGCCTGAGAGCCAGCAGACTGTCGTCTTACCTGCTAATCTTGGGATTCATTGGCCTCCACAGCCTGTGAGCCAGCAGCCTGTCATCTTACCTAACAATCTTGAATTTGTCAGCCTCCGCAGCCCATGAGCCAGCAGCCTGCTGTCTTACCTGCCAATCTTGGGATTCATCAGCCCCTGTAGCTGTATGAGTCAGGAGAAGTCTCCAGCCTGACCCCTAACCCGTGGACTTGGGACTTGCCAGCCTCTACAACTGTGTCAGCCATTTCCTTTTGATAAATATCTCTCTCTCTCTGCTTCACTGGTTTTTGCTTCTCTAGAGAACTCAACCTAAGACAGATGGTTCATCGTAATTCCAACACATCTTAAGTCGAGGACTACCTGTATTTCCTATTTCAGTTAATCACATCATCACCCACCTCCAAGTCATTTTTCTTTCATTAATTCTTTTAATTTACATTTTACATGAATATGGTTTATATGAATATGTAACATCTGTTACAATTAAAAAGCCAATGTTGACACATTATTAACTAAAGTCCATAATTGATTCAGGTTTTCTTAGCTTTTATCTAATGTCCTTTTCCTGTTCCAGCATCCCACTAGGATTCATTACATTTAGTCACCATTTCTCCTTACACTACTTTTGGCTGTCCCAGCTTCTCAGACTTTCCACATTTTTAATGACTTTGGTGGTTTGAGGAGTAATGGCCAGTAATTTTGTAGAATGTCCCTCAATTGAGATTTATCTGATGTTTTTCTCATGATTAGAATGGGGTTATGGGTTTGTAGGAGAAAGACCACAGGGGTCAAGTGCCATTCTCATCACATCGTATAAGGGTACGTGCTGTCAACATGACTTATCACTGTTATTGACTTCGATCCCCTAGCTGACATTCTGAGTCATGTTTTTAGCTTGTTTACTTTGACATTTTACAAAATTTTACATACACTCACAAGTGTTTTTCATCAAAATTGACCTATTATATATATTTTTTAATAGCCACTTTCTGCTAAAAATATCTATTTTCAACATAATCTCTGTGATCTCATGAATCTACTTTTGAAAATGTTCACTGTAAAACCTCTCAATGCTTATTTCTATATAATATGTATTACTAAAAATCCTAATATTTTTTTCTTTTTTTGAGGTTTTTCATTTCTTCAAATTCTGGGCTGTGAGTTTATCAGACACTGGCCAAAAAGTTATTCAAAAAAATCATTTTTGCTTCCCTTGAGACCTGTATCAATGTCCTTTCTCAAAGCAGCTTCAGATTTGTCTTGTTTCTTTATTTGTTTTAAATAGACTTTATTTTTTAGACCAGTTTTAGGTTTACCCAGAAAAGTTGAGCAAAAGTTACAGAGACTTCCCTCATGCTGTCTCTTCCCCGATCTGTCCCAGTTTCCCTATCATTAACACCCCGGTTGGTGTGGTCCATTTGTTACAATTGATGAACTAATATTTTTTTTTCCAAGTCATTTTTGATTCTTGGTCTTTCTCATCCCTGGTCTCACCTATTTCATCCCCCTGCGTTCTTTCTCAGACCCCACCCCCCATTAGTATCACACCCATAGCCTCAAGTCTAAACTCCCAGCCCTTCCCAGCTTCCTCCACCACGCTATCAAAGTTGTCTTTCTAAAACAAAGCTGTAATCACATGCTTTCTCTGGTCAAACAATCCTACTTCAGAACAAAACCTTTGTTTTAGAGGGCAAACTCAAGCTTTTCAGCATTATATTTCGGCCTGTCCTAAATCTGACTAGAAGCTTCTTTGCGGTTTCACCTCCTGCCTTACGCACTATGAGCTGTGAGCAAGGTCCTAGCATTCCTTCCTCACCCTCACTCATTCCTTCATGCGTGCTGCATCAGTTACTGTTTATCAAGTTTCTGTTCTGTGCTAGGCATTTTTCTAGGCCCTGGGATACAAAAACTATTAAGAAAGTGTTCCCTGCACTCAATGAATATGGTATAGTTAGAGTAACAAGCATTATAAACGGATGATTGTGAGGTTGTGAGGTAGCTGCTAGGTGTTAATTTGGGCACATGCAAAGCGCAGAGGGTGCTCTGACTGTGGCTCCCAGGCTCAGGAGAGGTTTACACAAAGGAAGTGAAATCTGAGCAAAGACTTGTGTCAATCCACACACTGAGGGCTCTCCCATTTTCCTTTTTCTCCTGTGGGAGGTAGAGGCCTTTCTGCGTTCCCAGAGCCTAGCAAAGAGTAGACGTTCAATAAATGTTTGTGACTTCACAGTGAGGATTTAAAACCAGTTCATCAATTTAGATCTATAATTCCAGCGATTAAAATGAAAATGAGTTTACTCAAACCATAGCTACTAAGCTATTATAAATTATTGCCGATGATATTTGTAGACACAGTACCATCTGGTTTTTGTCTGCCTATTTCTAGCTCAAGGTTCTCACATTTTATTTTCACAGTAACTACTCGTGTTTATCTTTGGCATACCATCACATAGCACAGAAAGGGCATACACTGAAGTCATGAATTACAGAATAAAACCCATCACATCTTAATATCTAAAGTATTTTGGACCAAATTACTCATGTATTCTTTGATTAGAAACAGTGTGTACCTTGTGTAACCCCAAAATTAGGCACTTATTTTTCAAAACCATTTTATTATGATAATTTTCAAGCATATACAATAGTAAAAAGAATAGTAATAAACCTCTAGCTATCTGTCATCCAACTTCAATAATTATCAACTTGGGGCCAATTTTGTTCCATCTCTACCTCCTACCTCGCTGCATTTATTTTGAACCAAATCTCTTAGAGCATATCATTTCATTGCTAAAAGAGAGGGCCTTTTTTTTTCAAAAACATAATGATACTTTTATTATCAAACCTAAAAAATTTTAACAATAATTTCTTAACATAACCGAACATCCAGTGTTCAGATTATTGATTTTCTCATAAACGTATTTTTTTTATACTTCAAAATATATTAAGATCCAAAGACGGCCACACACTACCATTGGCTAATATACCTTTTAAGTCTCTTTTAAACTATAAGTTTTTCCCTCTCTTGCAAATTATTAATTGAAGAAATCAGGTCATTTGTCCTGTGGCGTTTCCCACAGTGGGGTTTTTTGCTGTTTGCATCCCCATCCCGTTGCCGTCCAGTCGATTCCAACTCACAGTGACCCTATAGGCTAGAGTAGAACTGCCCCATAGGGTTTCCAAGAAGTGGCTGGTGGATTCCAACTGCTAACCTTCTGGTAAGCAGCTGAGCTCTTAACCACTGTGCCATCAGGCCCCCCCATAGTGTAGCATAATATGTTCCTCTTTGTCTGTATTTCCTGAAACTGGTAGTTGGACTTAGAGGCTTGGTGAGATTCAGATTTGCTTTTTTGTTGAGTCTTTTTGATGCGTGGCGGTGTGTTCTTCCTTGTTCTATCAGGAGCCCAGATCCTTGGGTGGTCTCTCTTTTTGTTACATTAGCAATCACTGATGTTCAGTGCTGATGTCCATTAGTTCTCTAGGGATCACAGAATGGTGATCCTCTGGTTCTATCATTCCCTCTTCACTTAGCAGCTGGAATACGTCTATAAAGAGGAACTTTACCTGATGTACTGTTTGGTTAAAAACCAAAAAAAACCTAACTTGTTGCTACCCAGTTGATTCCAACTCATAGTGACCCTAAAAGACAGAGTAGAATTGTCCCGTAGGGTTTCCAAGGCTGCAAATCTTCACAGAAGCAGACTCCCATATCTTTCTCCTGAGGAGCAGCTGGTGGGTTCAAACTGCCAACCTTTTGGTCAACAGCCTGGCACTTAACCACTGTGCTACCAGGCCTCCTACCATTTGGTTAATCAATGATAAAGTTCATATGGGAAAGGCAGAATCAATGCTAGAATTTATTTGCCAGCTTTCAAAATAATGAATTCCTTCCCAATCATCTTCCAAATGTGACTTTTTTTTTTTTTTTTGAGCATCATGATCAAGTCGTAGATATAAACCTAATTGATGTGATTCCAATCTATTGCTGCCATGATCTCTATTGATGCTCAAACTGTCACATCTTTGGCCAGTGGGAGTCCCTTTAAGTTGGCTCTTGAGTCCTTTTGGAACAACCCACAGCTTCCATAGCTTCCCAGATTCAGGCTTCTCTTGCACATTTCCTGCCCCAGACCTGGAACCAGCCATTTCTCCAAGGAACTTTGTTCCTTTTAATGGGAAATGGTATTGCAAGATCTTAGTCTGGACTCCGGGAGTGCTCACTGTTAACTGGGTGGATTAGACATTGAATTTGAAGTTTGGATTTTTTAAACATACCAGCAGCTACAAATGGAGGCTCTGAAGGCAGGTTGCCTGGGTTTGGATCACAGCTCTATCATTTATTCAACTGGGCCAGTTGAAATGAACTTATCTGTGTCTTAATTTCCTCTATCGTACAATGGGAATAATAACAGCACCTAGATTCATAGGATCCTGGTGAAGTTTAAATGAGGCAATTCATGTAAAGTGCTTACTGCTTTGGACTCAGTGAGTGTTGGCTATTATTATTCTTGGAGCCCTGGTGGTGCAGTGGTTAAAGAGCTCAGCTTCTAACCAAAAGGTCAGCAGCTCAAATCCACCAGCTGCTCTTTGGAAACCCTATGGGGCAGTTCTACTCTGTCCTCTAGGGTCGCTATGAGTGGGAATCAACTCGATGGCAAGGGGTTTGGATTTTGTTTTTGTTCTTTTTTTTTGGTGGGGGGGTATGATTATTCTTATTACTATTCTCTTCCCAGACTTGTCATTGTTGCCTGCTCATGCTGTGGGTCATCTGATGTGCAACACGGAATGACATTTTCGTCCTATCTTGTGATACACTGATTTATTTTAAACAACTGCTCTAAGGTTCCATCTGCAACATTTGTCCTACTAATGCGCTGCTCTGAATGATGCAACACTCGCACGTATTAGAACATTTCCTCTAAAGGAATCCAAATTCAACAAAGCCAATGGCATTCATGAGGTCCCCAAGCACCCGCATACTTCCTGCTTTTTTACACTCCTCTGGAAAGGGACGAGTTGGCAGGAGCCTGGCTGGGTGTGGCCCAACAGGGAGTCAAAGTCTTACTTTGCACTGCGGTCACTGCCAAGGCCCATTTGTCTGGTCTTCCCAGGTTGAGCACAGGGAGCTATTAGGATTCCCCAAAGCCTTCACTCCCTTTCTAATCAGGCTGAGACAGCTACAAGACATATCTCAAAACACACAGATCCTAACGTGGCCCCATCCGGACGCCTGTCCATGATATCAGTCTTGATCCCTTTAGCCCTTTGTAATACAGTTCTCCTTTCAGGTATAAGGAATTAAAAGATTTCACGGCTGCTGCCACTCAAGTGGTCCAGAATGAAAATACTCAGAGGGAAGCAGCAGCTCTGTGGGCTGTTTCCTTGGTGGTCCATTAGATTCCAACAAAGCCTCAAGGTACTTCCTCTCTACCCCTGAGAACCGTGCAGAGCTCTAAAATGGACCGCCTCTAAGTGGCTGTGACGTGGGTTCTTTAAAACAAAGGTGTTCATTGCAATTTTGTTGCATCATTGACACGTACTTGTGCCCTCATTGCATCAGCCTTGAAGAGCTGCCTACGGCTCTCTGGCTAGAAATTCCCACGATGCACTAAGGTCAATCATTGCTTAAACAAATTCTAGACTCACTTGTTCTATTTTTTGTTTTTGTTTTTTGACTTGACAGCAGTCTTAGGATTTTTTTTTGTTTGTTTTAAGTAGCTGATGGAAACCCTGGTGGCATAGTAGTTAAGAGTTCGGCTGCTAACCAAAAGGTCAGCAGTTTGAATCCACCAGGCACTCCTTGGAAACCCTATGGGGCAGTTCTACTCTGTCCTATAGAGTCACTCTGTCCTGTGGGGTCACTGTGAGTCAGGACTGACTCAACGGCAACGGGTTCGGTTTTGAGTTTTGTCATTAAGAAGAGTTGGCATTTAAAGTACTTTAAAAATAATGATTGAATATGGGAACGCTCTGTACTTTCCAAAGGAGTCCTGGTGGCATGCAGTTAAGTGCGTGGCTGCCAAATGAAAGGTCAGCAGTTCAAACCCACCCAGCGGCTCAGAGGGATAAAGACCTGGCGATCTGCTTCCATAAAGATTTACAGCCTTGGAAACACTGTGGGGTAGTTCCACCCTGCCCTATAAGGTCATTATGAGCAGTGAGTTTTTTGGTCTGTACTTTCCATGCAGTTTTTCTGTATGCCTAAAACTGCTCTAAAAATAAAGTTTATTAAATAATAACAGTAATAATAATAATTGTAATCCAAATATTTGTCAGCTGGAGTGGCTGGATAAAGGCTGGTATGTTCATATAATGGGAACTACTCGGTCTCTAAAAATTATCAAGTAAATCTTTAGGTATTGGCACAGACAGACGTTTTCGAGAAAATGAAAACAAGTTTCAAAACAGTATTATGGTAGAATCATATTTTAGTAAAATAATAATTATTATACATGTTGACTTATTCACAGAAAAAAATCTATGAATATGATAGATAGAACGATAATTCAAGTTGTTAATAGGGGTTAACTCCAGGGGTAAAATTATAACTGACTTTTACTATATATTTCTATAGTCTCTGAATTTCTTATAAATATGCATTACCTTTGCAATCAAAAAAGAAATACTTTCACAGCCTCCACCAGCCTGAGCCCAGAAGAACTAGATGGTGCCCAGCTATCACCACTGACCACTCTGACAGGCATCACAATAGAGAATTCCAGACAGAGTGGGAGAAAAATGTAGAACAAAATTCAAATTCACAAAAAAGACCAGATTATTGGTCTGACAGACACTGAAGGACCCCCGAGACTATGGCCCCAGGACACCCTGCTAACTCAGAACTAAAGCCACTCCCGATGTCCACCTTCCAGCCAAAGATTAGACAGGCCTATAAAACAATAGCACACATGTGGAATGTGCTTCTTAGTTCAATCAAATATATGAGACCAAGTGGGAAAATCCTGCCCAAAAGCAAGACGAGAAAGCCGGAAGACAGGAAAAATGGAAAAATGGACACAGGGAAACTGGAGTGGAAAGGGGGAGAGTGCTGTCACATTGAGGGGATTGCAACCAATGTCACAAAACAATATGTGCATAAATTTTTGAATGAGAAACTAACTTGAGCTGTAAACTTTCACCCAAAGCACAATAAAATTAAAAAGAAAAGAAACTTTATTTTTTGGAAAAATCACTGCTTGTTATGGATTGAATTGTGTCCCAAAAAAATATGTATTGTAATTCTGAATCTCTATGCCTGTAGTTATAATCTCATTTGGGAATGAGTTGTCTTAATGAGGCAGGATTACTATAGGGTGTGTTTTGAGTCAATCTCTTTTGAAATATAAAAGCGATTAAACTAGCAATCAAGAGAAGCAGAGATGGCGTAAGATAGATGCCAAGCCACACGGAGATCTCCAAGGAACTAGGAAACAAACTGAAGAGACAAGGACCTTCCCCCAGAGCCAACAGAGAGAGAAAGCCTTCCCCTAAAGTCAGCACCCTGAATTTGGACTTCTAGCCTCCTGGACTGTGAGAGAATAAATTTCTGTTTGTTAAAGCCATCCACTTGTGATATTTCTATTATAGCAGCACTAGGTAACTAAAAGAATGTTGTTATAACTTGTTTAGACTAGTGGAAGGATACATTATCAACTGTAATAATAACCTTAGCGATATTTCTCATGGTAGCTTCTCTGGTGAGTTGTATAATAGTAGTGAGCTTCTGTGAAAGCAAAAGTTATTATTAATATAACAACTGATGTATTGAAAGTCAATATGCCTAGTCCTCATTTAACCCAAAATAATTTAAGTATATGGATTTATATATATACAAAACCAAATGGAATGTAAAACTTAGCTATCTTTAGAACAATCAGCAAGCAACATTCATTTATTAAACATATACATATACTTTTATTCATAGTAGTTGCCAGGCAAAGGTGTGTAAGTACTAGCGACACAGTGGTGAATAGAGGAAAGCCACTTCCTGTTCTCATCTTACAGAATGAACAACACATATCCTGGAGCATATCAACAATTTACTAGAGTCCTCATGGGAATAAACAATAAGCAAATAATTTAATTTTCCTTTGTTCAAATTTCTATTGCTAAAGTGAGTTTTTCCTTTGATAAGAGCTAAATAAATAAAAATACTGTATATTTGATCAGCACATTTAAATTTCACAAAATTATCACTCATCACAGGATATATTATCATATTTCCTCATACCTCTAAATCAAATCTAAAATAAAAGAAACATAAATAGATGAGAAAGCTTATTATTCTTTTCTACATGCATTTTGCAGTGCAGTGAATTACTTAATATGGCCCTTCTAGCCATAGTCTTCGTAACTCCCACCAAGTGGCCAGGTGAGACTATGTAAATGAGGTGCTTATGGCCCACCAAGGGGATTGGATAGCTCATTAATAATGTAAATAAGGTGCATGGCACCTTTGTGGGGGTGGGACCATGCAAATATGCAAATAAGGTGTATGGAACCCTAATGAGGGGATTGGTGAGTTTTGCCATCCCACTAGACTTAAATGAGCCATCTCAGAGGAGGAAAGAGAGGATCTCACCACCACCAAGGAAGAAGCGCCAAGAACAGAGCGCATCACTTGGACCCGGGATCCCTGCACTGAGAAGCTCCTGGAACCAGGAGACACAGAGAGAAAGAGAGAGAGAGAGTTGTAACATCGAAGATGAGGAGAAGCAGCAGCAGAGAAATAGCAGCAGAACCAGGAGACCAGCAGGAGACTGGCAGGGGCTTCCTGGCTGGAGGAGTAGGGTCCCTCCAGGCACTTGGTGGAGCTAGGTTTGCCAACGCACAGGGCTAAAACTGAGCACCTTCAGGCTGAGGTTTACTGGTGGAGTGGGGTTCCCCTGGGTACTTAATCAGTAGAGCTAAAAGAGCTTTGTAACACTTGCCCAAGCAGGGCAGAGGCCAAGGGCCAGGGAGTGGAAAATACAGTAAAACCTGTGAAAGCCGGAA
The DNA here is from genome assembly GCF_000243295.1 of Trichechus manatus latirostris. NCBI lineage: Eukaryota > Metazoa > Chordata > Mammalia > Sirenia > Trichechidae > Trichechus > Trichechus manatus. The sequence goes on along the minus strand of NW_004443941.1, from coordinate 6,968,053 downwards.
CTTGTGTAAGGCAGAAACCTGTCAGAGAAGGAAAACTAAAAAATTTTCCACTAATACAGAGCTATAGAAAAGCGGTAAGCTGCACTCTGTCAAAGGTGGAAAACTTGCAAGACCCGGAAAAACAAAGCAGTCCCGGTGAGTCCCAGCTCTTGTGGCTTTCACTGTTTGAGTTTTCCTTCTCTGACAGGTTTCTGTCTTACACGGGTTGCAGCTTTCACAGGTTTTACTGTATAAGTTTAAGAAGGCTATTATCAAAAACCATTAACACCAACCTCCTATAAGATGATCTTATTTCATAACCTTCTGTCCAAATCACACCAACATGCCGTAACTGGTCCTTTCTTTTGCATCTTATTCCTTTTCTCTTATGCTTAGAATGAACCTCCCCCATGTTAAGATCTCATAAACACCCAATTGTATTTTCCACTTCTTTTAGGGTTGTGCATTTGTGGGGTTTGTGGTTGTTTGTTTGTTTTATGTCAAACACTTGGCATTTGGAATTCAGTTTGGTGTATAAGCTAGGGCTCAGGGTAACATTTGTCTAAATAGCTCACCTATTTTCCTATGTTCAGATCCTCCCTAATCTTCAACCACAGCTGAAATGCACGTCCTCCACAAAGCCTTTCTGGATCCCTGACTTGGGAGAGCACTCAGCCATGGTGTTTCTTTCTTTCTGGTATTATAATTATCTGTGCATATCTCTTCTATTGTACCACACTGTAAGTTCCTTGAGAGCTGGGACTGAGCCCTATTCATCTTTGTCTCCCCTAAAGCCTTCATCCAGTGCCGGGCACATCTGTGGACAGAGAGGGCACGTGATGGCCCCCAGGCCCGGCCAGCGCCTCTGCTCGCTCTCCAGACAACCTCACAGCCACGGCTGGACTGCCTGCCTTGTGCATTCAGGGGGATTTTGTGCTGTCTGTAAATCCAAGGCAGCTCTTATTTGAACAACAGGGCTGGTATTTATAGAACAAGGTCATGTGCTTGAAGCTGAGCAGATAGCAGAGGGAGCAGAGACGTCAGTCAGGTTTGAGTAGACAAAGGATCTCAGGGCACCGGGCAGGCCTGGGGGCTCCTGCCCTTCCCCCGGTCAGTGAACATCAGGAATGTCCATGCCACCCACTCCCTGGACAAACAGCGATCCCCAGACCGGATTTCTCACCCTTGGCCCACTGTAACTACAAAACAGAGATTATGAGATACTGCTGAGTGACTCAGTAAAACCTCCATGTGGTGCAGGTGAACGTATACTAGAGTCTGGACAAATTTCTTGTGCCTTTAGAGACTGGACATTAGCTGTAAAACATACCCTTCCTATCATGCTAAATGCAGGTCTATATATAGCTTTAGGGAAATGTGATTAGCATTTGAAAATATTGACCCATTTCAGCTGTATCCCTCAAATTCTAAGCTATAGGGCACTTAGTAACTTAAGCACGCATACTCAGTGTACAACATATTGAAGCACCAAGAAATATGAACCCTACCCCTGCGTGTTTATGACTGGGAGAGGTTTCAGAAGTTTGTCAGCTCATTGTTTGGAGTTCAAAGATGCGTTTTCTCAGAGAAATAGCAATTATGTTCTGACTTATGTATGATTAGTTTATTATTACCCCTGATTTGGATTACGAATGCCAATATAACCGACCTTTAGAACACAATCCCCATTTGTAATATTGTTTTATGGGGCAAAGCACCCTAAATTAGAACTCAGGACACGAGGGGCTCATTTCCATTGGCTCAGGGCTCCAACAGCAGGGAGGAGGGCACCCTGCCTCCCTCTCTGTCTCCTGTCCCTACCCCAGTGTGGCAGAGGTTCCTCAGCAAGGAAAGGGCTCCCCTACCCCAGGCTCTGGTGGTCTGCAGGTCTGGAGGGAGCAAGGGGGCCAAGAGGCCTGGAAGACAGCAGGGGTGAATGACATACTGAGGATTTATTAGCCTTGGTGGTGGCGGTGGTGGGCGAGGGTCTTACAGTATTTTGAAGGAAAGAGTAAGAGCCAGTTTAGTGAAGGGGTGAGGGAGGAGTGGTAGTAAGAGTTGACCACGCTGGATGTGGGAAATAAAGAACCACTAGCCTTGTCCCTGGAGCCCTGGTGGCCCAGTGGTTAAGAGCTCGGCTGCTAACCAAAAGGTTGGCAGTTTGAATTCACCAGCTGCTCCTTGGAAACCCTACGGAGCAGTTCTACTCTGCACACGTGGGGTCGCCATGAGTCAGAATCCACTCGCTGGCATCTAACAACAACAGGCCTCGTCTCTGTCCTTAACCAGCCTCCCCTCTTTTGTGATCCTGACCCCCACAAATGATAAACACAGGCGTAACGGACCAACCTGTATGACTAAAATCCCAGAAAATAGAATAGAGGCTCCATAGGAACTTTAACAGCTACATTCCTCACAGAGTATCTCCGGAGGCTCTGTGCTAAACGCGCTCGTAAGAAAACCCTCTGCTCGAGAAGGTCAAGGCCCAGAGGCTTTTCCAAGCCCACAGCGTTTTTCCAGTGACTGCAGGCCCAGCTGGCTCCAGTACCATTTCTCAGTTATGAGAAGTGGAGCGGTTTGAAACCTACAGATTCGACTATTGTGGTACCTTTAAACATACCCACTTGTGAAATGCTTCAGCCACGACTCCTGAAACTCCTGAAATCTTGAAACTAGAAACAAAAAAACAAAATTGCGATACACTAAAGGAGTGTTAAAACCCTTTACAAATTCACTCAGTAGGACTCTCGCGTCCAAAATCACAACCCAGAACAGAAATCCCAGCCAATCAATGCCCCTATGAGAGAAGGCCTCTGAACGGCCTGAGGCCTTCAATAATAGATGCAAAGATAAGGAAATGTCAACACTGGTAATAAATCTCTCACGGTGACTCAAAGGTGGCCAACCGCTGACCTTTTGGTTGGCTGCTAAGCGCTTTAACCGCTGCACCACCGAGGCTCCTTTTCACCGTGCTTACAAAAGCAAATACCTCACATTTCTTCCACTCCATAGAAGAACAAACAGCTGCAGTATCATGCAGCTAGGTGGGCTCAAACACAGCAACGAACGTGAGGAGGGTGCAGGACCGGGCAGTGTTTTGTTCTGTTGTGCACTGGGTCACTACAAATCGGAACCGACTCCATAACACACAACAACAACAGGTAGGCCTTGAATAGAAAAAGGATACCTCAGCTTTGATGAGAATGTTTATTCCTGGGATTTGTGCCCTCTGAAATGATTTACTATGGATATTCACTTGTTGTTCTCCAACTGCTCTGCTGAACACCTTTTAGAAAAGACAGAAACACGAGCAGAATGCACATTGTGTCCTTATGCTCTAGAAAGAGGGGGTGTTACTGTTCAGGCGCTGTGTGAGGCGTTTGAGGGGAGCAAAGCAACACAGAGCTAGTGCTCAGAGCGTGCGGTGTTCTGAGCACCCCACAGTGCACAGGCCCACCCGGGCAGAGAGTAAACACTCTGTAAATACTTGAAAATGAGGATCACCCAACCAAGGAGAGAGGAGTCTGAGGGAACACTCAAATAAAAATCTCAGACCTGTGGGGGGACATTATTTATTTCCTGGGGAACTACTGCTTCCCTCTTTACTAGAGAAAGAGTGAAACGCTGAGAACTCATCAGGGTTCTCGTTAGGTGTGAGGAAGATCTGTGGGTAAGGAGTGATATTAAATGGTGGAACAAATTATGAAAAAACTTTTGAAATCTCCATTTCAGAAGTTCTCTGTCATCAGTACAAGCACAATGGTGGCTGTAAATGAAGCAAGGGGACCAGGAGCGGACCCCTCAGCGTCCCCTTGTTTTCTTATGATGATAGATATTCACCCAAGATGACAATGCAATCAAAAGAAATAGGACAATCAGGAACACCTTGTGACATGTGGAGCCCGTAAAGGCTCAGAGAATTCTTGCTGAGGAAGAAAAGAAAATGTCCCCAACAGCATTTCCTGATGACTTATCAATAACGCAGATCAATGTCAGTCTATCCTAAGAGGTTTATACGCCCATTTGGTTCTTTGTCGTTTTGTCCCGTTCTTTAAATAAATGCCAAATGTGTTTACTCCAGAAATAAAATCGCAAGCCAGCCTCACATCAGGAGAGACACAGATTATAAAATAGACATCAATTCGTTTTTTCACTTGCTTACCTGGTAAACTCTTTGGGAAATTCCCTAGTTGCAAAGTAGCTTTGGATTTTCCAATCATTTCTGAGGGAACATTGCTATACTTGCATGAAAGAAACCACTTTACCTTAACCTCACCCTTCCAAGATTTTAAAACAGAGAGTACAGGAATAATGATGAAGCATTTTTAAAAGGCATCATCATAGCCTAGGTCCAAACAAAACAGCAAAACCAAACCCGACGCTGTTGAGTCAATTCCAATTCACAGTGACCCTGTAGAACAGAGTAGAACTGCCCCATTGGGTTTCCAAGGAGGGGCAGCCGAGCTCTTAACCACTGCGTCACCAGGGCCCTAGGCCCAAATTGATGGAGGTATTAACAGAAACAACTAAATATCCATAGCAACTGTGCAAAACAGATCTTGTCTCATAGCCCTTATTGCAAGTCACTTCCTTTTGTGACACGCAGTTCAACTCAGGCAGAAATAAATGTTCCCGTCTCTAGTTCCCATAACTCCACCTAAAATGTGTGTGCAGGTAGTGGGCACCATCCCAGCCCACCCAAGTTCAGACTCAGACGCTTCCCTTCCACAGCCACCCTCTACTGGGTGTCAGAGACTGTCCCCAAGGACCCACTGAGGGGAGGGTCTGGAGTCAAGAGGCAAGTGTCCCCACTGGGCAGTTTGGCAGGGGCTCAGCCAGGCAAGTAGCAACAAACGTTAACACCCACCCCACCCTTCCTTCACGTGGATAAATTAAACAGAGACCTTCACTAAAGTCCTCCCCTCACCGCGGCCATTCATCCTGCCAACAGCCGCCTGCCTTTGTCATGGTAACCGTCTGGGCCACTGCAGTGTGACTCAGCGAACTGGAGTCTGGCTCTGTGGCCGAGCTCAGCTCTCACAACCAGAAGGGGCTGTTAGCAACGGGCCCCCAGGGACCCTGCTCCGACAGTGAGGCGAGAAAGGGAGGGAACTCTAAGGCTGAATCTTCCAACTAAGTGCTGCTGAAACCAAGCGCCCCCGCCTTGTAAAGGGCTCAGAGGCCTGTGGGTGAGCTCGCTTAGGGCCCCGTGGGGCCCACCTAATTATACTGGTTTGTGATGATGGTGACAAATAATACTAGTATTAAAGCCACCACTGACTAAATGCTGACAATAGGCTAAATGCTTGGCATATGCTGTCTCATTCCCCCCTCCCCCCGAAGCAATCCTGGGTGGAAGAAGCAAAGCCTCATTTTACACAGGAGGAGAGCTAGACACAGAGCCTAAAGTCTAGGATTTGGGCCCAGACCTGTGGAGCTAAGGGTCCAGGCTCCCAACCACGCCACACTGCCTGCTTTTAGAAAGGCTGCACCATTCCCATTAGTATTACTGTTCTAAATCCAAGCATTGTCAGGGGAAGGGATAGGAAGCCCCAAATTGACCTCTGAGCCTTTTATAGGGTAGCATCTCCCCAGGGACCACCCCCCAAGAATGCTGTCTTCTCATTAGTCTAGAATAAGGCAGGCACATCTAGAACATCTTGCGATGACACTTTTTCATTCTGGGAATTCAGTGCATTTTTTGTACATGATTATGCTGGCTTGTTCCACCTCTTTCTTCCATGAATTCATCTGCAGCTCGACTTTGCAGTCTGAAGGGTGAGTCAGCAGAAAACTCACTTCTCAAGGCAGGAGCTGGAGTCAGAAAGGGATAAGCAGGCCCCAAAGCCCAGGTCATGATGGATGTCTCCCTGTTAAGGCATCTCCAGAGAGCACAGAGAGTTGGCACACCCATTCGGACTGCCTTGTGTTTGTCCTTGAAAAGTGGTCCTGCCACATTTCTCCTCTGAAGCTTCTCAGGTACAAAGGCTCAGTGGAGTGGTCCCCATTCACCCCGTCAGTCCCAGGGAAGCCAAAGGGTACCCCAGCTGATACACCAGTTGCTGTAGAGTTGCTTCTGACTCATGGCGATCCCATGCACATCAGAGTAGAACTGTGCTCCATGGAGTTTTCAATGGCTGATTTTTCCGAAGGGCCTCTGGGTGCACTCTGCACCAGGTGATACCAAAAACCAAACCAAACCCATTGCCGTCAATTCTGACTCATAGTGACCCTATAGGACAGAGTAGAACTGCCCCATAGGGTTTCCAAGGAGCGGCTGGTGGATTTGAACTGCCAACGTTTTGGTTGGCAGCCAAGCTCTTAACCTCTGCGTCACCAAGGCTCCCAGCTGATAGGTAGCATTAAAGATGGCGTAAGAGATAGAGGCCACCATCCACACCACACTAACACAGAGATCGGGGCTTACAAGTCTCATGAACTTGGAATACAGAAGCCAGGGCTGGGGAGAGAAAATAAAGTTTCCCCTGCAACCCATTTGATTTTCCAAATTATATTTATGCTATATGGGTTAAACTGTGTGGATTAGCATTCTGTGGCTGATGTAAAAAATTTCCACTAAATTAGTGGCTTAAAACAACACAAACATATTATCTCACAATTTTGTAGGTTGGATGTCTGACCCGGGCCTCACTGAGCTAAAATCGATGTATCCATAGGGCTGCATTCCTTCTGGACGCTCTTGGGAAGAATCCGTTGCCTTGGCTTTTCCCCACATTCTTTGGCTCGTGGTCCCCTTCCTCCATTTTCAAAACCAGCAACAGCCAGTTGAGTCTTTCTCACACTGCAGCACTCTGACACTGATACTCTCCTGCCTCCCTCTTCCTCTTACAAGGACCCTTGTGATTACATTGGGTCCACTGGGATAATCCAGGATAATCTCCCCATCTCAACATCCACACCTTAATTGCATCTGCACGGTCTCTTTTACCATGCAAGGCAACATATTCACGTGTTCCAGAGATTCAGACATGGACATCTTTAGGGGGCCATGGTTCTGTCTGCCATACTGGAGGAATTTGAGAATTGTCCTTATCACAAAATTTGGAAGAAGAAGGAAAAAGAGGTTCAGCCCCTGTTTGAAGCAGCCTGTGTTGCTGCTTAGGAAAGCACAGGCTGCTCCCAGGAACCCTTTGATATTCTACTCCGGGGCACTACATCTTTGATATCAACAGAAGAAAAACATTCTGCAAAGCCTATTCCTTTTATAGTATTTTAAGTTGCTTCTTCTCTTACCCCATGTTGGCAGAGAAAAGTGTCAACTTTCATGTCTTGTTCTAAGTTCTATTCACTAAATGCTGCTACCCAACTATCCCCACTTCTGTAAGCTGTCCTCTACCCTTGAGCCATTTTGAGGAGCCCCTGGGTGGCACAAACAGTTAATGTGCTTGGCTGCTAACAAAAAGGTTGGAGGTTGGAGTTCACCCAGAGGCGCCTCAGAAGAAAGGCCTAGCAATCTACTTCTGAAAAGTCAGCCATTGAAAACCCTGTGGAGCATAGTCCCACTCTGACACACGTGGAGTCGCCATGACCCAGAGGTGACTCGATAGCAATGGGAGCCATTTTGACTGCTCACTGCTGCATAATCCCAACTCAGTGAAGCATGAGGCTTGGGCTAAGCTAAACAAACAAACAAAAAAAAACCCATTGCTGTTGAATCAATTAACTCATAGCGACCCTGTAGGACAGAGTAGAACTGCCTCATGGAGTTTCCAAGGAGCAGCTGGTGGATTCAAACTATTGACCTTCTGGTTAGCAGCCAAGCTCTTAACCATTGCACCACTAGGGCTCCAGCAACCCTACTGGACATAGTAGAACTACCCCATAGGGTTTCCAAGGAATGGCTGGTGGATTCAAACTACTGACCTTTTGGTTAACAGTCAAGCTCTTAACCACTGTGCCAGTGACAGCTAAGACCCTCTAGTGTGTCTCTAACTTGGCTGATGTTGTTGCCAGCTTCTGTTATGAGGGACAACTCAAAAAAGAGGATTCTATAACAAGGAGATGGGACCATCTTCAAGTTCCAAGGCCAGCCTCATTTCTAATTATTTCATCAGGCTAACCAGGGACAGCAGCCCAGACCACCCTGGCTGTGCTAAGCGCCACATGAGAGGCTTGAAACAAATAATGGGAGAAGCACATCAAGAACACCTAAGCCGTAGGGTTGCACAGACAATTATTGTAATTGCTGTCAATAAGTTGTACACCTGTAAAACGTTGAATTGGCAAAAGTTGTGTGATAGACATACTTACAAAAATAAATAAATAAATAAAAAAGAGTAGCTGCTGAGGCTCCTTATGTACAACCAAACACCTCATGGGATTTGGCTCCTTGGTTTGGAGGTTTAGGGTCATGGTTTCATGGCACATCCCAGTTAATTGGCCTAATAACGTGTTCAGTGCTTCTGCTCTACCTCCTAGTTTGTTGCGTAGCACCTGGGGTCTTAGGAGCTTGCAAGCGGCCATCCAAGGTACAACAATTGATCTCTATTCACCTGGAGCAACAGAGGAAGAAGGAGAGTTAGGAATAGAAAGAGGATATGGAATGTGTGGCTAATTGCTTCCGTGAACAACTGCCTCCTTTGCTATGAGACCAGAAGAACTGGATGGCGCCCAGTTATCATTACTGAAAGTTTTGATCAAAGATTCCATAGAAGAATCCTGATCTAATGTTGGGGGTGGGGGGGATGCAGAACAGAATTTCAAATTCTCATAGACTCCAGACTTTCTGGAGCCATGGAGGGTGGATGAACCCCAGAAACTACTGTCCTGAGATAATCTTTAAACTTTGAACCCAAAATATCCCCTGAAGTCATCTTAAAACCAAACCATAGTTTAGCTTAACTAGTAAAAAAGGTCTGCCTTGAGCATTATGCTCTTTTAAGAACTATCTAAATGGATCAAATTGGCAACAGCAACTTGAAAGATTAGATAGGAACCTGAGGGGGCAGTGAGTTATGTTAATGAGGGAGGAACAACTCAGAAAAATAGGGTGAGAATAGTTGCACAGCTCGAAGAATGCAATCAATGTCACTGAATTGTACATGTAGAAACTGTTGAATTGGTGTATGTTTTGTTGTGTATATTCTAAACAACAACAAAATAAATAAAATTTAGAAGAAAAAAAAAAAAGAATACCAAAGCCTGGACATAAAATGATGACAAAAATAGCTAGCAGTTATTGAACTATACAACCAAGTAGTTAAGAGCAAAGATTCTGGTATTAGACTGCCTCTGCCGCTTACTAGCCATGGGATTCTGGACAAGTATCTTAAACTCTCTGTGCCTCGGTTTCCTCATCTGAAATTGAGAATAACAGTAGAAACAACTGTATAGAATTGCAGTACCTGGGATATAGGAAGCATTTACTAGCTGTTAGCTGGAATAATTATTAGACAAATGCTAAGCATTTTTCAAGCATTTCTTAATCATCAAAGTAACCCCATGGGGTATTGTCTTAGTTACCTAGTGCTGCTATAACAGAAATACCACAAGCGGATGGCTTTAACAAAGAGAAATGTATTCTCTCAAAGTCTAGGAGGCTAGAAGTCCAAATTCAAGCTGCCAGCTCCAGGGGAAGGCTTTCTCTCTCTGTCGGCTCTAGGAGAAAGTCCTTGTCATCAATCTTCGCTGGTCAAGGAGCTTTTCAGTGCAGGGACCCCAGGTCCAAAGGACCCTCTGTGTTCCTGGTGTTGGTTTCTTGGTGGTATGAGGTCCCCCTGACTCTCTGCTTGCTTCTCTCTTTTATATCACAAAAGAGATTGACTTAAAACACAACCTAATCTTTTAGATTGAGTCCTGCCTCATTAGCTTAACTGCCTCTAATCCTGCCTCATCAACACCATAGAAGCAGGATTTACACCACATAGGAAAATCACATCAGATGACAAAATGGTGGACCATCACACAATACTGGGAATTATGGCCTAGCCAAATTGATACACGTATTTTTGGGGGACACAATTCAATCCATGACAGGTATGTATAATTATAATCTCCATTTTTGAGACAAGGATGAGCTCAAGGTCACATAGCTGGTAAGACTAGAGTCCAGGTTGGTCTGACTGAAAAGGTCATACTCTTAACCTCTGTGTGGAGGAAGAGTTTATGGGAAAGGACTGGAAGTAACTGTGCCTTATCCTTCCCATAGACATATGTTGCCTTGAAACAGGCCTGGGCCATCTCGGACCTGACCCAGTGCCACACACTGGTTGAATGCTGGGTTTCAAGGCCCCTGGGAGCTCACAGGAGCCCTGGTGGCACAGTGGTTAAGAGCTCGGCTGCTAACCAAAAGGCTGGCAGTTTGAATCCACCAGCCACTCCTTGGAAATCTTATGGGGCAGTTCTACTCTGTCCTATAGGGTCGCTATGAGTCGGAATCAACTCGATGACAATGGGTTCGGGTTTTTTTTGGGGGGGGTGGGGGGAGCTCACAGCTCTGAGTATTTCCTTCACCAAGAGCCGCCTCATCACACCATCTCCTAAGTCCCACCCTTGACACAGAGAAGACTCAGCTGGAGCCCTGGAGCTGTAATGTCCAGCCCTGATTCAGCAACATCCTGGAGCATCTACTATTGGCTCAAGGATGACTGTGATTTTTTTGTTAGCCAAATTCATTTTAATTTGCTGTACTTTTAAGGGAAAATCTGTGCCTCTCTGAGGTGTTGTTATGGACCCCAACAATGAGAGAATGAGGCAGCTCTACACAAGGCAAGTGTTGATGTGTTGAAACTTAATGAAACCTCACAGACAAAAGGCTGAGCAAAAGGAACCAGACATAAAGGAGTATATGCTTTGTGATTCCATTTAGATGAAGTTCAAAAACAGGCAAAACCACCCATATGCTATAGGGATGCATCCTTAGATGGTAAAAATGTAAAGGGAAGAAAGCATAGTGGTCTCCTTCTGGGTGGGGAAGGGATTAGAATTCCATTGGGAAGGGGGCTTCTGGGGTGCTACCAATATTCTAATTCTTGACCCAGGTGGAAAGGAGTCCTAATGGTGCAGTGGTTAAGCACTAGGCTGCTAACTGAAAGGTCAGCGGTTCGAACCCACCGTGGGAGAAAGATGCGGCAGTCTGCTTTCATAAAGATTACAATCTCGGAAACCCTATGGGGCAGTTCTACTCTGTCCTGTAGGGTTGTTCTGAGTTGGAATTGACTCAACAGCAATGAGTTTCGGTTTTATATTATTTTTTCTACAGTATTAATTAATTTCCTTGTTTTTAAATTTGGAAGAATCAATAGAATTAACTCGTGTTTATTTAAATACCCTTAGAGAAGAGGATTAGGAATCCCTGGTGGCATAAATGGTTAAGCGCTTGGCTGCAAACCAGAAGGCTGGGAGTTTGAATCCACCCAGAGGCACCACTCAACAGCTACAGGTTCAGGTTCTACCTTTATGTGGTTCCTTTAGTTTTTCAGGGTTCCTTTTATATAATTCATTTATGTGCTTTTCTGTGTGTGTGTTATATTTCACAATAACAAAGGTTGTTTTGTTTTGTTTTGTCCTAATAATGAAATCTGTGGCAACCTTACCTGGGATGACCCAGACCAAGTTCAAGCTATAGGACCTGAACAACTGTTGGGCTGGAAAGACCTTGAAAGATCTCCTAGCCCAGTGGTTTTCAAGCTTTCGTGTGCCTAAGAGTCACCTCGAGAACACGTTCAAGCGCAGATCCTTAGATTCTGCCTTCTTAGCAAGCTCTCAGAGGATGCTGAAGCTACTGTGAGCAGCGCTGTTTTGGCCTGCTCCTGGAGTTTTTCCCCATCCTTTGTAAGACACTCAAGGAGACACTCCACCTAATATACAATGTAGGATATGATCCTCTGCCTGTTTGGTAGAGCAGACCTACCCAGCTTCTAGACTCGACAGATTATTGTATCTAGTCAGGGTTGGATTAATTAGTGAGCACAGTCTGCACCAGCTTGCATTGAGCAAGGTACACAGGGGCTTAATTGTATTTACTTGCTAATCTGTGGTGAGGGATTTCACATGGGTATCACCACATCTTTGACACGCGGAGGGACAAGTGAAACTGTGCACTGTCGACTTGTGGGAAGGCACAGTTGGGTAATCCGGGAAATCCGGCCCTGAGTCTAGTTCAGGATTCTGATGTAAAGCAACCCTCTTGCCTCCCAAATGCACACACACTCAAAATGATCTGTGTCAGCTACAAAGTTGTTACTGCCTTCGACAATGCCCTTGTGAGGTACCTGCACAGCCCTCCACTCACCTGTCCTCAGGTGCACACCTGGACCTCTCTGGAGCCGTGATTGTGTTTATCCCAAAACGACCAGCCAGCCTCACTCACCCAGGGGCTCAGGGCTGGCACAACCCTAGCTCATCGATGGCCCCTGCCCCCTCAGGACTTCCTAGTCTCCCCCAGTGCAGAGGACACAATCTAGCCTCAGTCTGCAGTACCCCTGGCCTCTCCGCAGCCCCAACCCCTCCTGAGCCACGGGCTATGACTATTGCAATATTCAACTGATCATAAAAGAAAATGAAACCAAACCCATTGCCATCGAGTCAATTCTGACTCATGGCGACCCTATAGGACAGAGTAGAGCTGCCCCATAGGGTTTCCTAGGAGCAGTTGGTGCATTCAAACTGCCGACCTTTTGGTTAGCAGCCAAGCTCTTAACCACTGCGCCACCAGGGCCCCTCACCTTCTCATACTCAGCTAAAAATTGAAGTCAGGCCTGGAAGGCGCCTTAGAGGCAATTTAGTCCCATAGCATCAAACTGGAGTCCTTGTAGGTGGGAGATTCTTTGAAGAGGCCTGAGACGGGCAAGCGGAAGGCCCAGCAGGCAAAACTCTGACCCCACCCCCCCCATAGAGCTGGGTTTTTTTTTAAATTTCTAAGTATTGTATTATGGAAGGGTTTTGTTGTTCAAATAAAGTGTGTAAACCACCACAAAAAATAATAATAATTATCTATGTCAAGTTGAATTTCCACAAAACCAGGAGTGAGTTTAGTGGTTTCTGAAGCCATGCAACCAACCTTCGAAAACACCAAACCCGTTGCCGTGGAGTTGATTCCGACTCATAGCGACCCGGTAGGACAGAGTAGAACTGCTCCATACGGTTTCCAAGGAGCAGCTGGTGCAATCACACTGCTGACCTTTTGGTTAGCAGCCAAGCTCTTAACCACTGCACCACCAGGGCTCCCAGCAGCCATCAGTGCAGAGGGTAAAAGGACAGAAAAGTTCCAGCTCATGGGACCCTGAAGGATCACCAGGCCTTTCTTTAATGCAGATGAGGGCACAACCCATCTGTCTTTCCCTGCTATTGGGATCACTCTCGGCCTTCAGCCATCAAATATGGTCGCTGCCAATTTATCAGGAAGCAAACAGCCTGACTTGTCTCCTGCCTAAACCCTGGGTTATATTTCCTCATATGCTACCCAAAATGCAAAATAGAAGCTAAAGTTAGAAGCTGGGGGCCTAGTGAGGCTGCTATGTGGGGGGAGAAGGCAGAGAGGAGATGTCACCGGGAGGATTCTGAGGAGGGCTGCCTGGGGCCCCTTCCTGAGCTGTCACAGACTCAAAAACCCTAAACCCGTTGCCGATGAGTTGATTCCGACTCATAGCGACCCTATAGACAGCAGCGTGGAAAGGAAAGACCAGGAAAGCGGGTGGAGGTGGGAGTCCAGATAAAATGCAGAGAATCCATCAGCCTTCTGGGCTCCCTAAAAGCGCCCTGACCTACTTTTCAAATGATTTATTTCCTTATTTATCAAAGCACGTTCTTAGTGAACTGCAGTCACGTTTTCTGCGAGTATCCAAAACGAGGTCTTGTTTTCTCCACTGGGGGCTGGCCGTTTGAGTCAGCATGTATAATAGTAATATATTCAACAGGGCCAGGCTGATGATAGATAGGATGAATCTCTCAAAGTGGCAGGCCAGTTGCAGTTTTAAATGAACCATCTGAAGAGCTCTGAGGAAAGCCGGAGCCTGTTTAGGAAGAGACAGCTCAGGTGTGATAGCTGGTTAGCTTCATCCCTCAGCTAAGGGACACAGACTTACCGGATGTGAGTACAAAATCTTAAAGTGGGAGTAAATATAAGAATACCTTGGATTTATAGAGCACTTTTTTCACAGAGTGGCTCCCTCGGTGGTGCAAACCATAAAGCACTGGACTTCTAAACAAAAGGCTGGCAGTTCAAACCCACCCAGAGGTGCCTTGGAAGAAAGGCCTGGTGATCTGCTTCTGAAAGGACACAGCCTTGAAAACCCAATGGAGTAGTTCTACTCTGCACACACGGGGTCTCCATGAATCAGAATCAACCTGACAAAACTAGTTTTTTTGTTTTTTTTCCCCCATGGAACTTAGGGCGTTCCTTGTTATAGTGAATCTTGCATTGTCTGGACAGAGGGATCAGACCTACCGAAGGGACAAAACTTTCACCCGGTCATAGGGAAAACTACAGAAGTCTTACAGGGAGGAAGAAAAAACAAAAAGCTAGGGAGAGAGAAATGAATACTTCCCTGTGGATCTCCTGGGGCAGCCTGGCTCCTAGGCAGATGGAGTGCCGCTGAGAATCGCAGTTAATTACCCAGTCAGTAAGGCATGTGTGGCTGACTGACTAATCTGTTGGGCACAATTCCACATGTTTTTCACCAGTCAAAGGTGTGGTGAAACCCATGTGAAATTGTGCCCTACAGATTAGTAAGTAAACACAAGTAAGCCCCGTGCGTACCTTGCTGACTGGCTAATCCACCCTGAAGATCAGAGCCTGTGGCTTCAATAGCTGCCTCCTCCTCTCTTATGAGACAGGGCTGTTGAGAAAACGAGATCCAACGTGTGGGCGGGTTAACCAGTAAGCAAGGTACCCATGGGTTTACAGTAAGGTAAGCACAGGCTTGATTGTGCTTACTTACTAATCTGCAGTGTGCAGTTTCATATGAGTTTCACCACCAAACCCACTGAGTTTATTTCAACTCATAGTGACAGAGCAGAACTGCCCCATAGGGTTTCCAAGGAGCGGCTGATAGGTTTCAACTGCCGACCTTTTGGTTAGCAGCCAAGCTCTTACCCACTGCGCCACCACATCGCTGGTGAAAAACAGGTGTAATTGTGCACTACAGATTAGTAAGTAAGCACAAGGAAGCCCATGCGTACCTTGCTAATTGGGCAGTCTGTCCCCGAGCCACCCCGTAATTATGCAGGGCCGTAGGAGTCAGACCGGCCAAGTCTCCTGCTCTGAGCGGTGCACACCAGCCTCAGTCGCGGGAGGATGCCAGTGGGAGTCCCAGAGCGCCCCTCCTTGTGCTTCTCAGGAACTGGAGAAGGAGTGCAGTCACTGCAAGCGGCGGTAAAATGCAAACCCACGCGGCGGCCGGGGTGGGCTGCGTGAGGTCCAGGCTGGCCCGCTGAGAGGTGGGGTGACAGAGGACTCCCATGCCCACTCGGTGGCCGGGCCTGCCTCACCTGCGGAAAGCTGCCCTTCCAGCCCCCAGGGCACAGGCCCAGGCGGAAGGTTCTTAGAAGGGAAACAACCTTCCTGGCCCTCTTACTTCAGCTCTCCGGGGCTGCTCTCCGGCAGGCTTCCCCCATCCCCTAGTCACCAGGAAGTAACTGCTGCTGGGGTCCCGGAGACCCTAGGGATCTGACCCTGCCCCCTAACCTCCCTCCTGCCCAGGCTTCCCGAGGGGCCTCACCCCCAGCCTGGAGCTGGCCCCTGAGCCTCTCCTTGCTCCTTCACTCTGCTTTCCTCTTTCTACTGCTCATAGCCAGAAGACGAGCAGGAAAATTAAAGCGCTTGAACCTGACAAAATTAACGTCCAAACGGGTTTGCTGTGCCCTCTCTGGCCCCCAGTCTAAGGCAAGTGAAGAATGTCTACCTGAGTGAAGCCCTCTGAGCTCTGGCTAAGAACATAGTGTTGTTATAATTAGAGCAACTAGGAGGGAGCCATGCCATCTCGGGGCAGGGCTCCCAAGGGCTGTGTGGGAGGTGGCCGTCAACAGCTGCCGAAAGGAAAGCTTGTTATTGTCAGCTGCCTGGTGCAGAGATTGAGGCAAGCTTGGGTCTGCAGATCACACCCACGGAGCTGCTGCAGACATTGCATCCAACTGTGGCAATGGCCTCCACTCAAGGTCGACTCAACAAGGAAACCCAGGAGGCCACCATGACAGCTGGGAAAATTCCCATGGAGCCACCCAACCAGACACCCCCAATAGAAAAATGCAGCATGCAGTGCCTTCCCCCAACAGACTGAACCCAAGGACTCAGACCCAGCTGTGAATCCCACACAATAATCCGTGTCCCGTGTCTGCTTTCATTCATTCATTAACTCACCAAAAAATTATTGTGCGTCTTCTTTGATGGATACTGTACCTGGTGCTTGAAATAAGAAACCCAAAACCAAACCCATTGCCATCAAGTCAATTCTGACTCATAGCAAGCCTATAGCACAGAGCAACCCATAGGGGTTCCAAGGAGTGGCTGGTGGATTTGAACTGCCAACCTTTTGGTTAGCAGCCAAACACTTAACCACTTTGCCACCAAGACTCCATGCTTGGGATAGAGTAGTGAACTAGACAGACCGAATCCCAGCTCTCACAGACCCTATAGTCGGGTAGAAAATACCAGCAATTAAACTAGTTATCATGTGATGAGTGTTATAACAGGGGAAGTTTAGGGAGCCAGGAGCGCAACAGCAGGAGAAATCTGAACCCACAGTGAGGAATTGCCTTCATGTAGAAACTGTCATTTAGAGATACTGTAACGTTCAAGTTCTTGGAGTCTCAAGAGAAGTCAGCCTAAGGCCATCACTGCTGTCTCTCCTTCTTCAGTTAATTAAACTTTTAGTTAATATCTAGCCATCTGGCTGGTGTTCTATTTCATCACCAGTCTCTTGAACATAAAACACTGGGAAATGATCATTATAATCATAGAGACTCCATCGAAGTATCCAGAATTCTCTGGGAACCATGACAGACCCCTTTCTCCACTGAGGTCATTATGCTCATCATACTATTATCATCTGCCATTACTGTTATTCTTCCCCGACAATGATAATCACCAGGAGTCTCCTCCCAAGGAGGTTTAGCCCTCTGTGACGTTATATAAACCAAAAAACCAAACCTGTTGCCCTTGAATCAATTCCAACTCATAGAGACCCTATAGGACAGAACAGAACTGCCCCATAGTTTCCAAGGAGCGGCTGGTGGATTCCTTTTGGTTAGCGCCGAGCCCTTAAGCAACTGCACCAGCAGGGCTTCATGACATCATACAAGCGATCTCATATCCCCTAAGAGGAGAGGGTGGATTAGACAGTCCTTGGAAACCCTGTGGGGCAGTTCTACTCTGTCCTATAGGGTCCCTATGAGTTGGAATCGACTCCACAGCAAAGGGTTTGGTTTGATTTTGACTTAGGTAGAAGTAGTGAGGTAATAAGTTTCACTGACTTTCCTCCTCACAGAAATGGGGGGGAGGGGAGCTTTTAAAATGTACATCAGGCCATGTCCTGCCTCTGTTCAGAGCCCTTCAAGCTTCCCCATCTCACGGAGTAAAAGCCGTAGTGCTGACAATGGCCCACAATGCCCTGCGAGGTCCAGCTCCCGTTTCCTCTCTGACTTCCTCTCCTATTAAATCTCTCCTGGCTCACTCTTGGCCTCACTGTTTGCCTCCTTGCTGGTTTTCCTTGAACGCACTCCTTCCTCAGGGCCTTTACACTTATCATCCTGTCTGCTGGAACTCTCTTCCCCCAGATAGTGACGTGGCTGCCCTTCTCACCTTCTTCAGCACTCTGCTGAAATGCGGTCTTATCAGTGACGCCTTCCCTGGCCTCTTTATTGAGACAGGAACACCTCCTCCACAGTCCTTGTCCTCCTTCCCTGCTTTATTTTTCTTCACAGATGGTATTGTCACCTGACAGAGTATATAGTTTGTCTCCCCTTCTCGAACATACCCTCCTTGAATAAAGAGATTTTTTTCCTGTTTTCTGCCCCTGCTTCTTTATCTCTAGTGCCTACAACAGTGCCTGACACATAGTAGAAGCTCAATAAATATTTACTGAATGAATGAATCCATGAATGAATGATAAATTACTTGGGAAAGTATAGAAATTCGATAAATGGTGTTGGGATGTTTGGTATTTCAGAGAGAAAACAATAAATGTAATCTCCACCCCACACCACACTCTAAAGAAAATTCTAGAAGGATTAAATTCCTACATAAAAAAGCAAAACCTTAAAAACTTTCATACCGGGGACTAGCTTTATGATTTCAAGACAGGGAAGAATTTCTGAGATAAGATGCAAAAAGCACAAACCATATAGGAAAAAAATGGATACATTTGACTACAACAAAATAAAAACTTCTTTACATCAAAAGACACCAGAAACAAAATGTTAAGGATTGAATTGTGTCCCCCAGATATACGTGTTGTAAAGCCTAACCCCCTACACCTGGCAGTTATAATCCCATTTGGGAATGGGTTTACTTTATTACTTTAAGAGGCCATATCAACGTAGAGTCTGTTTTAAGCCAATCACCTCTGAGATATAAAAAGAGCAGATTAGGACAGAGAAGCAACACAAATGAGGGTAGAGAGATTCCATGCCATGTGAAGATCACCAAGGAACTGAGGAACAGAAGCCGAAAAAGAGCCGAGGATCTTCCGCTAGAGCAGACAGAAGAGAAAGCCTTCCCCCAGAGCCAGACTTCTAGCCTCCTAAATTGTGAGAAAATACACTTCTGTTAATTAAAGCCACCCACTTACGGTATTTGTGTTACAGCAGCACTAGACAACTAAGACACAAAGTTAAAAAGAACAAACAAAAAAACTGGGATAAGAGATTTGACGCATATGTAACTCGCAAAGGCTTAGTGTTCAGACTATGTAAAGAGTTCCGACAATAACAAAAAGGTAAATCCCAGTAGAAGGAGCGGGTAAAGGATACCGGAAGACAATTCACAAAAGAAGAAATCTGAGTGGCCAATAAATTTAGGAAAAGCTGCCCAACCTCATTAGTAAACAGGGAGATGTAAATAAAAGCAAGGAGACACTTCCCCGCCATTAGATTGGCAACAACTGAAAATCTGATCAAAGTTAAACGTCGATGAAGTTTTTGAAAAATGAGACCTCGTAACGTGCCGCTAGTTGGAGTCTAAACTTGTACAGCACCGAGGAGAGGAATTTGGCAGTAAAACTGAAAATGCACACATCATTCACACATCATACAGCAGTTCTACTTTTTCTGGAGAAACTCTAGCACACGTGCATCGGGAGACGTGTGAAGATGTTCACAGCAGTCTGTTTGGAAGAGCAAAACATTGGAAGCAACCTCAGTGTCCATCAGCAGAGGATACAAAAACCAAACCCATTGCCATCTAGTTGATCCCGCCTCATAGTGACCCTATAGGACAGAGTAGAACTACCCCACTGGGTTTCCAAGGAGCGGCTGGTGGATTCGAACTGCCGACCTTCTGGTTAGCAGCTGAGCTTTTAACCACTTCGGATAGATAGTTATACACTCATACGAAGGAACACTATACAAAAGAGGTCAACAAATTTTTCTGGGCCAGACAGCAAATATTTTAAGCTTTGTGGGCTACTTAGGTCTGTGTTACAGATTCTTTTTCTTTTCTTCTTTTTTTAACAACACTTTAACAATGTAAAAATCCTTTTTAACCTTCCAAAACAACAAATCACGCAGGCTGGCTATGCCCACAGGCTATTGTTTGTCATCCCCTGCTATGTAGTAATTAAAATTAGTGAATTAGATCTATATGTAGCAACTTGAAGAAATCCTAAAAATGAACAAGAGTGAAAAAACGCGTTCCAGAAAAGTATGCACAATACCTTCTAATCTAGATAAATCTTTAATTCCTCACACACTACTCTACAAATACATACATGTAGTGAATCTATAAAAACATGTATGGAAAAGTATATACAAACTCACATGGAAGTTGCTTCTAGGGAAGGAAGAAAGAGAGAAGGCTTGCAGTGGGGTACAAAGAGGACATGAACTTTATCAGTAATGTTTTATTTCTTTCATATTAAATAATCTGAGGCAAATATGACAAACTGTAAATGTTTATTCACCCAGAGTACATGGATGTTTGTCACGTTATTCCCTGTGCTTTTCTATATTCAACTCTCTTTCCCAAAATCCGGAGACCTGGTGGCACAGTGGTTAAGAGCTCAACTGCTAACCAAAGGGTCAGCAGTTCGAATCCCCCAGCCGCTCCTTGGAAAGCCTATGGGGCAGTTCTACTCTGTCCTATAGGGTCGCTATGAGTCGGAATCGACTCCACGGCAGTGGGTTTGGGCTGTTTTGGGTCCCAAAATATATACAGAAAAACAAAGAAACGAACAAAAATGGAAGGAAAAAGGAAAGAAAAGAAAGACGGATAGAATGTATGCTACAATTTTAACAGCGGTTATTTCTGTTAGGTAGGGTTTCTTGTTTTTATTTATCTGTATTTTCTAAGTCTACATCTACCTCT
Source organism: Trichechus manatus latirostris (assembly GCF_000243295.1). NCBI lineage: Eukaryota > Metazoa > Chordata > Mammalia > Sirenia > Trichechidae > Trichechus > Trichechus manatus. The sequence goes on along the minus strand of NW_004443941.1, from coordinate 6,947,595 downwards.
AAAGCTTTTAGTTAATTCTGTAATCAGAAAACAAAGTTAAAAGAATTTCCCAAGGCACCAGCTTAGCTACTTAACATGTCTTACATTTGGAATCCTGAAGGAAGCACTAAGTCTCACTTCCGTCTTCAGAGACCTGGAGCATCATTCCGAAGGAAGCGCTTGTATTAAGACCAAAACAGACATCAGTCATCTTGCCCGGACACGAGGTGGTCTCGTTTTCTCTGTCTGCTTCTCCATCCAGTGTTACATTCATCTCCTTGGTCGGCCCAGCTTATGAGCGAGCATTGCCCACTGCTCTCTCAGCCTATACATCAGACAAGATGTGCAACCTCAGCACCCAGCAATAATCACCAGTGCTCAGTTGGCCTCTCACTAGGCCTAGGTCATCGGATCTTGGTGGGAATGGGGTGCAAGTAACATTTTCCAGTTGCTGTTCAGTCAGTTCCGAAATTCTGACTCATGGCAACTCCATGTGTGTCAGAGTAGAACTGTGCTCCATAGGGTTTTCAATGGCTGATCTTTTGGCGGTAGATCACCAGGCCTTTCTTCCAAGGCACCTGTGAGTAGACCTGAACCTCCAACCTTTTGGTTAGCAAGTTAAACATTTGCACCACCCAGGGTCTTTGAGGTAACATTAGTTACTGCATTTATACACAAATAATGAGCACCTTCTTCGTTTGTTTGCCAGCTGTACCCATTCCCTGAGAGGCACCCTCACAAGCTCTGCATTGCCAATCCTCTTACACAAGTTGCTGTAAAAAAAAAATTAGCATAGTGCGCTTATGAAAATAGGGGGTAGGGCTGCCAGCAAACAAATGCAGAAGGCTCACGTTATTTGCGTAAAAATATGGTCCTCAGTAACGATTTCCTCTCTCCCTCAGGAAAAGCAAGACTTTCAGTTCATGGGTTTGCTGTCCCTGTATTTCACCACTTGGGATGTGCTGGGTTTTTCCAATTTTAGAACTGTGGGGTTTACATTAACCTTACCTAAAGTAATCTAGCCTTTGTCCTTGGTTCCTGAGAGATCCTTTAAACCTTTGGAATTTCCTGTGTGTGATTGTTAAGATTGTGTGTCAACTTGGCTGGGCCATGATTCTCCGTGTTTTAATGTAATCACTCCCATGATTGAATATGCTGTGAGCAGCCAATCAGATGAAAGGGAGTCTCCTTGGCGGTGTGGCCCACCTCTGTATATAAGCAGACGTTCTGGCTTTTTGCTCTCTCTGGATCCTGCGGCTGCTTCCTGTCATCTCATCTCCCATTCTTGGGACTTGAGCTGTCAGCTAACCTGCTGAACCTGGGATTCGTCGATCTGCACAGCCTGTGAGTGGGAGCCCTGCTCTCCGACCTTCCGATCTTGGGCTCGCCAGCTTCTGCAGCTGTGTCACTTGGGAGAGACCTCTACCCTGATCCACGGACTTGGGACGTTCTAGCCTCTACAATCAAGTGAGCTGTTTCCTTGATATAATCTCTCTCTATATATATATTTATACACTTTACTGGTTTTGCTTCTCTAGAGAACCCAGCCTAAGACAGTGATTGAGGTGCCTTTGTTATCTATAGGCCCCCAGACCATACCTGAGAGTTTATGCTAGTGAGGTGACTCAGGTGGGGGCTGGCCAGGCAGGAGAGACCACCGTGTGATATCCTCTGAACCTTGGAGGAGTGGGTGCTGGTTCAATCAAGCATATCTACATAATGAGCTCCAATAAAGGCACTGGACATGAACGCTCCATGGACTTCCTGGTTGGTAAAAGACACGTGGGGAGGTTGCCTGTCCCTTTTTGGGACATAGAAACTCCACGTTGGGGATCCTCCCAGACCTCGCCCTATGCGTTTGCATACTTTTTGCTGTAATAAAACAATAATTGTTTAAGTATAGCTTTTCTGAGTTTTTTTAGTCATTCTAGCAAATTATTGAACCCAAGAAAGTAATGGGAGCCAGCAGATCAGAAGTGAGTGGGCTGGGGACTCCTGAGTTTGTGGCTGGTATCCTGAAGGGGTAGAAGGAACTCCCAAAGTTGTAGCCAACAGGTTAGAAATGAAGGTATCATGGGGACTCCCAAAGCTTGCAACTGGTGTCTGAGGTCTTGAGCAGACTTGACCGTCTGGAGGACTGTGCTCCTTATCTTACGAGGTCTGAACTTTATCTTGCGAGGTCTGACCTCGCTCTGGTGGCTAGGGTCAGAGGAAGACTTGCCACACATGCAGCTGATGTCAGAGCAGAAAGGGAACAGAATTTAATTGATTTGATTGACCTTACAGTTTGGTGAGAGAAATGTGGGATGGGATTTTTCCTGATTTTTATAGGCCTTCCCCATCAAGGTTTGACCACCTGCCCTGGGCCAGGGCTGACTCCATGGGCCCGTCCCTTGCCATTGGACAGGGTCCAACTCTCACAGGGAGCCTTGTCTTGCTTCCTACTGGTCGCCATCAAGTTGATTCCGACTCACAGCGACACTGTGGGACAGAGTAGAACTGCCCTATGAGGTTTCCTCACAGCAACCCTATAGGACAGAGCAGAACTGCCCTATGAGGTTTCCTCACAGCGACCCTATAGGACAGAGTAGAGGGCACCATAAGGTTTCCAAGGCTGTAATCTTTCCAGAAGCAGACTGCCACATCTTTCTCCCAAGGAGTGGCTGGTGGGTTTGAACCCCTGACTTTTCAGTTAGCAGTCAAGCGCTTTAACCACTGCCCCACCAGGGCTCCTTGCTGTTTCCCAGGGCTGCCGTAATAAAGTACCACAAACTGGGTGGATTAACACAACAGAAATGTATTCTCTCACAACTCTGGAGACTAGAAGTCCAAATTCAGGGTGTCAGTAGGGCCATGCTCTCTCTGAAGTCTCTGCGGGAGGATCCTTCCTGGTCTCATGCAGCTTCTGGTGGCCCCGGGCGTTCCTTGCCTCTGGCAACATCATTCCAATCTCTGCCTCTGTCTTCACATGACCATCTTCCCCGATGTCTGTGTCTCTTCTTCTCTTTTTGTAAGGACACCAGTCACATTGGATTAGGGCCCACCATACTCCAGTAACTTAAGTAATTACATCAACAAAGACACTATTTCCAAAAAGGTCACTGTTATGGATTGAATTATGTCCCCCAAAAATATGTGTTGTAAATCCTAACCTCTGTGCCTGTGGTTATAATCTCATTTGGGGATGGGTGGTCTTTGTTATGTCAATGAGGCCGGATTACTGTAGGGTGTGTCTTCAGTCAATCTCTTTTGAAATATGAAAGAGATTAAACAAGCATGTGAGAAGGCAGAGATGATGGCAGATGGATGCCAGGCCACATGGAGATCTCCAAGGAACCAGGAAACAAGCTGAAGAGACACGGACCTTCCCCCAGAGCCAACAGAGAGAGAAAGCCATCCCCTACAGCCGGCACCCTGGATTTGGACTTCTAGCCTCCTAGACTGTGAGAGAATAAACTTCTGTTTGCTAAAGCCACCCACCTGTGGAATTTCTGTTTTAACAGCACCAAATGTCTAAGGCAGCACCTCAGCACTGAAGGGGAATCTGAGAAGGGCACTGTGGCCAGAGGAATCTAACTAAGTACGTATTCATCTGTGAGGGGAAGAAATGAGGAATGGGTATACATTTTCATCTCCATTTTAGATGTGGAGAAACAAAGTTTTATTGCTATATCCTGGAAGTCAGTCAACTATGGCAGCCTGGAACTGAATGCCGAGGCCTAGGCCTTGGATACCAGGCCGATCTGCATCAACCCCCTTTTTAGGATTCCTGAAGTAAAGTTTGAAGAAAACAAACACACACATCCAAATTATTGAGAGAAAAAATGCTTTGACTGGAAATATGGAGCAATTTTGAGTTCAAATGCCCTGGTGATTATCTCATTTCAGTTTACAGCTTTATCTCATTAAAGTTACCGAAATAACTTTAGAAACAATTACCGTTGAGGCAGCTCCAACTCATAGGGATTGTGTGTCAGAATAGAACTGTGCTCCATAGGGATTTCAATGATTGGTTTTTCAGAAGTAGATCACCAGGCCTTTCTTCTGAGGCTCCTCTGGGTGGACTTGAGCTTCCAACCTTTCAGTTAGCAGTCGAGCATGTTAACCATTTGCACACCCAGGGAAAATCTACTTTGCAGTAAAGCAGATTCATTGCCCTGAGTTTGTTCTGCTGTTGGCACGTTACAGCTGTGGCGGAGAGGCTGGTGAGTTTGAACCGCCGACCTTTTGGTTAGCAGCTGAGCTCTTAACCACTGCACCCCCAGGGCTCCTTGTCTGGACTTCGGCCCACTGGATATCTTCCATTCTTGTCCTGTCAGCCTGTTTGGTTTGGGCCCTTGTGTACAGTCCACATTCTCCAGAAAGTCAGCTGCTACCACCGTTCAGCTTCCAAAAGCTGAGTCTAGTAAGAACTCCTGGTTACAACAGGCAAACATTTATTCTTACGCCATTCCCGTTCACAAAGACAACACTTACTCCTTCCCTTCAAACTGAAGAAATGTTGTTTAGACCTCATGCTTTTATTTGGCAGTTTTAAATCGTTTGGGGGGAACGAAAAGAGAAAAAAAGGATCTGATTCCTTCGAAGATGTCAGGTTGCAAAATGAAGGAACAATTCACAAGGACATAGTACTCTGCAAGTCTTGAATTTATCAAACTGTTACTGTTCGGGGAGCCCTGGTGGCCCGGTGGTTAAGAGCTCGGCTGCTAACCAAAAGGTTGGCAGTTCAAATCCACCGGCCACTCCTTGGAAACCCTATGCGGCAGTTCTACCCTGTCCTGTAGGGTCGCTATGGGTCAGAATTGATTTAATAGCAATGTGTTTGGGATTTTGGGGAGTTTTTTGGTTACTGTCTGGCAGGTCCAGAGCTAAGCCCTTAAGATGCATTGTCTCTTTTAAACCTCACACCCCTAAAGTGGACGTCAATATTACCCTATTTGCAGAAGTAATTGAGGCTCAGAGAGGTAAAGTAACTTGTCTGTGAGCACAGAACTACTAAGTAACCCAGAAGGATTTCAGCCCAGGTCTAGCTATTTCCAGAGCCACCGAGAAGAAAGAGTGGCTAATAAAGGCTCAAAAAAGTTAGCCAGGCCAGAAAAAAATAAGAGCAACATCAGGAAGTATTACAAACTTCATTAACACCCTTCTTCTGAATAGTGGGCTTGAACAGAGACGGCTGGAGCTATTTGAGCCCCTGCTTGTCTTCACCGCACAAAGAAAAACGTTTAATTCCCTACATTTTGTATGATGCTATTTTCAGCAAGTTTTAAAGCACAAAAAACAATACTATGTGCTGTTTATGAATACAAACAAATTAGCAGAAGTATAAAAACATGCAGGGAAGAAGAAGAAATAAATGAGCGGCATTTAAGAGGCTTTAATTTGCATTTATAATGTATTAATTCTTAAACCGGATGACAGAGACAACCATATGCATTATATTTTCCTCTCTGCCTTTTGTTGACAGAATATTATAATACCTTTTATATTTTGAAATAGTTCATAACTCTAAAGTGTATTTACAGCTAAGAAAGCTTATAATAGCTAAACAATAATACGTTACTGAAACTCGGACTTGGTTTTATTTTGATCCTTACTCTAATTCGGGAAGTCCCTATGGGGTGCAGTTAAGCTCTGGACTACTAGCCAAAAGGTAGGTGGTTCGAACCCACCCTGAGGCTCCTCGGGAGACAAGTCTGGTGATCTGCTTCCGAAAGGTCACAGCCATGAAAACCCGATGGAGCAGTTCTACTCTGCACGTACCGCGTCTCCGTGAGTTGGAATCAACTCAAGGGCAGCTAACAACAACAACTCTGATGGGAGGCGTTGTGTGGCTTAAAAATAGAAAGTGTACACTTTTTAATCAAGGGTTCTATTCTCGTAGGGAAAAGACGGGTAAGTGTGTACAAAGGACCGTCCATGTGGCAAATGTTTGGCCTACTCTAATGGCAGGTGTCCCTATTACCTTTAAACACAGATCTAACACACACACAGGATTCTACGTCTTGGCCAGGGTTGTTCTTTACATGGCAGGTTTTAGTCTGCGTCCCTGCTTCACTTGGTCCACCGCCTCTTTGTTCTTCTACAACCTTCCCTCATGGAGAATCCAGGACAGCAGGCTCCACCTGGCCCCACCACGTGCCCCCCGGGTCTCTGGAGCCTCTAAGGACATCTAGCTCCCCTGGGCTGTAAGTGACCCAGCTTCCTCTTCCTAAGATTTAATTGCAAGCATGTTTGGGGCTGTGTCCCTGCACTGGGGGGGGGCTGAGTCCCTGCACAGGAGGCAGTGTCCCTGTTTGCGGGGCCAAGTGTCTGCATGGGGGGGGGCCACATCCCTGCACGAGGGGAGGCTGGAAAGGAGATGGGGAAAGCAGAGGTGAAGAGCATAGTCCTCTCTGCTATTGCTGAGGAGAAGCTGGGAGATTCCTGATTTTCCGAGGCAGCCCGTTCCCTCGACAATCTTGAGTGTCCCAGAGACCAGTTCAACCTCCTTGCTTCTTGCGGCCTTGGAGCTCCCGTGCGGCCCCCTGCTGCATACTCTGAGTGGCCGCTGTGGCCTCATTCTGCAGTTCTCGTGTGCTCCCAGGTGAGGCCGATGCTGCTGGTCTGGGACCCAACTTTGAGTAGCGAGGACATGCGGGAATGGAGAGAACAGCACGAGCTGTGGCATTCGGGAACCCAAAACCAAACCAGCTGCCGTCCAGTCAACTCTGACTTATGGAAACCCCATGTGTGTCAGAGGAGAACTGCGCTACATAGAGTTTTCAATGGCTGATTTTTCAGAAGGATCACCAGGCCCTTCTTCCAAGGTGCCTCTGAGTGCACTCAAACCACCAACGTTTTCAGTTTGCAGCGAGAGTTAACTGTCTGCATCACCCAGGAACTCTGTGGCACGCAGGGAAGGCTCCAAAAACAAGGCGGACCAAGCTGAGGCCAGAAGGCAGGGGTGGAATGGACAGAGGCAAGAGGAGGGCGGCCCAGGTCAGCATCATGGCCTGAGGCCATGGAGGCTTAGTTAAACTCACGGGTGGAGAGAACCATGGGGACAGGACACAGAAACACTGGAACAGAGGATTCTCATTAACGAGCAGCAAGAACTAAAAACGGAGCCTTAAACGCCAAGCTTCAGCTTGCGCCTTATCTCCAGCTTGCAACTTAATTCAAAAGGGAATAGTGAGCCAGGGTTGCTTGCTGAGTCAAATTTCACTGACAAGTTCAGTAAAGTAGAAGAGTAAGCAGTATATATCCATACAGAGGATAAGGGCATAAGGGGAAACGGAGCATAACTTCTCCAATTTTTTCCTTTAAGAGATGCAGTTCAGGTCTTTGACGCTGTATCCCCATCCCCTACCCTCCACCCCCTTGCCTCAATCCCAAGCCTTGCTCTCTGAGACCTTGGCTCTCAAAGCCTTATAACAGGAGAGTGAAGTCTCAAAAGATCCAGCCACGTGAGGGAAAGAAACCTTCTCCTCTGGCTCTGCAGAGTCTGTCTTCCTCTTCATGGATGTGTAAACAATTCAACAGCACATAGTACAATGAAGGGGGGGATGCACATTAATTTCCTCGAGGCAAATGATAAGCTGGCACGTTTAGCTCCATGGAAGGACATAAAAGCTCCTTACACAGCCAAATGAGCCTTGGGACCCGAGCCTGGTACGGATGCAAATTAAAATAAAAACTATATAAACAGCGGCACAATCACACCATTCACGGCCCCTTCATTAGCAGCCAGCTTTCCAGGGCCGTTGCTCGCAAAGACAACTTCCCTTTCTTTTTCCTTCTAACTAGTTCCCAAATTGGTCAACAAAGGGATGCAGAGGACAAAAGCAGTTTTAATTGATGAGGCTCTGGGGAGAGGGTGGTTGAGGAGATTCATTTTATGTGCACAAATCAAAAAGCAAATGGGATGTGTCAGACCAGCTAAGCACAGCCCTCCTGCCGGGAGAATTCTGGAGGCGCCAAATTCCTCCTCCCAGAACTTGCCACAGCTAGAATAACGAACCAACAGGCACATCCACCAACCCAGTACTCCCAGGGGTCAGACCAACAGTTGACTGGCCCAATAGAGCCACCTTCTCAAAGCGCCGCCATGTGTAAAACCCATTGCCGGCAAGTCGATTCTGACTCATGGCAACCCTATAGGAAAGAGTAGAACCGCTCCATAGGGTTTCCAAGGCTGTAAATCTTTGCCACATCTTTTTCCTGGTGGAGCGGCTGGTGGGCTCAAACCCCTGCTGGTTCCATTAGCAGCCGAGCGCTTAACCACTTTGCCACCAGGGCTCCTTCCACCATGTGTAGGGGACAATCAGGTCCATGATGCAACCACTTGCTACCTGGTATCCTCTAATCTTTATTGTCGAGAATAGAGCTCATTCATTGTATTATCATGAAGTATCACTCTGTTGGGCAGTCATCGGGGTGAGGAGGCATAGTGTACCAAAATCCACCTCTTGTTGAATTTTAGGCTCCAGGAGGAGAACTCTGTTCACAAACCATAGATCTCCCCACTCTCTTACCATTCGATTGGCATTCCTTAGCCACCTGTACCTCTCCAAATGTCTTCAAATGGCAGAGCGTTCCAGCCATAGCTCTCATCCCACTGCCCTGCTCTCTGGCCATGAAGATTTCTCCACCGTGGCAGGCTCACTCACCCCAACCCTCCCTCCTCCCAAGCACGGAATTCCCTACTTGTCCCCTCTCTTCCCTTCCCATCTGCATCCCCTTAGCCTCATGAGCCTTTGTTTCCTCATTTATAATGGGGTAATCATCCTTGCTCTACTTTCACAGGCTATTGGGACGCTCAGATGAAATGAGGTATAAGAAAGCAACTATATCGGCATTAAGGTATTAACACAAGTGTCTTCGCTGAGGGTAGAGCACTGGACAATTTAGTGACCACCAAATCTCCCTCTGTGTATTGTTAAATGAGACAATCTTTTTTTTCTTTTTCAGTCAGTAGGACAAATTAAGATTTGTGTACATCAGCCTAAGATGAACCTCAGCATTTTTGAATTTTGGAAGCCAAAATGAGCAAAGTGAGCCATCTCCCACTCGGCCCCCTTGGTACTGCCCCAGGTGTCTCACCTGCAGGGGCCTGGGCCCACCTGGGCTCCATCCACTCAGGCTGTGCTTCCAGCCACACTGCTCTGAGGTCAGGCAGAAGGACTGGCGCCTGGGAAAGACTGCGGACGACTGTGAGGGTGGGAGGAGCTCCTTTTCCTAATTTTGCGCGTGGTTTCCCTTGCCTCTTTAGGGGAGATGCTGTTCTGTAGAAAACAAGATATGTCTGCAGTCTAACTGGCTACTGCTGTGAACAGAGACGCTCTTCTTTCCCTGCTGATGGGCAGGAGCGGGAAGGGAGGGTGAGACGAGAGTCCCGTGCCCACACTGCCTTTCCGCCTCTCCCCCCGCAGCTGGGTGGTCACCGCTGTGTGGTTATTCTCTCTTCTTCCCAGCTGATAACGGTGAGAGGGGTGTTATCTGCCTCGGGCAGGGCAGGCGGACAGGCGTTGGCTTGGGGGGAGGAGAACCCTGGGGATGGTAGTAACAGACAGGACCGAGCACTGTTGTCCCCAACACTTCTGTGCCCTGCTGCACCAGCCTAGACAGCCTGTTGAAAAGACGGTGATGGGAAGCTGATATGCTTGGGTCTTGACATGTTTTACAAATGCAACTCACATCGCCGGTCATGCGGAGGAGAGGGGACAGGATGGGAAAGTCACACTGAGCCTCTGTTCAAACCTATGAGAATTCATGGGACAAGGTGGGGACAGGAGTTACTCAGCCCCGTGTTGGTAGCAAGGGCCAACCCTCCACTGAGGCCCGCACTTGGCAGCTGGACTGACGTGGAATGATCAAGTCACAGAGAAAGAGCTGCGTCATCAATTTCTCTCCCCACTCACCCATTTCCCACCACCCCCAACTCACCCACCCACCCCTGCGGGTGACCTGCGGGTAACCCGGAGATTTCTGACCTCCTGGGGATCCGAGGAAGGCAGCAGACTGGGCTGGGACCCCGGGAGCTCTCTGTGGTCTGTCTGCCCAGGCCGTTGCCCGCCTGCTTTGTGGACCACCCTGCGTGTAAATGATCACTGAGGCTGAGGAATTGATCTCCAAAGTTTCTATAACAACTTTAACTCCCACCAGCAGTGTAGTGGACTACGTGTTCCCAAGTACCCTCTACGATGCTTGATATTGGTTAACATTTAAATTTTCTTTTTGCAATTTTCTGTGGGAATATGGCATCTTACTATATAGCTGGGGCATCACTCATTGCACACCAAGGATTTTGTTGTTGTTACATTTTCATATTTAGATTTTGAGTAATTTGCCAGGCATTAAACACACACACTCAGCAGAGTTGCAATCACAGCCTTTATCTTAAATAGTTCAGATTCCTAAGTGCTTACCCCCTACCCTCCCTGAACTCTAACAAGGGTCCATTTCTCTTGATATATTTTTATAAATGTCCCTGAGCCTTCTTTGGGGTCACCAGCATCTTGGAATGACTTAGCAGGGAAATAAGAAGAAATAAGGCAGTAGGAGAAGATAAATTAGAAATATTAATAGTTAAGAGACACCATACTGCCCCTGCCGCAGAGGAATCTGAGAACATTAACCCTCAACTATATGTTCATGTGCACGTACAAGGAATTCTGTGAAGACACCTTGTCACGGATTGAATTGCGTCCCTCAAAAATATGTGTCGAGTTGGTTAGGACATGGTTCCCAGTATTGTGTGGTTGTCCTCCATTTTGTGATTGATGTAATTTTCCTACATGTTGTAAACCCTAATCTCTGCCTGTGGTTAATGAGGCAAGATGAGGTTCTGTTAAAGAGGATTCAGGTGGCATTGTAACTTCCTTACTCTGGTCACTCACATCCCTAGTCCAATGTAAAGGGAGTTTCCCTGGGGTGTGGGCTGCACCACCTTTTATCTTACAAGAGATGAAAGGGAACCTAGCAGAAAGTGGGGGACTGCATACCACCAAGAAAGCATCTCTGGGAGCAAAGCACATTCTTTGGACCCAGGGTTCCTGCCAGGAGAAGCTCCTAGACCAGGGGAAGATTGATAACAAGGACCTTCCTCCCAGAGCTCACAGAGAGAGAGCCTTCCCCTGGAGCTAGCACCCTGAATTTGGACTTCTAGCCTAACAGACTGTGAGACAATAAATTTCTCTTTGTTAAAGCCATCCACTTGTGGTATTTCTGTTATAGCAGCACTAAATAACCAAGACAAGCACCTACTGTGAGTCAGGCTCTGTTTCAGAAATATTGCATTTAGCCCTCACATCAACCTTGTGAGGTAGAAATGATCACCTTCATTTTCCAGAAGGGAAAACAGAGATGTAAAGTAAATTGCCACAGTGGCAGAGCCATTCTTGAACTAGGTCTGTTGACTTTATTGTTATATCCTACTCCCTACCCTATCTGCTGCTTAAAATTTCTATAGAATTATTTGGTGGGAAGAGTTTCACTACTTTGTATAATATGGTAATCAGTAGGAATTATACCAAGCGAATTCATTCTACAAAGCAGACTGTATCAGGCTGGTCCTATAGCCCAGTGTCACTCTGTTGGTTCCCCTGGAGCCATGGAAACTTGGGCTCCTTTTACAGTTGGGTCCTTTTTGAATTCTTGTAGCTGTGTCCTACAGTAAGGGTGCATGGAGGGGGACACCATTCGGAGAAACGTTTGCCTTATTATAAGACCAACGAAGATCTAGTTGCTCTCTGCCAGTTTATTATGACCCCAATGATCACATTATAAACATTTCTCATCCAGAGGAGGGAAGCAGAATGATGAGGTGGTTCTGGTAAACCACATCAACAAAGGACAGTTACAAGACTGGGTCAGAGAATGGAAGACCCAATGGAAGCATGCTCTTGTTGGCATTGTTGTGTCTCTTTCTTTTTTTTCAATAGAGCCATGTATTTACGTATGCATATATATATATATTATTGTGCTTTAGGTGAAGGTTTACAGAGCAAATTAGTTTTCCATTCAATAATCTATACACAAATTTTTCCGTGACATTGATTGCCGTCCCCGCAATGTGTCAGCACTCTACCCATTACCACCCTGAATTCTCTATTTCCATTCCTGCCTTCTCATCTTTGCTTTTGGGCAGATGCTGCCCTTTTGGTCTCATACAGGTGATTGTTCTAAGAAGCACCTTCCTCACGGGTGTTAATGTTTGTTTTATAGGCCTGTCTATTATTTGGCTGAAATGTGATCTACAGGAACAGCTTCAGTTCCAAGTTAGGTGTCTAAGGGCCATAGTCTCAGGAGTTCCTCCAGTCTCTCTCAGACCAGTAAGTCTGGTCTTTTTTATGAATATGAATTTTGTTCTACATTTTTTTCCCTACTGTAACTGCGGCCTTCTATTGTGACCCTGGTCAGAGCAGTCGACAGAGGTAGTGGGGCACCATCTAATTCTTCTGGTCTCAGGCTAGTGGAGGTTGTACATTGTTATTTCTTCAGGAAGCACCACCATATTGAGAAAGAGCAGATTTCTGGGTGTTGTGTCAGAGGACAGAAATAAGACCAGTAGCTGGAAATAAAACGGAAGCAGATTTTGGCTTAAAATTTGAAAGAATAACCCAACCACTTAAAATACCTAACAATGAAATGAGCTGTGTAAATGACAATCCTACTCAGTTCTAGAAGTGTCCAAGCAAGAGCTAGAGGACCATCTGACAAGGGGGCTGTGGCATGAATTTCTGAAGGTGTGAAGGGTAAGTCTAGCTCACCTCCACGGTCTCCTCCAGTTCGAAGAGCCCACAATACTGAGAACAGAGACAAGCCTGAGGATTACACTGGGAAAATCAGTACACTGAACCAAACTTGCTCTTTCCAAATACTTCCACATCCTAGTCACGACATCTCACTAAAAGTCAGTGCACCTGTTTCCAACCAAGCTCCAGTCATCTAGCGTCAGAATCCAGTGCTGAGTGCTTTTAACTTAAAAAATAAGAAGAATGATTTTTTTAGTTTGTCAAGTGACACAATAAGGTCTCTGGCTTTGGAGTAGGGAGCAGGGAATGGATCATCAAAACAATATTATCAACGAATATTCACACTCAGCTTTCCATTTAAAGAGGGACCAATTTAATCTTCACAACAGCCCTGCAAAGGAAGCATTATCATCCATTCGCACAGGAAGAAGTTGCCTGGTTCCTGCAATTGCAAAACTAGTATGTGGTGACACTGAGACTCATATTTAGGCTTCTGACTCCCATGGCTGCAGACCTAAAGAGTGATACCTCGAAGAGGGTAGGGGTCACATTGGTAGATATCTCTTTGCTCATTGTTCTATTGGAGGCCAGTTGAAACTTTAGAACCATTAGTGAAAATGTGTTTGTGGGTGTCATGGATTGAATTATGTCCTCCAAAAAATGTGTGTATCAATTTGGCTGGGCCATGATTCCCAGTATTGGATGGTGGTCCTCCATTTTGATTGTCATTTTATGTTAAAGAGGATTAGGGTGGGACTGTATAACACCCTTACTAAGGTCACATCCCTGATCCAATGCAAAGGGAGTTTCCCTAGGGTGTGGCCTGTACCACCTTTTATCTTACAAGAGATAAAAGGAAAGAGAAGCAAGCAGAGAACTGGGGACCTCATACCACCAAGAAAGCAGTGCCAGGAGCAAAGACCCGGGGTCCCTGCACGCCTGTGAGGAGAAGCTCCTAGTCCAAGGGAACATCGATGAGAAGGCCAACAGACAGACAAAGTCTTCCCCTGGAGCTGATGCCCTGACTTTGGACTTTACTATGAAGAAATAAATTTCTCTTTGTTAAAGCCATCCACCTGTGGTATTTCTGTTATAGCAGCACTAGATGCCTAAGACATTGGGCTTTGTGATGAAGGAGGACATTTTGGCATGTGGAATCTGGCAGAAGGGAATGCTTTGCTCAGAACATTATGTTGTGAGAGTGTTGACTCCTTACAAGCCTACCAGTGTTTCCCAGTGCTTGATCATTAGGATGAGTTTCACATCTTGAGGGTGCCTTCAGCTTGGGAGGCTAGATACCGTGGGGGATAATTACCAAGGCTCATGCCACTTAAGTGCAGGTTGTCATTATTGTTCTTTGCTCTCACATCAGTGGTGTTGGGTTTTATATCCTGTTTTCCCATCAGGCCTGGACTGAATCATCCTCTCTCTGTCAGAACACTTGCCTCTGGGGGCTCCCAGAAGGGAAACGATGTGCAAATGTTTAGTTAACCTATGTGCTGATTGGAGGATGCTTGCAAACTGTCACCTGGAGAAACCCTCCAGTGTCACTGGGGTTCTATCAGGGTGATGAGTGGGCCCGCGAATAACTGGGGATAGACATCTTGGCTTTTAAAATTGAAGGACATACCTCAGTAGAAACATGCCTACAAGTGTTTAAGGCAAGGAAAGCTTTTAGGTAAAGAACTGGGCAGACAGATATAGGGTGAGGAAGAAGCGAGGGCTCCAGGCAGAGGGAGTTGTTTGAGTAAGGGAAGGAAGGCATGAAAATGAAGGACCTCTTCTGTTTAAGGAGTCCCTACGTGGTGCAAATGGTTAAGCACTCAACTATTAGCCGAAAGTTTGAGGTTCGAACCCCCCTCCAGATGCGCCTTGGAAGACAGGCCTGGTGATAAGTTTCTGAAAGGTCACAGCCTTGAAAACCCTATGGAGCAGTTCTACTCTGCACACATGGGGTCTCTATGAGTTGAAATCAACTCCATGGCAACTAAAAACAACTACTACTTCTGTTTAACCACAGCACAGGGTATATATGGGGGAACAGGGCACCATGATGCTCAGCCTGAGGCTTGGGGCTTTGATACAAAATCCCTCCAATGGCAAGCTCCAGACAGCACTTCATGCTGCCGCCCAGTGTTCTCCAACTCAACCAACTTGAGCAGCCATCAAAATTACCTGAGGGCTTGTTAAAGACAGATTGCTGGGACCCTCCCCTAGAGTTTCTGATTCCTTAGGTCTGGGTGGGACCTGAGAATTTGCCTTTCTAACGAAGTCCCCAGGTGATGCTGATGTTGCTGGTCCAGGGACCACACTTTGGGAACCGCCGCCATGTCATTTAACAGTCATTAACAGTTTTTAGGTTGGGGAGTGAGTGAGGTAATCAGAGCTGTTTGTCTACTGTCTTGAACTGACCTATTCGAAGAGCCCGTAATTCTATGATAAGATACCTAGGGGAAGAAACGTGTTAAGAGTAGAATTTGGCTCAGGCAGTGGGTATAAGTTCAGTGGTGAGCATCCAATCAAAGCATCTCACTTTTCACCAAGCTGGCAATGGGGCACCGAGGGAGAGGAACCAACATATTAGAGTATCAACACTGTTATAAATTACCGGATAAAGCATGCCACTTAGGAAGCTTTAGAGTGAAGTTTTCAACACATACACATACACACACACACAAAAGAAATGTTCTTAGTGTCCATTTTCCTAAAGACATTTTTTTAGTCATCAATGACCCCACTAGCGAACAGAGGGAATATTTCATAGCTTTTCCTCCTCCACTCCTAATCTTCTAGGTATGAAGCAGAAAATCAGTGATTGAGAGATTTGTTCTGAAACATTTTGAGTTTCACTCCTGTCAAAGAAATAGCAGCTAGAAAAACACAGGAAAGGCCTGAAGATATGCCTTGTCTAGGAAATCCTGACACAGTCCTTACCCCAAACAGGAAAGTCAATACAGTCTTCATCCAGGCTAACCATTAACAAAGGTGCTGCCCTGACTAAGATGGGTATGTGCTTTTGGGCAGAGAGGATGGAGGGAAGGAGAAAATTTTACCAGGTGTAGGGATGGGAGCAAGTTAGTCTTCAATCCTAGTTTATCGGCCTGGAAGGCGTAAGAGAAAGCTATCACCATCCACCCAGAAGTATTACTGATGGCGAAAGCTTAAATTTATCAGCCCATTTTGAATTTTATCAAGGGACTCTGTCATGGATTGAGCTGTGTCCCCAAAAAATATGTGTCAACTTGGCTAGGCCATGATTCCTAGTACTGTGTGGTCATCCTCCATTTTGTGATCTGATTATCCTGTGTGTTGTAAATCCTAGCCTCTATGCCTGTTGTTGTGATCCTATTTGGAAGTTAGCTGTCTGTTATGTTACTGAGGTAGGATTAGAGGCAGTTATATTAATAAGGCAGGACATATTCTACAGGATTAGGTTATATCTTGAGTCAATCTCTTGTGAGATATAAAAGAGAGAAGCAAGCAGTGAAGAGAGGGACCTCATACCACCAACCAAGAAGAGGCAGGAGCAGAAGGCGTCCTTTGCACCCAAGTCCCTGTGTTGAGAAACTCCTAGACCAGGGGAAGATAGATGACAAGGACCTTCCCCTAGAGCTGACAGAGAAGGAAAGCCTTCCCCTGGAGCTGGAGCCCTGAATTTGGACTTCTGGCCTCCTAGACTGTGAGGGAATAAATTTCTGTTTGTTAAAGTCATCCACTTGTGGTATTTCTGTTATGGCAGCACTAGACAACTAAGACAGACTTCTAGAGTTAAGTGTCCCAATCCAACGCAGCTAGAGAGAATCTCACTCCAAAGCAGCACCACAGAGGGGTGGCACCCTGACCTAGCAATTGGAGGACCAGAGTTCTTGTCCTGGTTCTGCAAGTCTGTAAATTTGGGCAAGATGTTAGCCTCTTTGGGGCTCAGATTCTTCCTGTGGGGAAGGAGGGAAGTTGTACCTGGTTCTCCGTATGACCCCACCGTCACTGGTCTTCATGATTCTGCACGGCCTATGGGGAAGCCAGCCTCATAGAATGAGTGTGTGTCCTGAGCGGACATCATGGCACCATCCCCCCTGGACAGCTGTTTTACCAGAGCCCTGCTACGTTTAATTCCCTGGTGCCATTTAACACTTACATCTGTGTAAAAATTGCTCTCTTCGAGCTAATGACCTGCACCGGTTACAGTGAGTGAGGAAGGTTGGTCCTCACCTCCCCATCAGCATTATTGTGAGCACTCAAGTCTCAATGAGGAACAAAGACCATCAATCAGTTTAAGAGATTTCCAAGCAGGCCCCATCACTAATGTTCCAATTTGGAACACTGAGGTTGGCCGATCCCATACTTAGCTCATACGCTGCACTTCCTCTCCCCACCTACCACCCCAACTTTGTTCACTCCCCTGTGTTCTGTGTGTGTCACTTTCCCTGGCCACACCATCACACTGATTCTCTCTGAACGACCTTGTTCTCCTTCACCTAATCCTTATTTTCTGCACTCCTCAAACCTTGGGAAACAATTAAGGGCACAACTGCAATGACTTTGATTTTTGATTCTCCACCCAGAGTCATTCCTGGAAGTCCAAGCTCCCCACTGAGTCCCACCATTCCTAAACATGACCCTGGGCTCTACTGCTCAAGAAGACGACGGTTCTCCTCTGTACTCTCGTGGTGAAAAGAGGACAGCAACCACCATAGCCCACTGCTTCCAGCAGCAAGCGACCAGGACCCCTGCCTCTTCCTGTCCTGTTTCTCACCCTGTCTCCGTTCTCACAGTCTTTGCTCCTATCTCTCTTCATAGAAGGGGAAACTTCCCTCTTTACCAATGATTACATTGGTTTTTATGTAACTCCTTCCACTGCTCAAGGAAATCTGAACTTCCATTTACAGCTCTATTTGCAGAAGAGCTAAACAAGAGGATATTGAGTGATCCCTTCTAATTTTTTACTCTCCCCAACCATGAGCTTCTGTTCAAGGTCAGGATGTATAAGAATGTAAATTTTCTCCTAATCGAAGTCATTGCAATTGTGCCTTTAATTGTTTCCCAAGGTTTCTCCTAACCCATGACAAATTCCTTCTCCCCTTAGGGTATTAGGATCACCCATTGTCTCCTTTCTTAATTTATAATAATGAAAATAAATTTTTACAGTTGAGTCCCTAAGCCATTTTAAGTAAGTCCCTGAGTAGTGCAACTGGCTAAGACACTCTGCTGCTAACTGAACATTTGGAGGTTCAAGCCCACCCAGAGGTACCTCAGAAGAAAGGCCTGGTGATATACTTCCAAAAAATCAGCCATTGAAAACCCTACGGAGCACAGTTCTACTCTGACACACATCAGGTCACCATGAGTTGGAATCAACTCCACGGCATCTGGTTCTTTTATTTATTTTTTTCTCAGAAAGCCTTAGGAGATTCTCAGGAAAAGATAGTTGCTGATGGTCTATTCTGATGTCCTGGGAGACGTCTGGGGAGGTGAATGAATCTTCATCACATTGCCTCTCTGTGGTACCTATCACAGCACTTTGACCATCAAAGGTATATGTTCAACAAGCAAATGAGTGTTATCAGCTAATTCATCCTCATTTAGAAAATGCAAAGCAAAGCTCAGAAGTGAAGGGCCACTGAGCTAGTTAGTTTGTAGGAGAAAGTGAGTAGAAGGAAAGGAAAGGTGAACAGGTTCCTTCTGGGTCATACACATTCAGATGGACAACAGGCGTGTAGGGGAAAGAGAGGCTGGAGGGCTGAGAACTGGGAGGGTGAGAAAGGGCATGTGAAGAAAATTGGTATGTTGGGGTTTGAAGAGGGAAACAATGACATGGGAAGATGAAACAGAAAAAGGAGATGAAGAAGTAGAGATGGGAAGCTGCCAAAACCTACTTTGCCTAGTCTGCAGCTAGCTCACCAGAGAAGACTAGTGTCATGGATTGAATTGTGTCCCTCAAAAATATCTGTCAACTTGGCTAGGTCATGATTCCCAGTATTGTATGACTGTCTACCATTTTGTAATCTGATGTGATTTCCCTATGTGATGTATATCCTATCACTATGAAGTAATAAGATGGATTGGTGGCAGTTACATTGATGAAATCTACAAGATTATAGTGTCTTGAGCCAATCTCTTTTAAGATATAAAAGACAGAAGTAAGCAGAGAGAACTGGGGACCTCATACCACCAAGAAAGCAGTGCCGGGAGCAGAGCACATCCTTTGGACCTGAGGTTCCTGCGCTAAGATGCTCCCAGACCAAGGGAAGACTGACGCATCACAAGGACGTTCCTCCAGAGCCGACAGAGGGAGAAAGACTTCCCCTGGAGCTCACGCCCTAAATTCGGACTTGTAGCCTACTGGACTGTGAGAGAATAAACTTCTCTTTGTTAAAAGCCATCCACTTGTGGTATTTTTGTTATGGCAGCACTAGATGACCAAGACAATCAGGGTGGAAAATTTTCAGTATAAACAAGTGAGAAAATTATCCAGAATGTTTATACAAATGACTCTGTTCTCTAAAGACAGGCAAGGATGTAAGCAGCTGCATTGGCCAAATATCCAAATTCAGAATCTACCGTCGGGGTCCTAGTCTTAGCAGTGAGATGCCTTTGGAGGAGATACCAGTGGTCCTGCTCAGTGGCACACTGGCGGTCCACCCTGGGAATGGAAGAGACAAAGAAAGGCCATCTTCTGAGATCCAGTGTCCTTCAAAAAAAAAACCTACTGCCATCTAGTTGATTCTGACTCATAGCGACCCTATAGGACAGAGTACAACTGCCCCATAGGGTTTCCAAGGAGCGGCTGATGGATTCGAACTGTCAGCCTTTTGGTTAGCAGCTGAGCTCTTAATCACTGGGCCACCAGGGCTCCCAGTGTCCTTACTGCCCCCTAAAATCTTTACCCGGGTTCAAGTAGGTTAAAGTGAATACACCCATAATGGGGAGAAGCAGTCTCAACAGAGCAGCCTGAAAACGTGGGGGAAGTCAAAGGTGCCACTTGGTTTGCCTTGGTGAATTGCCCAGAGTTAACTCCTGAAAATGTCTACCTTACAGAGTCCAGACTCCTTCTAGAGTCTAAAATGTGAGCTCCTTGAAGACAAGAACTTGATCTTGCTCGTCTTGTTGGTTTCCTTGAACCTTGCACACAGTAGGTGCTAAACAATTATTTGATACATGAATAAATGGATGAATGGAAGGTTGGTTGGATGAATGGATGAATGGTGTATGGTAGGGTGGATGAATGAAACAAGACTACTAATTTGACAACTGTAAGGAGGAATATATGCAGTCAAACCAAAAGACGGCCCAGCATGACTAAGATGGCAATTCTCTACCCCGAGTCAACCTGGATGAGTGAAAGTCCTCATGGCTACTGAAGGCTTGAAACCAACGCACTGCAGCAACTATATGAAAGAAGCGTTGGTAAATTATGAATGATGGTAACTTTAACTGGTTAATATTTCTCACATACACAAGGAGGTCATTTATGTAGTGTCCCCCTACACAAATTGCAAACCAACCATTGCTCATTTCCTGCCCATTCAGGAGTTGATGCATAAGATGCTGCTAACCCAGCTATGGACACACCTTCCTTGTCCCACATACATGCTCTTGCTTGTGCCCTTCCCCTCACTAAGAACACTTAACCAGATCCTGCTCGTTTCTCAAAGCCTCTGTCAGGCCCCATGTGGCTCAGGGCGGGAAGCTCTCATTGGCTGCTCTGGTCTCCAACCATCTCAATGTCCTCTCTGAATCCTACAAGACTTATGAGTACTTAACACATGAGGTTGCTATTGCCTCCCTAGCTAAAGTATAACTTGTCTTGGCAAGTATGAAGTTTACAATGGATCTCCAGCCATCAGAGCACCTAGAAGAGCACCGAGCACAGGGTACTTGTTGACTGGACTACAGTCACAGACTGAAACCTAGAAGAACCGAGCACAGGGTACTTGTTGACTGGACTACAATCACAGACTGAAACCTAGAAGAGCACCGAGCACAAGGTACTTGTTGACTGGACTGCAATCACAGACTGAAACCTGGAAGAGCACCAAGCACAGGGTACTTGTTGACTGGACTACAATCACAGACTGAAAACCACACAGATGGTGCAGACTTCCCAATCAGCCTGGCAGGGGAGGGCACACGTTTCACTACCTCTAAAGATGGCGTGGTGGGCGCGTTTGACCTCCTCTGACTTCAGAAGGGGCAGAGAATCAACATCAACATCAGGCCAAGGCCAATTCCTATGAAGCAGAGGGCAGACATGCCTCCAATCTCCAATCTTTTAAGCAATTCTGACACCAGCTGTCGCTCCTACGGCACTCTCTACTTCTCTGCTTGGTTCGATAATTCATTGCAATAGCCACACAGAACTCACAGACCATACTCACAATTACGGGGTTTATTAGGGAAGTAACAGGTTACAATTCAGGATCAGGAATGACTCAGGATACAATTCTTTGGTCAGGACAGCTTCTCAGCTGTGCCTGCAGGCAGACCTCTCCCTCAAGGAAAGGGGAACAATTGTCAAGCCCTCGGTCCTACTGTGTGGGAGATAAGGCTGCTGATTAGAAGCCACACAACAGCAGGGAGAAATGAAAGCAGAGAGTGCTAAAGGCAGGGGCTGTACAGCACATAACTGTGGAGCCCTTTGGAGGTAGTTAGTGAAGGGGGGCAAAGGGCCAGCCCCATGTATCTCAGCTGCCTCGGAGAGTATCACTGAGTTACAGCAGCATCGTATGATCTGTGGTATTGATTGCTGCAGGTCATTGAAATAAAACTTGTATTACACTAACTATGTAACATTTCAGAAACCAAGGATATATTATAAAAGTTTAAAATCTTTCATTTTTTTTGCTTCAAGGAGTAAGTTTCAGATGCTGCAAAAATATACTATTCAGAATACATCATTCTCTGAGAGGGCTAGAAGGCTGGAAAGCTAAAATGTCACTATGTACGAGAACTGGCTCTAAGTTTCTGCCTTCTTGTGCATCCTTGCCCTAATTGCTAAGCATTAGGGTGGTGACAAATGGAGGGGGACATATGCAGTGATGCTGGTGATTACAAAATAGAGAAATTTCACAAGTCTTCTGCATGTATACACAAAACCTCCTCTGAAGAACCAATGATAGGCCCTGGAAATTTCCAGTCCTGGCGATACATCAATAACACCGGCAGCTACTCCCCGGGTGTCAAAAGTTCTGATCGCCCAAGGGGACGGCCGACAGCCCAGCAGCTGGAAGAGTCCCCCAAATCAATACTCATCACTAGACAATGACATTTAGAGGCCATCAAGCACTTGGATAACTGCGTCAGGGCGCCATTTGCTAGAGCCAAGCGCTTGCATTTCCAAATGGCTGCCCGTTTTCCGGAGCAGATGGAAGGCAAGGCAGGCCTGACTGTGCTGAAAGCTGTGGGAACTGTTTTGCAAGCTGCTGTCATTAACCAAGTTAGAAACCCTCCTAAAGCCACAGCTTCAGTGCATAATTAAGGCAGGTTTCAACTCATTAGCCACCACACCCAGTGTCTGAAAGCCTCGCAAAAAAGATTAGTACGCAGGCAATAAAATAAACTAGGGCAACGTTAACAGCTTCCAAATAAGCCGTATTGGCAGCGAATTGCACCCTCTGGAAGCTGCTGGTGCAATCCCCGGTGACCCACGAGACCTTGGTGCCCCATGCCTTTATGTCTCTGCGTGGGGTCGGGTGGGCATGTGGGAGCCTTGCTGCATCTTCACCGAGGAGAGGCATCTAGGTGTGCCCTGTGTCTGCAGGTAAGAACATGCCCCAGACGCACAACTCTTTTCTTTCCTTAGCTTCACTGTCCTCCTCACGGCTGGGAACCAGGAATATGCAGGCTTCTAGTGGTGAAGAGCTCGGCTGCTAACTGCAAGGTCAGCAGTTCTAACCCACCAGCCGCTCTTTGGAAGCCCTGTGGGGCAGTTCTACTCTGTCCTAGAGGGTGGTTATGAGTCAGAATCGACTCCACGGCAACGGGTATAGGAAACAGGGTGGGTTCAGTCTCAGATGGGATTTCAGGCAGTAGAAAGGGAAAGAAAGGTCACCGTACTGCGCCCCCACAACCAGCCGAAGCAAGCTTCCTCTGGGTGGGCATTAGCGCTGCCGGCACCTAGGCTGAGCACGAAGTACTCTGTAGCCGCCTTTTCTGCCAGAAGCTGCTCTCTCTCGTCAGATTCCGTTAGAAATCTGAGAAGACGGCCATGAGCCGTGAAGTGTAGTGGAAACGGGATGGCTTTGGAGTCCAGTGCACCTACGTTGCGGTCCCAGCTCCACCGCTTATCAGCTGGGTGGTGGTGGTGGTTTGCCGTCTAGCTGATTCTGACGCCTGGCAACGCGGCAGGACACAGTAGAACTGCCCCATAGGCTTTCCAAGGCTGTAATCTTTACTGGAGCAGATCGCCAGCTCTTTTCTTCCGCGGAGTGGCTGGTGGGTATGACTCAGCAGTTGAGCGCCTAGCCGTTGCACCACCAGGGGGTCCTTACTAGGTGGGTAACACATCCCTTCCACTAACATCTCTGAGTCTCATTTCCACAAGCATAAAATCAGTTGCCGTTAACTCTGACTCATGGCAACGTTATGTGTGTCAGAGTAGAACTGTGCTCCAAAGGGTTTTCAATGGCTGACTCTTCAGAAGTAGATCGCCAGGCCTTTCTAATGAGGCACCTCTGGGTGGAGTCAAACCTCCAACCCTTCAGTTAGCAACTGAGTGTGTTTAGATCACCCAGGGACTCTGCAAGCACAAAGAATACCTATCTCTCATGTCTGTTTTAAGAATTAGAGGTAATATCTAGGGAAGGAGCCCTGGTGGCACAGTGGTTAAGCACTTGACTGCTAACTGAAAGGTTAGCGGTTCAAACCCACCAGCGGCTCCACAGGAGAAAGATGTGGCAGTGTGCTTCTGTAAAGATTTAGGGCCTTGGAAACCCTATGGGGCAGTTCTACATTGTCCTATAGTGTCGCTATGAATCAGAATTGACTCGACAGCAACGGGTATAATATCTAGCAATGTCCTTTTGTCCCTGAACACAGGAACTGCTCAGTTAACAGTAGCTATTATTAGTCACTGATAAACTGTCATATGGGGCCAATTACTACGTGGGACAGATCAGAAGGAAAGTAGGAAGAAAAGAGATGTTGTCACAAACGATGAAATGGACTTCATTCGTAAAGAATAGCTTTCAGAGTACCACGGGGCCCCTCCACCGTTCCCCTCAAAGGTATTAAGAGGATCGAAATATTCTTTATTCCCTTTGAGTAAGTTTCCCACACCCTTGTGATCTGCAGGAGGCAGGTACTGCCCTGTTTTTGTGGGTAGGAGAAACAGGTATAAAAGATCAACTGATTCTCTAAGTGAGTCAGAGGCACTGCCCGTAACAGGCCCAGGGGCATCACAGTCTAACTCTTTCTGGACCTGAACTCTTTGAACAAATGATTTTTATTCGTAGAAACACTTCAATTAAAAAAAAAGAAAAAAGTCCTACCGTGGAGTGGCTGTGTTTTTGGAGTCTGAAAGGTAAGCTGCAGTAGCCGGGGCGGGTCTGCCCCCACACAGGCTCTGACCCTCCTGCCTCAGGCTCTCCCCTCTGGGCTGTCTGCTTCTCCAGGGAGACAGACAGACTGAATCCCATGGCACACCTTCCTCCACAGGGTCTGCTAGACTCAGCCAACAGTGGCTCATTGCGTAAAAGGGACTGGCTTCCCCAGAGATGAGCCAGCTCCCACCACTCTGCATGACTCCACGCTGGGTTTTGGTCTCTGTAGATTATTCTCCCACCTCTCTTGGTCTAATGCCTCCTGCACACCCACCCCTGGATAAGGACTCTTCTTCTGAAACTTGGTAGCCCCACCAAGTCTGAAGTCTGTGATTAAATGGTGGCTGGAAACCACTGAAGAATTCCCTTCTCTCTTTGTCCTTCTCATTATACAGACAGTTCATGCTTTCATGGGAACAACTAGAGTCTGGAATTCCTTGTTTGTTTAGCTGGATAGTGCCCTGATCTTGTGCACTTGGAACAATAGTACAAGAGGCTTTTACAAACAGGCATTTGGTTTTATGCCTAGTAGAGTGACTTGAACATAAACCCACTGCCGTCGACTGGGTTCTGACTCATAGCGACCCTGTAGAACCGAGTAGAAGTGCCCCATAGGGTTTCCTAGGCTGTACTCTTCACAGAAGCAGACTGCCACATCTTTCTGCCGCGGAGTGGCTGGTGGGTTCCAACCGCTGACCTTTTGGTTAGCAGCCAAGCGCTTAACCACTGCACCACCAGGGTTTCTGACTTGAACGTAGTAGGCATGAAATAGCTGTTGAATGAATGAATGGATGCTCATTTTATCAGCTCTCCTACACTCTTATTTCATGTCTTGCTATTTTTTTAATTGTTCCTTCAAATGACAATATATTAGCTTTTTCAAAAATATTATTTTTGGTAAAAAAAAACACAGGAAAACAGGTTCCCATTTAACAATTTCTTCACACATTGTTCAGTGACATTGGTTACGTTCCTCACGCTGTGTCAACGTTCTCATTATTTCCCTTCTAGTTGCTCTGTTCCCATTAACTTAGTCTCGCTGTCCCCAACCTTCTCATCTGTGCTTTAGGGTAACTGTTGGTCATTTGGTCTCATAATTGTTTAGAAGAGCACAGTACTCAAGGGTGCCACTCTTTACTTTCTGAGCCAAACTGCTATGTATTTAATTAAAAGGTGACTTCAGGAAATAGTTTTGCTTCAAGGTTTAAAGAGTATCTCAGGGCTATAGTCTCAGGGAATCTTCCAGTCTCAAGGGGTCCAGTGAGTCTGGATGCTTTGAGAATCTGAAGTTCTGTTCCACCTTTTTCTCCCTTTCTATCGGGATCCATCTATTGTGACCCTGAATATATCAGCTTTTACAAATAAAAAGCCAAATTAAATTCCTTGAGAGAAGCCATTAGTATTTAGCCATGTTCAGGACATGCTCAGGAAAGCAAATGCAAGGACCACAATTACTGTCTCAGTCATTTTTGCTGCTAAAATGACACGGAGCCCCAACTGTTATTCTGTTTCAGAGACCACAGGCATTCCGCTGTGCTCAGGGAGAGGAAGCCAAACCAGCTTCTTGCCACAAGTTCAAAAAGCCAAAGGAATCTACCAACCTGGGGAGGCCTCTGCGGACCTGTAAGACTTTGCTGCCTGGGTCACCAAGACAATAGCAACCTAACAAATATTAGGAGCATCAGCCCCGGGTTGCTATGAAAATGCATTCGGGCTTGATCCCTGATGTCTTCCCTTCCCACTTTTGCTGACTACTCAACTGAAGCATTTCGGAAGCTCTGCAGCACAGCACTGCCTGCTCTCTGGCACGTTCCTCCTGCCAACCCTCTTGAAAATGTTTGCTCTAAGCGTAATCTGCAGCTTTGCGAAGGTTGCGTCCTGATCGCCCGTCTCTAGTCATCCAGTCTCTGTGCTGGGGGAGCTGACGCTTTCCTGCCCCTCCATTCTTGCTTCCAGCTTCACTCCTTAGACCTTCTCCGAGACTCTTCTGTTCTGATGGGGACGTGTCAGAGACCGACAGGATGCTGGAGGACAAAGACAGCTTGTTAGTCACCCTTTTTCCATATCTGCTAGCTGCCTCGCGCATGGGAGGTGCTCAGTAAATATTTTTAGCAAACCATCTCCTCCTCGCTCCCTGAACTCAACACGCGCATTCCCATCTCGTTGCTGAAGCCTGGCCGCCAGCCGAGAATGCACTTCCTGCCCCTTCCATTCCTGCGAATCCTGGCGGCCCCGGGGGGCCCACGTCAAGTCCTCGGAGCCCTTACAGAACCCTCTTCTCCTGCTCTCCACAGTGAACACACTATTTAAATAAAGATATAGCATGCATGTTTATTGTATTAAGTAAATATATTTATAAATGCTTATTTTATTAAATGAAGGTATTTATAGGTTTTATCTTATTAAATAGATATAAATAATATAAATACGTTACCCTCCAACAGGCCCCCAGGGCCCTGCCTATACTGGGGGGGGTGCAGAGAGTGGGGGGGTCCCCCCAGCTGTGCCCTCTCGGTTAGTCCCGTCGCCGTCAGCAGAGGGGCCAGAGCCCCGCGGCCGGCCCAGGTTTATGACGTCACCAAGCCCCGCCCACCTCCCCACCGCAGGGGCACCAGAGGCCCGCGTGGTGTAAGCATCCCTCAGCGGTGGAGCTGGTCTGCCCCTTCTCTCTGCTCCTTTCCAGGCAGAATCGCACAGAGAGGGAGGAAGGCTGCGGCGGCACCTGGTTCCCACTGTGGCCTCGCCCCCTAGTCACGTGCAAAGGTGGAAAACTGTATCAGGTGAATTCTAAACAGTAAAGACAAAACAAGATTAAAAACACAAAACCCACACACTCATAGACGAGAGTGGGAAATTCTGCTCCACTGGGTGAAATCCAACTTCAGACAGAAGAGTGAATTAAAGTAGCCAAACAAAATCCAAATGGCAAAACCGAGGAGGTGGGCGGCTGTTTTCCTAACCGACAGAAAAGAGAGGTGGGATTGGGGGAAAGGAGAGGCCCCAATCACAACCGTAGAGAAACAGCTCTCTCCATAGACAGGCCGCAGATAGGCTGGCCTCAGCCTCAGCTCATCTTTCCTGTTCTAGGGTCCCCACGGATGTGTTCTCTCTGAGCAAACAAAAGCCTGTCTCCTATCAGCCTGAGGAGCGCAGTGACAGAGCTCCAGGCTGACTCAGCACTTGCCGCCTGCAGAGCTAGCCCTCAGGACCTACACACCCTCTGAAGAACAGGAGTGATACATCCACTATACAGATGAGGAAACTGAGCCTCAGGAAGTCTTGCTCCAGGTCCTCTGGCTAGAAAAATGACACAACCAGGACATGGGTTCAGCTCCTCTAACCCCAAGCTTAGCGCTCCCAGCAAGCACCATGGGGCCTTGGGGTGAGGCAGGAAGGGAAGGAGCCAGGCCAGGGAGTCAGGGCTGCCCCTCAGGCTTCTTTCATCCCTTGAAAAAGGAAGTGAGAGCGCAGACTCCTGTCTGACTCCCAGCCCGCCCTATTACTCCAAAGAACCCCCAGGATCAGCAAGCTTTATGTGGCTACACACTGGCCCCCAGCCTCCATGATGGCCTCCAGCAACCACGATCCTGCCAAAGGGAGTGCCATTCAGCCCACTCCTTTAAGCCAAAGCTCCTTCTGGCAAAACAAGTCTCTAAAGATGGATTTATACCAGGGAGGCCCCACCCAGCTCAGCCACAGGGAGAGATTGGGTGGGTGATGAGGCTTCCTATTTTAGGAAATCTGTCTGTCTCTATCAGCACAGCCTGGGCCTCTGGCTGTCGTGTCTCTGGAGAGAGGAAGAGTGAGGAGTCAGGGGCAGCTTTAGAGAGCCGGCGTCCTCACCCTGGAGGCTCAGGGCTGTGGGGAGGGGTGACCTCAGCCCCTCTGAGCTGAGGGTAGAGCAAAGTCACTGCGGCCTGGTTCCCCTCCCGCCTCCGCCGGCCTGAGCCTGCTGGAGAGCAGGGTGGGCTGTGCTGCCCCTCCCCTCACAAAGCATCTGGGGGTGAACAGGCCCAAAGCCATCCTCAGAGGGGGAGAGGCTGCCTGTGCAGAGGCGGTGTGACCCTGGGCAATTTCCTCATCTGTCAGAAAGTGACAGCAACACCTACTTCATAGACTATTGAGGTGATGAAACGAGGGAACGTATGTGAAGCACCTAGCACATAGTTGGTACTCCACTAAGAGAATGCTCGTCTCTTCCTCCCAGCAGCAATTCATGAATTTTCTGGTAGTCTCGGCCCCTTATAGGCCTTCCTCCGCACCATCGGTTACCACGGTCCCTAAGCCCCTACCCCAGCTACATAATCCTGTCGCTCCTTGGCTTCATTTCTGGCCTTCAGTTCTGCTGTATATGTATCAAGTGCTTATACAGCATTTACTACCTACCCAGCCCTCTTCAAAAGCCGTTACAGATCCAAGTCTCCGGAGTGCCGGCACATCTGTGTGGGGGAGCGGGGCAGTGAAGAAGGGTGGGGGAAGACTCTCACAGTGTCTTTGGAAAGCTGGTGGAAGATGGGCCCTTTGGCTTCATCATCACAGCCGCCAGCTAACGACACTCTCCACAGCGTGCGCTAGGTGCTAGGTTTGCAAAGCAAAGCCTGTCAACCCTTATTTCTTCTCACCGGGGTGTTTTTTGTTTGTTTGTTCTACAATTTATTTTATTTATTTTGCTTTGTTGAAAATTTACACAGCAGAACACACACCAACGCAACACCTTCTGTGTGACCGGGGTGTTTCCAGTCTCACCCTGCAGGTTTCAGAGGGCTAATGCGTGATCTTTCTTTAAGAACTTTCCTTGGCTCTGCCCCTCCCACCATAGGATCCCTCAAGACTGAAGCAATTTCAGGAGCTGAAGCCAAACTGCTGCGCTTGGCACATTAGGAGTGTGGACGTGCTCTCCTCTCAGACCTCCTGAGACCAGACAGTAAGGAGGAGATGGATGACAAGCTGCGGGCCCTTGCCGACTCGGCGGGGGCAGCCAAAGGGGAGAGGGTCAGCAGCTTCCAGAGAACGAACAGAAACATTTCAAGCTACAGTCTCTGCGCAGGCCCTGGGCCACTGCAGCATAATGCAGTGTGATTACGCGGAGCGATCTAAAAATCAACATTGAACAGGCAGCCAACGCGGCACCTATGGGAACAGCCAACCGATGGGCCTCTCCTCCCGAGGGTTCTGAGCCACCACCCCCTTCCTCCCTTGCAGCAAAAACAAGCGAACTTCTAAGCTAAAACAGGGCCTGGGGTCTGAGAAACAATAAGAGAAAAATCATCAGACCTCTGGGAGGCTCTTTTATAAAATCCTAAAGGGATGGCAAGGCTTCGTCTCACGTGCTTTGGACATGTTATCAGGAGGGACCAGTCCCTGGAGAAGGACATCATGCTTGGTAAAGTAGAGGGTCAGCGAAAAAGAGGAAGACCCTCA
>NW_004443941.1:6896763-6917821 GCF_000243295.1 Trichechus manatus latirostris | reverse complement strand
GACCAGTCCCTGGAGAAGGACATCATGCTTGGTAAAGTAGAGGGTCAGCGAAAAAGAGGAAGACCCTCAATGAGATGGACTGACACAGTGGCTGCAACAGTGGGCTCAAGCACAACAACGATTGTGAGGATGGCGCAGACCAGGTGGTGTTTCCTCCCGTTGTACGCAGGGTTGCTGTGAGTCGGAGCCAACTGGACAGCACCTAACAACAACGACAACGGGCCTGTGCAAAGATAACAGAAAATCAGATAAAGCTCCTGAAGCACCATCACCATCAGTATGGCCCTTATTAAATAATAATAGTGACGAGGAGGAGGAGGAGGAGGAGGCTGTTGTATCGACATCATCATTACCCAACAATGGCCCACCTCCACCAATGGATGCAGCTCCTTCTCAACCTCCGGGCCATTTGCAGGTTTCCACTGTCTAATGTGGAGGTGGTGGTGGTGTTAGTTGCTGTTCAGTCGGTTCTGACTCACGGCAGCTCTATGTACAGCAGAAGGAAACATTGCCCAGTCCCGGGCCATCTTCATGACTGTTGGTATGCTCAAGTCCACTGTTGCAGCCGCTGTGTATCTGAGTGCCTTCCAACCTAGGGGAATCATCTTCCAGCTCTATATCGGACAATATTGTGTTGTGATCCATAACGCTTTCATTGGCTAATTTTCAGAAGTGGATCTCCACGCCTTTCTTCCTAGTCTGTCTTAGTCTAGAAGCTCTGCTGAAACCTGTCCACCATGGATGATCCTGTTGGTATTTGAAATACCAGTGATATAGCTTCCCATATCATAGCAACACAAAAGCCACCACATGACAAACTGACAGACGGGTGATGGACTGTCTAAGGTTAGATGAAGCATATAAAGAAGCTAGACTTGTTTACAGTTGTCAGGTTGCGGATGACAAGAAAGCAGGATAAAAGGAGAGAGGTGCAGAAGCATGAAGTCCTAGCAGACAAGGGTCTATGACCAAGTAGTTGGGACTCTGCTGATTGCCTGGCCTTGCATCAGGAACGTTAGTGGTGTGGCCGACCTGATGCAAGGGCTTTGCCTCTGTCAGCACCCCCATCAGGACCCCCTTCCCGGGGATCTTGGAGATGGAGCCCATTTTAAAATTACCCGTGGATACCAAGTTCCCGAGACCCTGTCTCACATTGCTTTTCCTTTTCTGTTTTAGTAAGGGCACTTGGTGTTGGGTACGTTTAGTGATACTTTGCAGATAAATTTGAGCTGGACCAGGGCTGGTTTGATTAGATAATCCAGGCATCCCTGGTGCCCACCAACATGTCCCATCAGCAAACGAATGCTATAGGAGGGTTAATGTATGAACTAAAGAAAGGAACAGCAAAATACTACAAACCCAGAGGCAATGGGTCCTGGACACGAGGGCGGTGTGTGCTCATCTAGAACCAGCTTAGGAGGGCACCCCTTTAGGACAGGCAGGGAGCCCTGAATGCTCCACTTTGTGGGAGCCCCTTCCTGTACCTCTTGCTCTGAGGCTAATGTCCTGAGAGACATCTGGGCGTTTAATAACCCGAGCAGGGCAATGTATGCCTTCCTCCATGCTGGGGCCCGGCCTTCTCAGCTCCCAGCAAGCAAAGATTCCCTGAAAGTGAAGTCACCTCTGACGCCTACATCCCTGCTACCCGCGCCCTGCCTGAGCTGCATCCGTCACACCTACCTGTCTTCCCTTTTCGCCTCCACCTCACAGATGGGAGAAGGTTGCTTTGCTGCTGAGCCCACAGCTGACAGCTTCAAGGCACGACCTGACAGCCCCTTGTGGTTGCCATGGCGCCCTGTGGGGCTCAGGGCCCCACTCCCAACAGCCTGCAGCCCCTTAGGCAAAAAGGCAAATGGCCAAGCAGGCTGGGGGTAGCGAGCGGGGGCCTCGGCATCCCATTTCAGTCGATACATTCCTCCTCACCCTGTCAACCCTAGAAGAAGCCCTGGTGGCACAGTGGTTAAAGCATTCAGGTGTTAATGAAAAGTCAGTGGTTCAAAACCACTAGGGCTCTGCAAGAGAAAGATGTGATTTCCATAGAGATTTACAGCCTTGGAAACCCTATGGGGTCGCAGTGAGTCGGAATCTACTTAATGGCTTGGGTCAACCCTAGAGACTAGTGGTTAAAATAAAAGCTTTGAAGGGCAGGCCTTGTGAGCAGGGAAGATGGTACAAGGAGCCCTGCCCATCCACAAGGCAGGAAGTAAGCAGAAGGCGGAAAATAGCCCCTGGCACATGGCAGATGCTCAATAAACATTAATTAAATGAACAAATAAAAGCAACTTAACTGATTTCCGTCCCTGGAGGGACGCGTTCTGCAACGACACCGTCAGTATTAATAATTGGTACATTTCGTGTCTGCCTTCTAAAATGCTTCCATGTGTTACTGCGTTTGACCTTTGCAACCAGAAGGGGCACAAGAGTTGGCCTGAGAATCACTTCCATTTTGCAGCTGGGAAAACCAAGGAGCCAAGTAGTGACTTAGCTGAGTGACTCCCCCATCGGTGGAGGTCCTGGGAGGGGAGCCCGGCCTGGCTCCTGATCCACACCGCTCTCCTACTGCCAGTGGCTCAGCCAGGCCTCCACCTCCGCTCCCCCAGGCAGCAGCCGCTGGAGGTCCAACAGCCAGGGCCCGGGCTCAGCGGGGACCTGAATGGTGAAATATTCATTTGGTCGTAAGACCCTGCCTTTCACATCAAATGGCCACTCTCGCCTAGATCGCTTTACAGTGAAGCAGTCGGCCGCCTGCTGCCCCGGCCGCTGGAGGATCCGTCACTCCAGCTTTCACATGAGCCGCCCAGAGCCCCAGAACAAGCAGGAGAGGTGCACCTCCAAGGAGCGGGAGACACAAAGCACAGGCGGTGCACCCCTCGTACCCAGCCCACGCCCCTTCTCAAGACCGTCTGGCTTCTGTGCTTTCTGCTGCCCTTTCCTTCCTCCGTGTCAGCACCAGGGAAGCCACCTCCCATGGCATCCCAGTGTTTCTCTCTGCTGCACAGCACCGCCTGTGGGGCACGGGACAATCTCCCCACTGCTGGGAACCCTACAGGGCCAAGAGCTCACACGAGGGGAAGCGACAAAGGCTTAAGAAAGTGGGCGAAATGCTGACAGATCCCAGCGACTCTCTGGTTGGTGTCTAGAGCCCCTCTGGCCTCAGCTTGCCCCCACTTCCGATAAGGAGTTTTGACATACTTCCCTTCTTCCCTTATTAGCCTGAGCGTGCTCTCAGAGCATGATGAGCATGCTCTAAGCCCATCAGCCTTTAGTACTTGGAAGAACCCTGCTCAGCCTGCTTACAGAGTAATTTTGGGGATTAAATGAGATAACATATAAGAAGCTATATAAAACGTATAAAAAGATATATATCATACACCAGTACCAGTTGTTATCGAGTCAGCTCTGACCCATGACAACCCCATGTAAGAGTAGAATTGTG
The DNA here is from genome assembly GCF_000243295.1 of Trichechus manatus latirostris. NCBI lineage: Eukaryota > Metazoa > Chordata > Mammalia > Sirenia > Trichechidae > Trichechus > Trichechus manatus. The sequence goes on along the minus strand of NW_004443941.1, from coordinate 6,914,385 downwards.
CTCTATAGGGTTTTCAATGGATGATTTTTTCAGTAGATCGCCGGGCCTTTTTTCCAAGGCACCTCTGATTGGACTTAAACCTCCAACCTTTCATTTAACAGCCAAGCGCATTAACCATTTGCACCACCGAGGGCCCGTCATGGGGTACACGGTACCGTGTTATTTGTCAGTTACTGGTTCTTCTCTGTTGGGCTCACCTCCATGTGTTCTCAGCCCCCAGGAGGCTGACCCCTCAGCAGTGTATCACCTGAGGTACCCTTGCTGGTGGGCATCCAGTTTGGCCAATGGGAGGCACCCCGCAGGAAGAACAAGCAGGAACTTTCTTTCCCAGTCCCTCCCCTCTTTGGTGCCCTTGTAGCCAGGTAGCTGCATCCCTGCGCGATTACCTTACCACTCCCACGGAGGCCCCTGCTCCACAGCGCCTGCTCTCACTGCGTCAGGTAACATGATTTCCTTCCTCCCTGTGCCCTTCTAACCATAGGAAGGTAACTGCTTCCCACTGACGCGAGTCTGCGTGCCTCAACATTCCTTATTTGTCCCTAACCCTGCCCACATCTCTGTTACTAATCCCTTTATTAAAGTCTCTTTATTTGAACCATCTGGGATACATTCTGTTTGCCGCCAGGCCCTTGACTTGTATAATCAGAGACATCTACCCTGAGTCTCAACAGCTGGAAAGGCCAGCCTCGTCCTCAGCCATCACTGGGAGGGAGGGAGGAGAAAGACAGGAGTGTCCGACGCTGGTCAAGGTCTCCTCTCTGCAGAGCTTCCGAACTGCAGGCAAGGCGAGCCTGCCCTGTCCTCCTCCTCCTGTCTTTCTCGAGGCAGCGGGCTGGCTGCACATTCTTATAAAGCAGCTCAGCGTGGGCTGCCAGCGAGCTGACATAGGATGGGACAATACAGAGGCCTCAGAGGCTCTGCGTTTTCTGGAATCTAATGATTCTGCTGACCTTCTGGTGTTTGGCGATAGCTGTTTCAATCTCAGGATGCTTAAATCACTTCTTTGTTCTCTCTGCTGTGCAACTGGGGTACCACTAAGAGTCTGGGGGGATTGCTGTTTGGGTTAGGCGTTTTTTGTTTTTTTTTTTCCTTTGCCTCATTCTGGAGGAGTCAGACCCAAGCACTTGGAGGAAAATGGTCAAGCTTGCTAGTCATTTTTGCCTGCAGTAGGTCTGCAGCTGAGCCCTCCTTCAAATGGTGCTCCTAATGGCCCTCTTAAGGAGCCCTGGTGGCGCAACGGTTAAGCGCGCTGCTGCTAACCAAAAGGCTGGCGAACCCACTCAGCGGCTCCGCAGGAGAGACCTGGCAATCTGCTCCCATGAAGAGTACAGCCTAGGAAACCTTACGCGGCAGGTGTATGCTGTTACGTGAGGTCGCTATGAGTTGGAACCAACTCGATGGCACCCAACAACGACAATCTCCCTCGGTCTCTGACGTTGCTTTCTCCTCTTGCTTCAGGATGGGTTTGAGGGACTCAAGGCTCTCCTCTTTTGTATTCACTTCCCTCTGGAAACCCTGGTGGCGCAGTGGTTAAGAGCTCAGCGGCTAACCAAAAGGTCAGCAGTTGGAATCCACCAGCTGCTCCTTGGAAACCCTATGGGTCAGTTCTACTGTGTCCAGTAGGGTTGCTATGAGTTGCAATCGACTCGAGGGCAATGGGTTTGGTTTTTTTTTTTCTTTTTGACTTCCAGGTAGCTGCAACCTTCACAGCCAATTCACTCAGCAAAGGTCACTTTGGTTCCACACTCATTTATTGAAGGCCTGCCAGACACCAGGTGGACACTGGGCAGGGGGAAAACAATGGTGACCAGACGTGGCCTCTGCCCTCCAGGACCTCAGACTGGTGGGGAGGGGAAGACAGCAAGCAGACCACCCCATTCCGCTTCTTCAGTGAAAGCGCAGGAAACTAACACGAGCACCTGTGCACCTGGTGGGGGTGGGGGTGGGGCGCTCCTGCTGGGCTCTGCCTCCTGACCCTGAGCTTTCTAGGGCAGAGATCAAGTTCACAGCTAGCCTATTTTCCACACCTCAGAGGAAATGTGCTTCATAAATAAGTTAGTATGCAAATAAGCTCAGCTCTGCCCTCTGAACACCCGGCTTCGCTAGCCTTTCCCCTCCAGCTTCCAGCCTCCGTGCTGTGTTTACTCTCTGTAACTCATTTATCACTGTCGGTGACTGCTGAAGGAGACAGTAAGCCTGGAAAGGCAAGGGCCATTCGGAGGGCTTTCCCTGGTCTCTTTGGAGCCTGAGTTCCTTTCAAGGGTCAGTGTTTGCCCTGGCTTGGTCTCATGAAAAAGAAAAAATAAAGCTACAAAAACACCACCCGTGACAGAGTGATAGCTACAACCATTTAGATTAAGGGGAGAGGGGCCCGTAGAATAAAAACTTCCCTGGCTGCAGTGGGCGCTGCAGTGGGCTCCCTGGTGCCTTTCTAACGCAGCCCACACAATCCTGACTCACCTCCACTTATCTCCCAAACAGCCTCACAGCCAGAGGCTAAGAGCCGCTGCAAGAACGGCTAACTGCTAAGGTGGCTAAGAGCTTCCGCATTCAATTCAGTCTGGTTTCCAGAACGCCCTGCGGGCTTAAACCTCCACTCCCCTAAAACTCTTCAGACTATGCCATAATGAATTTATGTGGGAAGGGAGGCTTGGGTATTCTGTGTGGGTGAGACAGGAAGCAAAGACTAAATAGGCACCCTTATAAAGCTGATAAACTTTAACTACCACAAACGTTCTCCTGCAGTAATTGAAATTCCTCACACCCCATGTTGAGTTCTTTTGTTGGGGCGGTGGCGGTTATCTTAAGCAGAGGCAGAAAACGTCTATTTGTTTCTGTTTAGTGACCCTGTGACTCATCTTCAATATTTTCTTCAAGGTGAATGATTCTGTTTTCCATTAGCATTTCTGCAAAAGGTCATGTTTCCAACCCCATCATCATCCCTGTGGCTTTCTTTAAAGGCCACAAAAAGAGCCTGTTCTAAAATCCTGGTTTTAGTGTTGGCTGATTTCATGGCTATGTCGACTCCATCACCCTCTGGGGCAAACGACACTCAAGGGCAGTAACAAATCACCAATTACAAGCCACCAAGGACACTTTGCTTGGCTTCCACCCTCCCCAGGAGGTGTTCCCACAGCCTGGAGACCCAGACAGGACTTCTGACTGGGTGTTAGGAAGGGATCAGAAGGAGGGAAAGGGTCAATCGGAGGCTGCGTGGTCCCTAGGGACAGAGACACCACTGCATCCCAGGGAGCAGTAGGCAGGGATTCTGCAGAGCTCAGCCAGAGGCAGGCAGCTCAGGTTTGGGGTGATCTGCCTGTGCCTACGAGGGAAATCTGAGCGCATTCTTCACTCTTCTTTCTTGCCAAGAATCCCCGAGATATTTAGATATCTAAGTTATCAGTTAAAAGTTAGATAAGCCCTACTTTGTTTCCTTGCACTTAGTTCTGGATGCCTTCTAGATCTACATGGTGAATAATAATTTCTGCAGGAGAAAGATAAAGGCGGTGCATTCACTTATTTGGCTTTGACCCTCTATGCAGAAGAACCACCAATAATCCCTATGTTTATCTGTGGACTGATGGAGTTTTTATGTCAATAGGAAAACAGACACCAGGGTTTTTTATCTCCCAGGGGTGATTTTATCTCCCAGGGGACATTTTTCAACACCTAGAGACATTTCTGATTGTCACAGCTGGTGTGGGAAATGCTTTTGGCATCTAGTGGACAACGGCCAGGGATGCTGCTAAATATCCTACAAGGCACAGGATCCCCACCCCCTCCACCCCCCCACCCCCCCCACAACACACAAAGAATTATTTGGCCCAAAATGCCAGGGTGCCCAGGTTGAGAAACCCTGAGTTATCTATAATTCCATGTCCTCCTAAAAGTATTTGCCTTTTCAGAAAACTTCAAACACCATTGTCCTTCCTCCTGACACTCAGCTGGCCTGGAGGAATCACAGGCTGCTTGTCTAACAATCTTGTTTTGGATGAAGGCAGAGCTGAGGAACAGAGACAAGTGAAGCCCCAACAGTGAGGTTGAAGGGCAGGCTTGACGTTGGCCCAGGGACTCTCTTCAGAAACCGAATATTATGTGGAGATCTGAGAGCTCCCAGAAATTCTTAGAATTTTAGCAGATCGGAGACTAGTTCAGAGGCACAGAGAGATGCCTCTTGCTTTCGACTCTGTAACAATCTCATTTTCCCACTTTGAATCAGGGATTGGACAATGTATAAGCACACTGTGAAGGTACCCTCCTCAGTTCGTTTTGAAACCATCTCAATGAGATTGGGAAAACAGACTCCCCACAGACTGGCACTAAATTGGTCAGCCTGGGATATTTTTATGTGTAGATTTCTTATTTTCCTGAGGAAGAGGCTGGGCATGCCACATTCTTTCAAAGCTACAGTCACGGCATCAGCAACAACTTTTCAGTCGACCTGTGCTTCAGCCTGAGGCACTCGAACAGCAACGGCAGCCAAGCCTCCTGGGCACCGCCAAGCACCCACCAGTGTGGGATCAGTGCATGAGGAGCAGGATGCTGCAACCATGCGGCCTGTGAAGTGCCTTGACAAGAAATCCCAGTCGAGAAAACAAAACCCTCCTTCCCAGGTCCCACTCACCCTCCTCACCCCACCCTCCTCCCCCCCATCGATTGGAAAGTTAGAAAAGAGAAAAAAAGTGGTAGGATTTTAAAACATTTTAATGTAGACTGACTTTTTTCTTTCGAGGGCCATCTTCCTAAGAATACAAACCCTCCAAGAATGGTCCTTGAGTTGCCCCAGCTTTTTAACGAGAATATTGCATTAAAAAAACGTGACTAGTAACAAGAAAACCAGCTTCGTTTTTTCCCCACGAAGCAATTCGAACCGCTGAAGCCGAGCTGAAGGTCTTGCTGGCCTCTCTGCCGCCACCTACTGCATCAAGATGGCATTGTCATTGTTGTGTGCTGTTGAGTCAACTCCGACTCAGGAACTCCACATGACAGAGGAGAACTGCCCCGCAGGGTTTCCAAGGAGTGGCTAGTGGATTTAAACTGCCAACCTTTTGGTTAGCAGCCAAGATCTTGGCACTAGATTCAAGTAAATCCTAACCAAAGAAAGGTCTTTGTGCTGTGTAGACTTCCAATTTAACTCTTACCGTGTAGTATTACAATTGTTCCTGTTTAACCTTCCTTCCAGATTGCAAGTACCCACAAAGTATACAGAAGGTTGCATTCGTCTCTCAGTAGGCGATCAATAAATGGTTGTTGAATTAAGTACTTTTGGGTGTTGCATGGGCTTTGACCAAAAAATCATCTCAAAGATTTTTTTAAAGACTTCCCGTCCAACACCCAGAAACTATCCTAAATACATCAAAGGGGGGCAACCAGTTGTTGTTTTTTTAAGTCCTTCAGAGTAGCTATTTCTACAGCCTTCCTTAGTCACCCAACATCAGCCTTCACAATCTCCACCATGAGCAAATTATTCTGTCTCATATAAAATTGTTCTTTAGTTCTTTGGCTCCTGTGGATAAAAAGCAGATTGTATCCTTAAGGTGAGGGCCTTTGCACACTCAAAGGCAGAGATACAATTGTACTTTGTTCTTTTCTTCTCAAACTGAATGACTCTATTCCTTCAACTTTCTATGTCTTCATTATCTATACCAAACCAAAAAACCAAACCCACTGCTGTCGAGTCGATTCCAACTCGTAGCGACCCTATAGGACAGATTAGAGCTGCCCCATAGGGTTTCCAAAGAGCAGCTGGTGGATTCGAACTGCCAACCTTTAGGTTAGCAGCTGAGCTCTTAACCACTGAGCCACCAGGGCTCCTTCATTATCTATCCATGCTCAATACATGCTCAAAATATGTAATAGTTTTCTTAATGTGAATCCTCAAAACTAGCTACAATGCTTTACTGAGAGTTTAGGCTGAGCTGGGTGTAACTGAAGTATTGGTGGTGCCTGCTGTTACCCTTATACGCAGGCATACCTTGTATTAGCCAAATCTAACATCTACTAGACAGATAAATTACGAGATGTTGATTCATTTCATGGACCATTCCCAGGAAGATTTCTTCAAAATGACTATGTCAATGCTATGATCATTTGATTTATAAAATTTTACTTACAAAATGTTCGTTTTATGGGCAATTTTTCACAGATTACAAATCACAGAGCAAAGGCAGCTGTCATCCTACTGATGTCTAATTTATGTATTACTTGGGATACGAGAGGTGACTTTTTCTGGTAACTGCTACTGGCGATATGAGCTGTTCAAGATCTCTCCTTCTTCCAGGAGCATGGAGACCAGTTCCTAGAGTAGAAGACATTACCATGTTCATCTGAGACCTGGAAAAGCACAGCCAGAAGGGAGAAGAACCTTGGAGAATATTTATACCCATGAATAGCATAAAGGAGCTTTCTCCATCTCCGGAAGGAACAGAGCTAGATTGAGGTATGTGAGGGCCCAAACACTGATAGTCCGTGGTGTCCCCTCCTCTGCTCACTCTCACGCCCGAACAGGATGTGAGTTAGATATATATGTGTGTGTGTGTTAGCTATCCATGATGTAACTTCTTTTTAAATGTGACCATAATATTAGCGATTGAACACCAAAGTGGTATATGTCATTTTAGTAGAATGAGATGAACTGAATTATAAAATTTAGTGGATGGGGGTACTAAGATTTTTTACTATACCCCACATTTTGTACAAAAAGAATATTCCACAACAAAGAAAATAGGTCAGTGAACTTAGTTGTTTCAACAATCAATGTAAAATTCTGTTGATCTCCCACAAGGAAAAACTGTCACCAATTTTGCTTTAAACAGCTCATACTTCAGTTTTGACGCTTGTTTTGTAATAAATGCTGTAATTATAAATGGACAAATGAAAAGATGTCATAAAAAATCTACTGATCAGAAAACAAATATTACTACAAATTACTGTATTAGACAGACCTTTCATCTCTAACATATTATAATTAAAACATTTCTTTCTATTCTTTGCTCTTACAAATTCAATGATTTCATTACAATTAAGCTGTCAAACAGTATCTACTTCCATACATGATAAGGATAATGAATCGAGTCTTTCCTGAATCATTGTGTGCTCACTTTTCCTTGTGTCCTGTATGCTTGGCATCTATGGGTCTTTGCTTTGGACAACTGATGCCCGTTTTGTTGATGCCCTTAGTACGTGCTTACCTTGCTTACTGGGTAATCTCTCCCTGAGAAGGAACAATCTGAGCAGAGGAATAGTAGGATAGCTTTGGCGATCAGTCTCCTTGCCCTTGCACCCTCAGGCAGGCAGGGAGTTATACTCTCTGACGCCAAGGTTAACCCCTGCCTTTGGATTCTTAGCAAGCAGGGTCTCTGCACTGCAATCTGGAAAAAGATAAGGCCACTGGAACCTCTCTGCCAATGTTTTTCCCACCCTCATTATTGATCCTACTGCTGGCACAAACCTGTTAATGGATGTTGTGTTCAGGAACTGATCAATACAAATGTTGACCCAAAGAGCCTGGGAAAAAATAGCATGCCATGGCGACTTGCCAAACTGCTGTTTGGACTGGTCAAGGCCTGCGGATTCAAAACCCATGGTCGTTAACTCAGAAATGTGTGCATCTTTGAGCAGATACCGTTAATAATTCAACCTCCCTGGTGGAGACTGCTCCCAAAATGCATATTCTTACATTGATTCTGTGCTTTCAAACCGTGTGCATGTGTGCAGTGAGAAAGGACCTGCAGAAGAAAATGGATAGGGATATTGTTGTTAAACACCTCGATCTGTGTACAACCAAAGAATTGGAGGGCGACATGCACTTCATGCGTGTTAAGCACAAATCCAACTACAACCGGCCCTATTTACGGCAGTGCCTTTATGATCCGACCCAAGAAGACAAGATAACAGAATAGAGTTCGTACGACTGTTCTTGGGAGGAAAAGGTGGATTCTCTTCAGTGGCCTTAACACATTAATACACACGGGAACTTAAAGGTAGAGTTACACACTCAGTGGAGGACTGAAACTATGTAGTGGTAATAATTCCTGTAGTCAGTTTGATGATACAATTTGATAATGGCAACCCCTCACAGCCACACTGGAATTTTTACTAAAGAGCTAACTGAATAGACAAACGGATCCATGTAGGGAAATCTTCTAAATGTATCTTAGTAGCCTCTTTTTAAAAATTATATTACTGCTTCTTAACTATCCTTAGGAGCCTTGGTGGCACAGTGGTTAAGAGCTACGGCTGCTAACCAAAATGTCGCCAGTTTGAATCCACCAGGCGCTCCTTGGAAACCCTATGGGGCAGTTCTACTATGTCCTATAGGGTCGCTGTGAGTCAGGATCAACTCGACAGCAATGGGTTTTAACTATCCTTATGGCAACATAGTTGGGGAAGGATCCTGAAAGATTAATTCTTAGAGGGAGAGAAATAGAAGTCAAAATTACTTAAGGAGCATGTATTATTCTCTCTTTCTATAAACAAATTACATCTGTGTTACTTTCCAAGTTCCTCTGTATTAGGAATCAAAATGATCACCATACTGGATTGGCAATATACCCACTCCTCACTTACCAACATGGTTAGGTTCCAAAGACCAGGTCGTTATGCAAAAATCGGCGTTATGCAAAAACGGAGGATGACCACATCTGATCACAAAATGGAGGATGACTACATCACTACATAGCTTCCAAATTACATCATTTCATAACTGTCAAAAACGGCCAGGTTACATTATTATATAACTACCAAATTACATCATTGCAAAACTGCTAAACCACTGAGAATCATGGCCCAGCCAAACTGACACACAAGCTTAACCATCACAGCCAGCATTATTCTCGCCTCGTACCTCTGTGTTTGTTACTGCCAGACATACATCATGAATGTGTAAAATAGCCAGATAGTAGAATTTTTACTGTTGTCATAATGCAAAATGTCAGATAACAAGACAGACAGTCAATAAATGAGGAGTAGGTGTATACATATAAAAGTTCTCCTCTTTAGGTCAAAGAATTCTACCTTCTATTGCCAAGGCATCAGAAAATTGGGCGCTCCGCAGCAGCTTTTTCGGAATATCAAAAGACCGTAGTTCTTTACTTCCTTTACCCATGCAAAAAGTTTCATTTAATGTTGGCAGAAATAACAAATTAAATCTGGCTTCCTGCATTTAGTACAGAGGTTTCAAGTTGGTGGCCTGTACGTCAAATTTGGTCTGTAGACATGTTTTGTTTGGCCTGTACAGTACTCTGAAGATGAAGACTGCTCAAGGTATTAACCATTGAACATTTCTAGCTGCTGGGAGGGTAATACCTATCTGATAGGCATTCTGAGAGAATAATCATAATTAAAATGACTCCATAATCTTGCATGATAAAAATTGGCTGGAACTATTCACAAATGTCTCTTTCAAAAAGACCTTAGGTCCCCCTATGCCTGACTATGATACATTTCACTCATTTACAGTAGCTGCCAGGCATCTGCAGATTCTGGAGTGTGAATCTTTGCTTGCAGTCTAAGGCAAGGAGAGATTGACACAGATTTCCAAGGAAGGGAGGGTCTGGGTAGATAATTAACATTAAAAAAAAAAAAAGGACATACCTGCATAAATAGTAAAATAATAAAAAAGAAACAAGAGGATATATCTATATAAATCATACTACCTTTATTACATATTTAATATAGTTTTAATTTAAGAACACAACAAATTATAATTGCTAGCAAGCTGACAACTTTATATGCTCAGCAGTGCTACACTGGTTTCACTTTGTCGTATGCTGCTTTTTCCGAAAAGGAGTGGAAGGAATTTATGAGCTTTCCACAAAATGGAGAAAGTTCAAAGAGATAACCAATGAAGCCTGTACTTTGATTTTTAATTTAACTTATGCTTTAGCAATCCAACAGAATTCCAGCACCTAAGAAGTAACAACTTTTCATCTTGTAGAATTTAAAAAAGTAATTGATTATGACGGTCATTTCTTAATCTAGAATTTAGTAAAAGTCCTAAATATTATGAAGAAAATTTTCATTAGACTAAATTTCTGTTTGGGAAAATATCTAAACCTTCCCAAACGAATGAAATGAATGGAAATTCATTTTGATAAATGCTTAGCTACCGTAATGCAAACAGAAATGTAACTAGTACAATTAAGTCTTGCAGGCCCTGGAAGAAACACTTTCTTCTTTCATTGGTACAGTAGAAAGAACACCTAACTTAAAGTCAGAGGACTTTGATCCATCCTGGCTCTCGCTACATGATCTTCAGCATGTTACTCTGCCTTCTGAATTTTCCTTTCTCCATCTACAAAAACGGGGACAACAATACCTAGTTTACAGAATTACTGTGAGCTTAAAATGGCTAGGACGGTGTGTGGTACACTGAAAGCACTCAAAAAATGTTTGTTCTTTCATATACGAAAAGCAAGCAGGTGCCCCATAGAAAAATGAAAACATCATGGGTTTTAAAAGAAAATGTGGTTACTTTTGACTATTTCCAATGTGATGCAGGATTTCTATTACAGCTATTTCATTACAGCTGTCAGAGAAGAACAATGTTATACATCAAACATAAATGCAGTGCTGACCCTGAAAATGACACCTATTGGTCTGACCCAATACAAACCCGTGGACATATAACCTAAAAACCAAAGTGGGAGCCCAACAGAAATGTACATGTGTGCATGTGTTCATGTACATGTACAGGAACGTTCACGGAAGTGCTATTTGTGTAGTCCCCAAAGTGGAAACAATTTAAAAGTCAGTCAGTGGTAGAAATGTGGCATACTTACACAAAGGAGTAATACACAGTGACGAGAATAACAACTGCACACAACATGGAAGAATCTCATAAAAATAACAAAGGGCAGAAGAGGCCAAGCACGAAAGAATAAAAACAATATGCTTTCATTTATATAAAATTCAAAATCAGGTAAAACTCATCTATGGTGTGAGAAGCCAGGACAGTGACTACCCTTGGGTGGGGAATAGTAGTGAGGGGAAGGGGACTTCTAGGATGGAGAGAGCTGCACTTTGCCAGAAGATCCATATATACTGGATGCAGGCCACACCCCAAGGAAACTCCCCTTCCAACTGACTGGCTGCTCACATCAGATCACCAAAATGGAGGATGATTACAAAATGTCCGCCAAACCACTGAGAATCATGGCCTAGCCAAGTTGACACATAACACTTACCATCACAGAAGGTTTCCCTGAGGAAGTTTTAACTGAGCTGAGATCTGAAGAAAGAAAAGTTATTAACTAGATAAAAAGAAAGAGTCGTGCCTTCCAGGTAGAAGAAATAGCATGTTTTAAAACACGTTACAAGAAAAACAGAAGGAAGGCCAGTGGCGTCACTAGGGTTGGTGTAACCCTCCCCGCCCAGGGAGGGCAGAGGTGGCCAGCAAACTCCCCCTAGTGGGCGAGTGACCTGGCCCCACCCTGCTCCCACACAGGGCCAAGCACTCCACCCCATGGCCTGCCCCTCCCTCACTGCTCCCCACAGCTCTTCCCTTCTCCCATTGGCCAAGGCAGACTTTCCTCTCCAGGCAATGGCGGGTGCAGCAGCTCAGCTACCCACACCCTGACTGGCATGTGATGGGGGTGGTGACGAGTTACCACACTGGGTGAGAGGTGACACCAACCCTAGTGACACCACTGCCTTGGTGGTCCCTATCCCAGCAGCACTGGCTTGCCCTCTGTAGCCACAAGTGCAGACTCTGGGGTTATTCTGGTGTCACCCTGCCAACAGTATCAGTAGGTGCGGTCCACACCTCCATCCCCCCAGTGACGTCACTAAAGAAGACAAATGTCTGGCTCAAAGAAAGTGAGGAGCACAGTGGGAGGTACACTGAAAAGACAGCTGGAATCCTGAATATGCAGAGTTATTTCAGGCCATGTCAAGGAATTTTGACATTACCTCAAAAAGTAATGGGATGAAACAACCAACATTTTGTGCTTTATAATATGAAATGTGAACTACTCAGCATCACTATGAAGTATCCTTGCCAAAACAGCTGAACCAAAATCTAGTCCAGCCTTTAGAGCTAACTTCCGTTTTTAGGAAATATGGGAAATAGAGGAGCAAGTTAAATAATCCATAAAGAAGCAACCAGACAAATTCAGAATGCATAACAACCAATCCAACGCAACCAATCAATGGTAAGAGAATAAAAAGGAGGTGGAGGAGGCATACTCCAGATGAAGAGCCACAACAACCAAACAGAACACATTCACCTTGTTTAGATGCTGGTGGGAACAACTCAACCATAAAAAGACATTTGTAAACAATGGGTGAAATAGGAATATGGACTGGGTATTGGATGATCCAAGGAATTTTTGTTAGTAATTTAAAAAAAATGTTGTGTCTCCCCACTGAAGTTGTGATCTTGACAGCAAAGACTGTATGTTGTTGTTGAGTGCCAACAAGTCACTTCTGACTCACAGTGACCCATGAACAACGGAACGAAACACTGCCTGGTCCTGCACCATCCTCACAATCGTTGTTATGCTTGAGCCCATTACTGCAGCCACTGTGTCAGTCCATCTTGTTGAGGGTCGTCTTTTTCGCTGACCCTCTTCTTTACCAAGCATGATTCCTTCTTCACAGACTAGTCCCTCCTGGTAACATGTCCAAAGTATGTGAAACGAAGTCTCATCCTTGCTTCTAAGGAGCATTCCAGCTGTACTTCTTCCAAGACAGATTTGTTCATTCTTCTGGCAGTCCATGGTATATTCAATATCTTTTTCCAACACTATAATCCAAAGGCGTCGATTCTTCTTCTGTCTTCCTTATTCATTGTCCAGTTTTCACATATGAGGCAATTGAGAAAACCATGGCCTGGGTCAGGTGCACCTTAGTCCTCAAAATGACATCTTTGCTTTATAATACTTTAAAGAGGTCTTTTGCAGCAGATTCACCGAATGCGATACAACTGTATACAAAATAAGTATTCAGTATGTGTTGTTGATGCTGATGTTGAACCTTTGTATTTAAATTTTAGGCAGAAGGTCAAGAAGCACTGGGAAATCATTTATTCCTTTTCAGAATTACGAATTTTATAGTTGGAAAGGACAAGAAGGATTATCCAGTCAAAACAAGTTCATCTTAACATGAGGAATAGGAAACAAAGCTAGACAGTGGCAGTGCTTATCTGGAACCCAGGCTTCTGTGCTGCAAGCCCACCATACTTCTCAGTGCAGCTTACAGGGAGGTTCTTACAGCTGCCAAGCCCTATGCCGCTCACAACCCAACCCTTTCTTCCTCACTTGACTTTATATTGCTGCTCTTCCTCCCAATTCCATTCTCCAACTCCAGGCATTTTAATTGATATTCACTTGTCAAGTTTCACTTTCCTTGGGAAAGCTGCCAAAAGTAATGTTAAGAGAGGAGGAATAATAATGAGTGGAGGAAAAACATTTTAAAACCAAGGCAACATTAACAGTAACAACAACAACAGATGCTGTTTCAAGCTTTCTCCAGATCTGCATACCTACTTCATTCTCATGTCTTTCGTGGACACATTTTTTTCTCCGTTCTGTCAACGGGCAGATAACAGCCTTCTATCAATCATAGAGGTCTCAAAGAAAAAAGCGTTTCAAGCCACTGGTACACAAAGAAATCTAGTCTTTCTCTTTCTTTTTTCCACCCTTCATTTTTTCTTTTCAAAAACAATGACCAATGAGAAGTTAAGAAATCAAAATATTATTAGTTATTATAAGGCTTTTAGTAATATATTATGAAACTATGCACACACATTACTTTAGCAAAAATACTAAGTTTTAGGAAACTGTATAATAATTATCTAGTACTGTGTTAAGCACTATATGGGAAAACTGAAAACTTAGTCACTACCCTTCTGGATTTATAAGATAAGCCAGGCAACCCCAATATATGGGTGTGGACAGATAGCTTAAGACATTAATAGGCAATAAGGTATATCAATATATCAAATATTCCAGGAAGGATAATTATATAAATACAGATAGATAGAAATGTGGGATTTAGTAAGTACAGACCAAGTAGAAGATGTGTCTCTGGGACCTATTACAAAGAACAGCCATCTCATACAGAGTCCCACCATTGTGCTATACACTCACACCACAAATCATCATCACATACAGAGTCCCGCCATTATGCTATACACTCACACTACACAAATCATCATCTCATACAGAGTGCCGCCATTATGCTATACACTCACACTACACAAATTATCATCTCATACAGAGTGCCGCCATTATGCTATATACCCACACTACGCAAATCATCATCCCATACAGAGTGCCGCCATTATGCTATACACCCACACTACACAAATCATCATCCCATACAGAGTGCCGCCATTATGCTATACACTCACACTACACAAATAATCATCACAGAGTCCCACCATCGTGCTATACACTCACACTACACAAATCATCATCACATACAGAGTCCCGCCATTATGCTATACACTCACACTACACAAATCATCATCACAGAGTCCCACCATTGTGCTATACACTCACACTACACAAATCATCATCACATACAGAGTCCTGCCATTATGCTATACACTCACACTACACAAATCATCATCTCATACAGAGTGCCGCCATTATGCTATACACCCACACTACACAAATCATCATCCCAGAGTCCCGCCATTGTGCTATACACTCACACTACACAAATCATCATCCCATACAGAGTCCCGCCATTATGCTATACACTCACACTATACAAATCATCATCCCAGAGTCCCGCCATCGTGCTATATACTCACACTACACAAATCATCATCACATACAGAGTCCCGCCATCGTGCTATACACTCACACTACACAAATCATCATCACATACAGAGTCCCGCCATCGTGCTATACAATCACACTACACAAATCATCATCACATACAGAGTCCCGCCATCACGCTATACACTCACACTACACAAATCATCATCACTTGTCTTCACAACAACACCTTAGGGGAGATAGTGCCCATATTCTACAAATGAGTAAAAGGTAAAATCAGAATTTGAATAAGAGGCTATTTGACTCCAAGTTCATATTCTTTCCATTACAAAATAAGAAACACACATTCAATTTAAATTTAGGAGGGGACAAGCTATGCCCTTTGCTCCCATTCCATCTAACAGCAGCTGATTTTTACCAGGCCGGGATCAAGCTGGCATTCAGCTGGTGTGCACTGGTGTGGCATAAGGGCTGAGAGACACTCTGCTCGGTCCAGCATCTGTTCTGCTCGATGGGTGACCGTGCCACACTGATCATTCAATATTTTGAACATCACACCTGTCCTTGACACAGAACTCTTGAGCTGTCGATCAAATACTTACTCAGACACTGGAAATGATCCGAGCCCACTTGTTCCGATGCCTTTGCCATGCCCAGTGGTGCCTCGGTTCTACCTCCATGCAAAGTATGGCGGGTCTCACTCTAGGTCAGGACATGCCAAGATTCCAGCTCTTATCATGGAAGCCTCATCTTTGTCGTGTGTATACACCAATGCAAGTAGCACTTCTTTAAATTAGCAGTACAAAATTATTATACTTTAGGTTCTCCCCAGAGAGTTCAACCTTGAAATGACATTCTGCTTTTTTCTGTCAAAAGTCAAGAGTGTAGCATTTGGTATTTTAGAAGACAGGATACTACTCATATCTTCCTCAGTTCTTGTCATCAAATAGATCATCCAAAAGGAGTATATTTGGACATCAGCTTAGGCTCTTATCTAGAAATGCCTACACTGAGTTTTACCCAAAGTTATATTATTGCATTTTATCAAGGTTCATAAGAAATGACCATACAAAAAAAGGAAGCAATGATATAAACGTATCAAGGACAAACCTAAACGTCGTCGTAACAAAGGAAATGCGATTTGTTTCTGAGGGCTTCATACTCTAGGTTTATTTATAAGGTAGTTATGCCAAGATCAGTTTGCCCAACCAACTTACATAAAATGTTTTACAAGCTCCCTCAACTGGATAAGATATGGAACTACCAAAAAACATGTCCCATTAAGTTGACCGTATCATCCTCCTCAGAAATTTCTGTAACTCCGGCCTGAGATCGAAGAATGGACATGATGTCGTTAGATAATTTGTCAAAGCCATTCTGTAAACATATATTTGCCATTTCTTGCCACCTTTCTAGGGAGCAAAATGGATCACTTATCATAAGATGTTCCACTGCATCTGAGGAAAAAAATAGAACATTAATAGTATGGCACTTATCCTTACTTGATAATCCACATTGAGTGATTCTTCAAAACTAGAAAGGGACATTATTTCAAATCCACTACTTTTAAAACCCAGCCGATTCCCCTAAGTTTAACACTCCTCTATTCATCTCCTTCTTGGTGAGGTAGCAGATGTTGAAGGCTACCAGACATGGAGCTCAGAAAGTGAAGTAGGTGGGCTCTGCCTTATTCAGAGTCTATAAGGCACTGGAAACTATCAAATAACTGGATTGGTCTAGTTTTCAAGACCCAAGGGTTTAAGAAACTCTTCGGTAAACCTTCATCCTATCCCTAGATGGAAAACTCTTAATGATGGGGCTTCTATAACAAGTGTTTTTCTAAAGGAAATAAAAGAAGGATTTTGTTTATTAAAGAAATCTAATGATATTATTTCATTCATTAGATTTCTTTAAAAAATAAAATCCTTCTTTAGTTTCCTTTAAAAAAAATTGTGATATTATTTGAAGAGCTCTGGTGGCACAATGGTTAAAGCACTCAGCTGCTAACCAAAAGGTCAGCAGTTCTAACCCACCAGGGGCTCTGTGGGGAAAAAAGACCTGGAGATCTGCTCCTGGTAAAGATTTTGTTGTTAGGTGCCATTGAGTCAGTTCGGACTCATAGCGACCCTATAAACGACAGAACGAAACATTGCCTGGTTCTCGCCATCCTCACAATCACTGCTGTTCTTGAGCCCATTGTTGCAGCCACTGTGTCAATCCATCTTGTTGAAGGTCTTCCTCTCTTTTGCTAACACTCTATTTTATCAAGCATGATGTCCTCCAGGGACTGGTCCCTCCTGATAACATGTCCAAAGTGTGTGAGAAAAAGTCTCTCCATCCTCACTTCTAAGGAGCATTCTGGCTGTACTTCTTCCAAGACAGATTTGTTCGCTCTTCTGGCAGTCCATGGTATATTCAGTATTAATCTCTAATCCCATAATTCAAAGGCATCAATTCTTCTTCGGCCTTCCTTATTCACTGTCCAGCTTTCACGTGTTTATGAAGCAATTGAAAATACCATGGCTTGGGTCAGGTGCACCTTAGTCTTCAAGGTGACATCTTTG
Source organism: Trichechus manatus latirostris (assembly GCF_000243295.1). NCBI lineage: Eukaryota > Metazoa > Chordata > Mammalia > Sirenia > Trichechidae > Trichechus > Trichechus manatus. Next base: position 6,897,092 of record NW_004443941.1, on the reverse strand, counting down.
CTTTTTAACACATTAAGGAGATATTCTGCTGCAGATTTGCCCAACGCAATGAGTCTTTTGATTTTTTTTTTTATTGTTGTGCTTTAAGTGAAAGTTTACAATTCAAATTAGTCTCTCATACAAAAATTAATACATACAATGTTATGTGACCCTAGTTGCTCTCCCTATACTGTGACGTCACACTCCTCCTTTCCACCCCAGATTTCCTGTGTCCGTTCAACCAGCCCCTGACCCTCTCTGCCTTCTCATCTTGCCTCTGGACAGGAGCTGCCCATTTAGTCTCATGTATCTACTTGAGCTAAGAAGCACACTCTTCACGAGTATCATTT
>NW_004443941.1:6880417-6896092 GCF_000243295.1 Trichechus manatus latirostris | reverse complement strand
CAGGTAAACATCTTTCTGGTATTCTCTGCTTTCAGCCAAGATCCATCTGACATCAGCAATGATATCCTTCATTCCACATCCTCTTCTGAATTCAGCTTGAATTCCTGGCAGTTCCTTGTTGATGTACTGCTGCAACTGCTTTTAATGATCTTCACCAAAATTTTACTTGCGTGTGATATTACTGATGTTGTTTGATAATCTCCACATTCCATTGGATCATCTCTCTTTGGAATGGGCACAAATATGGATCCCTTCCAGCTGGTTGGCCAGGAAGTTATCTTCCAAATTTCCTGGCATAGAGGAGTGAGCACCTCCAGTGCTGCATCCATTTGCTGAAACATCTCAGTTGGTATTCCATCGATTCCTGGAGCCTTTTTTTCACCATTGCCTTCAGTGCAGCTTGGACTTCTTCCCTTAATATCACTGCCTCTTGATTATATGTTACTTCCTGAAGTGGCTGAACATCGACCAATTCTTTTTGGTACAATGACTCTGTGTATTCCTTCCATCTTCTTTTGATGCTTCCTGAGTCATTCAATATTTTGCCCACAGAATCCTTCAATAATGCAACTCGAAGCTTGAATTTTTGCTTCATTTCTTTCAGCTTGAGAAAAGATTAAAGATCACAGCCTAGGAAACTCTATGGGGCATTTTTACTCTGTCCTATAGGGTTGCTATGAGTTAGAACTGACTCGATGGCACACAGCAACAACAACAATCATATTATTTACTTTTGAAAATCAATTATAGTGACTCTTTGGAATATATCTATTTATAGAACTCATTTCTTATCTAGATATTACCTGAATTATATATTACTTCATGACAGAGTATCTCTTTTTAGAATATTGTATCACTACTATTTTCTTTCTACCATGATTATTATCTTCCTATCAAATAATATATTTTTGCTGATATCTGTTATGATAATTTTAAAATACAAAATTATCTTCCCAAATATGTTTTCATGCAATTTTTGGATCATATAATGTTATTCTTTCATTGGCTCCATACAATAACTTAAAATCAAGTTGTCTGATCAAGTTTCTATATAAAATTAGTGAAGGGAAAGAAAAAAGTGAGATCTACTTAGTTATTCTAGACCTCACCACAGAGATAGGTTCAGAGTGTGTATCATGTAAATATGCATATATCTGGTTTAGGAATAAATATGTATGTATATAAAATTATGTCCATATAATATTTAAAATGCATATAAAAGATTGCTAAATATACACGTATTTTAATATGTATAATTAAAAATATTTGAAATTTTTAGCATAGTGTTAACTATTATAATTATTATATTTCCCTCAAGCTTCATAAAGATTGTCTCTTCATTCTAATTTCCTCAAGAAATATATACTACTGCCAACAGATTATTATTGACATAGCAATCTTCACATTTATAAACTTCTAAAGTTAACTGCTGTCAAAAGAGAACTTACAGAAGAGTTGAGTTAACACATAATCATCTCGAACCTTACCCACAATATTGTTAAAGTATCTCAATTGTGACTAGCAACTTCCTTTCCCATATTCAGTCCCCTAAATAACCCTAATTATATATCATATATGATATATATAATATTACATAACTGCTATTTCTTCCAGAACATTTTACTCTACTTACCTTTCCCACCTTTATTTACTTCTTGAAGTAGCTTAATGCCAACTTTTTTCAAATCTACAGAGAACAGATGAAGTATGGCAAGACTCAAAGATAAAGATGGTGGTTTCCCATTCCATTCTTTAGTGAGACAATGAATTAATTCAATTTGGGGACATAACCTTATGAGCTGCAATAGGTCATCTGAAAGCAAAAATGAGAAAACATGTCTCAACATCCTAATATGGTAGTATATCAACTAGGCAATGGGAACAGATAATGCCTATACTTCCTGATCAACACTTGTTTATCCAATCCTTCCAAGTCCCCGTCAATGTCTAACTCCAACCCAAACTCAGCAGTGCTATCCTCCAAAAAAAATCATATGAAGCATTGCAAAAATTAAACAAAGAAAAACAACCCATAACAGAGAACGCCAAAAAAAAAAAAAAAAGTTTATCGAAGGCCTATCATGAAAAGAAACGTGGTATAACAGAAAGGAACTAGACTGGTAATCAGGAAAGCTGAACTCTAATTCTAGCTCTGTCAACTATAACCTTCTGGACCTCAATTTCTGCATGTGAAAAGTGCTAGAGTTGGAGATAATTTCTAAAGTTCCATCTAATACTACATTACGTTTGTCAATATCTTGTTGCTCATATTTGGGCCAGCTTCTGGTGAGTATAATGTCTGTCTTTCGGTGCCTTGCACCAAGAAGAGGCTTAATAATTTTGTTATTTAAAATATCAAATATTCAAAAATTTTAAAAAGATTTTAAGAAGCCATTAGCTAGTTCAATTAGCTATAAGTAGAACCATGTGAAGTTGCCAATATTTGATCATTTTGAGGTTACAAAAAGAACAATTTCATATGGTTCAGTCTCCTACTTAACCATTAAGGTGATCTAAAACAACATATAGGACTTACATTCTTAAATTTCTAAACTTTGTTTTGACTTCTTAAACTTGTTGAAGTATTCTTCTTGGGGCACAAAAAAGATAATTTTCAGAATTTCTGAGAGCTTTTCAAGAACTACCATAAATATGATTTGCAATCTGAAAGTCAATACAAGGTAATCTAGTATGTATTTACTAAACAAATACTGTTCTGGAAACTTATATGTATATTAAATCACTGCATGTAATATTCAAAGGAAGTGCAATTCTCTTACTGCCTAATTGCAACTGAGGTGTTTCAAAAATGTGAAATGAACTTTATTTCACTAACTTTTCCTTTCTAATACTTAGAGTGAAGCCCTGGCGGTTCAATATATTACAATTCAGAACACTATACAAAATGACCAAAATGTTCAGCTGTTTAAAAAAATCCTTTAAGTAGTATGTGCCAGTATAGCCATTAAATTTAACTTTAAAACTATATGTCCAAGACTGGCCAGTTTACTAAACATTTATATTGAAGAATAACATAATATATCTGAATGTCTAACAGGAACACCAGTCAGCTCCAGTTTTCATTAAAAATTACAAATGAAATGTCCTACTTATCGTACATATAAATGGATTTTATAAATTAAGTTTAAAATATTTCCTGGTATCATGAGTTATCTTAAATTAAAAGCCAGAATTCAAATGTATATGAATAAGTAGGCTTTTTTTTTTTTTTTAAATACTTACCAGAAGTAAACTCCTTGAATTGTTGGATGTATTCCAAGGCCCCATAAATCTGACCAAGTTTACACAGGCAAAGAAGAGCTTTTTTGTGCAGGCCACATTCATTGTAGATAATTTGAGCTAAAGCCATACATTTGGCCTTGTTATAAGTATCCTGCTCCCCATAATCATAGATCACATCCCCAGCCTCCTCAGAAAATGTCAGCCTAGAGAAAGCAGATCAATATGGCACATATTTCAGAGTTCTGGACAAGTGGATGAGACTCTGGAATATTTGAAAATACAACACAGTAGAACTGGACTTCCCAGGGCCTGTAAAGAATTCTAATAAGCAATTGATCAGTATGTCTACGATTTAACAACAAGAACAAAAACAATCAAGCATGTATTGCTTTGGGGGAAGATATTTTGGCGAAGCTGAGATCAAGTTTTTAAAAAATCCAGAAACAAGGTTAAAACTCTTCTGAAAAGACTAGTGGGATTGAAAATTACAAGGTAAATGAAAAGTCTCATTATTGGGGTTCTCAGCACTTATCTAGAATCCAAACCCTGCAGACTTAGTAAATGTTGTTTAAAGATGACAACTGATTTCAGCTCACAATTAGGGATGAATCTTGTGTGCATTTGTACTAAAAGGAAAACAAAGAAAGTGTGACACCATTGTTATTTTTAAAACTTGCTAGAGACTTACAAGAAGCAACAGGAAAAAACAAACGCATGATTGTGATACTAGGAGAGACTGAAGGAGTTCTTTTAAGATGGCTCAATTGAACAGATTCCACTTGTCATCATATTTTTTTACATTTTAATGTGTTTTAGATAAAAGTTTACAGCACAAATTTGTTTCTCATTCAAAAATTTATGCACAAATTGTTTTGTGACATTGGTTGCAATCCCCACAATGTGTTAGCACTCTCCCCCTTTCCCTTTCCATCCCGGCTTCCCCGGGTCCAGGTTTCCTGTCCCTTCCCACCTTCTCATCTTTGCTTTTGGGCAGTAGTTGCCCGTTTGGTCTCATACACTTGATTGAACCAAGAAGCACGTTTGTCACCTGTTGTTGTTTGTTCTATAGGCCTGTCTAATCTTTGTCTGAAAGGTGGATTTCATGAGTGGCTTCAGTTCTGAGTTAGCAGGGTATCCAGGGGCCATCGTCTCAGGGATTCCTTCAGTCGCTGTCATATGAGTAAGTCTGGTCTTTTTTTGTGAATTTGAATTTTGTTCTACATTTTTTCTCCTGCTCTGTCCAGAACCCTCTACTGTGATCCCTGTCAGAGTGGTCGGTGGTGGTAGCCAGACACCATCTAGTTCTTCTGGGCTCAGGCTAGTGGAGGCTGTGGTTCATGTGGTCCATTAGTCCTTTGGACTAATATTTTCCTTGTGTCTTTGGTATTCTTCATTCTCCTTTCTCCAAATATGATGGGACCAATAGATGTATCTTAGAGGGCCACTTGCAAGCTTTTAAGACCCCTAACACTACTCACCAAAGTAGGATGTCGAACATTTTCGTTATGAGCTATGTTATGCCAATTGACCTAGATGTCCCCTGAGACTATGGTCCACAGCCCTCAGCCCTAGTAACTCAGCCCCTTGGATGTGTCTAGGAATCTTGCATAGCTTTGCCTTGGTCAAGTTGTGACTTCCCCTATATTGTGTGTTGTCTTTCCTTTCACTAAAGTTAACACTTGTCTATTATCCAGTTAGTGATTTCCCCTCCCTCCTCACATCCTCCCCTCCCTCATAACCATCAGATTGTTTTTCTCTGTGTGTAAACCTTTACTTGTTTTTTTATAATAGTGCTCTCATAAAAATATTTGTCCTTTTATGACTGACATATTTCACTCAGCATAATGCCCTCCAGATTCATCCATGTTGTGAGATGTTTTGAGGATTCATCACTGTTCTTTATTGTTTCATAGTATTCCATTGAGTGTATATACCATAATTTGTTTATCCAGTCATATGCTGATAGGCACTGGGGTTGTTTCCATCTTTTTGCTATTGTGAAAAATGCTGCAAAGAACATGGGTGTGCATATGTCTATTCATGTGATGGCTCTTATTGCTCTAGGATATATTCCTGGGAGTTGGATTGCTGGATCTATGGTATTTCTATTTTTAGCTTTTTAAGGAGGCACCGTATCATTTTCCATAGTGGTTGTGTCCTTTTACATTCCCACCAGCAGTGCATAAAGAGTTCACATCTACCTGCAACCTCTCCAATATTTATTTTCTTTTTTTTTTGATTCGTGTCAGCAATGTCAGGGTAAGATGGTATCTCATTGTAGTTTTAATCGGCATTTCTGTAATGGCTAATGATTGCAAGTATTTCCTCATGTGTCTGTTAGCTGTCTGAATATCTTCTTTGGTGAAGTGTCTGTTCATATCCTTTGCCCATATTTAAACTGGATTATTTGTCTTTTTGTTATGGCGGTGTTAAAGTATTCTATAGATTTTAGAGATCAAGACCCTAGACGGATATGTCGTAGTCAAAATTTTTTTCCCAGTCTGTAGGTCCTCTTTTACTCTTTTGGTGAAGTCTTTTGATGAGCATAAGTATTTAAGCTTTAGGAGCTCCCCGTTATCTACTTTATCTTCTGGTGTTTGTGCATTGTTAGCTTTAGTTTGTATTGAATTTATGCCATGTATTAGGGCCCCTAGTATTGTCCCTATTTTTTCTTCCATGATCTTTATCATTTTAGGTTTTATATTTAGGTCTTTGATCCATTTTGAGTTAGTTTTTGTGTATGGTGTGAGGTATGGGTGCTGTTTCATTTTTTTACAGATGGACATCCAGTTTTGCCAGCACCATTTGTTGAAAAGACTGTCTTTTCCCTATTTAATGGACTTTGGCCCTTTGTAAAAGATTAGCTGACCATAGGTGTGTGGATTTATGTCTGTGTTCTCGATTCTGTTCCACTGGTCCATGTGTCTGTCATTGAACCAGTACCAGCTATTTTGACTACTGTGGATGTACAGCAGGTTCTGAGATCAGGTAGTGTGAGGCCTCCTACTTTGTTCTTTTTCTTCAATAATGCTTTGCTTATCCTCTTTCTGTTCCCTGTAAAGTTGGTGGTTAGTTTTTCCATCTTAAAGAATGCCATTGGTATCTGAATCAGGACTGTATTATATTTGTAGATCACTTTGGGTAGAATTGACATTTTCACAATGTTGAGTCTTCCTATCCATGAGCATAGGATGTTTTTCCATTTATGTAGGTCTCTTTTGGTGTCTTGCAACAGTGTTTTGTAGTTTTCTTTGTATAGGTCTTTTACGACCCTGGTCAGATTTATTCCTAAGTATTTTATCTTTTTACGGGATATTATAAATGGTATTGTTCTCCTGATTTCCTTTTCGAAGTTCTCATTGTTGGTGTATAGGAATCCAACTGATTTTTGTATGTTGATCTTGTATCCTGCTACTCTGCTGAATCTATTAGTTCCAGTAGTTTTCTTCTGGAATCTTTGGGGTGCTCTATGTATAGGATCATATGATCCACAAATAGGGATAGTTTTACTTCTTCCTTTCCAATTTGGATGTTCTTTATTTCTTTTTCTTGCCTTATTGCTCTAGCTAAGACTTCCAGCACAATGTTAAATAGGAGTGGTGATAAAGGGCATCCTTGTCTTGTTCCTGTTCTCAGGGGGAAAGCTTTCAGCCTCTCTACATTGAGAATGATATTGGCTGTTAGTTTTGTATAGATGCCCTTTATTATGTTGAGGAATTTCCCTTCTATTGCTATTTTATTGGTAGTTTTCATTAGGAATGGGTGTTGGACTTTATCAAATGCCTCTTCTGCATCAACTGAGATGATCATGTGATCCTTTTATTTTGTTCTATTTATGTGGTGGATTACGTTGACTGATTTTCTAATGCTGAACCATCGTTGCATACCTGGCATGAACCCCACTTGGTCATGGTGTTATTTTATTTTTTACATGATGCTGACTTCTATTGGCAAGAATTTTGTTGAGAATTTTTGCATCTATATTCATGAGAGATATTGACCTGTAATTTTTTTTTTTTTTTTTTTTGTGGTGTCTTTGCCTGGGTTTTGTATCAGGGTTATGCTGGCTTCATTGAATGAATTCAGGAACATTCTTTCCTTTTCTATGTTCTGTAATAGTTTGAGTAGTACTGATGTAAGCCCTTCTCTGATTGTTTGCTAGACTTCTCCAGTGAAGCTGACTGAGCCAAGGTTCTTTTTTCCTTTGGTTGGGAGTTTATTACCTCTTCAATATCTCCTTTTGTTATGAGTCTGTTCAGATTTTCTATCTCATTTTGTGTTAGTTTAGGTAGACAGTGTGTTTCTAGAAATTTGTCCATTTCCTCTAGCTTCTCAAATTTGTTGGAGTACAGTTTTTCATAGTATTCTGTTATGATCCTTTTTATTTCAGTTAGGTCTGTTATAATGTCCCCCATCTCATTTCCTATGTGGGTTATTTGCTTCCTCTCCTGTTTTTGTTTTGTCAGTTTGGCCAGTGGTTTGTCAATTTTGTTGATCTTTTCAAAGAACCAACTGTTGGTCTTGTTGATTCTACTGTTTTACATTTCCTATTTCATTTACTTCTGCTCTAATCTTTATTATTTCCTTTCTTCAGGTGCCTGTGGGCTTCTTTTGCTGTTCTCTTTGTATTTGTTCGAGTTGTAGGGATAGTGTGTTGATTTTGGCCCATTCTTTTTTGATGTGTGTGTTTATTGCTATAAATTGACCTCTGAGCACTGCCATTGCTGTGTCACAAAGGTTTTGGTATGATGTGTTTTTTTTTTCTCATTTAATTCTAGAAAAGTATTTATTTCCTCTTTGATTTCTTCTATTACCGTTGTTTTTAAGCAAGGTGTTATTTGGTTTCCATGTAACTGATTTTTTTCCTTGATCTTCCTGTAATTGACTTCTACTTTTATGATGTTGTGATCAGAGAGAATGCTCTGTGTTATTTCAATGTTTGGGATTTTATTGAGGGCTGCTTTGTGGCCTAAAATGTGGTCTATTCTGGAGAATGTTCCATGTGCATTGGAAAAGAATGTATACTTTGCGGCTGTTGGGTGGAGTGTTCTATATATGTTTATGTGGTCAAGTTGATTGATTTTGGCCTTTAGATCTTATCTTTGTTGAGTTTTTTTCTAGATGTTCTGTCTTTTACTTACAGTGGTGTGTTGAAGTCTCCTACTATTATTGTGGAACTATTTCTCTTTTCAGTGCTGTTAGCTTGTTTTAGGTATTCTGGAGCCCTGTCCTTCAGAGGTAGATATTTATTAAGGTTATGTCTTCTTGGTGGATTATTTCTTTAATCATTATATAATATCCTTCCTTGACTTTTATGGTTGATTATGCCTCAGAGTCTATTTTATCTGAGATTAGTATTACCACTCCTGCCCTTTGTGGTTACTATTTGATTGATATATTTTTTCATCCTTTGATTTTCAATATATTTATGTTTTTATGTCTAAGGTGTGTCTCTTGTAGACAGTGTATTGATGGGTTGTGTTTTTTCATCCATTTTGCCACTCTCTGTCTCTTCATGGTTGCATTTAAGCCACTTACATTCAGTGTGATTATTGATAGGTATGAGTTTATTGCTGTCATACTGTTTTGCTTTTTTTGGGGGGGGGGGTGCTGACGTTTTCTTTGTTCCTCTTACTTTCCTGTGATGAGTTCCTTTGGTTTGTGGATTTTTTTTTTCCTCTTCTTTTATTATTGTAGATTTTGTGTTTACTGAGTCTTTATGTTTTTCTTCTTTTTTATTCTGATGAGTAGGTTTGTTAATTTCCTTTGTGGTTACCTTGAAATTTACCCTTACCTTCCTAAGTTTGAACCAGTCTTTTATTACTTGATATCGCCTTGACTTCCTCCCCATTGGAAAGTTCTATAGCTGTACCGTTTATTCTCTCTTTTACTGTTTTGACATTGTCATCATTTACAGATTGATGTCTCTGTTTCCCTGTTTCAAGTCTTTTAACTTTGTTTTATTGTTGAGAGTTGTTCTTTATCTAGGCTGGTATCTGGCTGATGCTGTCCTGTGTCCTAGACTCCAGTTGTTGTCTGATGTTGTTGGTTCTCTAACCAAAGGACTCCCTTTAATATTACTTGTAAATCTTGTTTAGATTTTGGCAAATTCCCTTAATTTCTGTTTATCTGGAAATGTCCTAATTTCACCACCATGTTTGAGAAAGAGTTTTGCAGGACATATTATTCTTGGTTGGCAGGTTTTTTTTTGTTCAAGGTTTTATATGTCATCTCATTGCCTGCTTGCCTGCATAGTTTCTGCCCAGTAATCAAAGTTTAGTCTATTGTTTCCCTTCTGTAAGTGCTGTCTGACTCCTGATGTTGGCCTAGCGGTGTGGGAGTGTTCACAGCCCCTCTCCAGATAGGCAGGGGTGTCAGCAGCTGGTCAAGTAGCAGGATAGGAGGAGCAGTGCAGGCCCGATGCAGCGGTGGGCCTGAGAGCCAGGGATGCTCTAGCTGCACCGGCATGGTGGGGGCTGGTGGGAAGGGGGTGGTGGCATACGGGGATAGAAGGGTGGAGAAAGAGAGGGAATGAAGAGAAACAAAAAAGGAAAGAAAAAGAAAAAAAATGGTGGTGTGGTGGGAGCCATGGGTGGGGACGGGAGGACCCGGGGCAGCAGTGAGCCAGTACACCGGTGGCTCTCTAGCCACGGTGGTGTGGCAAGGACTGGCAGGAATGGGGGGAGATGGTGTACAGGGCTAGGTGGGAGGGAGAAATAAAAGGAAGAAAGAGAGAGGGAAAAATTAAAAAATAGAAAAATAAAAATGAATAAATAAAAACTGGTTGTGCGGTAGTGGCCAGCAAATGACGGTGGAGCGTACCTAACGGCTGGTGGGAAGGGAGGGAGAGTGGTTTATGGGGCTAAGTGGCAGAAGAAAAGAAAATAAAGAGAAGAAAAAAATGTCAGCACAACGTAAGTCAGCAGGTGGAGGTGGGGTGGACCCAGGGCAGCAGCAGCCGATGGCTCTCTAGCCATGGCGGCACGGTAGGATCTGGCAGCAAAGTGGGGAGGTGGTACATGGGGCTAGGTGGGAGGGAGAAAGAGAAGAAAGAAAGAGAAAGAAAAGAAAAAAAAATTAAAAATTAAATAAAATAAAAAAACTGGCAGCACAGTAGGGGCCAGTGAGTGTGGCAGGGCTGACCCAAGGGCCAGTTGGAAGGGAGGGGAGGTGACATACAGGGGTAGATGGGAGGGAGAAAGAAAACAAAGATGAGAAAGAAAAAAAAGCAAAAAAAGGCAGTGCAGTGAGAGCCAGCAGGTGGGGGTAGGGTGGACATGGGGCAGCAGTGGGCTGGTGGCTCTCTAGTTGAGGCAGGCACAGCCAGCCCATCAGTAACGGGGTGGAGGTGGTGTATGGGGCTAGGTGTGAAGGAGAAAGAAAAGGAAGAAAGGGAAAAAAATGGTGCCATGGGAGCTGCCTGGTAGGGGTTGTGGGGGAGCTGGGGTGGCAGTGGGCCGGTGGCTCTCTAGCTGAGTGGTGCGGCGTGGCCCATCAGGAAGGGGTGAAGGTGGCATATGGGGCTATGTGGAGGGAAAAAGGAAAGAAAGGGGAAAAAAACAGCTCAGTGGGAGCTGGCTGGTGGGGGTGGGGCAGACCCAGGGTGTCTCTCTAGCTGAGCGGCACAGGATGGCCCATGGGGAATGGGTGGAAGTGGTGTACAGGGCAGAAGGGTGAGGGGTAAGAAAGCATATTTCTCTGGTTAACGGGTACTCTGTCTCCTGTTGAGAGCTCTGTGAAGTTGCCTTCTCGTACTCCCTGTCCAGGGTCATTGCTGGCTGTGTTCTAAGATGGTGACACTGTGCCGTGCTGATTGGCAGGGAGACTGCCACTCCACATCTCTCCTCATTCTCTGTTTTCTGTCAGTTCTTCTTCCATTCAGTGTCTGATCTAGTTCTTTATCCCTTCATTTGATGCCCAGGATTCCAGGATTGATGTTTGTATCTGTTTTACTTAGTTTTTCAGGTCATTGCTGCAGAGGGTCGGCATGGTCCATCTGTCTACAGCGCCATGTTGGCTCAGCCTCCTGTCATCATATTTAATGCACCATCTTCTACACAACTGATGTGAACCATCTGTACTATCACAGTAACTTCGCTAGAAACTATCAGCATAAGCCAAAAGAACATTTGGGTGTGATTAAAGATACCACTTCTAACTACTGATTATATAAAAATTATGCTCTAGCTGTATTTTTAATCAATAGTTACAGAAAAACAGGAATCACAAAATATTGGTATTTATGTACATGTAACAAAATGCTGATAACATTAAAATGAAATCCTGAAACTCCCACAAAATGTCTCTTTACTGAAAACTCCTATCAAAGAAAATAATGTCCTTTGTGTTTGTTGGGGTGGGCAGCAGAGAAGTGGGTCTAAAATCAGAAGGCAGCTTCTGAGTACAAATCAATTATTTGGTAAGCAATTCCCTAATTTCCACACTTATACCCAAATATACTTTACCACAATTAAAAAGATATATCATTAAATAAATAATTGGATATGAATTAAACAAATTTGGACTACAAAAAAATAAAATAGTAGTATTAATGAGAGAAATAAATAAATGCTGTCAGAAATACTGGTATTTGTCGTTTTGTTCCAGTATTGTGGTCACTACATAGACTAAAAGAATTACTCATTTATTCGTTCAGCCTCAGGAAATGTGGCTGTAGCTACCAAAAACCTGTATGTTGGTATTTACACATACCCACAGCCTGTCGGGAACTAGGTTCCTGCCTTTTCCCTCCCAGTGACGTGATACTGGCCAGTCTCTATCTATCCTTACTACTTAACTTCCACCCACCATTAAGTGATCATGAATCATCTTGTGAATTGCCAGGAATCAATGACCTGGGCTCATTGTGGCTGGCCCCCATTACTCCATGAATGCTTAGTAAGTATTTTCTGATTGATTAATTGCAACAGGGACCTGAAGTAAATGCCCAAATAATGTATTGATGAGAAAGCTATTAAAATTTTGAAAAGAACAATTTTATTAACCAAATGTCAAAATTCAGTTAAAAGCTTAACTTTGCTTACCTTTCCTGGGTGACCCAATGTATAACTAAATCTAACCGTTTTTCAGACAATCCACACTTGATGCCCTCCACGGTTAGGGCCGCATCAATAGGATGTTTAAAAGCATGGCTTGTGCTAAAGAGTGCCTCAAAAAATAACAGTAATGGAAAAGGCTCTCCTCTAATTTTTCCAACAGCTACAGAAAGAAGAAAAGTTTTTGAGTCAAATATTTAAAAGTAATACAGTTTGTTTCTTATTTCATATTATTTTCATCTCTGCATTTTCTAACAATTTTAATAACCTAAAATTATCTGCATATTTGTGATTTTCAACTAATGCCTATGGGTTATTTGGAATAACAATTAAACATCGCATGGTAAGACAGAGGCCGAGATTAGAGTGATATGTCTACAAGTCAAGGAACGCCAAGGATCACCTGCAGCCACCAGGAACTAGGAGAGAAGCATGGAATGGATTCTCTTTCAGAGCCTCCAGAAGAAACCAACCCCAGTGACCTTAATTTCGAACTTCTGGCCTCCAGAACTGTGAGAGAATAAATTTCTGTTCTTTAAGCCACTACCTTTGTGATAATTCGTTATGGAAGCCCTAGGAAACTAATTCTGCCCATCTCTTTCTGATTATAAAAGTTAATTTCTGAATCACAGAAAATTGAATATAATCTATCAACCAAACAAGAACTAATCATTATTTTACACTTTGTGACCAAATCAATCTGAAACTTTATAACAAAAAAGATCAAAATTAGAAACTAGCAAACTTTCTATACTGTTTCATCATCATAAAAATATTAGTATAGTTCTGAATTATCGGACTTCTTTTTTAACCATAAATATTCACATAAGCAATAATTGCTATTAAGAACATTAGATTAAAATCTGAATGGGCAGGAGAAATAATCAATATTATTCTAGTTTTATGGAATATTTCCATTTTACTGGTTCAGATGAAAAGCATTATTCAACAACCTTAAAGAGTGACTCACCGGAACACTTTATCCAGAATTACTAGGGAATAAGGATTGCACGTGAAACCATTTTCCAGATAACTGAAGCTTACTCCTTTAAATGTCAAAACTATTCTAAAGTTTCTGATGGGCAATTTTCTATAAAATGTTATGAATTCTCAATTTCTTAAAATAAATATTTAATAATAAAATTTCTTCCTAATCAATATTATTATTATGAATATCAATTATTGTACAATGTTTCCAATTACTGTATGATGTTTTCTTCTGGAGAAATTGGGTCTGACACTAAATGGTCCCAAATAACATGCTTTTTTGAGTTCTTAGATTTGCTTTTTATAATTTTCCTCTCCCGTCCACTACTTTTTGTCACTTCTTGTTGCCATTTACGTGCTTGCCTGGAGCATCCTTCACCATCCAAACCATTTGTTTCAGATCTCCCTTGGGATGGAACAACAGATTTTTTTAAATGGGGCTTTTTATTGTGGCCTCAATTTTGATTTAGGCTCCGAAGCTTAGCTAAGAATAAAGAATGCTGAGTGTCCACACTTTCTAAAGCAAGGAGTTAAAAACTACTTCTGCCACTGTTAGCCCACAGTCACCTCTAAGACATATAAGAGAAGGGAAGAGTTGAGCAATTTCTGTGAAGAGAGCTATTGGTGTGCTGTCTACTTCCCCTCTGTCTTAGTCATCTAGTGCTGCTACAAGAGAAATACCAGAAGTGGATGGCTTTAACAAACAGAAATTTATTCTCTCACGTGTAGGAGCTAGAAGTCCGAATTCAGGGTGCCAGCTCCAGGGGAAGGCTTTCTGTCTCTGTCGGCTCTGGAGGAAGGTCCTTGTCATCAATCTTCCCTTGGGTCTAGGAGCTTCTCAGCGCAAGGACCTGGGTCCAAAGGATGCGTTCCACTCCTGGCTCTTCTTTCTTGGTGGTAGGAGGTCCCTCGCCACTCTGCTCGCTTCTCTCTTTTATATGTCAAAAGAGATTGGCAGCAGGACCAGGAGACAGCACAAGCCGGTGGGGTGGGACTCCTAGTCCACGGAGCAAGGCAGCTAGAGTGGGTGTGCTGATCCACGGAGTGAGAGAGCTGAGAGAGCCTTTGGGCAGGAGGCTTCCTGGCAGAGTAAGGTACCTCTGGACACTTGTCAATGGACCTAGGCTTGCCAACCCACAGAGCAAGAAAGCTGAGTGCCTTTGGGCCAAGGCTTACTGGCAGAGTGAGGTACATTTGGATACTTATTGGTAGAGCTAAGGAGCTTTGTAACACTTGCCCAAGCAGGGCAGGGGCTAAGGGGCCCAGGGGCCTACAGGCCAGGGACAGAGAGAGGCCTGCCTGCCGGCATGGCTGAGAACCTGTCCTGACTAAAGGACTGTATCCTGAGTCATTTCTGATCCTGAACTGCAACCTGCTGCTTCCCTAATAAACCCCATAATCATGAGCACTGCCTGTGAGTTCTATGTGGCCACTGCAACAAATTACTGAACCCAGAAGAGAAGTAGAAAGTGCCATAGGAGGGACAGCTGGTGTCAGAACTGGTAAAAAGGTTGAAGACCGTAGATATGTCTGACCTCTGCCTCACAGGAATCAGCCTAGAGTTATTGATGCTGATGGTGATTCTCCCGTGAAGTTACAGAAGGTCAGATGTTGGCGCTGCCACTTTTACACTCCCCAATTAGTCTTTTATCTCATTGAGGGCAAGAATTTAGTCTTACTAATCTTTGTATCTCAATACCTGGGTCACAACAGACATTCAAATATCTACTGTTGAAAACACACTCTACTTACAGGACTTTTCTGGAATAGTTACAGAAATATACTGCTCTAAACCTTATTTTACTAGAAGCTTCTGTTCCTACCAAGTGATATCATCTTTGAGCTTTAGCATGTCTTTAAAACTTAGGTTTTACATAAGCCTTTTAAAAACAAAAATAATTTGTCTAAAGAATTTCTATATTGAAAATTTAAGTAATTTTAATCCACTCTAAGTCATCAAATTTGTGGTAGAATGGATTTTAAAGACCTAATTATGACTTTGGAAACACGACAAACTGGTTTATATGGAATGCGCTCCATGACCTATACCCACGTGGATGTGGAGTCTGAATTTCGGCCATGTATATGGTTTAAGAAGCCAAAGCCAAGAAATTAACACAAAGACTAACTTAGGACTGTTGAGACATTGAGAACGTGGTAGAACACAAATATAAAACCTCTCTGCAGGATACATAGTAATCCACAGGGGATGAAAAATTAACTTAAAATAAGCTCACAGAGAGTTCTGGCAAAATGGCGCTCTAGGCAGAAGCACCACACCTTCTCTCCACAGCAAAGATCCGAAAAACTAAGCCGAACAGAGAATACAACAATCCTGAAACCCTAAAACATCAAATGAAGAGATAAAGAACTCAGCCAAGCACCAAAT
>NW_004443941.1:6853001-6872395 GCF_000243295.1 Trichechus manatus latirostris | reverse complement strand
ACATGTGTACTACTGTTTCATGAGAAACTATTTGTTCTGTAAGCCTTCACCTGAAGTACAATAAAAAAAAAAAAAAGAGAGAGAGAAACTCCATATTGAAAGGTGGCTACCACTTCTCTCAGGGAAAAGGAATTCCAGAGCTGCAGAGGCAATCCTATGCAGCCCCTTGAGAGTCCACCTCATCCAGAGATAGATGAGAAGCAGAAAGGCACAGAAAAGGAGAGAGAGCAGCATCAGTGTGAGAAGAGCAGCTTCACAGAGGTGGGAATAAGGGATGCCTGCCCTTTGCAAAGTTTCTTTTTTGTAATTACAGAATTCATGTGCACTGCAAAAGTTCAGACAACAGAGAAGTATGCAAAGGAAATTTTTTCAGATTTTTTCTTATGCATATATTATTATAAAAAGGAAATTATTCTAACATTGTTCTACGACTTTTTTGCTAAATTAAAAAACGGCAGGTTAACTATGTCTATACAAAAAAATAAGCTCACAATAAAAATAAATGCCAATCACACAAAGCAAAGCACATCCATGAGCTTGAGTTAGGAGATCCAACAATCTGGAGAATTTTTACGTCAGAACTAAAAATAACAGACTGTGAAAGACTATGAAATATGTATGTTTAAAGTCATTAAAAACATAACGAAGAAATAGAAGCCATAGCAAAAGAGGAACACATGGAAAAAAAAAACTTCTGGAAATTTCTAGGAAAAAGAAAAACATGGTCATTGTGGTGGCATTACAGATTAGTGGTGAAAGGACAGACTTTAAATAAACTATGCTAGAAGAACTGGGTATCTGTGTGCAAAAAAATTAAGTTGGACCCTTATGTCAAACTAAACACAGAAATAAATTTCAGGTAGCTTAAAAACCTAAATATGAACAGCAAAATTATAATATTTTCAAAAGAATAAATAGAAGAATGACTTTGGGGTAGGGAAAGATTTTTAACATAAACATAAAAATCATTAACCATAGAGGAAAAGGCAGATAAATTCAACTACATTGAAATTAAGAACTTCTGTTCATCTTAAGACATCGTAGTGAGGAAAGATCAGAGAAGATATCTGCAACTCATTTAACAAAAGATTAATATTTATAATATCTAAATAACTTACAAAACTCACCAAGAAAACGAGAGAATTCAATAGGAAAATGGGCAAAGATGTAAACAAGCACTTTATAAAACAGGAAATCCAAACAGAAGAAAAAACATATGAAAAGATACTCAATTTCACTTGTAATTAGGCAAATTTGTACTTTAAAAAACCACAGTAAGATTATACAACCACAAGAAAGCAAAAATTGAAAGGTCTAACAATACCAAGTATTGTCAAGGATGTGGAGCAATAGAAAATCTCATACACTACTGGCAGGAATGTAAATTGGTAGAACAACTTTGAAAAAAATGACATTACATACAAATGTTGAAGATATGCACACTTAGTAATCCAGAAAGTTCTATCTAGGATTTATGTCCTAGAAAAATTCCTACATATATGCACCAAGATACATGTTCTTTTTGTTGTTGTCGTTGTTGAGAATATACACAATATACCAGTTCAACTGTTTCTACATGTACAGTTCTGTGACATTAATTACATTCTTCGAGTTGTGCAACTCTCACCCTCCTTTTTTGAGTTGTTAAGATACATGTTCTTAGCAGCGTTATTTATAATAGTCCCAAACCACCCATTTGTCCATAAACAGTAGAACAAATAAGCTGTGGATTTTCATTCTCTAAGATTTAAAATAAACCATAGTGACATGCAAAAACATGGGGAAATTTTCACGAATAATGTTGAGTGAAAAAAATAAGACACAAAAGCATACAGTATATTCCATTCACAAAATATTCACAAATAGGTAGCTTGAGGGATATATGCATTAGTGATAAATTTTAAAGTTAAAAAAAAAAAAGTTTAAAAAAAAATCAGAATAGGAGCTTCCTAATCGGTGAAAGATCTGGATGCTTGGAAGGGTGACACGTTCCTTCTTGGGATATACAAGCTACAGGTTGGGGACTCACCCAGACCTCACTCTGTGCATCTTTTCATTTGTATCCTTTTTATTATAATAAAACTAATCTGACCTGAAAGCCACACATTTGAAAGGTATAGCTAGAGGATGCTGTAGCATGGAACCCCAGGTAACTACTTAGAAGAGAGCTGTCCTGCAGATCCAAACCTTGTCTCCCGACAGTGGGCTTGGCAAGGAGAAGGCAGAGATGCTGTCAGTCTCCCCAAACAGGTGCAGCTCTTCTCTCAAGATGAACTTAAGGAAGTCCACAACCTCTGAAATTTGTTATACCACGGTATAAAGCAAGGATGCTCAGAGTTTGGGATATGTACAGCAGGATGAAGGAGAAAAGTCACTTGGAAGATGTAATGGATTGAATTGTGTCCCCAAAAAATGTGTGTCAACTTGGCGAGGCCATGAATCCCAGTACTGTGTGACTGTCCACCATTTTTAGAGGATGTGATTTTCCTATGTGTTATAAATCCTGCCTCTAATAAGGCAGGATTAGAGGCAGTTATATTAATGAGGCAGGACTCAATCTACAGGATTAGGTTGTATCTTGAGTTAATCTCTTTTGAGATATAAAAGAGGGAAGCCAGCAGAGAGATAGAAGGACCTCATGCCACCAAGAAACAAGAACGAGGAGGGGAGCATGTCCTTTATCCCTTACGGTATTTCTGTTATAGCAGCACTAGATAACTAAGACAGAAGGCAATAAAAAGAAGAAAGGAGCATGTCTTCTAAAAAAAAAGAATCTGAATCAAAATTTCAGAATAAGAATTCAGAAATTCTATTTCCTTTTGAACAGTAAGAAAAAAAGATATCTCAGCTGACCAAAGTAGCAAAAACAGAGTTCACATTAGAAAACATTATAGCTTAACAAAAACAACAAAGGGAATTTAATTGTCTCTGGGTTCTCTCTAGAATGCACTCTCTTGAACAAATGAATTTCTCATCTAAATGTTAATAACCACCTGCATTTTACAGAGGAGCAGAACAATCTTTGATGTCTCCTTTGATTCAGGGGCAGATTCTGAAAGTAAGAAGCTGTCTAACCAGTCCAAGAAGGCACTCACAAATGTCTCAGCTACCCCAAAGTTCAAATTAACCTTCAATATCCTATTGCATCCTGTTATCTGGCAACAATAAATTTTTCTTCCAAAAACATTAAAAAAAAAAAAAAATCAGAGAGGGACTTCTGGGCAACATGGAGCTGCAGACAGAAGCACCACGCCATCCCTCCACAGCAAAGACCCAAAAAACTAAGTCAAACAGAGACAAACGTCAATCCTGGAACCCTAAGCACCAAATGAAGAGAAAAAGAATTCAGCCAAGCACCGAATGGAATAAGAAACTGACAGAGAACAGAGAGCAAGGAGAGATACATGCAGAGGTCCCCTATCGGCTAACGCAGCACGGATTTGCCATCTTGGACTCCTGTCGGAGATGGGTGAACAGCAAGTGTGGGAAAACAGCTTCACAGAGCTCCCAGCAGGAGACAGAAGAACAGCAATTTTTAGTATCAGCCTCTCTTTGTAGTAAAGAACAAAGCTACCGTGGAAATGACAGCTTCTCGAGAAGCTATCTAAGTATCTTCCTACGCTCCGAGTTTGTTCGTTCTCTTTGAAGATCAGAGAACACAAAACATGGGATACATTTGACAAGATGCTGGGTTGAAGTCCTTTTTAGCAGACATCATGCTGTGCCTGACAATTTTGCAGCCAGAAGACTGATTTGGGACAAAGGAAGGGAGAATGGGACAGTATTGCAGCATTTAGTATTTTCTTTGCAACTTCACTGATTTTTTTTTAAGGAAATATCTTGTGGTATAGCAGAAATTGTTATCATTTTGTTGAAAAAAATAAAAACAAAGCCACATGCTAAAAAAAAAAAAAGAAAAAACAGAATAGTACTCCTGGTGGGCAGAGATGCGGTTGTGACCAGGCGGGGGCACACATATGGTGCTTCTGGGTTGTTAGTTGTTATCATTAGCTATTGCCGTGATGATGCTATGTAACAAAAACTCAAAACACGCAATGGGTTAAAAGAACAGCATTGGCTTCTCTCACTTACAGGTCTATCGATCAGACTCTCCTTCAGGCTGCAACTTGGCTGGGCTTGGTTTCCAGACTGAGGATTGGGTTCAAGTCCATTCCACGTGCCTTCTCATATTCCTTGAACAAGTGGCTACGTGGAGATATTCTTCTCAAAGTAGGTTACAGAAGCATCCAAAAGATGCCAAGCCAAATTTCACAATTACATTTAAGGCTCTGCTCACATAACATCTACTACTATCCCATATGAGCCAAAGCAAGTTACACAGCCAAGCCTGATGTCAAATGAGGTAGGGAAATATGCTTTGCCTACTCTAACTGGACGTACTACAAAGTCAAATGGCAAAGGTACTAACAAATTCACAATTACAACCGAATCTCTCTGTGCCAGTTATTGGTTTATTGTCTCTCAACTCAAAATCCACCTTCCATTGCCTGCTCTGTGAGAACAGAGCTCGACTCTGTAAGCATTTCTCCTTTGCTAGCTAGCCTGACATTAAGTTTTGTCAGCAGAGAGTACTGGAGGACCTTACACGAGGAAGAAGCTGCTTCTTCCTAGTGCCAGTGTCCTCCTCTTGGCAGGCTCCTGCAGTATGTGGTGACCAGCTTCCCACGGCACTCTAGAGGGCGGAAAAAAAATACCCAAACCTTTCAGGGATTACTGGACACTGGTTCTGAACTGATTCTAATTCCAAAGGACCCCATATGCCACTATAGCCTACCAGTTAAAGTGGAGCTTACTGTGGTCAGGTAAAAGATAAAGTCTCCCCCATAGCCAGAATACATGGGTCCGGGTGGAAATTTGAGTGTCTCTAAATTGGTCCAAAATATGTGTTGTAAATCCTAACCTCTGTGATTATAACCCATTTGAAAATGGGTTTCTTTGTTACATTAATGAAGCAGGATTAGTATAGCACGTATATTGAGTCAATCTCTTTCGAGATATAAAAGAGATTAAACAAGCATGTGAGAAGAAGAGATGGGGGAAGAGAGATGCCAAGCCACATGACGACTGCCCAGGAGCAGAAGTTCAGAAGAGACATGGACCCTCCTCCTGAGCCAACAGAGAAAGAAAGCCTTCCCCTAGACGCGGCACCCTGAATTTGGACTTCTAGCCTCCTAAACTGTGAGAAAATAAATTTCTGTTTGTTAAAGCCACCCATTCGTGGTATTTCTGTTACAGCAGCACTAGATAACTAAGACACCAAACATAAGAATGGGGACTACTGTGCTTAATGGTGAAAGACTAAATGTTTGCTCCTTAAAATGAAGAACAAAGCAAAGATATCCCCTCACCAATTCCACGCAACACTATAACGGAGGATCTAGCCAGAACAATAAGGCAAGAGAAAGAAACAACACAAGTACAGATTGGAAAGCAAGAAGTAGAACTGTCTTTACTAACACATGACATAATCATCTATGTGGAAAATCCTCAGAAAGCCACAATAATAGTATTAGAACTAACAAACAAGTTTAGTGAGGTTGCAGGACACAGGATCAAGATACAGAAGTCAATTCTATTTCTACATACTAGACCCACTAAACCCACTGCTGTCGAGTCAATCCCAACTCATAGCGACCCCATAGGGTTTCCCAGGCTGTAAATCTCTACTGAAGCAGACTGCCACATCTTTCTCCCATGGAGTTGCTGGTGGCTTCCAACCACCAACCAGGTTAGCAGTTGATTGCTTTAGCCACTGCGCCACCAGGGCTCCTTTTCTACATAGTAGCAACAAACAATTAGAAATTAAAATAAAAAATACGATTTACAATAGCATAAAAACTATAATATACTTTGGAATAAATATGACAAAAGATGTATAAGCCTAGTACACTGAAAACTGCTAAACATTGCTGAGAGGGATCTTAAACAACTTAAATAAATGGAGAGCTATACTGTGATCACTGGTCAGAAGACCCAATATGGTTCAGGGTCAATTCTCCTCAGGTTGCTCTATCCACTCAGCGTAATCTCAATTAAAATCCCAGCTGCTTTTTTTTGTGGAAATTGACAAGGTGATTCTAAAACTGATACAAAAATAAAAATGGAAATGGATAGTCGTGACGGTTGCACAACATGGGGAACGTAACTAACGTCAGTGAACCGTGTACGTAAAAATGGTCGAAGCGGCAAATGTTTTGTTATACCTGTTTTACCACAATAAAAGGAAAGAAAAATTTTTTAAAAGGATGTTGAGCAAGTATGACAGAATATTAACATTTATTCTATCTGGATAATAAATACATGGGGGTTAAGGGGTCAACGCACCATGAGGACATAACCATAATAAATATTTACGCGCCCAATGACAGGGCTCCAAAATACATAAAGCAAACTCTAACAGCATTGAAAAGAGAAATATGTACATGGGTGTTATATGCATCTCCATATGTAATTTTCTGTATATATAAAATTTAATTTAAAAGATCTAATGTTATAATGTTATAGCAAAGGAAACTGAGTAAATGGTAGAAATGGGGCTAGAGCCTATATCCGCAGTCTCCCAAATCAATACTCTTTCTACTCTATCAGGGGCAAAAAAAGCATAATTCATATATACATATATGGATAATAGAGAAATGCTTACCCTTAAATTTATTCATTGTACCAACGTTTTGAAGAATTCTTCTGGGACTGTTCGCTGCAAAAACAGCTGCCTTTCCATATTCACCAAGTGTAATTAATTCATTGAACCTGCAGCCATTCCATTTTATAATGCATTACAATGTAACACAAAAAAAGAAAACTGATTAGAAATGTCTAATACAGACTACATACAGTTACATAATAAAATAGAACAACAAAAAGTGGTTCATTCACTCTGTAAAATGTACTTTCAGTTCCTTCCCTAATAATGCTGTTGTCTTGTTGTAGCCTCAGAATAAAACTCTCACCTGCCAGCTGACTTTGAACAAGATCCTGTGCTCTATTCCTGTAGTACTTACAGCAAGCCACAGAGAATAGAATGAAAGAATTTGAAGTGAATTTACAATGAGCTCTGATTTCTTTTTCTCTCATATCATCTCCAAACAAGAAGGGGGATCAGGGGAAAGAAGGGCAATATGCTTAGAGGCTCAGCCTAGGAGAGAATATTGATTGAATACACAGGCTGCCAAGATGGAGATCAAGAGGTGTCCCCAGTACTCAGAATCATACAACACTCTGCCATAGATCACACTCTCACTGTAATACCAGACTAGCATAAGAAGGAAAGGTAAGAGTTAAGATAACTTGAACTTCTATTTCTCTTCCAATGGCAAAAGTCTCTGAATCAGCCCTAACCTGACAGTTAATAAACTATGGCAAGCAGAACTTACAAAGCTGCAAAGAAATGTACAGCTCTGGATGAGAAAGCCACTAAGGCAATTAATATTAAGCAAAATACATAATCCTTTAACTCAGCAAGGGATTTTTCTCTCATATCTTAAGTTGGTAGACTTTGAGAAGGATACAGCGTAAGGAAGTAACCTAGAATTTGGTGCCAAAAAAATGAGATCTTTACCTGCTGTTTATTATATTGACAAGCAAATCAACAATTGAAAACTGTTAAACATATAAGACTAGGAATCTTACATAATGTTCTTTATATATTGGTCCTATAACCTATAAATTAACTTCTTAAAGAATATAGTCTTAGACCAGACTTAATGGTCCGACTGAGACTGGAGGAACCCCAGAAAGCATGGCCCCCAGACTCTCTGTCAACCCAGAACTAAAATAATTCCCAAGGCCAACTCTTCAGACAAAGATTAGACTGGACTGTGGGACATAAAATGATGCTCGTGAAGAGTGTGCTTCTTAGCTCAAGTAGATACATGAGACTAAACGGGCAGCTCCTGTCTGGAGGTGAGATGAGACAGCAGAGTGTTAGGAGCTGGGTGAATGGACATGGGAAATCAGGGGTGGAAAGGAGGAATGTGCTGACACAGTACAGGGAGAGCAATTAGGGTCACATAACAATGTATGTATAAATTTTTGTATGAAACTAACTTGAATTGTAAACTTTCACTTAAACTATGAAAATAAATTTTTTTTAAAAAAAGAATATAATCTTAGATCTCTTTAAGCCTCTATTATACACTATATACAATAACTTAATAAGTATTAGGGTGAGATATGCCTTCTTAATATGTCACAGGATGGAAATAATGAGGAAAAAAGTACTGAATTGGCCAGGATAATCTGAATCAAGAAGATATATTCTCAATAGTACTTGGAACATCAGGCTGAAGACTAGAGAATACAAGAAAAATATAAATAAAACTTGTATTAAAAATTCAATTCTCCTATCATTTCTGAAAAATCTCCCAAACTACCAATTTGGTATTTTTTTTCCACAAGGAATCTATGCAAAAATTATATTTTAGTTTATTTTCTGGTTTGTCTACTTGAATAGAATTTTAAAGATATAAAAGTCAGAAATGCTAAATAGATGCTAAATATGGTCATATTAACATTGAAAATCAAAGTTGTTAAGTTATTTGCCTTTCAATATAGTGAAGCAAAATTTCAGCTTCTTTTGCCTTGCTCGGATCATCTTCAAGTAATTCCTCAACAATGCCTTCGTCACCTGTAATATTAAAAGCAGCACCGTAAGATATTCAAAGATAGTTATCAATAGAAATATATATATATATATATTTGTTGTTGTTGTTGTCAGGTCTGGTTAAGTAGGTTCTGACTCATAGTGACCCTGTATAAAACAGAACGAAACACTGCCCAGTCCTGCACCATCCTCACAATCGTTG
Organism: Trichechus manatus latirostris; assembly: GCF_000243295.1. Lineage (NCBI taxonomy): Eukaryota > Metazoa > Chordata > Mammalia > Sirenia > Trichechidae > Trichechus > Trichechus manatus. The sequence continues at coordinate 6,863,570 of NW_004443941.1, read as the reverse complement.
CAATGTTTGAGCCCATTGTTGCAGCCACTGTGTCAATCAACAGAATACACACACACACACACACACACACAAACACACATACTGCATTTTATGCCAATAACATGAACCTTCTGCGTTTGTTTGCCAGCTGCGCCCTCCCCCCTCAAGGTATTTTCATAAGTGCACTATGCTTATTTTTTTTTTTTACAGCAACATGTGGAAGAGGATTGGCAACGTGGCACTTGCCAATTCCAACAACTTAATGCTATGGTTTCTAACAACACCAATCTCTTCCTAAACTGAGCTGACTCCCAGTCCCTTTCTTCCTTGTTCTCAGGTACATTTTCAAGTATTTGGTCTGAAAAGAACATCAAGTCTGTTCTTTACCAATCATCTGGTAGCTGTTGAAGGAAGAAGCTCACAGGGTAACAGAGACCTAGCAGAAATATTTTTCTGCTTCCTTTAAATTCAGTCTAGGAAAGACCCACTCTTTAGCTTTATGGAAAAAAGAAAAGTATTCCATTATTTGTGCTAATTTAAAAATATAGATAACTACCATGTAAATCTTTGGTTTTCTGAATTTGCTCCACAAAGTCTTGAAATGAGCTGCTCTTATCCGATCTTAGCCATGATGTAAGTGCGTGTGAAATAATCTGCATTCTTCGATGACTACAAAGACAACAAACAGCAACAACATATGAGCCTAAAATCAAGCGACGGAATATTAGAATAAACACCAAAAAAAGATTCAAACTTTAAACATATATAATCATGCAAAACAAAACCACAGCAAGATACCATCTCACCCCAGCATTATTGGCATGAATCAGAAAATAACAAATGTTGGAGAGGCTGCAGGCTTATATACTGCTGGTGGGGATGCAAAATGGTAAAACCATTCTGGAAAAACGATATGGCACTTCCTTAGAAAGCTAGAAATAGAAATATCATACGATCCCGCAATCTCACTCCTAGGAATAGGTCCTAGAGAAATAAGAGCTGTCACATGTATAGACATATGCACATCCACGTTCACTGCAGCATTGTTCACAATAGCAAAAAGATGGAAACAACCTAGATGCCCATCAACAGATGAATGGATAAACAAACTATGTACAATGGAATACTACACAACGATAAAGAACAATGATGAATCTGCAAAGCATCTCACAACATGGATGAATCTGGAGGGCATTCTGTGGAGTGAAATAAGTCAATCACAGAAGGAGAAATACTGTATGAGACCACTACTAAAAAACTCATGAAAAGATTTACACACAAAAAGAAACAATCTTTGATGGTTATGAGGGAGGGGAGGGGAAAGGTGGGGAGGTAAAAACACTAAATGGACAATAGGTAAGTGTTAACTTCAGTGAAGGGTAAGACAGTACACAGTACTGGGGAAGTCAGCACAACTTGTACAAGGCAAAGTCATGGAAGCTCCATAGACACATCCAAACTCCCTGAGGGACTGAATTGCTGGGCTGAGGGCTATGGGGACCATGGTCTTAGGGAACATCTAGTTCAATTGGCATAACATAGTTTATAAAGACAATGTTCTACATTCTACTTTGGTGAGTAGTGTCTGGGGTCTTAAAAGCTTGTGAGTGGCCATCTAAGATACTCCACTGGTCTCATCCCTTCTGGAGCAAGGGAAAATGAAGAAAACCAAAGACACAAGGGAAAGATTAATCCAAAGGACTAATTGACCACAACTACCACAGCCTCCACCAGACTGAGTTCAGCATAACTAGATGGTGCCCGGCTACCACCACCAACTGTTCTGACAGGGATCACAATAGAGGGTCCCGCACAGAGCTGAAGAAAACTGTAGAAAAAAATTCTAACTCAAAAAAAAAAAAAAAAGACCAGACTTACTCATCTAACAGAGACTGGAGAAATTCTGAGAGTACGGCCCCTGGATACCCTTATAGCTCAGTACTGAAGTCACTCCTGAGGTTCACCCTTCAGTCAAAGATTAGACAGGCCCATAAAACAAAATGAGACTAAATGGACACACCAGCCCAGGGACAAGGACGAAAAGGCAGGAGGGGACAGGAAAGGTGGTGATGGGGAACCTAAGGTTGAGAAGGGGAGAGTGTTGACATGTCATAGGGTTGGCAACCAATGTCACAAAACAATATGTGTATTAATTGTTTAATGGGAAGCTAGTTTGCTCTGTAAACCTTCGTCTAAAGTACAATTTAAAAAAACAAAAACAAAAACATATATATATAGTCAACTCTCATACCGGAACTGTAACTCTTTGTTCAGATTTTCAGCTACATCTCTCCGTTTTAACAACATAGTCATTTCCTCATCTAAATCAGCCTTCCTTTGAGCTGACACATATTTTATCGACATCGTTTGTTTAATTTCCGCATATTTATCTTCAAGATGTTTCAGGTGTTTAGTGAGAGCATCTAGATTGACGGATTCTTGGAGAGTCATGCCTATGGCAAAAGGGAGCAAATCAAATGAGCCTTTAGTGGGACTCGTGTGCTCAAACAGCAAGTCTTGGAGACACTTTACTATCTTAAGAAATCATTCAGAAATGGTAGCATGTACTTGTACCTTACCAAACGTAAAAGACATAGCCTACAATCTTAATGACAGCAATTTTAAGCCTATCATCAATGACTGTCCTGCGGACATACAAACCTTAAATCTTTAAAAATAAAAAAAGACCTTATCACCACACCCTGCAAACCTCTATATAGTACTGTTGCTCAATCATACCACGAGCCTATACCTAACAATTTAGAATTCTTGTCAACTGAATTCTTTCTAACTAAACCTCCCATTACTATTACAGCTAACCTCAGGGTAATACTTACTCTCTCCAACACAAAACTGAAAAATGCTTGCCAAACCTTCAGTTCTCTCTCCCTCACTCATTGTCTCCTCAATTCAAACACAAGCACACACACTTACACTTCAAACACCTTCCCTTCTACTTCTGCCCATTTTTCATCCTCTCCACACACCTCAAAATTCTCCAGAAACTCCCAAGTTAATCCTACTTGATTTCAATCATTCCTTTATCCTGAATTCTCTCAACATTTAATCAATTTGTCAATTATTCTGTACTCATTCGTAAGTATCTTATTTGTAGTTTGCTAGGAATTAGCGAGCTAAGTTGGACTAGTATTGGCCATTCTGAATCAGACAACCACATGGTCTACTATGCCAGGAATGACAAATTGAAGAGGAATGGCGTCGTGTTCATCATCAAAAAAAAAAATGTCAAGATCTATCCTGAAGTACAAAGCTGTCAGTGATATGATAATATCCATACGTCTACAAAGAAGACCAGTTAATACAACTATTATTCAAATTTATGCACCAACCACTAAGGCCAAAGATGAAGAAATTAAAGATTTTTACCAACTTCTGCAGTCTAAAATTGATCAAACATGCAATCAAAATGCATGGATAATTACTGGCGATTGGAATGCAAAAAGTGGAAACAAAGACGAAGGACTGGTAGTTGGAAAATATGGCCTTGGTGACAGAAACAATGCTGGAGATCACAAGACAGAATTTTGCAAGATCAAGGACTTCTTCAATGCAAATACCTTTTTTCTACAACATAAACAGTGACTATACATGAGGATTTCACCAGATGGAATACACAGAAATCAAATCCACTGCATCTGTGGAAAGAGACGACAGAAAGGCTCAACATCATCAGTCAGAACAAGGCCAAGGGCCCACGGTGGAACAGACCATTCATTGCTCATATGCAAGTTCAAGTTCAAGTTGAAGAAAATTACAAGTTCACGAGAGCCAAAGTACGACCTTGCGTATATCCCACCTGAATTTAGAGACCACCTCAAGAATTGACAAGTTGTGGAATGACATCAAGGACATCAAACATGAAGAAAGCAAGAGGTCATTAAAAAGACAGGAAAGAAAGAAAAGACCAAAATGGATATTAGAAGAGATGCTGAAACTAGCTCTTGAATGTAGACTAGCTGAAGAGAAAGGAAGAAATGATGATGTAGAATAGCTGAACAGAATATTTCAAAGGGTGGCATGAGAAGACAAAGTAAAGTATAATGAAATGTGCAAATACCTGGAGATAGAAACGCAAAAGGGAAGAACACACTTGGCATTTCTCAAGCTGAAAGAACTGAATTAAAAATTCAAGCCTCAAATTGCAACACTGAAGGATTGTACAGGGAAAATACTAAATGACATAGGAAGCATCAAAAGAAGATGGAAGGAATACACAGAGTCACTGTACCAAAAAGAATTGGTTGACATTCATCCATTTCAGGAGATAGCATATGATCAAGAACCAATGGTACTAAAGAAAGAGGTCCAAGCTGCACTGAAGGCACTGGCGAAAAACAAGGTTCCAGGAATTGAGGGAATACCAACTGAGATGTTTCGACAACGGATGCAGCACTGGAAGTGCTCACTTGTCTATGCCAAGAAATCTGGAAGACAGCTACCTGGCCAACCTACTGAAGAGATTCGTATTTGTACCCGTTCCAAAGAAAGGTGATCCAACAGAATGTGGAAATTATCAAACAATATCATTAATATCACATACAAGTAAAATTTTGCTGAAGATCATCCAAAAGCGGTTGCAGCAGTACATCCACAAGGAACTCCCAGAAATTCAAGCTGGATTCAGAAGAGGGCGTGGAACAAGGGATAGCATTACTGATGTCAGATGGATCATGAAAGCAGAGAATACCAGAAAGATGTTTACCTGTGTTGTATTCACTATGCAAAGGCATTTGTGTGGATCATAACAAATTATGGATAACATTACGAAGAATGGGAATTCCAGAACACTTAACTGTACTCATGAGGAACCTGTACTTAGAGCAAGAAGGCAGTTGTTTGAACAGAACAAGGGGATACTGCGTGGTTTAAAAACAGGAAAGGTGTGCATCAGGGTTGTATCCTTTCCCCATATTTATTCAATCTGTATGCTGAGCAAATAATCTGAGAAGCTGGACTGTATGAAGAAGAACGGGGCATAAGGATCGTAGGAAAGACTCATTAACAACCTGTGATATGCAAGTGACACAACCTTGCTTGCTGAAAAGTGAAGAAGACTTGAAGTACTTAATGATGATCAGAGACTACAGCCTTCTATATGGATTACACCTCAAGTGAACTCCAATTTCTGAAGATGTGAAACCAGTGAATGCTGATATCCACAGGAATCAACAATATTCACCAGAAAAGTAACACACTACAGTTTTTCCATACTATACAAAACTGGAACAAAAAAACCAAAAGTGGAGCCCAAATTATACCAGTAGTTTGTAAATTTTAGAGAGCACCATAATAACCAGGAGAATTTGTTACAACACTGACTGCGGGACTCTAGCCCTAGTTTCTGACTCAGTAGGTCAGAAGTGAGGCCTGAGGATATGCATTTCTATCACATTCCCAAGTGATGCTGATGTTGATGGGCGAACTATAAGAAGCATTATACCACTGGTTTATATAACCCAGCTAGACTGTAACTCTTGTAATCTTTTAGAGCTTTTTAAATCTTCTCATTCTTTTGTATCTGCCTAGAGTACTTGCTAAAGTTGTACAGCATACACTTGGTAAATGTACACATATCAACACATACATGGTTAATTTCTACAATACATAATAATTGCAATATCTCTCAAATATTTTAAACAAAGTACAGTACCTGGAATAGGTTTTGAAGGATCTTTGGAGAAAGTACAATATTTTACTTCTTCCTTTTCGTACTCTGCTCTAAGCTGTTTCATTTTCTCTATCTGCATTTGAATCCTTGAGGAATTATTTTCAATAACCCTCATTCTGAAAAATAGAAAAGCTTTCTTATATTTCCTTCAACTAATTAAATTCTTAGATCATAAGACTTAAAGTAAAACAAGTTAAGCCATTACTTTATTTTGGCTAATTATAATTTTGAAGTTTTATGGACTACATAGAAGTTTATAAAACAATACCCTGAGAAAGTTAACTAATCTCACAAGGGAAGAATGGTGTTCTTTCAGAGAATCAATAAAATCTCATACTGTGATTCTTAACCTATTGGAAATGTATAAATGTTAAACATAATAATTTGGTCACAAAGTACTATGTCTACTCTCATCTCAGAAGGGAGGCAAGAAATACAGAACAGATAGAAAGTGTGAGTGCTTTATAAGCTCCCAAAACCTTTGTAACTTCATTTTATTTTTGTTACTGACTTGTTCCTTGTGGCTAAGAGCAGTAACTCACGTGAAACAAAGCTCGTTTGTTTTTGTTTTCAGGCAGCAAGAAAGATGAAATGAGAGAGAAAACGAAACCTGAGTAAGATGTTGAGCATCTTTGCAGGTGCTTATTGACCACCGGGATATCCTCTTTTGTGAATTACCTGTTCAAGCCTTTTGCCCATTTGTTTGAGGTCTTTTTTCTTATTGATTTATAGGAGTTCTTTATGTATTCTTTCTACTACTTCTTTTCGTATATATTTATCACACATATCTTCTCCCAAGTTGTAGCTTAGCTTTTCACTCTCTGAATGGTCTTTTGATGAACACAAGCCTTCATTTTAATAATGTCTAATTTATTTTCTTTTTCTTTTTTAACCAAAAACATCCTTTATTCTTGTGTACTTCTTAGCGACATCATTTACCTCTGTCCAGCTATGCACACTTCACTCACATTCAGTGTTATCTTTCCTATCACCAAAAATAAGAAGTGTCTACTATCTAGAGAGTGATTACTTCTCCCTCCCCCTTCATCCCTGGTAAAAACCAATGAACACTGGTTTCTGTATGTTACCTCTTCTTGTCTTTTTATAAAAGTGAGATCATACAATCTTTGTACGTTTGTAACTGACTTCTTTTACTTAGCATAACATCCTCCAGATTCATCCACGTTATAGCATGTTTCGAAAACTCATCATTATTCCATTGTATGTATGTGCCACATGCTGTTTATCCATTCATCTGTTGATAGGCATTTAGACTATTTCCACCTTTTTGCTATTTCAAATAGTGCTGCAATGAATATAGCTGTGCATATGTCTAGTTGTGTCTTTGTATTAGATCTCTAGGGTATATACCCAGAAGTGGGATTACTAGATCATAAGGTAGTTTTCTCATTTGTTTTGCATAGCGGTTGTACCATTTTACACTAGCAGTGTATTAGGGTTCCAATCTCCCCACATCCTCACGAGCATTTATTACTTCTGTTTTGTTTTTCAATGCCATTTTAGCAGGGGTGAGATGGTACCCCATCATAGTTTTTATTTGCATCTCTCTGATGGCTATTAAGGAGCCCTGGTGGCACAGTGGTTAAGTGTGCGGCTGCTAAACAAAAGGTCGTCAGTTCAAATGCACCAGCCACTCCTTGGAAACCCTATGGGGCAGTTCTACTCTGTCCTATAGGGTTGCTATGAGTTGGAATCAACCAGACAGCAATGGGTTTGGTTTGGATTTTTTAATGGCTAATAATTGCGAGCATCTTTTCACGTGTTTACTGGCCACTTGAATGTCCTCTTAAGTGAAGTGTCGGTTCATGCCCTTTGCCCACTTTTTACTTGGGTTGTTTGTCTTTCTGTCGTTGTTGTTGACATTTTCCATACGCTTTAGAGATTAGACACTTAACAGGTATGTCATTTCTGAAGATTTTTTCCCAGTCTGTAGGTTGTCTTTTTATTCTTTCGATAAAGTCTTTTGATGAACATTTAAGTATTTAATTTTTTATAAAGTCCCAGTTATCTAATTTGTCTTCTGCTGTTTGTGCATTTATAGTTGTAATTGATAGGTTTTATCGTTTTGTTTTTTAATATTAGGTCCCATAGTTTTGTTCCTATGTTTTCTACCAAGAACTTTATAGTTTTAGGATTAACTTTCAGGTCTTTGATCCATTCAATTTTTTTTATAAGCACTTTCTGAGTCCCATTTAAAAAATTTTAAAAATATTGCCTACTTCAAAATCATGAAGCTATATCACCATGTTTATCTTTTACATTTAGTTCTATGATCCATCTTGAATTTTTTTTATGCATGGTATGAGACTGGGGGTCATGGCTCATTTTTCGCCCATATAGATACCATGCACATTTATTGAAAAGACCATCCTTTCCCCTCAATGAACTGGAATGGTTGCTTTTGTTGTAATTCAAGTGACCATATATATGTAAATCTATTTCTGGATTCCTTATTATGTTTAATTGGTCTATTTGTCTATTCTTGTGTGAATATTACATTGTTTAAAGTACTGTCGCTTTACAGTAAATCTTGATATCTACTATTTTAAGTGATCCAACTTGGTTCTTCTTCAAGACTGTCTTCGATGTTCTAGATCATTTGTATTTCCACATTAAGCTTAGAATCAGTTTGTTGATTTCCATAGAAATATCTGCCGGGATTTGCATTGGGATTGCATTAAATCTATAGCTCAATTTTGTAAAAATAATAATTACGACATCTTAACAGTCTTTGAGTATTTTAATTCATTAATGTGATCTCTCTCTCCATCTATGTAAGACTCCTTTATCTGTGTCTTTTCATTAATATTTTGTCATTTTAGTGTTGAGATCTGGCACAGCTTTCACTAAGTTTGTCCTAAATATTCCATGTTTTCTTATTATACTAATGTAAATGCTATTGTTTTATTTTCCGTTTGCTCAAGCTAACAAAATAGAAATACAATTGATTTTATATACTGACTTGGTTACAGTGACCTTGCTAAATTCACCTTATTTACTTTCTAAAAGTTTTTTTTGTGGTAAAATATATGTAACAAAAAATTTGCCATGTTAACCATTTTTAAGTGTACAATTCAGTGATATAAATTATATTCATCATGTTGTGCAACCATCACCACTATCTACTTCCAAAAGTTTTCATCACTCTAAACAGAAACTCAGTACCCCTTAAGCAATAACTCCCCATTTCCCCGTCCCACCCACCTCTAGTATACTAATAAACTCTAGTCTCTATGCATTTGCCTATTCTAGACATTTCACATAAGTTCAGGTTATAGAATACTTGTCCTTTTGTGTCTGGCTTATTTCACTCAGCATGTTTTCAAGGTTTATCCATATCATACCATGTATCAGAACTTCATTTCTCTTTATGGCTGAATAATATTCCATAGTACATATATACCACATTGTGTTTATCCATTCATCTGCTGATGGACATTTGGGTTGTTTGTACATATTGGCTACTGTGAATAATGCTGCAGTGAACATTGGTGTACAAGTATCTGTTTACGTTCCTGCTTTCAATTCTTTTTGGATATATACCTAGGAGTAGAAATGCTTGGTCATATGGTAATTCTGTTCAGTTTTTTGAGGAACTGTCAAACTGTTTTCCACAGTGCTTGCACCATTTTACATTCCTACCAGCAATGCATGAGGATGCCAATTTCTCCACATCTTTGTCAATACTTGTTATTTTCCATTTTTCTGATAACAACAATTCTAGCAGGTACGAAGTAATATCTCATTATGGTTTTAAGCTAATTTCACTTATTAATTCTAATAGTGTGACAGTAGATTCCTTTGAATTTTCAAAGTACACAATCATGTAATCTATGGATCAAAACAGATTTACTTTTTCCTTTCTAATCTTTGTATTTTTTAAATTCTTTTTCATGCTTTATTGCACTAGTTAGGATCTTCAGTATGTTGAACAGAAGTCATGCACTAGATATCCTGTCTTGATCCAAACCTGAGAGAGAAAGCATTCAACATTTCACCATTAAGTATGGTGGCGGTTGTAGGTTTCTATAGATAAAATTTATCAACTTAAGAAAGTTCCCTCCTATTTCCAGTTTGCTTAAAGTTTTTATCATAGATAGGTGCTGAATGCTTTTTCTGCATCTATTGAGCTGGTAATATGGTTTTTCACTTTTATTGCTAAAGTAGTAAATTACTTTGATTTTCAAATGTCAAACCAACCTTGCATTCCTGCAATTAATCCCATCTTGGTCATAATGCATTGTCCTCCCTGCCTCAACCCCGTTTGGCTTTTACTGTCTTTTGAGTACTTTAAACCTCATCATCCAAAGCTGGATTGAACTTTTTTTTTTTTTAATTGTACTTTAGGTGAAGGTTTACAGAACAAATAGCTTCTCATTAAACAGCCAGTACACATATTGTTTTATGACATTGGTTAACAATCCCACGACATGTCAACACTCTCCCTTCTCGACCTTCGAGGACCTTTTTTTTTTTGGAGGGGGGGGAATATAGCCAGAGATAGACCATTTCAAAAATTTCTACATGTACAATTCCATGACATCGATTACATTCTTCCAGTTGTACTGATACTCTCACTTTACATGAAGGTTTACAGAACAAAATAGTTTCTCATTAAACAGTTAGTACACATATTGCCCTATGACAATGGTTAACAACCCCACTACATGACAACACTGTTCTTACTCAACCTTGGGTTCCCTATCACCAGCTTTCCTGTCCCCTTCTGTCTTCTAGTCCTTGTCCCTGGACTGCTGTGCCTCATTAGTCCCGTTTTGTTTTATGGGGCTGTCCAATCCCCGGCTGAACAGTGAACCTCGGGAGTGACTTCACCCCTGAGCTAAAAGGGTGTCCAGGGGCCATACTCTCGGGGTTTCTCC
>NW_004443941.1:6781047-6852865 GCF_000243295.1 Trichechus manatus latirostris | reverse complement strand
TGGTGGAGGCCATGGTAGCTGTGGTCCCTTAGTCCTTTGGACTAATCTTTTCCTTGTATCCTGTTCTCTTCATTCTCCCTTGCTCCCAAAGGGGTGAGACCAGTGGAGTATCTTAGATAACCACTCACAGGCGTTTAGGACCCCAGATGCTACTCACCAAGGTAGAATGTAGAACATTGTCTTTATAAACTGTGTTATGCCAGTTGAGCTAGATGGTCCCTGAGATGCACTGTCCTTTTTATATACTGATGGATGCAATTTACTAATATTTTCGGTAGAATTTTTGCATCTATGTTCATGAGTAATATTAAGTTGTAATTTTCTTTCCTCATAAATTCTTGTCAGATTTTAGTATCATGGTTATGCTGGAAAGTTTTCCCATCTTCTCTATTCTTTGAAAGAACTTCCCTAAGATTGGTATTATTTCTTCCTTAAGTATGTGAAAAAATTCACCAAGGAAGCTATCTAGGCAGGAGTATTCCTTGTGAGAAAATTTTAAATTATAAATTCAATTTCTTGTACAAATAAAGAGGTATTCAGATTTTCAATTTCCTCTTAGTTTGGGGGTGTTATGTTTTTCAGATAATTTGTACATTTCACCAAAAGTTGTCAAATTTATTGGAATAAACCTGTTAGCTTTTTCAACATCAGTTGTATCTGCAGTGTTGTCCTCTTGTTTATTCCTAAAATTGCAAATTTGTGTTTTCTTCCTTTTTCTTGTTCAGTCTTGCTAGGAAGTTACCAATTTTATTAATCTTTTCAGAAAACAAAACTTTTGCCTTTATTGATTTATCTCTACTGTATGTCTTCTTTCTATTTCATTGACTTCTGTTATCTTTATTATTTTCCTCCTACTTTGAGTTTTATCTTCTAGTTTCTTGAGATGGAAGTTTAGTTCATTGACCTTCAATCTTTCCTTTCTAATATATACATTGAAAATTTTGTATTTCCCTCTAAACATTGCTTTAGTGGCATTTCATACTTTGATATCTCATATTTTCATTTTCATTCAAAATATTTTCTAATTTTCATTTCAATATCTTCTTTGATCCTTCTTTGATAGGATCAAAGACTTGATCCTATCAATAGCTTCTTTGATAGTTATTTATAAGGATGTTATATTAATTTCAAAACATTTGCACATTTTCTAACTATATCTTTTCATTATTTTCTAGGAGATATTTATACATTCTGGATACTAGTTCTGTGTTGGTTATATGTGTGACAAAAATCTCCCTCTCTATGGAATGTCTTCTCACTCTTTTTTGGGGGTTTTTTGATAAAGTTTTTAATATAGTCAAATGTATCAAACTTTTATTTTCTAGTTAGAGCTTCCAGTATGTTCTTTAAGAAATTCTTCAACATCCACAGTTACAAAAATATGCTATATTATTATCCAAGAGATTCATAGTTTTGCCTATTACATACAGTTCTTTAAGCTATCTGGAATTGATTTTGTGTATGATATGAAGTAGAGGTCCAATTTAATTTTTTCCCCAATATATGTAACTTTTTCCAGATTGGGTAATTGTCACAAGCTCATTTACTCAATAGTCTGCTCTTCAGTTACTAATTCCAAGTGTACTCACTGTCATACATCAAATGTGGATGCACTGGTATGTTTCTGGGCTTTTCATTCTGTTTGCTCAGTCTAGTTGTCTATCAGTACACCAATACCACACTCTTGTACTTATAATATTTGCCCATATCTGATATTGCAAGTCCTTCCACTTTATTCTTCTTCAAGAATCAGCTCATCAAGCAGCTCGTGTCCGGAGGCGAGATGAGAAGGCAGACTAACTTGAACTGTAAACTTTCACTTAAAGCACAATTAAAAAAAAAAAGAACCAGTTCATCGAGTTCCATTTTTAAAATATCCTGTTGGAATTTTTATTGAAATTGCACTGAACCTCTTGAGACAACATATTCATAACGTTTAATTTTCAAATCATGAACATGTTATATCTCTCCACTTATTTAGATCTTTCAATAAGGTTTTATAATTTTATCCACAGAGGTCTTGCACATCTCTTCTTAGCTTTATTACTAGGAAATTCATATTTCTTATTCTGTTGTAAACAGTACCTTTTTCCTTATTTTCTTTCAATTGTGTTTCTAATATGTAGAAATGCAACTGATTATTATATATTACTTTTATATTTGGCAACCTTTATTAACTTATGAATTGAGGCTAAATTTTATGAAATGCTTTTCCTGTATTTATTGGAAAGGCCATATAAATTTTAATGCTAATTGATTAGCTACTGTTAAATCAACCTTGCATCCCAAGATAAACCCAATTTGGTCATGATGCATGATTATGACTATTATGGACTGCTATTACTGAGTGCAAGGAGAGCTGGTGGAACAATAATTAAGCACTCAGCTGCTAACCAAAAGGTTGGCAGTTCAAACTTACCCAGCAGCTCTGCGGGAGAAAGACCTGGCAATCTGCTCCCATAAAGATTACACCCTAGAAAAAACCTATCGGACAGTTCTACTCTGCACGTGGGGTTGCAGTGAGTCAAAAATTGACTCAACGGCACCTAACAACATTATCATTGAGTGCGCTAATATTTTGTTTAGGATTTTTCCATCTGTGCTCGTAAGTGACATTGGCTTTAATTTTCTGTATCTATACTGCTCTTGTCAGGTGGTAGTATCAAAGTTATGCTAAATTCAAACATAAGAGGGGAACATTTCTTCCCTTCCTGTTCTCTGAAAATCTTGGGGGTAAAATTTGAATTATATTCCTTAAATATGGAATATTTCTTACTGAAGCCATCTACACTTGGAATTTCATTTATGGAAATATTTTTAATGTCTGCTTCTTTAATGCTTTTTAAGACTATTCTGGTTTCTTTACTCTTTAGTCAGTTTTGGTAAAATGTATTTTTACCAAATTTGCCCATTTCACATAAATTTTCAAATTTGTCTTCATTAAATTGTTAACGATAAACTCAACTTTTTAAAATGTATGCAGCAGGCAAAATCTTCTATCCTGATATTTGTTGCCATTCTTTTTTCTTGATCAATTTTACTGAGATTTGTCAGTATTATTAGTCTTTTCAAAGAATTGATTTGGGACTTCTATACCTTTATTGTAACTTAATTTCTATTTAATTAATTTGTTTTTAATCTTAATCATTTCTTTCCTTTTACTTTCTTTACATTTGTTTTGCTCTTCTTTTTCTAACTTCAAACTTTTTTGACACTACATGAATCTTAGAACACTTCATCTACCACCGTACCAACTTTGTTACCATTGTTATGTTTTTTAATTTTTTGAATAATTACTGCTGTTCTGTAAAGTTAGGATTTACTTATATTTATCTACATATTTACAATTTTCTTTCACCTTCATTCTTGCTTCTCAGACCTTCAATATGGGGTCACTGTCATTCTGCCTGAAGTGTATCCGTTAGAAACATCTTTATTGATGATCTGCTGGCGGCAAACTCTGCCTGAAAAATGTCTTTGGTCTCCTTCTTGAAAGATATTTTCATTGCATAGAACATGCTAAGTTGACAGTGATTTTCATCCAGTCCAATTAACACTACACATCCTGGCTTCCACTGATGCTTATGAGAAGATGTCTTAACTGCTCCTTTCTATGCCTACTTTTGTAAACTCTTCATCTTTTTTGACAATTTAACTCTGATGCATCCAGTTGAGTATTTCTTAATATTTATCATGCTTGGGATCTTTTTGACTTCTTGAATCTGTGAATGGATATCTTTCACCAATTCTAGAAAATTCTTAGCCATTACCTCTTCAAATATTGTCTCTCCCAAATATTGTCTCCTCTTTTAATGGTCTGATTAAACCTATTAATATGACTTCCTCAATTTATCCACCATGTCTTCTTTTATAATAGCTTTATGGAGCTATAGTTCACAGACGATAAAATTCACCCTTTTAAAGTATACAATTCAGTGGTTTTTTAGTATATTCACAGAGTTGTGCACTATCACTGCTAATTCCAGAACATTTAATCACCCCCAAATTAAATGCCTTACTCATTACCACTCACTCCCTCTCTTCCTCTCCCCAAGTCACTGGCAACCGCTAATCTACTTTCTCTCTCTGGATTTGTCTATTTTGGATATTTCATATAAATGGAATTATGCAATGAGCTCTTCTGTGTCTGGCTCCTTTCACTTAGTATAATGTTTTCAAGGTTTATCTACATTGTAGCATGTATCCATATCTCATTCCTTTTTATGGTCAAATAATATTCCACCGTACAGACGAAGCGTATGTTGTTTATCCAATCATCAGTTGATGGACATTATGTTGTCTCCACTTTTTTGGCTGTTAGGAATAATGCTGCTATCTTTTATATCTCTTAATCTCTCTCATAATTTGTCTCTTTGAAGTCTTCAATTGTAGTTTATCTGCAGTTAATTCACTCCACTGAGTATTTTTGTTGTTATTTTATCTCATTTCTAGATATGTTTGTTCAAATCTGGTAGGTCACCTTTAATAGTTCTGCCCCTGAAGTTCTTTTCAAGATAGTCTTTTACTTCTTTAAATATAGCACACAGTTATTTTACAATCTGTCTGATAATTCCAGTATCTGAAATAGCATGTTTATTTTTGCCATGTGTTGGTTCTACTGGTTGTTACTCATAATGCCACATTCCCTGATGTGCTGTTATTTTTTACTGTGAATTGTTCATTTCCCTCAACAACATTTGTGGAAATTCTTTGAGGCCTAGGATGTAAGGGGCTCCAGAATGATTTGCATTTGCTTTGCCATGTGGCTGGGAAAAATAATAGTCAGGAGCTCTTTAAATCACAAGCTTCAGTTATTAAAGATAGTCTAGGAGATGTGAATATGGCTGGAAATCCACAAAGGGCCCAGTTATGGCAAAACTTCTCAGGGATCGTATTTTGTTGTCGTTGCTATTTCTCTTGTTCTACTGAGCAAAAGGCAATTTTCCATGCAGTCCTCTAGGGTAAGGTGGTTCATCCTACATAACGGATGTAGCTCTTAATCATCCTAGCTTCATAAGGAGAAGGTTTCGCAGTAGACTCCACACCTTGAGCAGATCCTGGGATGTATCTTTTGTTCCCCATACCACAGCAAAAACTGGAGCTCATGGGCACTAGTTTTGATAAATGTCCTCAGGGCCAAAGCAGCTTTAGTGTTCTGCTCATCTTTTGTTTTCTACTAGATTTTGCCCTGATAATTTCTTATTATCTTGTCAGCTTTCTGATGCTCTTGAAAAAAACATTTTTTATAACATTTTATGTCACATTTTTTTCCCCAATTGGAGGGTCTGTTGCAGCATCTAGTCAGCCGTATTACCAGAGATGGAGATGAAGCTTTGCATAACTTTCTAAGTTGATCTGGAATTCTCTATCAAAATAGTTTACCCATCATTTATCAATTAGAACACTGAGAAAACATGAGACTATTCAACAACAGTAAGCATTTTATCCTCTCCCAGGAAGTTACTTACCTTTGTACACATACTTCAATGTGCCTCCAATTATTTTAAGAGGTGTTATAAAGCTCTCAAAACAAAATTAATATTTTACTTCGAACATACTGTATATATATACATATATATATATATGCAGTAATATACAAAAAAAAACCTGTTGCCATCGAGTCGATTCCAACTCATAGCAACCCTATAAGACACAGAAGAACTGCCCCATAGGACTTCCAAGGAGTTGCTGGTGGATTCGAACCGCCAACCTTTTGGTTAGCAGCCAAGCTCTTAACCACTGTGCCACCAGGGCCCCATATGGTGATATAGTAATTTCAAATTGGTAAGAGAGGATGACACAGAAAAAAACGGCTTTAAAATGGAATTGAAATTTTAAAAAACTGAGAAACACTGGGTTATAGTTACACTGGGTAGCTGATACAATCAAGTAGCAACTTTTTGGGCTAACTACTAACATGCTTACTTTGCTTCAAGTTGGTGTATTCTCCTCATGTGATACACCAGTGCTGTGGGCTCTGCTGCCAAAACTTTAAGTCTTCCATGAAGATAAAAGGCGGTGCTTCGGTCTTTCTTTATTGTCTCAATAAAGGCATCATATTCTTTTTTGATTGAAGTGAGAATGGATTTGTATGCAGTGGCATACTCTATTACCTGAAATATGATTTTTCTGCCTATGGTACTCAATATTTTTCTAAAAGACTATGGATCAAAAGCCTTGCAAATAGCATTATAGATTACTTAAAAGGATGATTAGAATTAGAAATTTAAAAATTTGAACTTGCATTTGGCAACCTCAAATATGACTGAGCACCAAAGACAATATTTACTGAATACCTGCTCCTTGTGAATTACTACAGCACTTGTGAGCTTAAATATGAGACAAACAAAAAATAAGAACATATTTTTGCTCTTCTTGGTATGCACGTACACATCATATGATCTCAGTTAAAACCAATACCAGGTCTAATTCTCCCAATTCTGGATTTCTTAAATATAATTATGTATCTTCATTCACTCCCTCCAAATCTAGTATCTGACTTCATTCAGACCTTAAAATCCTGGATTCCCCCCACTTCCCTGTTTTTCGAACCATCAGCTTGTACTGGTTGATCAACAGCCTCAATTCCTAAATTGCACTTCTATTCTCAAGATGTCAAATTAACTGTGGAAAATCTCATCACTCTACACTCATGGATTCTGGTGGTGTTTAAGCACGGAGTATCGCTGGAAGGATAACAGAAGAAACTAGGAACAGTGAGCACCTGCAGAGAGGAAAAGGGAAACTCGGGTCCAAGGGGAGACAGACCTGACTTTCCATTGTACACTCTTCTTCACTGGCTGATTTTTTATTAATCTTGTGCATGCATTACCCATGCAAAAATAAGTAATTAAGAAATATTTTTAAATGTGCTTTTTTTAAACCAAAATGTTACAAATATAAACAAGTAATTTACGGTTTCCAAATTCCGCTCAGCTCAACAGCATTTCAGAAGGGATCAACGTTTGCAGGGAATAGGTGTGATTTAATCCATAATTTTTCCTGAAAGCTGTAATTATGCTTTTTACTCTTACTATCCTTAGCCTTCCTGGTATCCCTGACTGGTTTTCTGTTAGCTGAACAATACCTAGAAAAAGTTACCCAGGAAGACTTCTGGTCTGTCAAGAAATGGTATAAGATTACAGATCAGTGTCAAGTACTGGAAAAGGATATTGGAGTAGGAAATAATGGTTTTCTTTTTGATACATCCTTACTACCTATCTACCCAGACCAGGAGGACTACCAACCAGGAACCTTTACTAAAACAGACCATCAATCTGTGGTCTTCCAATCTAAACACCCTGCTGCTTCTGGACACCCTCCATTCTACACACCCCAGTCATGGACTCCAACATTCCAAGACAACTCAGACACATTAATGGATGGACAGCAGACTCCTAGTGACACTGTGACCAGCTTCCATGTCTGTCTGCTAAAAGAAACAGATTTCAGAAGAATTCTTTTATGGAAACCCTTAAGAATGCACGGAAAATGCATTAAAGTAGAACTGGCATGCCACAGGTAGAATACTGCTGGAGGACAGTTTTGATTGACTCACAAAATATTTTAAAATTTTGGGATTTCATCCCCAAAAATCGTATTTCCATCTTCTCTTGAAAACTCTAAAAAATCTATCAATATGGAGCCCTCATCCCTTAATGGCAAATATTTGCTGGAGCTTTAAACTGGGTTGGTTCTCCATTTTAGCACAGTCCCCACCATTCCTTATTCTCTGATAGCCAGTCCACTTCACTCTTTTATATCACCTTCTGGGCCTCTGCAGACATTCATGTTTGAGACCTCTGTATTAAGGCTTCCATTAAACCCAAGAAAATCACAGCTATACTTACCAGGTACAGAGGTCTGAGGGAGAATGGGGATGGTATCCATTCCACCTCAACTCTCGTGTATGGATCTGGACTATTTGTACAATACGCTACCAGGAATACAAGAAGTCAGCCACTTTCAACAGCAAGTTACCTCCATAATTTACCCATCTCCAGAGAAGTTCACTCTCTTCCTAGCTTTTCCTACCCACCCACAACTCTTGGTATATGAGTGTTCTCAGGCCCTCCTTGCTTTGATTCTGATATGTTTCTCCAAGTCTAACTCTCTCTCTCTTTTTTAAATCTAGCTGAGTCCCTGTTTTTCTGAGTATATAGCTAGGAGTAGAATTGCTGGGGATATGATAATTCTGTTAAACTTTTCGAGGAACCACAAACTAAACCCTCTTTGATTTTAAATGCAATTTGGCATTTGTCCTCTGGTCACAAGTATCCAGATATGCAAACTGATACTTTCACCTTCTGCCCAGCTAGATCCTCCTAAGAAGGAAGGAATATCAGACAAGGCAGTCATTAATAGATTATTAACACATGCTCCAATAACATGAAAATGGAAAGAGCAGATTATCTGTTATTGAGAAGCTAGAAGGAAAGTTTCTCTGAGTACCAAATGATTTCTACTTTGGATCCCTTCTCAGTCCTGAAGAATAGGGTTCTTTAATACATGCAAATCTTGCAGGTAGGGAGTGGGGAGAAAAGGAGCATGGACTATGTTGTTGTTGTTAGGTGTCACTGAGTGAATTTCAACTCATAGTGACTCTATGTAACAGAGCAGAAGTGCTCCATAGGGTGTTCTAGGCTGTAATGTTTATGGGGGAGCCCTGGTGGTGTAGTGGTTAAGAGCTTGGCTGCTAACCAAAAGGTCGGCAGTTCAAATCCACTAGCCGCTCCTTGGAAACCCTATGGGGCAGTTCTACTGTCTTCTATAGGGTCACTATGAGTCGGAATTGACTCAACAGCAACAGATTTCGTTTGTTTTTAATCTTTATGGGAGCAGATCGCCATGTCTTTTTCTCGTGGAGCTGCTGGGTGGCTTCAAACCACCAACGTTTCGGTGGCAGCAGAGTGCTTCACCATTGCACCACCAGGGCTCCTTTACATGTTCTATACATGTAAATATTATTTAATCCCATGTCTTTTCTCTAAGAATTAAATTTACCAACACCACCCCCAAAATGACTTCACCATCACTATAGTAACTTAAAGCAGACAACTCTTCACATAAGAACAATTCTGAGCATACACAGATAAGCATGTCACCGTTGTGACAGCCTTCCTTGGCTGATTTCACACAAGTAGAGTCTTGGTGTAATTGCTGGTAGTTAGGGGACCTATTCAAGATACCGCCTTTATTTAAATATGCATCGAAGACATTCGTTACTTGCTAAAACATCAAGAAGCGACAGCACTGATCACAACAATATATGAAACGAAGCTAACCTGTCAATGTACCAACTCTAAAAGATTTTCTGGATGACTTACAAGAAAAGACTCTGTTTCTCTATTTCATACTCTTGTGTATCAATTGCTGTGATTCCACTGGCAGTTAGGTACTGTTACTTTCTGCTCACTTTCCCTCAGAGTGAGACATTACTTTTTTATTTAGAGGAGAAATAAAACTCATCCCGTGTAATGATTAAAAATTAAACAAAAGACTCAGTTCCTATTTTGCCTGTGGCTGTTTTACTCAACACCAATGGTTTACTGAAGTCTTACGGTAAGTAACTATTTCCTCAAGGCAAGGAAAAAAGGATGGTGATATTACTTCTTTTCTGTCAGGGCATCTTCTGAGGCAGTTAAAAAAAGTGAGTAAAAAGTAGGACAGACCAGTAAACTGTAATTGTTTATAAGGACAAATATATATTTTTAAACTTTCAAAAAAAAAAAAAACCAAACCTACCGCCATTGAGTCGATTCTGACTCATAGCAACCACGTAGGGTTTCCAAAGCTATAGATCTCTATGGAAGCTGACTGCCACATCTTTCTTTTGCGAAGCCGCTGGTGGTTTCAAACCGCCAACCTTTCGGTTAGCAGTAGATCGCTTTAACCACTGTGCCACCACCGCCCCAAAATAAAATGTTGTAAGAAGCCACAGCATTTTCTAATCTGATCTCCATATTTCCGATGTTGAATCTAGTCTCACCCCTTGTTCACTGTGCCTATCTAAACCTCTAATCTACCAGGGGTCTCAGTTTGACATACTAAATCAAATCTGAACCAAGACTCTAATGATACCACAAACAAGCCAAAAACAGCAAGAAACTATTACAGGTTCCTGCTGGTAGCCAGTTCCTAACAAAGCAGGTGTTACCTTCAGATGGAAGGTCAAAATTATGTCAGAATGCACAGCTAGGTTGTTGCTCAAGAACTGACAGTCTGCTCTTCAGGTAAAATAACTGAAACTCTCATTAAAACCAAACCAAACCCATTGCCATCGAGTCGATTCTGACTCACAGCAACCCTACAGGACAGAGTTGAACTGCCCCATGGGGTTTCCAAGGAGCAGCTGCTGGATTTGAACTGCCGACCTTTTGGTTAGCAGCCAAGCTCTTAACCACTGGGCCACCAGGGCTCCATATTAACAGTCTAGTAATATAAACCAGCATTGCATTTTCCCATTCATCCCTTTCAGTCCAATTGGATGAACTTTTCAAAACTGACAAATGAAATATGGTCAACCAAGCAGTAGTGTTACTAAGACAGGAATATGACTTGTCAAGATAAACCACTTCTACCCACGTGAAAACTCCACTGTCTTAAAAGCAGTATGATACCTTATCAAAAACATTTCGGTATATGATGTAATATTCATCAGCAGGTCCTTCCTCATTACAGCCCACTCTTTTGGTCTCTGTAATTATGTATCTTTGCATACTTTCCAAAAATTCCTTGTCACTTTTACTAATGATAGGTGGGAGAACCGCATTTTTATTTATTTCTTGGGTTGACATATGTCACAATCTGCACTTGTTCACCACAGGAAAGTTAAATCTTGACCTGTTTTTGCAACAAAGCCAATACTTTCATAGGCCTGAAAGAAAAAAAAAAAGACCACCAATTAATCTAAAGCTTTAACAAGACTACGTCAAATATTGATCTAAGCATATGCATATTTGTTTCAGGAAAAAAAAAACTCCCTGTGGATCTCTCTGAAATATCAATCTTTGCACAGGTTAGGATAAGGTGTCCCTTTCTCTGAGCAGGCTTGGCAACAGAAGTAACAGGTTGGGTTGTGGCCCCCCTGGCTCCAGTGCTGGAGTGACAGCCTGGCTTATCAGAACTGAGACTTAACTCTGAGTAAAATAACAAGCCATTGGAGGGTCGTGGCAGAGGAGTAACATTAAGCTGACTTACATTTTTTAAAAATCATTCTCTCTGCTCTATGGAGAATAGACTAGGGTCAGAACTGGAATTATTAGGAGGCTACAGCAATAATCCTGGCAAGATGATGGCGGTTCGAATTAGGGGAGTAGCAGCGAAGATGGTGAGAAGTACTCCGCATGTATTTGAAAATAAAAGCCAACAAGGGGTATGAGAGTGGAAGAGGTCTTTTGGAGCAGATTTGCCCAATGCAATGCATCGTTTAATTTCTTGACTGCTGTTTCCATGGGCACTGATTGTGGATCCAAGTAAAACGAAATCCTAGACAACTTCAATCTTTTCTCCGTTTATCATGATGTTGCTTATTGGTCCAGTTGTAAGGATTTTTGTTTTCCTTATGTTGAGGTGTAATCTGGGCAAATCTGCTGCAAAACAGTTCTTTAAGGTGTTAAAAAGCAAAGACGTCACTTTGAGGAGTAAGGTGTGCCTGATCCAAGCCATGGCATTTTCAATCTCCTCATATGCGTGCAAAAGCTGGACAATGAATAAGGAAGACCAAAGAAGAACTGATGCCTTTGAATTATGGCGTTAGCAAAGAATACTGAACTTACTGTGGACTGCCAGAAGAACGAAAAAATCTGTCCTGGAAGAAGTACAGTCAGAATGCTCCTTAGAAGCAAGGACAGCAAGACTTTGTTTGACGTACTTTGGACATGTAATCAGGAGGGACTAGTCTTGGTAAAGTAGAGAGTTGGAGGAAAAGAAGAAGACCCTCAACGAGATGGATTGACACAGTGGCTGCAATAACAGGCTCAAACACAGCAATGATTGTGAGGATGGCGCAGGACCGAGCAACGTTTCATTCTGTTATACGTAGGGTCGCTATGATTCAGAACCGACTCAACAACACCTAAGAACAACGAGAGCAGAGTCAAGGATTACCGTGAAGTTTTTGGCCTTAGCTATTATGAAGATGGTAACTGCCATTTATAGAGAAACAGCAAATTTCATGGGAAGATCAGGAATTTGGAGCTTGCCTACTAGGTATGTTGAGCAGATAGTTGGCTATAGTCCAACGTTTAGGTGAGTGGTCTGAGTGAGAGATATAAATTTATGAGTCATCTGCATATAAAAGTTATTTTTAAAGTGATAAGACAGAATGAGATGACATGGGAAATGTAAACAGAGCAGAGGTCCAAAGACTGGGCCTTGGGGGCACTCCAAAGTTGAGAAGTCTGGGAGATCAAGAGGAAGCAGCAAAAAGCCTGGAAAAGACCATTCAGGGAGGTAGAAGGAAAATTGAGAAAGGGGTATCCTGGAAGTCAGGTGAGGAAAGTGTTTCACATAACTAAAAATGCACAAACAGCAGAAGATAAAGTAGACAACCGGGATCTCCTAAAAATTAAACACTTAAGTATATCAAAAGACTTCTCCCACCAAAAGAGTAAAAAGAGAACCTACAGACTGAGAAAAAAAATTTGGCAATTACATATCTGACAAAGACTACTCTCTAAAATTACAGAAAACATCAACATCTCAACAACAAAAAGACAAACAATCCATTAAAAAGTGGGCAAAAGACATGAACAGACACTTCACCAAATAAGATAATCAGGCGGTCAACAAATACATGAACAGATGCTCATGATCATTAGCCAATAGACAGATGCAAATCAAAACAACGAGTTATCATTTCACCCCGGCAAAAATGGCAATGATCAAAAAAACCAAAAACAACATATGCTGGCGAGGGTGTGGGGAAATTGGAACTCTCATACACTGCTGGTGGGATTTTAAAATGGTACAACCGCTGTGGAAAACAGTATGGCGCTTCCTTAGAAAGTTAGAAATACAGATACCTTATGATCCAGCAATCCCACTACTAGGTATATATCCTAGAGAAATAAGAGGTGTGACACACATAGATATATGCACACCTATGTTCACTGCAGCATTATTCACAATAGCAAAAAGATGGAAACAACCTACATGCCCATCAACGGATGAATGGATAAACAAACTGTGGTACATACACACAATAGAATACTACACAGTGTTAAAGAATAACAATGAATCCACGAAACATCTCACAACATAGATGAAGCTGGAGGACGTTATGCGGAGTGAAACAATCAATCACAAAAGGACGAATATTGTATGAGACCACTATTATAAAAAGAAAAGGTTTACACACAGAAAGAAAAACTCTGATGGTTAACAGGGATGGGAGGAGAGAGAAAATTGCTAACTAGATAGTAGACATTATTAACTTGGGTGAAGGGAAAAGCAATATACAATAAGGGGGAAGTCAGCAAAACCTGACCAAGGCAAAGGAGGATACTGGGAGGTACGCAAGCATAAAAGGAAACAACGATAAATACTATTACATACACAATCTTGCAATAACAAACAATAATTTACAAGTGGATACATAGGTAGATATGTAAACTGAACAGGTGTGGGACTGCGTATGGGAGTATACCCATGAACATATAAAAGTTTGGCAGAGGATATTTCTACATACGTATTTGTATGTGCTGCAAATATATTCATTTAAATAGAGCACACAGGGGGCACAGTTATGAAAACTTCTTAGCCATAACCAAACACCTTGAGGGACTGAGTCACTGGCCTTTAGGGCTTAGGACCATGGTCTCAGGGGACATCTAGGTCAATTGGCAAAACATAGTCCATAAAGACAATGTTCTACATCCTACTTTGGTGAGTAACATCTGGGGTCTTAAAAGTTTGTAAGTAGTCATTTAAGATACAAACAACTACTGGTCTCTTCCCATCCAGAACAAAGAAGAGTGAAGAAAATCAAAGACTCAAGGAAACAATTTGTCCAAAGGACTAACGGACTACACGAACCACAGCCTCCACTAGCCTGAAACCAGAAGAACTAGATGGTGCCCGGCTACCTGTACCAACCACTCTGATGGGGATCACAATAGAAAGTCTTGGACAGAGTGGGAGAAAAATGTAGAACAAAATTCAAATTCATGAAGAAGACCAGACTTACTGGTTTGACAGACACTGGTGGAACCCCCGAGACTATGGCCCTCAGATACCCTTCAAACCTGAACCGAACCACTCCTGGAGATCACCTTTCAGGCAAACAACAGATAGACCTATAAAGTGAATAACACCAGTGAGGAATGTGCTCCTTAGAACAATCAATCATATCACACCAAAACGGAAGCATCGGCCCAAAAACAAAGTTCAGAAGGCAGGAAGGGGCAGAATAGATGGGCGAATAGAAATGGGGAACCCAAGGAGGAAGGGGGTAGAGTGCTGACACATTGAGAGGATTGCAACTAATGTCATGAAACAAATGTGTACAAACTGTTAAATGGGAAACTAATTTGCTCTGTAAACTGTCATCTAAACCACAATATTTAAAAAAAAAAAAAAGCAATGTGTAAAAAGGGCAAGAGCCAAATCTGGTAATTTTCAATTAAAAACCCATCTTCGAGTTACAGAGCGTTTCAAAGTAGGGCAGCTTTAAATCCCTCTAATTCATATTAAATCATGCATTTTACAAAATAAAATGGACCACCATATTTCTTTTTAGGAACCTATGTAGTAAATAAAGTAATGCAGCCTGAAATAAAGGTCCCCCCCCCCCAAAAAAAAAAAAAAGGGTTTCAAAGAAGGAGGAAGTGAACAATGTGCCAAACACTGCTGACAGATCAAATAAGATGAGATGACCACCGAACAACATGGACGTCATTAGCGGCCATAACAAGAGCTCCTTCACCGGAATGGTGGGGACAAAAGCCTGCCTGAAGTGGGTCTGAAAGTCAACTGGAGGGGCAAAATTGGAGACAAGGAGTATAAATAACTCTTTCAAAGAGTTCTCTTGCAAAGGTGGAGACTAGCTGGCCTACTGGGGGATGAAGGGGTTACAGGAAGATGGAATGGATTCTTCTCAAGTACCATAGCAGGCGAACATGAGTCAGGAACTGCAATTAGGTCAGTATTATTTAAGTGTAAAGTGAGGGACGGGGTTTGGCAGATTAGGCTGTAAGGGAGGCAGAAGCCGAACGTCATGCTAAGGAATTTGGACTTTACCGCTGAGGTGGAGAGGAGCTGGTAAAGTATTTGAAGTAGAATAACGACAAGATCATTCTTTACCTTTTTAGGATGAATATTCTGAAGGCAATAATGAAGGCGGGTTGGTAAGAGGAAAAGACTAGAAAGTACGTTAGGACAGATACTGAACTCTTCCAGGGGAGAATTAAGGAGGGCCTGAACTAGGCAGTTCGAATCCAACCAGAGGTGCCTAGAAGAAAGGCCTGGCAATCTTCAGAAAGACCACAGTCACTGAAAACCCTATGGATTCCAGTTCTACCCTGAAACACACAGGGTCGCCACGAACTAGCGGATGGGACGAAGACGGGCGGGGACGGAGAGAAAGAAAAGACATTAAGAAGACATTAGGCAGGACTCGGTGGTCTGTCGAGTGGAGAAAAGAGAGGGGAAGGGTGTAACTCACTGCCAATTGGCCAGCCCTGCAGGGAAGGCACCCTACACACTCCAAGAACTTCTCTCAGGCCCTTCAGCACCACTCCAGACGTCCAAACTTGGAAACTGTACAACTAAAGAACCATTCTGCAGGTTTCTTTCCCCTGGGGCTTCATTTCAAAATTCGAAAATTCCTGAGATTTTCAACACATTAAATCGTTCCACACAAAGGAGTGAGAATTTTCCTTAGGCTAGGAGACTTGGGGAGTTGAAGGCGGGGCGGGGCTAAATGGCAAGAAGCAGATAAACCCAAGTTGTTGTTTTTTTTAAGATTTCACCTATTTTTTAGTTTGCTTGGAGTTTCCACAGGGACCCCTTTCTCTTTGGGGCCCGGAATGCGTGTGGGTGATCGCTGATCCCCGCCCCTCATCGGCGCTGTAAGGGGGTAAACGACACTTTCGCGCCCCACCCCCTCTCCAGCCTCTTAACCTTCTCTCCTGGTCATTTCCGGCCCGTTCCCACTTCCTCCCAAATCTCAGCTCATCTTCCGTCTTCCCTTCCTCACCTTCTTCTCTTTCTCCAACCAGACTCCGGCGTCTGGAGATAGTAACTAGGGAACCCGGGGGTGTGGAACTGCATCTTGGGACAAGTAGTCCTCGTCGGAAGAAAGCAGTAGAAAACTACAATTCCCAGAATCCATTTCCACTTCCTCCCTTTCTGACACTACCTCTCAGCCCCGCCCCCTTCAAAGCCCCTCCCAGCCACATCGACTATATGGGAAAACGCCTTTTAAATATATTTTTTAAAGTTGTTTAAATCTACTATTTCAAGAGCATTCCGAAGGTTACGGTGAGAACTCAGTCCAGGTGAGAGGGAGGAGAAATGAGAGTTACGACCTAGTCCGGCACTGGGTTGGACGGCCGCTGTAACGGCAGTCAGGCATTCGGCGTGGTCGCCTAAGCAGTGAGGCCTTGGGCGGAGGCGCCAGGATACCCCGTGGCCGGCGCGCCACCCTTCCTTTCCGATCCGCCATCTGCGGTGAGTGTGTCTCCAGGGTCGCTCTCTGGTCAGTCACCTTCCCGCCCCCCTCCCTCGTGTCCCCGGTCTAACCTGGCTCCTCCTTTCCCTCATACTCAGGTGGGGCCGCCACCAAGATGCAGATTTTCGTAAAGACCCTCACGGGGAAGACCATCACCCTCGAGGTACGGGCCGAGTGGGGTGAGGAAACCGGGGCCCGAGTGAGGTCCTGGGTGGATTTCGGGACCGGCGCCGCGTTCCGCCTTAACACAAGGTTCCAAACTGGTTTCTGATTTTCGATGCCTAAAGTCGGGGCCTCTTGCCTCCCGAGTGGGTCCCTCATCGCGGCGGGAACGCGCCCCTCGGATGGGCGCGAGCACATGTGGCTCGGGAAGGACGTGTGCTCGCCGGGAGCAGACCTCGCAGCCTGCCCGCTGGCTCGGTGATCGTTACATTTGCGTTTTTAAATTCATAGGTTGAACCCTCGGATACTATAGAAAATGTGAAGGCCAAGATCCAGGATAAGGAAGGCAAGTACTGTTGTGTCTGTTACTGAGGAAAATTTCCCGGTAGAGACATCAGTCTCCCTGTAGGAGCTACAGAGCTGGGCTGCATGTCTGCGGGCGGTGTGGCGGGAAGTCAGGTGGACAAAGTGAAGGAGTTTCGGAGTAGCACTATAGACAAATGAAAAAGCATGGAGCCAAGGGGCCTAGATTGCAATCCCTGCACAGTATTCCATCTGCGAATTTGGACAGGTTATTTAATTCTTTAAAACTTCTTTGTAAAGTGAGGATTACACTAACCCTGTCATCATTAAGTCTTGTCATTAAGGTTAAATGAGGTAAAACGTGTAAAATATTTAAGACCATGCCTCGTTTGTAGTACAGCTTGGTGATCCCTGTTAGTAAGACTTATCTGACAGAATTATCCCTTTGGTAGACTTTTTCTGGTAGACTTTCTTGTTCTACTGTTTTAATTCCCCCCCTACCCCCACCCCAATTAGGAATTCCTCCTGATCAGCAGAGGCTTATCTTTGCTGGCAAGCAACTGGAAGATGGACGTACCTTGTCTGACTACAACATTCAAAAGGTGTGTTGGGGGAAAGAGCAGTCCTTAAAAGTAAATATGAAATATTTATTGTAGGGATTTTGACACACAGAAATGGAGAGAATAGTTTAAGGAACCTGTTACTTCAGTTATCAACATGTGTCAAATTGTGTTTCATTTAGCTTCCCTCCCGCCTGGTTATTTTAAAGTTAATCCATTTCTGCTGTGTACCTCTAAACAAACAAAAACCAAGCCCATTGCCATTGGGTCAATTCAAAGATAGTCTCAGTACTATTATCTGTTTCTTCTAAGTTCAATAATCAAATCAGTGCTCATATTTCCATTGCTAGATAAGTTTCTTTTTATCTTTAACTAGTCCTTCCCTTTTTAGTCTATAGAACCTGGTCGGTAGACCAGCGGCATCTCCCTATCAACCAGGAACTTGTTTAAAAAATCAAGTTTTTGCATGTGCCCTACTGAATCAGAATCTTTAACAAGATTCCTAGGTGACTCCTGATGTTTGAGAAACACTGCTGTAGTTTCTCACATTCTGGATTTTGGTGATTGCATCCCATGGTGTCGTTTAGTGTGTTCTTTAATTTCCCTATAATTAATGTCGTTAAGAAGCATATTACCCCCCTCCACTACGTATTTTCTATTGCTTCCACTTAGAAAATGAATGGTGCCTGGCTGGCTGTTCTTGATGCAGCATGAGCATTAATGTCATCTTTTTAAAAACCTGTTTCATCCTCTGTTCCATTGACAGGAGTCCACTCTTCATCTTGTGTTGAGACTTCGAGGTGGTGCTAAGAAAAGGAAGAAGAAGTCTTACACTACTCCCAAGAAGAATAAGCATAAGAGAAAGAAGGTTAAGCTGGCTGTCCTAAAATACTACAAGGTGAGCCATTTCAGGGGGTTGACACATCATTAGCAAAGCCGTGGCTTTTTTGGAAACTTACTCTTTATAGTAACTTAGATTTTTTATGGAGTAATTGGACTTACATGAGGTTTTTCTGAAATGAGAATTTTTTAAAAAAATAAGTTTTTGTTTGCTTAGTGTAAATGTGTGGTTGATTTCAAGCTCTGTATAATTTAAAAGTTTCTGTTTGCCATTTGAAAGATCCTTTCTAATGGGGTTCACCTTGGTTGCATATTCCAACCTGGGGTACTGAGTTTGAAATCAGATCTGGGTTCAGGTCTTATCTCTGCCCGCTTGCAAAGCAGGGGCTTTAATGTATAAACATCACTGGACTGTGAACTTTGCTGTTCAGATTCTGGGTGCTTTAGTTTGTAAACACTACAGTTATACCGGTGTTGTGTGATTAGAGGGTTAAGTATTTTGAGTCGCTTCAGCTAAAGATTGTGGAATGTGTTGTAAAAGTATCTGACAGCAAGTTTGTATTTCCAGGTGGATGAGAATGGCAAGATCAGTCGCCTTCGTAGGGAGTGCCCTTCAGATGAGTGTGGTGCTGGGGTTTTTATGGCCAGCCACTTCGATAGACATTACTGTGGCAAGTGTTGTCTGACCTACTGCTTCAACAAACCAGAAGACAAGTAATTGTGTGGGGGTTAATAAAAGACATGAACTAACAGTTGTTGAGTTTTATTCAAATAATTTTTCAGAATGTTTTTAAGTTTTAAACCAATGGTCGTTTGATTTCCATTGACGGTGCCTCCCTCATGTGCTATTGCTATTATGTGAATTTTCCTTCTTTAGATTGCATGTTCCAATGGCTCTGGATACTTGCTAGGTGCCAGCTACCTGAAAAGGCCTTGGTATTTTCATTATATACCAAAACCAAACCAAACCCATTGCCATCGAGTTGATTCCAACTCATAGCAAACCTATAGGACAGCAGAACTACCCCATAGGGTTTCCAAGGAGTGGCTGGTGGATCAGAACTGCCGACCTTTTGGTTAGCAGCCAAGCTCTTAACCACTGTGCCACCAGGGCTCCCCAAATGTCCATAATGGAATATTATTATTGAGCCATAAGAAAAAATGAAATACTGATACATCCTACAACATGGAGGAACCCTGAAAGCATTATGCTGAGTGCAGTAAGTCAGGCACAGAAGGTCATGTGTTGTCTGGTTCTCTTTATATGAAATAACCCAAAATAGGGACAAGTCATAGAGACTAAAAGAACAGTGGTTGCCAGGGGGTGGGGAGGAGAAAATAGTAAGCTCTCCAGAGCTCATTAAGACACTATTTAGTACAGAAGTGATCTAGGTAGAAGCAGTGTGTATGTGTCAGTTTCTCCACCTCAGTACTACTGACATCTTGGGTCAGAAATTATGTTGGGGGACAGGCTATCTGCATTATATGACAAGCAGCATCACTGGCCTCTACCAACTAGATGGCAATGGCACCCCCTAGTTAATGACAATCCAGAATGTCTCCAGGTTATGCCAGGTGTGTCTGGGGGTGGGGGACATTGGTATGAGTTCTCTTAAGATACATAGAACACTTAGAAGTTTATGATCTTGTCTAAAAGAAGCTACAGCATATTTCTGTTTTTATATGCAGAAAATTTAAAGGCTCAACTTCAATTTAAAAATGTATCCTCACAATCTTTGGGTGGTTTGAGTGAGATGTTTGTGGCACAAGGGGATACGCTGATGTCAATACGAAGTAAGAACTCTTAGGAATTTACACTCTTTAAAGAAGGAATTTGGAGCCCTGGTGTATGGCAGTTAAGAGCTCAGCTGCTAACCGAAAGGTCGGCAGTTCAAATCCAGTAGCCACTCCTTGGAAATCCTATGGGGCAGGTCTACTCTGTTCTACAGGGTTGCTATGAGTCTGAATTGACTCAATGTCAACGTGTTTGGTTTTATTCTGGTTTAAAGAAGGGATTACCTATCAGTGCTGCTAACGCTAATAAAGTCTCAAGCAGTATTTGGTACTGTATGCCCAACGAAGGAGCCCTGGTGGCACACTGGTTAAGAGCTCGGCTGCTAACCAAAAGGTCAGTTTGAACCCACCAGCTGCCTCCCACAGGAGAAACGTGGCAATCTGCTTCTGTAAAGATTACAGCCTTGGAAACCCTATGGGGCAGTTATACTCTATCCTATAGGGATGAGTGGGAACAATGAGATTTTTTTGTTTTGCCCAAGGAACCCTGTTATTGCAACAGTTAAGCGTTCAGCAGTTAACCAAAGGCTGGTGGTGTGAACCCCACCCAGTGGCTCCAGAAAAGACCTGGGGATCTGCTTCCATAAAGAGTAAGGCCTAGAAAACCCTATGGGGCAATCCTACTCTGTCACATTGGGTCACTGTGAGTCAAAAATGGACTCGACAGCACCTAACAACGTTTTGCCCATGAAACTCAAGTAGCACTGACTCTGAATACTGCTTCTAAGTAAAGCATACACTGGGAAGATGTCTGTTAAATCCTGATCATTGCATTCAGTGGTACACCAGTGATTTATAATCCCTTTTATTACACTGCTGTTGTTGCGCTTCAGGAATCCTAGCTGGAGGCATCCTTAAATAAAGTCAGTTTCTGGAGCCCTGACAGTATTTTCTAGTGCACATTAACACTTGGTACAACTTGAATACTTCTGACGAGTAGTGCCGTATCTTGAATGCTTACCTTCAGTAAAGCAAAACTAGTTGCTTTGTAACAAAGCAAGGCGTTAAGTCATTCACTTTTTTTTTTTAATGTAATTTTAAAATCCTGGATCCCAAGAAGTCTTGACTAGAACTTCTTTTTCTTCATAACAGACCATCTCATCTCCCACTTTAAATTCTATGTTTTCTTCATCCACACTGAGACCACAATCCATTCCAGTTTTGATGACTGAAACATCATCCTTATGATGTTTCAGTGAGGTTAATGAACCTTAAAAAAAATAATAAGAAACTTAAGGTTCGTGTATTCAACAAATAGTACCTACTAAGACTGAAGAATTGATGCGTTTGAATTATGGTGCTGGTGAAGAGTACAGCATATACCATGGACTGCCAGAAGAACAAACATTATCCTGAAAGAAGTACAGCCAGACTGCTCCTTAGAAGCAGGGATGGCGAGATTTCATCTCACATACTTCGGACATGTTATCAGGAGGGACCAGTCCCTAGAGAAGGACATTGTGCTTGGTAAAGTAGAGGGTCAGCAAAACAGAGGAAGGCACCTAACAACACTAAGTGCTATGAAGTCTGGTGTTAAAGGAAAATTACACTAGAATCCTTAAAAATTTTATAAAATCATACATTCAAGTCACCAAGTAAATGCTTTTGAAGAATGTTTTTGAAACCTAAGTACAATGTACTGCACATCAAATACTAGAGGATTATGTTGTTAGGTGCCGTTGAGTCGGTTCCAACTCATAGCAACCCTATGTACAACAGAATGAAACACTGCCTGGTCCTGCACTATCCTCACAATAACTACGCTTGAGCCCATTTCTGCAGCCACTGTGTCACTCTATCTCGTTGAGCGTCTGCCTCTTTTTTGATGACCCTCTACTTTACCAAGCATGATGTCCTCCAGGGACTGATCCCTCCTGATTATAGACCATCACAAAAAGTTTTAACAATGTAAGTCTTGTCAGATCAGAATCCCTCGTATTAAAGGATGAGACAAAATACCAAGAAAACCAAAGTTTACTGTAAACAAAATTTGACTTGTAGCAAAAGATACTAAATCTCTCATCCCAAAAGTAGGTTAAGACTTTTTGCAGAGGATGGGATTGTACTCTGGACTTGAAGAATGGCAGAAACCAAGATAAAGGACAAGACATTATAGACAAAAGGTCAAATTAAAGAAGTGAGCAAGTACACTATCAAGTGGAAGACGGCTGGAAAGGTAGTTTTGGAGGCAACTTTAAAAGGCTTAGAAAATCAAGACTGGGGAATTGCTGATCCTGGGGGAGTCATCAGCATTAGTAAGCAGGGGAGCCCACTGGGACCAGTTATGGTTATAAGAGTGAAAGACAGCCACTGGATATGACATATGCAGGAGCAGAGGGTTGTTCAGGTTCCCAGGCTGGGGATACCTGAGTGATCTCCAGATACCTGTCCAGTTAGAGAACATGCTAAGGAAGAGTAGGTTTGGGAAAGGGGAGGGAAGATGGACAGAGGCTGGGTGGGTACAGGGTCAGCAGAGGACTATGGAAAGGTACCAGAGTACAAGGATTTTTTAATGTACACTGAGACCAAGAAGGATGGTAAGTAATGTCAAAATTATAGAGAAACAGATTCTGATTTTGCTTACCCTTCCAAATAACATGCCCATTACGGATTAACTTAAATTTCTTTTTTTTTTCTAACTGTCCCTTTTGGACTCTGCAGCCAGCCACAGGAACTTTTTTCTTCCCTTCTGTCACAGAGAAGGTAGCTAGTATGGAAGCCTCACCTTTAGGAAGAAGAGAACATTAAATGTACAACTTCTGACATTCTGAAGTGCAAGAATTAAAGGTGTATATAACAACAACAAAAGAAAAAAAAAGCTGCTGAGGTTACTTATATACCACAAACACCTCATGGGATTTGGTTCCTTGGGTTAGAGTTTTAGGGTCATGGATTCATGGAGCATCCCAGTTAATTGGCCTAATACTGTGTTTAGTGCTTCCAGTCTACCTCCTAGCTGGCTGCATAGTGCCTCGAGTCTTAAGAGCTTGCAAGTGGCCATCCAAGGCACAACAATTGATCTCTATTTGCCTAGGGCAACAGAGGAAGGAGAGTCAGGAACAGGAGGAGGAAATGGGATATGAGGCTAACTGCCTCCATGAACAACTGCCTCCTTTGCCATGAGACCAGAAGAACTGGATGCTGCCCAGCTACTATTACTGAACATTTTAATCAAAGATTCTACAGAAGAATCCTAATCAAAAGAGGGAAAATACAAAACAGAATTTCAAATTCTCATGGAATCCTGACTTTCTGGAGCTATGCGGGCTGGAAGAACCCCTAAAAATATTGCCCTGAGATAATCTTCAAACCTTAAACCAAAAATATCCCCTGAAGTCTTCTCAAAACCAAACAAAAGTTTAATTTAACTAGTAAACAACGTCTGCCTTGAACATTGTGCTCTTTTAAGATCTATATAGAATCAAATTAACAACAGCAACTCAAAAGATTAGATAGGAAACTTAGGGGACAGTGAGTTTATGTTAATGAGTGAAGAACATTTCAGAAAAGGCGGGTGAGGATGTTGCACAACTTGAAGAATGTCATCGGTGTCACCAAATTGTACATGTAGAAACTGCTGAATCGGCGTACATTCTGCTGTGTATATTCTCAACAACAACAACGTATTTTTAAAAAAAGGTGTAAAAAAATACAAACTTATGCATAGAAAGAAGTGCTGGTTTCTTTGACTCCGCCAACTTTATTCTCCTAACCAGGATTAGGAATAAAAACTCATGAAACTCCCTTGGTATTCTTGGAAAAGAAAATAATCATAAAAATACACATTTACCAAAAGAGTGAACAACAAAAAAAATGCAACTCACTTCTTTGGCTGAATAAAATACACTATCATAATAGCAGACAACAGATTAGTACAGTTCCTGTCTGCTCCATGAAAATCCAGTTTTCAGCGCTCCCTCTATATTTTCTCAAGTAGATCATCTGTCATTCATTGCCTGGTTTATTATTTACCTCACCACTAGTAATTGATACCCACGTAAGAGCACTAATTCTGGGGATCAGCTTAATTTTTCCACTGATTATTTAGAGTTCCAGTAGTGCCATGACATCACAGAGCATCAGGTTCCAGTCCTCTAGGCTGTGTTACTTGGCTGGTACTTGCTTACTCCTAGAAATACTCACGAAGCACAGCTCTCCGTGTAAATCTCTGTATGGTCAGGTTTAGCAGGGCAAAAAAGGCCTAGAAATAAATCTGTAGTAGACCAAAAATGCAAACACCGAATCTCACCATGAGGAGACAACAGACAAATCCAAATGAAGGGACATTGTACAAAGCCACGGATCTAGACTCTGAAAATGTCAAAGGTCAAAAAGACGAAGGTTGAGGAACTGTTCCAGGTTAAAAGAGACTAAAGAGACATGGCAACTAACATCCATGATCCTGGGCCAGGGGAAAAATATATACCTTTAAAGTATGGTATTGGGTCAAGGAATGAAATTTGAATATGGACTGTGGATTAGATAGGAACCCATCCCTGTTGAGTCGATTCCAACTCATGGAGACCCTATAGGACAGGGTAGAACTGCCCCATAGGGTCTCCAAGGAGCAG
Organism: Trichechus manatus latirostris; assembly: GCF_000243295.1. Lineage (NCBI taxonomy): Eukaryota > Metazoa > Chordata > Mammalia > Sirenia > Trichechidae > Trichechus > Trichechus manatus. The sequence continues at coordinate 6,827,963 of NW_004443941.1, read as the reverse complement.
CTGGTGGATTCGAACTGCCAACCTTTTGATTAGCAGTTGAGCTCTTAACCACTGTGCCATCAAGGCTCCCAAGTATTGTATAAATGTTTAACTTCCTGAGTTTAACAGCTGTTCTGTGGTTCTGTAGGAGAATGTCCTTGTTCTTTGGAAATACAAGCACTTAGAGGCAAACAGGCACAATATCTCAAAACCAAACCCGTTGCCATCAAGTCAATTCCAACTCATAGTGGCCCTATAGGACAGAGTAGAACTGCCACATAGGGTTTCCAAGGAGTGGCTGGTGGATTCAAACTGCCAGCCTTTTGGTTAGCAGCTGAGCTCTTAACCCTTAACCTGAAGGCCTAGTGGCACTCCCAATATCTCAAACTTACTCTCAGATGATTCAGGAGGGGGAATGTATATATGTTTATGTATGTTGCGTGTTACATATATCCAGGGGAACAAGGCAAATGATTCAGGAGGGGGAATGTATATATGTTTATGTATGTTGCATGTTACATATATGCAGGGGAACAAGGCAAACAGGGCACAATGTAAACAAATGCTGAACTGGGTAAAGTGCATGTGGGAGTTCTTTGTACTTTACTTGTAATTTCCTAGAAGTTTAAACTATTAATATAAAATGTTTAAAAAATCTGTGGGATGAAAAGAACAGATAAGGTGATTCAATCAAATTTAAATAAATTTAGCCTTTAATCTGGCCAAGGAATATGCTAGAAAGAGTATTTTAAAATATTTACTATTTAAATATAGTGAACTTTCTTCTCACAGTTGATTTCTCTGCCAAGCCCCCAGACGACATCCGTGCCTCCTTCCACGGCACTGCCCGTGATCCGCTGCGCTCCTATCCCTTCTAACGTGTATGCCAATTAGCTGTTGGTGTCTGTCTCCAAAGCAAGAACGTGGGGGCAAGTTCTTACTGCCTCTGTACCCTCAGGGCTAAGACGGTGTGTTGCAAAGGACAGGTGTTTCTAATACATTATGAAGTCACACTGAATTCTCATCTATGATAGTCGTTTTGTCTCGGTCACAGGATACGAAACAGGAAGACAGACACCTGATAGAGCAGTGAATTACGTTCTCCTTAAACTTTGCTTTCAGGTGTTATTTACAGCACCTAAGATACCAATGTTTCAAAGTACCATTCAGCGAACACTCACCTACGGGGTGTTCCTCCACAGTGCAGGGCAGTCTGCTGCTCAGTTCTTCCTGCAAATCTTCAATAAGACGGTAAATGACTTTGTGAAGTTTAATCTTTACTCGTTTTTTTGCAGCTGACTGCTGGATAACATTGCCTGCAGTCACATTGAAGCCATATATGATGCCTGGCAAGTAGAAACCAAATCAGTAAAGCAGCACAAACACTGCATTGTAATCGTTCGTCTTTCAAGCAGAAACTGGTTTTCTTTCCTCCCTGAGTCAATTAAAAGCCACTGGGGGAGATGAGAAATTCTACATGAAATTCTCATGAAAACCAGTAAACTTTAAAATGAATGCAAGTGAGAATTTTATAAATTGTGGCTTAACAAGGAAATCTCTTTATGATCTTAAATCCATTCATTTAGGAAATATTATTTTCAGTGCCCTAATTTAAAAAGCAGTATGCTGCACGAATACCTCACCAAAAAAAAAAAACAAAAAACAACCAAACCCACTGCCACTGAGTTGATTCCAACTCACAACGACCCTCTAGGACAGAGCAGAACTGCCCCATAGGGTTTCCAAGGAGCAGCTGGTGGATTCGAACTGCCGACCTTTTGGTTAGCAGCTGAGATCTTAACCACTGCACCACAAATGCTTGTGCTTTACTGGGTATTAGACCTAGCTAAAGTGACAGTCATGAATTGCTCTTCTATGTATCTTAAGTTTGACGAATAAAGACAGTCTGTCTGCCTTCTAGGCTTTATTTAAAGCTAAAAGGAGCTTTTGATCTAAGAAAGACGTGATCTGTGGCATTATTAATAAAAACAGATAGCCAGAAGTAAAGACAAAGGAAGGCTCTAAATAGGCTAGTTACAGCGTTAGGAGCATTCAAACGTCTAAAAGAGAATCGCCCTTGGGTTGGGGTGGGGGATTGGGAGGAGGGGAGAGAGACGGTAGCGGTGCCCACAAAGAAACACTACTGTGGTGTGAAACAGCTCCCCAAGTCTGCAGCAGGACGGCAAAAGCAGAGCTAGGGCTGCAACACTGTACAGCCTGGCAGCCTCAGCAACTAGGTGGGACTGACTGCAGTGGGAAGAGAGAGGCTGATGGAGTAAATGTCACGGGGGATGAGGCCAGCAGCGGAAGACAGAAGGAAATGGTTCAGAGAGTGAGCTAGGAAACACAGCTACACAAATCGGAAATGGACTCCTTACCACCAAACGTTTCGGCAAGGTTAACGTCATTTTCACTAACATCGCCCACTCCGAAATGTACTAATTCTAGTTTACACTCGTGTGAAGCATCGTAGGTATCCATAATGTCCAGAATGGCCTCAACGGAACCATCAACATCGCCTAAAGAGAGCCAAAGTTTTAAACTGATGTTAAGAGGTAGGTATTAACAGACACAAACATGACAGTCTATCCAAGGCCATGATTAAAAACCCACTGCTGTGGAGTCGATTCCGACTCACAGCAACCCCATAGGGTTTCCGAGGCTGGAAACCTCTAGGAAGCGGACTGCCACATCTTCCTCCCGTGGAGCCGCTGGTGCTTTTGACCTTCCAGTTAGCTGTCGATTGCTTTAACCACTGCGCCACCAGGGCTGCTTATGATGGAAATGGCACTTACGACTAAATCCACTTTCATTTAGGTTTGGCATTATAAATATCTACTTAAAGTAGAATGAACCAAATGTACACTTACAACAAAATCGTCCAGAAACATGTTTACGAAGAAAATCACCCCAAAATATTGAAATTTTTTTGGCTTAATTACAGGCTCTAATTATTGTGAAAATAAAGAAATAAATATGTTCCAGAAAAGAGTTGTAAAGTAAAATCCTAAGCAAGGTACCTTTAATAATTACAGGAAGTGCGTTGGAATCTCTTTCTGCTTTCTCCTTCGGCTTTAAGGGTTTCTGTTCTTTTTTTAGCTGGTACTTTAACAACGACCTCTCCTTCCAGTGCAAACTGCCATACTTCTCACGGTCTTTGCGATGCGCTTCCTGGTGTTCCTTTCGCTTTTCTTCTATTATTTTCAGATGGTCTTTATTTCTCGCCTGTTCTTGCTCGTACTTCCTCCAGTCGACAACTTCACACGCCCTTGTCTTTACCGGGGGAAAACGGCGTTATTTAACTAAATGGAAGCCGAGAACTGCTAGTTTAACGGCTCTGGGTTTTCCCCCTTATGAAATTAGCCCAACTCACGCATGAAACTACTGATTTTATATTTCAAGAAACTTACAAAATTTTATTTTGGGTGTTTTGTGTATAACTGAAATTATTTAATTAAAAATCGCTCAAATTAGAATAAAACATCAACAGCCAAATTCTAAAATGGCACCACTGTCCTGTCCGCCCCTTATTGTCTAGAATTATTTGTTAACATTAATATACTTATTCGGTGTCACATGTGAGAGTGATATTCAAAATCATTATAATGTATCTAATACATAGGAATCAAGCTTGATGTACCTCAGATTCTACTTCAAGAATTTCATCTCCTGCCGAAGGAAGGTCCCTCCAGCCTGTAATTCCCACCGGCATGCTGGGACAGGCCTCACTGACTGTGTTGCCATTTTCATCAAACATTAAGCGTACTTTTGCCCAACACTTTCCAGCAACCAGAATGGAGCCTTTTTTCAAAGTTCCTCGTTGAATGATGGCTGTAGTAACAGGACTAAAATGGAGGTAAACGTATATCTTTATTCTCAGAATCGGGATGTAACTGTATTCTTCTGTAAAGCAAAGTATCTTTCTGAAGTTTAAAAATATACACGTGTACAGACAGGGTTCATCTTGTCACTTTCTGATTTAAGCAGTTTTTCATACTATGCAAACATTTCTTGTGAGGTTATACTAGGGGAGGGCCGGGAGGAAGAGCGTTCCGACAGAATTCCTCATTCCCCTTCGATAACCCATTTAGCACGCAGTGAAAAGGCCTCTCTTGCTGGTAAGAAGGTAAATGCAAGAAGAGAACACCACCTCCAAGACCTTACTGTAGATAATATTAATGGGTGAGGTCATAAAGAACCTAGATACCTGAAATGCAACAGCCTGTATTCCATTCCAGTTTACATTAGTCTCTGAGGTACCAAAAGGTCGGCAGTTCAAATGCACCCGCCGCTCCTTGGAAACCCTGTGGGGCAGTTCTACTCTGTCTTACAGGGTCTCTATCAGTCAGAATCAACTCAATGGCAACAGGTATGAGGTGCTGCCAATTCAGTCAAGTCAGTGAAAAAGAAGTCAAACAAATGGAACTACTGAAATCATCCAAACATGGCTACCAGACGTACACAAGACAGCTGCTATGGTCTGCTGACGATCACCACCATTTTTGTGCTTTGTGTGCTAGAACAATAAAATACTTTTCAAAATAAATGCTGTGTTCATGGACGAACAACGACATGCAATAAAAACAATACGTTGTTATAATCAAGTCAAAAAATCATGGAACATAAGTATTAAAAACCAAGAATTTTAAAGGTCCTACCCTTTTCCTTTATCTGTGAAAGACTCTATTACTGTTCCTTCCACTGGACCAGTGGCGTCTGCTTTCAATTCTAACATCTCTGCCAGAGCAATTGTTGCTTCTGCCAAGGCCATCAGATTGTTGCCCTTGAAAAACAACAACAAAGGTACTAATGTTATCTGTAAATGTAAATACCAGGGTTAGAGAGCCAAAAAATCCTTGACAGCATACTATTCTCTTCAAGCATTAAAATCATAAATTACACATTAAAAAAAAGAAGAAAACAATCCACAGGAAACCTTGGCCTAGGGACAGATCTTGCAAAGAACAAGTGGCTATTTTTTTTTTTTTTTAATTGTACTTCAGGTGAAGCTTTACAGAACAAATAGTTTCTCATTAAACAGTCAGTACACATATTGTTTTATGACATCGGTTAACAACCCCATGACGTGTCAACCCTCTCGCTTCTTGACCTTTTTTTTTTTTTTGGTGAAAATATACATAGCCAAAGATATACCATCCATTTCAAAAATTTCTACATGCACAGTTCAGTGACATCGATTACATTCTTCCAGTTGTACTGCTATTCTCACTTTAGATGAAGGTTTACAGAACAAAATAGTCTCTCATTAAACAGTTAGTACACACGTTGCCCTATGACAATGGTTAACAACCCCACGACATGTCACCACTGGACTCACTCAACCTTGGGTTCCCTATCACCAGGTTTCCCATCCCCTTCTGCCTTCTAGTCCTTGTCCCTGGACTGCTGAGCCTCATTAGTCCCCGTTTGTTATATGGGGCTGTCCACTCCCACAAGTGGCTATTGTTTAAAAGATGGCCACTGGTGGTGCTTGCTAATTCTCTTTCATAAACACACACTTCATTTATTCTCTTTCTCCTAAATCTGTTTCTGCGATTTTGTCTTCTTCCTGTCACTAACTTTCTTAACAATGCTACTTTACATTTAAAAGTCTATTCAATTGAACAAGTTTCGTATCTATTATTTCCTTTGATCCACTTGAGAATCCTGTGAGGTAAGTCAGTTAAGCACTACTCACTCTTACTCAACGAACGAGGAGAAAAAGCACCGACTCAAAACCACACTCTGCAACCACCCAGCTGTGAAGCCTTGAAACATCATTTCACCTACCTGGCCCACCTTCCCTCAACTGCACAATGAAGGGGCTAGATCAGATGAATCACCTTTAATGATCTATGTTTCCTACTCTCTCTGGAGCTCCAAGATGACTCAGGTGATTAACTGGCAATGGAACTGAACTTATGATCAAGAGATTTTCCCATTCCCACTCCATGTCAGCTAAGAGATTGCTCACAGTTGTGAGAGTATAGGACAGCAGAGACAGCTGTAAAAAACTCACTAAATAATTGTTTCCTCATCCACTTATTCCTAGTCTTTATTCCAGTTTACAAAATGGCTGCTCCAAAAAGCAGAGCTGGGGTTGTTTCCTCATAGGAAGTAGTCCTCTATCTCTATCTTATGCCGCGGAAGAGAAGGTCTCATTTTACTTCTCTGACACTCTCGCTCAATTCTCCCTATCATATCTTTTTTTTAAATAATATTTTCTTGCGTTTTCGGTCAAAGTTTACACAGCAAATCAGACTCCCATTTAACAATTTCTACACAATTTTTTCAGTGACACGGTTATATTTTTCACAAGTATGTCAACGTTCCCATTATTTCTGTTCGAGTTGTTCCGTTTCCAGTAGTCTAGTTTCCCTGCCTTCTTGCCTCTTCATCTTTGCTTTCGAGTAAATGTTAACTGTTTGGTCTTATGATTTTTTAACGGAGCACAGTACTCATGGTTGATAAGTGTTTATTTTATGAGCCAATCTATTATTTACCTAAGAGATGAGCTCATGGAATCGTTTTGGTTCAAGGTTTAAAGAACATCGCAGGGCAATAGTCTCGGGGAGTCCTCCGGTCTCAACTGGTCCAGTAAGTCTGGACTTTTCAAGAATTTGAGTTCTGTTACACATTTTTCTCCTGTTCTATCAGCATCCATCTACTGTGGCCCTGATTAGAACGGTTGGTAGTAGTAGCCGAGCACCATCTAGTTCTTCTGGTCTCAGGGTAAATGTGTAGACTATCAGTCCTGTAGACTACTTTCGCCTCTGAGCCTTTGGTCACCTTCTTTCTCTTTTACTGAAGACATGGAGAGACCAACAGTTGTATCTTAGACGGCTACTCACAAGCTTTTATGACCCCAGAAGCTACTCACCAAACTAAGGTGTAGAACATAAACTTTAGGTACTATATTATGCCAATTGTCTGAGTTGTCCCATGAAATTCTGGTCCAAAGCCTTCAGACCCCATAAACCAATCCTGCGAGGTGTTTCGTTAAGTCTAAAAAGTACCCATGCTTGTGCCCTCTGTGTGTTTTACTGCATATATGAATATATATGGATAGCTATCCTATCATTTCTGCTTCAGTCTTCAGGCTACTGTGTCCCTATTCCCAAATCATTCACCATTTACTCTTCATATTCTGTGTCTCATAATGAGAAAATCATTAGATTTAGACCTGACTCCCCACTGATCAGCCATGTGACCACAGACTGGTAACTGACCTTTCTGAGCCTAACTCCGAGTGTACCAACAAGGACAATGCCACCAGCTTTGCCTAGTACTCAGATAATCTTTATTTTATTTTACTGTGCTTTAGGTGAAAGCTTACAGTTCAAGTTAGTTTCTCATACAAAAATTTATACACACATTGTTATGTGACCCTACTTGCTCTCCCTATACTGTGACAGCACACTCCTCCTTTCCACCCTGGATTTCCCATGTCCATTCAACCAGCTCCTGTCCCTTTCTGCCTTCTCATCTCGCCTCCGGAGAGGAGCTGCCCCTTTAGTCTCGTGTATCAGATAATCTTTAAATAACCACAGAAATAATATATGTCAAAATGCTCCTTAAACATCACATACTCTGGGCATCAGGAATAGCCTTACCACCTGAGCACATCTGTCTGTGAGGCGCCGTATTTACCGTAAGAGCCGAGATGTGCACTGCTTGAACGTCGCCTCCATAATCCTCACACACCACGTCGTAAGCCAGCAGCTCCTTTTTCACTTTTTCAGGATCAGCCTCAGCTTTGTCACATTTGTTTATGGCAAGGACGATAGGAACTGAAAGAAACAGATTTAGGAAGAGTGCAAATGAGGACACCTTCAATCCCAGGTATTCACAGCAGAAGATGCCAACCTGTTCTCCCTCTCTCTGTACTCAGGGCCGTACCCACCTACCAACAGATCCACAAGACCCACTTTAGAGTCACACCACCCTACTCTGATCTCTACATGTCAAGAGAGAATCCAGCTGTCAGAGATTAAGAATGTAGTTATAAGGAGATTCTGAGTTAAGAACAGACACCTAAGATCAAAAGAACAATATTTTGGGTTGAGAAAGGCCTATCCTTAAATGTGAAAGCAAGATCAGTAGCTACAATAGAGACACGCTCCAGAGAAAAATCAAGGCAGGACATAATTCAGTATCACTAGATCATTCACTTCTTCTTGCCAGGAGCTAGGTATCATTACTGCCAATCTTCTTTTAAAATTTACAATAACTCTTTATTCACATAATAGCTCAGTAGTCGACACACTGTAGGTGCTCAATAAATGCTTCCTTAATGAAAGAACCAAATAATCCTATAATCTACTTGACGTTACTGGACATACCTACTCACTACAGAAAGGGATCACACAAAATTCTAGGAGACAATTCTCCAGTTGAGTTTCAACATCTCTGCAATTTTCACAGATATCAAAGAGACAGAAATTGAAAATAGATACAGAAAAGCTGTGCAATCCACAATCTACTATTATGAAAAAGTACATCCCACTTTGATGAGCTGTAACTTAGTTGGGACGAAGAGGATAGGGTAGAAAAGCATGGTACAATGAATCCATCCTGTCTTGACCAACTCTTCTGTTTGCCACATGTGCTCTTTGTCCACTGGGAACACAGGGCACCCCACAAAGGCAGATGTGAGGAGTTAAAAAGGAAAGAGAGTAACATCAGAAGCCAGAAGACCTGGACTTCAAAAACAGGCACATTGCAAATTAGCAGTGTAACCTGGGAGTCATTGCTGCTCTCCGGGTCTTAGTTTTCATCTCTGTGAGATGAACGAACTGGACTGCATCAGTGATTTCTAACTGTTTTATCCCCTTGCCAACACACCGGGGGACTGTGACACACTCTGGTTAAGAGCTCGGCTGCTAACCAAAAGGTCGGCAGTTTGAATCCACCAGCTGCTCCGTAGAAACCCCATGGGGCAGTTCTACTCTGTCCTACAGGGTCACTATGAGTTGGAATCGATTCCATGGCAATGAGTTTAAGGGGTCAGGTACATTTTCTCAGTAGAAGTAGGTCTAGGATCATACCAGAATCAGAGTGAATGTACAGAGTGTGTGTGTGGTATTCATTATTACAATTTTTAAAGGGTGAAATAAAGGAGAAGATGGTCAAGTGATTCTCTAAAAGTTTCAGTTACATACATTCGATCAAATAAGAACATATTTAAAGTAGATAAGGAGACAGTTTCTCTTTATAGAAGAGTTCCAGATAATAAATGAAGACGGGATAGTGGAATTACAGCATCACCACTTTGCAACCCCTAATGAACCTCGGTGGTGGGCACATAGGGGCTCATTATTTGATTCTTCCTACTTTTGTATCTGTTTAAAATTTTCCATGATAAAAAGTTGTTTTTAAAAAAAGTTATTTGAGACTGTCAAATTCTCTCACCATGCCAAGTAAGTGAAAGCAGAGAAAGAATTGCACTGGTGGCCAGAAGTCCCACGCTCAATCCTGCTACACTCTTCTGATTGGTTATATGTCTATGGGAAAGTAACCTAATTATCTTTAAACCCACTGCGGTGGAGTCTATTCTGACTCACAGCGACCCTATAGAACAGAGTAGAACTGCCCCATAGGGTTTCCAAGGCTGTAATCTTTATGGAAGCAAACTGCCACATCTTTCTCCCGTGAAGTGGCTGGTGGGTTTGAATCACTAACCTTTTGGTTAGCAGGCGAGCACTTAACCACTGCACCACCAGGGCTCCTTTTAACAGGTAAAATAATCTCGGGATTATCGTGTCAAGATGAAATGAGCTACAGGCCAACGCCCCAGATCCTTAGAAACAAATGTCCTTCCTGACACACACAAGTCAGCACACAGTACCTTGAGCGTCTCTGGCATGCTGAATAGATTCCACCGTCTGCTTCATCACTCCGTCATCGGCTGCCACAACCAGGATGACAATGTCGGTGACCTGAGCACCCCTGGCTCTCATTGCTGAGAAGGCAGCGTGTCCCGGAGTATCGAGAAAGGTGATCTTCTCCCCAGAAGGCAGAGAAACTGTGTGAACAGAAACCCAAAACACCAAGACTCAAATGCATACTTTCTTAATATAAAAGAATGTAAGCAACACTATCAAATGCAATTGATAATCCTTCAAAATAATTTTACTCTTTCTATTAACTTTAATCAGAACAATACAGTTCATCATTTCACAATGAAAAGTGATAACATACCAGTGAGACCTCAGGGTTTTTTCCTTTCATCTGATAGTCTCAAACTAAAACTCTCCACATTTCTAGAACATACGGTAACCACCTTCATAAACGTGCTAGCTGCTGTCTATCCTGGAGAGAGAAAAGACCTACAGTTGTATAAGCTGCCATCACCCTAGCGAACTGCAGCTGCACAACTGCCTTGAGCCACAGAAAGGCAATCTAGATGACACCTGGTAGCTCAGGATTCAGAGTCCAACAGCCGTGGGTTTGAATCCTGGCTTCCCCACTTAGAAACTGTGTACCTTGGGCAATGTACTTAACCTGAGGAAGCCTCAGCCTCCTCATCTGTAAGTAGGAATATTAATACCTACCTCATAATGTTGTTGTGATGGTAGAAAAAGACAAAGCATATAAAGAGCTTGGCCCAGCGCTGGGTATATGCTAAACCAAAAAAAAAAAAAACACCCACTGCCGTTGAGCCGATTTCAATTCATAGCGACCCTACGGGGCAGAGTAGAACTGCCCTACAAGGTTTCCAAGGAGCGGCTGGTGGATTCTAACTGTCAACCTCTTGGTTAGCAGCTGAGCTCTTAACCACTGTGCCACCAGGGCTCTGAGTATATGCTAAGAACTCAGTAAATGGTAGCTGGTACTATTAGCAACATTATTACCACCTAGTGTTGGTTATATAAATTATATAAATGTAATTACATATCATATAAATATAATTCATAAATTAATGAAGAATTTTAGGCTCATTTGACCGAACTTAAGAATGGGCTAGAATAAAGGAATGGAACTTTCTTCTTATAGAAAGTACAAAATAACCTTTATGGCCACCCACGCTACATTTCATCCAACCGAGGGCTTCCAGCTTTAGCTTTCCCTTTGACTTTGGATTCCTATGCTTCGCATTATGACAACCGGTTTAAGACAGTCGTAAGCGGGGGTTCCCAAGCACGCTGTAAGATAATCTGCGTTCATACCAAGAAAGGCACCAATATGCTGAGTGATGCCTCCAGCTTCCATGGCTGCCACTTGAGTTTTTCGCAGCTTGTCAAGTACCGTCGTTTTCCCATGATCAACATGGCCCATTATGGTAACAACCGGGGACCTTGGGGTTAATAAAGCTGGATCTGCCTGGGGCCTACAATTAACAGCAAAGAAGTCTCATTTCTTAAACATCAAAAACACTTTATAGCCTGTGAATTGGTTTGCAGTTGTTTCTGTGAGCTCCATTAGCCATCAGACCAGACGTTCAGCTTTGATTAGATGTGATGTGTGACAGAACATATGATGACAGACCATAGGCAGCCAGCATCTTCACGGCAACAAGCAGAACTGAATCACGTTTTAAATCTCACGATCAATATACACACTCAGCAAACTAAGAAAAATGACCCTTACAGTATTATAATGACCTGAATACTTTCTGATGCTTTAAGTGCTTTAAAGAAGGGTTGAACTTACTATGTTCACACATTATCTTAATTACAGAAGAAACTTTAATTACAAGGGAAACTTTCCATTAAAAAGTATGAATAAAATTACGTGGTCTCCCCGATACATATGGTTAAGCTTTACCTTCTAACTGCATCTTTATTTGCTCTGACTTTGTCCTGTTTTAATTTGCTCCATTTTAACTTCATCCCTGCCTTCTTTATCACTTCTTTGATGCAGACTTCCTCTAACTGTGGGTTTTCTTCTAGTGAATTTATGTTGATATCAGTATTCAGTAAAGCTTCATGTACACAATCTGGTTGGAATAAAATAAAACCTTATAAGATCATGAATTAAACGCTCAAGAAAGTGACCTGTGTTAATGTCTATATAAACAGTATATATAATGAATGGAGTAACTATATAGACTGTTTCTCTAATATTAGCAGATCACAAAGAAGCTGGAAAGAAAAAAACTTTAAAATATGACGCATTTATATCAACTGACATTTCTGCATATTCATAAATATTTGAAAATAAGGATAACTCAGAGGCAATTAATGAACCATGCATGGTGTATACATTTAGTACTGAGTACAGTTTCGTATCAGTTTATTTCTTTGAAAACATGTAGTTACATCTCATGTATATGCAAATATGTATATGTGATATAAAAATACAGTATGTATCTCTCAATACACACATACACGCAATTTATTTATTTGTCTATGTGTCTATTTAACCCATTGCCACTGAGTCGATTCCAACTCATAGCGACCCTATGAGAGACAGCAGAACTGCCTCATAGGGTTTCCAGGGAGTGGCTGGTGGATTTGAACTGCCAACCTTTTGGTTAGCAGCCAAGCTCTCAACCACTGTGCTACCATGTCTCCAGAGATAAAATAGGAAAAACAAACTCAAGAGCATAGCTAATAGTAAAATGCAAGAAAATAATTAGGAAATGAAGAGTTTTGATTAATATTTATTACATTCTTTATAATTTTTTTTTTTACTTTTTTCCTTTGATTTTTATTTAATTTTTTTTATTGTGCTTTAAGTGAAAGTTTACAGTTCAAGTTAGTCTCTCATAAAAAAAATAATTTAATTTTTAATAGTGGCTATGTTTAACAGAAAATTCCTTAAAATTTAACAATGGGCTGGTGTGAGCCAGCCCCAGCACACCACTGACCCTATTCCATAATAACGCCAAAGATCCACTTCTATATATCCCACATCCATACCCAAAAGAAAACATTTTAAAAATGATTCAACCCACATTTTCTATGTGGATATGCTTTCAGGAAATGATAAAACTCTTTCAAAACATGAAAATTATACTGAGTACAATGCTGTGCTGTTTCTAATACTAACTACACATCCCTAATGATCCAGTTCCTACAGTTTTCCAATATGCCATCCATCCTAAAGTTCTGAGAGGTAGCTTACACAATGAGATAATCTTTTCCCTTCTATATTAAATGCATACGGTATTGACATACTATTTGATCTTTACCCAACACTTGAACAAATATTTACATGCAGAAAAGTGCTCAAACATTTCAAACAAAAATATTATATCAAATGATCTTAACCGACCCAGGGGAAGAAGAAACAGTGCTCACCTTGCTAATACGGCAGTTAAAAGGAATGATCTTATGAAAGCTACCTTTAACTCAGACGAGATTTGAATGGGTTAAATAAGCTTCAAATAGATAACCTTTATTTAAATCACAGCAAATCAGTTTTGGGTTTAGAGCACTGTTCCATGAGACTAAATTTACATTTTAATTAGTCTACTTACTTGGTGATATTAAGGAAATAATGTGGGTATATGTTTGGGGTTTTTTTGCTGTTGTTGTTTTGTTACGTTTAAAAAAAAAAAAATCCACATCTTTTAGAGATACATACTGAAGTATTTTGGATTAAATATTAAAATTGTTGTCACTGGATTGTGGGTACATTTCAGCTTACTATTCTATTCTCTCTACTTTCGTATGTTTGAAAATTGCTATTGCCAATAATAAAAAGTTTTAAAAATCAAGCCGATTATTAATATTATTTACAAAATCATATTAATATATTTTCCTTGGCAAAATTCTCAATGACATGTCCAAATCTGTTTATTCTCTTAAAACTGTTCTAGTTATGAAATACTAATATAATCCAGCTGCAAAGTTTTAAAAATGCAAGACAATGTGCTAATTTTCTATTCTTTGTGAGGATGTACATACACTAATAGTAGTAATACTTTCAGGAAGGACATATATATCCATCTCAGTTCAGCTTATCTAACTATTTGGTAACCTGACTACTAATTACAATTTTGGCTCTGCTGTAATTTATGAAATAGCAATTGTTGGGAGATAACTTGGTCTATGAATAAGAGCTTGGCTCTGTAGCCAGCCTCCGTGCGTTCAAATCTTAGCTCCACCACATACTAGCTGTGAAATCGTGAGCAATTATTTTACCTCTCTATGTCTCAGTTACTTGATCTATAAACAGGGATGCTAATCATACTTACCACTAGGGTGTTACGAGGACTACATGTGTTAAAACATAAAGTACTGGTAGATATTAACAGCTCAAAAAATGTGAGTTGTTATTATTAATTCTTTCTTTTCTTCCAAGAGCCTGCTTCCTTTGTCACTTTACTTTGTTTCAGTAATAGGCTATTTTTCCTATAGTGAATTTTAATGTCAGATTATGAAGAAAATTCAAATTTTGTTCCAGCAATCCTAAATTGGTAATAAATACATCAATGGAGCAATGAAAGAAAAAAACAATTACAATGATGCTCTCCATTTACCAGTAAAAATAGTTTAATTAAAAGTTATAGTTATTATTACAAATATTTATCTGCTAGCTTACAGATACTGTCAAAATGAGTGCAAAAAGACATCAGAAAACTACAGAAAAACAAAGGGGGAGAAATGAGTCTAAGCCTAGTCCCTCAGTTCAAAAATTTTCTTTGCATTTATACCAAGGGCCCACAAAATTTCTGAGAAAGAAAGGTTAATTCAGATTAAAAAAATCTTTTCCAGTTCTATTAAAAGCAAAATCTTGGAGACCTATATTTGTTAAAGAGTCAAGAAATTAATTAAGGTTTGTGACGTAGAGTAAAAAATACTGGAATGACTTCACATTTTTTTAAACCATCAGTTTTCATCCCTGAATGTTTCAATTTCACAGCAAATAAAATACCAGGTCTTCCCTGTTTAACCATCTGCCTTACCTAGGTCTTTTCCCATTGCCCTGGCCAGCTCCTCAGCAGTCATTCCAATCCACACCTCCACCTCCTTTTTAGATTTTGTCAAAGATAACTGAGATTTCCACGGTCTTCCCTCCTGTGACAAATCATGGCACAACACACAAAGAAAAAAGAAGGAAACAGTCGAAGTGGCAACTTCAAATTTATTCTGGAATATCCACCACAACCACGGCTCCTAGTTCTAACAATAACACTCCCTTAAGTAGTTACATCTTAAGACTAAAATAAAAAACTTGCATCCTTAATTCACTGCTTACACATGGATATCCAAGGAATCAAATGCATCAGCATGACCAACTAACCAGAAACTCTCTTTCTAACAAAGATCAACTGCCTGGAGTACAGCATGAAAGAATAAAGATTCCTTAAATAACAAAATACTCAAAGTGGGTTCCTACTCACAGCTTCTAGACACTTTCACCTCAGACCAAAAAATCCAGTAACTACTGGAAATCCACACTTACCTTCTTTGTTACTAGAGGCCTACGCTGAGATAAAGCAGCCCGGATGAGCGCGTCGGTTTGCCAGGGCCGGGTGTGCAGCGGCGCCATCCACGCGGGGTAACCAGATGAGGACACATGCCTCTGCTGCACTAATGTTCTTCCTGCGGCCAGGCCGTGCAGCTGCCTGCAAACAGTGTGGAGGCGCAGCAGGCTCTTCAACTTTAGCATCTTCCGGTACATGTCTCTCCTGTTAAAAACCACTTTTAAAATAATTACTTTGGTTAATTTTCAAATCAAGTTAACAAATGTCAGTTGGACATCTACCACATGCAAAGCACGGTGCCAGGTGCTAAAGTGATAACAATGAGTAAAATGGGGTCCCTGCCCTGAAAGAGCTCACAGTCTAGCTGGCAGTGGGATTCCAGGCGAAGTACTCTCTGTTGCTGTTTGTTGTTAGGTGCCATCAAGTCGGTTCCAACTAACAGTAATCCTACGTACAACAGAACTAAACACTGCCTGGTCCTGCGCCATCCTCACAATCATTGCTGTGCTTGAGCCCACTGTTGCAGCCACTGTGTCAACCCATCTTGTTGAGGGTCTTCCTCTTTTTCGCTGACCCTCAATTTTACCAAGCATGATGTCCTTCTCCAGAGACTGATCTCTCCTGATAACATGTCCAAAGTATGTGAGATAATAGCTATTATTATCTATCATTAATGTCACTACTATGATAGAACTGAAGTGCAATGGTAAGGTTTACAAAGAGTCCTTTTTTCACTCTTAAAACATCAACTAACCAAAGCACAATTAGCGTGATCTTTCTAAAACGCAAATTTGAACTCATCACCTCTCTGCTTAATACCCCCAGTGGGTTCCCATTATCCCCAGGATAAGGTACAGCTCCATAGCGCAGCAGATAAAGATTCATTATACGCCCTCTGCTAACCTCTCATTTCATCTCCTACCACGCTTACTTCCCCCTACTCTTACTACCCAAGCTTTTGCTATGTAATCTCCAATGGTTTGTCATCTCATTCATCAACCTTTGCATATGTTCCCTCTACCTGGAATGACTTTCAACCTTCAACACTTTTCTTCTCCCCAACCTGTTCCTTGCTCAAAACACATTTGACAATGGGTAAAAGGCATCAAACGAATCTGTACTGAATAATGCCTTTTGAATACTGCTCTTGGAATAAAACGTTATTGAAAGAAAGCTGTAACAGAACTCAACAATAATGTACGGCTTGTCCTCCCTGCATCCCCTATTTCCTCAGTTGTCAGGACTGCATTTCTATGGCTTTGCTGTCCAGTTCTCAAGGGCAGGAGCAACTAAAATAATGTGAGAAGCACACGTTTAACCCTCAGCAAACATTTCCTAAGCCCCATATGCCAGGCATTGTGCTTTACGTTCTGATTCAAAATTTAATAAGCCAGAGTCCTTTCTTTGAAAGAATTCACTGTCTTTAAAGTCTTCCAGTATAACGATTCTTGGGCACTCCAGCTACAATCACTGATCACAACCTAGGGTAGCATTTTCATTGCAATATGTATGATCTTTCAGTAAATTATAGAGTCTTTAAGAGATTTTATTTTCAGTAGAGAGTACATTTCAAAATAATGGATATAGCCTTTGGAATCTTCAATATAAACTTTCTTCTACTCACCACTCAGAAAGAATCTCACTTAGGGACCCGGGAAGACATGGCCCCCGGACTCTGTTAGCCCAAAACCGAAACCATTCCGGAGTCAACTCTTCAGACAAAAATTAGACTGGACTATGGGACATAAAGCGACACTCGTGAAGGCTGTGCTTCTTAGCTCAGGTTGATACATGAGACTAAATGGGCTGCTCCCGTCCGGAGGCGAGATGAGAAGGCAGAGAGGGATAGGAGCTGCTTGAATGAACACAGGAAATCCGGGATGGAAAGGAGTGTGCTGTCACAGTATGGGGAGTGCAACTAGGGTCACGTAGCAGTGTGTGTATAAAGTTTTGTATGAGAAACTAACTTGAACTGTAAACTTTCATTTAGAACACACACACACACACACAAAAGTATAATGCTCAAGGCAGACATTTTTTACCAGTTAAAAATAAAGAAATAACTTCACTTAACATTTAGTATGTATCATTTCAAGCCTTTTCTTTATGCTTATATCTATTTTACTCACCAAAATGAAATTAAACTATATTTTGCTTTAGAACTTTATTGTTTTTTATTATTAACCATTATTTTTTCAAAATTACAAAAAAAAAAAGAAAAGAATCAAAATTACGGACTACTTCAAAGTGATTAATCCAAGTAAAGCTATCGTGAACAAAGTACTTGACTATTTACATTGTCTTAATTTTTTTTTAACTTATCTCATAATGTGGTATTTCTACAATATGTATATAGTTTTTTGTGCTAGGCATTTTGTTATTGTTCAGAAATAACAGTTATTTTATGTGCCCAAAGAAATGGAAACTGAACAAGGGAGCTTTCCTGGATAACTAAACATTAAATTAACCCATCTTTCCAAAACGCATTTTATTCCCGACATAGTAAATTACCACGTCAGAAGAGTAAATGAGGCGCCCTGGTGACACTGTCGTTAAGCAGAAGGCTGCTAACTCAAAGGGTGGTGGTTCAAACCCAACAGCTGCTCTGCGGGAGAAGGATGTGGCAGTCTGCTGCCGTAAAGACTCACAGACTTTGAAATCCTATTGGTCAATTCTTCTCTGTTCTATAGGGTCGTTATGAGTCAGAATCCACTTAACAGCAATGAGTTTGGGTTTTTTTGGTTTTGAAATAGTAAATACAGCATACTGAATATTTAAAAAAATAAGATAAAAACGAAGAAAAGATAACTAGATAGCCACAGAATAGGGGAGAAAGTACCTGACTAGGCACAAAAGGACTCTGGTTGGAGTCCCCACTCTGACATACGCCTGCTTGTGTTATCTCCATCGAGTGAGTCACTTATTTCCTATGGAGCTCATTTTTCTGATCTCTGCAAAAAAGAAAGTAAAAGTATTTGAATGTTTGTCCTTTCTGCTACAAGACTATGAGAAGAAAATAAGATAAAGTATGTACTTTATTATCAGCTATTTTAAAACTCTTTCATATAGCATCTAAAAGAATAAAGTACCTAGGAATAAATTTAACCAGGAAAGTAAAAGACTTGTACATTGAAAACTACAAAACATTGCTGAAAAAAATTAAGAAAACCTAAATAAATGGAAGGGCATTCCGTGTTCATGGTTTGGAAGGTTTAATACTGGTAAGATGTCAATACTACCCAAAGCATTCTATAAATTCAGTGCAATCCTCATCAAAACTCCAACAGCCTTCTTTGCAGAAATGGAAATCCTCAAATCTATATGGAATGGCAAGGGGCCCCAAATAGCCAAAGCAATCTTTAAAAAGAAGAATAAAGTAGAAGGACATACTTCATGGTTTCAAAACACACTATAAACCTACAGTAATCAAAACAGCTTGGTGATGGTAAAATGATAGACATATAAACCAATGGGATATAATTGAGAGTCCAGAAATAAACCCATACGTCTATGGTCAATTGATTTTTGACAAGGATGCTAAGTTCACTCAATGGGGAAAGAAGAGTCTCTTTAATACATGGTGCTGTGAAAACTCGATTTCCACATGCAAAAGAATGACACAGGATCCATACCTCATGCCATATGCAAAAACTAATTCAAAATGTATCAAGAACCTAAATGTGAGAATTAAAACTCTTAGTGAAAACACAGAGATGTTGCTTCAAGACCTAGTTTTTAACAATGGAGTCTTAGATATGACATCAAAAGCATGAGCAACAAAAGACAAAATAAATAAATGGGACCTCATGAAAATTAAAAACTTTTGTTCATCAAAGGACTTTATCAACAAAGAGACAAACTACAGATTGGGAGAAAACTTTTGGGAACTATACCTGATAAAGTTTTATTATCCAGAATATATAAAGAATGCCTAAAACTTAACAACAAAAAGACAAACAACTCAATCAAAAAATGGGCAAAAATGGCCAACAAGCACATGAAAAAATGCTCAACATCATTAGCCATTAAGGCAAACCCAAACCTGCGGTCATCCAGTCAATTCCGACTCATGGCAACCTCATGTGTTACAGGGTAGAACTTCTCCATAGGGTTTTCTTGGCTGTAATATTTACAGAAGCAGATCACCAGACCTTTCTTCCGTAGCACCGATGGGTGGGTCTGAATTGCCAACCCTTAGGTTAGCAGTCAAGCACAAACTGCACCACCCAAGGACCTCTCATTAGCTGTTAGTGAGACACAAATCAAAACTACAATGCGAAACCACCTCACTGCCACTAGAATGGCTATCTTTAAAAAATAATAACAGGTGTCATCAAGGATGTAGAGAAACTGGAACTCTCATCCATTACTGGTGGGAATGCAAAATTGTACCTGCAGCTGTTGCTGTCGAGTCGATTTCGACTCACAGAGATCCCATAAGACAGAGTAGAACCGGCCCATAGGGTTTCCAAGGAGCACCTGGTAGATTTGAATTGCTGACCTTTTGGTTAGCAGCCACACCTCTTAACCACTACACCACCAGGGTTTCCACAAAATGGTACAGCCACTGTGAAAAACAGTTTGGCAACTCCTCAAAAAGCTAAATACAGAACTACCTTATGACCCAGCAATCCCAATGCTAGGTACATACTCCAAAGAACTGAAAGCAGGAACGCAAACAGAAACCTGTACACCAACATTCACTGCAACACTAGTCACAGTCACCAAAAGGTGAAAATAGACTAAGTGTCCATCAACAGATGAATGGATGAACAAATGGGGTATACATACACACAACGGAATATTACTCAGCTATAAAGAGAAATGACATCCTGATACATGCTACAACATGGATGAACCTTGAAAATATGCTGAGTGAAACAAATCAGTCACAGAAGGACAAATGCTGTGTGATGTCACTTATATGAAAAAGGCAAATGTATAGAGACCAAAGCTTATTAGTGGTTGGGGGTGGGGGGTAATAAAGGAGGAGTCATTGCTTAGGGGGCACTGAGTTTCTGTTAATTGTGGTAGAATAACTGATTAAGATTTAGAAATGCGGAGGCGGCAACAAGATGGCAGAATAGTCAGATGCTTCCTGTGGTCCCCCTTACAACAAAGACCCGAGAAAACAAGTGAATCAATTCTATATGACAATCTAGGGGCCCTGAACATCAAAGGCAAAGTTGAGGAGTCAGACTAAGCATCAGGGAGAGGGAGAGACAGTTCAGAAGCAGAAAGGATTTGCCATATCTGACCGGGCTGGCACCCTGCAGCCTGGATCAGCCAGTACGTGCGGGCTGAGGCAAGCAGTAGCACTTGGGATGTGTCCTCCACACTAGGAGAAACCAAGCAGTGGAGAGTCAGCTCAAGCTTCAGGAACCAGGGAGAAGAGGCGATGAATCTGTGAAAGTTAAGTGCAAGTGCCTAAAGGGATCAAAAAAACCTTTCCCCCTCTGGGATGTACCTCTCTCCCATTTACCCACCCCTTCCCTGCTCTGCTCAGGTCCAGTCCAGTTTCAGCGACTGGGCTGGAAGTGGGACCCATCGCATGCCTCAAGCCATTCTCCCGGCTTTGGAGAAGGAACAAATTAACAAACAGGAAAAAAATAATCTGCCAGCTCCCCTAAGATGGGAACGCAGGGCAGGCACAGCCCCTTTGCCCAGGCACAGGCATAAGGGGCCCACTGACTCTGAATGCCTTTCACCTCTGCATAGACCTGTGTGGGCCCATTTCAACAGCATAGGCCCTCATTAGCACAGTACAACAGGGCATATACCTGAAGCCTATTTTCAACTGCAACAGCTAAGGGGGAGTGGCAGATTTGTGACTTTTGACACCGCCCTGCCCATTAAGCAAGGTCCTCACCTACCCACATCAGGGGCTTGAAGACTGGTGGCCCCACCCACTCCACCTAGCCACCCACGACAGGGGTCCGAGAAGTGGTGCCTCCCAGTCCTTACAGCCAACAGCATTGGGTGCTCAAAGTCTGGCTGCAAAACCCACCCATCTACATGCTCTAGGGAACAGGGATACACCTTTCACCCAGACACTCAGTGGCAGCTGTCAGCCCCCTACCTTGCTCAGCACATAACCCCCTACTGCAGCCAGATACCCATGCCTACTCCAATCACCCCTACGTAGCCCCGCCTGTCTAGTACTGTAGGTAAGAGCCTGTACCACACACTTAGTGATGACAACCTAGACACCTGAGCTGAATCCACACAAGAAAAGTAAATGGACTCCTGGGCTCACATACCTAGTAATAGCTCTAACCACCTGGTGACAAGACGGGAGAGCTTCAAAGGCACCAATAATCATAGTAGCTCATACGACCAGCCTATTTGGGCATATCAAAACAAAACAAGAAGCTAAGACACAGTAAGCAAACATAAAATAAATAAACATAATAACTTATTGATGGCTCAGAGACAACGGTCAATATCAAATCACATAAAAAGGCAGACCATGATGGCTTCAGCAAGTGACCAAAACAAAGAACAAAGAAACCTCCCAGAGTAAGAGAAGGTCTTGGAGTTATCGGAGGTAGAATTCAAAAGATTAATACACAGAGCTTTCCAAGAGACCAGGAAGGAGATCAGGCAAAATGGAGACCAAGTCAAGGAACACATAGACAAAGCAACAGAGGAACTTAAGAAGGTTATACAAGAGCATAATGACAAATTTAACAGGCTGCAAGAATCCATAGAGATAGCAAACAGAAATCCAAAAGATTAACAATACAATTTCAGAATTAGACAACTCAACAGAAAGTCATAGGAGCAGAACTGAGGCAATGGAAGTCAGAATTAGTGAGGGTGAAGATAATGCACTTGACACCAATTTATCTGAAAAAAAATCAGATAAAACAATTTTAAAAAATGACTAAATCCTAGGAATTAGGTGGGACTCTATCAAGAGGAAAAACCTACAAGTGATTGGATACCAGAACAGGGGGGGATAACAGAAAATAGAATTTTTGAAGATTTGTTGTCAGAAAACTTCCTTGAAATCGTGAAAGATGAGAAGATATCTATCCAAGAACTCAACAAACCCCATACAGGGTAGATCCCAAAAGAAAGTCACTAAGACATTATCTTAGTCATCTAGCACTGCTATAACAGAAATACCACAAGTGGATGGCTTTAACAAAGAGAAATTTATTTTCTCACAGTCTAGTAGGCTAGAAGTCCAAATTCAGGGCATCAGCTCCAGAGTAAGGCTTTCTGTCTCTGTCAGCTCTGGGGGAAGGTCCTTGTCATCAATTTTCCCCTGGTCTAGGAGCTTTTCCCTGTCAGAACCCCGGGTCCAAAGGATATGCTCTGCTCCCAGCACTGCTTTCTTGGTGGTATGAGGTCCCCAACTCTCTGCTTGCTTCCCTTTCCTTTTATCTCTCGTAAGATAAAAGGTGGCGCAGGCCACACACCAGGGAAACTCCCTTTACACTGGATCAGAGATGTGACCTGAGCAATGGTGGTACGTCCTACCCTAATCCTCTTTAACCACAGGCAGAGATTAGGATTTATAGCACGTAGTAAAATCACAAAATGGAGGACAACCACACAATACTTGGAATCATGGTTGAACCAAGTTGACACATATTTTTGGGTGACACAATTCAATCCATGACAGACATATTATAATCAAACTTGTCAAAACCGAAGATAAACGGAGAACTTTAAAAGCAGCTAGGGATAAATGAAAAGTCATCTACAAAGGAGACTCAATAAGACTAAACTCTGACTACTCAGCAGAAACCATGCAGGCAAGAAGGCAATGGGATGACATATATAAAGCCTTGAAGGAAAAAAATTGCCAGCCAAGAATTATATATCCAGCAAAACTGTCTCTGAAATATGACAGTGAAATTAGGGCATCTCCAGATAAAGAGAAGATAAGAGAATCTGTAAAAACCAAACCAAAATTACAAGAAATACTAAAGGGAATTCTCCGATTAGAAAATCACTAACATCAGATAACAACCCAAGACTAGAACACAGGACAGAGCAACCAAATATCAACCCAGATAGGAAAGTCACAAAAATAAATCAAAGTTAAAACACTGAAAATAGGGAAACAGAGATGTCAATATGTAAAAGACAACAACGTTAAAACAAAAAAGAGGGACTAAAAAATGTAGTCATAGAACTTTCACATGGAGAGGAAGTCAAGGTAGTATCAAGAAATAAAAGACTGGTTTAAACTTAGAAAAACAGAGGTAAATATTAAGACAAACACAAAGGAAACTAACAATTCTACACATCAAAATAAAAAACAATAAAAACATAAAGACTCAGCAAATACAAAATCAACGACAATGAAAAAGATGAAAATACATAAAGAAAAACGACTGAGCACAGAAAATTAAGTGGAACAAAGAAAATGCCAACATCACACACAAAGAGAAGACATCAAAATAACAGCACTAAAGTCATACCTATCAATTATGCTGAATGTAAATGGACTAAATGCACTAATAAAGAGACAGAGAGTGGCAGAATGGATTAAAAAACACGATCCGTCTATATGCTGCTTACAAGAGACACACCTTAGACTTAAAGACGCAAACTAAAACTCAAAAGATAGGAAAAAATATATCAAGCAAACAACACTCAAAAAAGAGCAGGAGTGGCATATTAACCTCTGACAAAACAGACTTTAAAGTAAAATCCATCGCAAAGGATAAGGAAGGGCACAAGGGCAAAAGGGCCACATAAATCAGAGACTCCACCAGCCTGAGACCGGAAGAACTAGATGGTGCCCGGCTACCACCAATGACCGCCCTGATAGGGAACACAACAGAGTCCCTGATGGAGCAGGAGAAAAGTGGGGTGCAGAACTCACATTCTAGTAAAAAGACCAGACTTAATGGTCTGAGACTGGAGGAACCCCAGACGACATGGCCCCCCGACTCTGTTAACCCAGAACTAAAACCATTCTCAAAGCCAGTTCTTCAGAGAAAGATTAGACTGGACTATAAAACATAAATGATACTCGTGAAGAGTGTGCTTCTTAGTTCAAGCAGATACACGAGACTAAATGGGCAGCTCCTGTCCGGAGGCGGGATGAGAAGGCAGAAAGGGACAGGAGCTGGTTGAATGGACAGGAAAACTCGGGGTAGAAAGGGGGCGTGTGCTGTCACATTATAGGGATTGCAACTAGGGTCAGATAACAATATGCATATAAATTTTTGTAAGAGAAATTAACTTGAGCTGTAAACTTTCTTCTGAAGCACAATAAAAAAAAAATAAAGATTCAGAAATGCATTCAATAGTAACAGCATTTACACACATTGAACACCTCAAGAAAGGCACATAAAAATATCTTAGTGAGGCACGTGTCCCTGGACTAAGAGTGCTCAGGAAGCACAAGACTCCTCAGAAAATTCTTTTAAAATTTAGTCTGAAACTAGATTTAACAAGGCTATTGATTAGTTACGGGTCGCTATGAGTCGGAATCCACTGGACGGCATTTTTTTCTTCTCATTAGTGGAGAGGGAGGAAGGACCCCACAGGAAGATTCACCTAAGCACAAATAGATAGTTGAGGCTGAAATGAGACACACGGGGGACAACTCAAATGTCAAAACTGGAAACGGGCTTAGTTGTTATTTGTTCCAAGCCCCTCACCTTACAGAAAGAGAAAGTGGAGTCCAGAGAGGTCAGAAAGGCTTCTCCAATGCCATACCGCCAGTCAACGGCGCTCAGCACCTGAACCCAGGCTTTCTGACGCCCGGTTCGGTGTCCTTTCGCCGCTAGGATATTCTTGCCAAGGAACTGGCAGAAAAGGATGTTGGAAATACGCGCTGCGTTAGTGGACATGTCTGAAGAGAAGCGTTGGAAGCTTTAGGACTTGTCTGAGAGGTAAAAAGAAGGCAGTGTGGAAAACACCACGGTCCGGGCTGGCTCCGCCTGCACCCCGAGCGCACAGCGCCCGGCGCGGGGGCCGGCCCTCGGGAGCCGCAAGCCGCGGCACGCGGGCAGAGGGGGCGGCCGGCCGCTTCGGGGCAAGGCGCACGCTTTCCTGAGCGCCCCCGGAGGGCCACGGCAGGGGTTAAATGCATCGTGGAAAGGCTTTCGAATGCGGGATGTCTATGCATTCATGAGATCCGTGCCACGGACACTTCAGCCAAACAATGCACGCCACCCAGGACGACCCTAACTAGGGACCCTACTCACTTAGCTCCTACATAACGCCCCCAGGCGTGTCAAATCCGAGGCCGGGCAGAGATCACCTTCCGGACAACTGTCGGCTCGCCAGTCCGTCCCCCAAACGGTCCCCGTCGAGCTTCCGGCTCTGACCGGAACTGTCTCTTCCCCGAATTCACAAGTCCCGCCTCTGTCGTTATCATCGCAGCCGGAGCTGAGACTGAGTGTGGGTGTCAGGGCGGGCGTCCCGTGGAATAGATGCTGGGAAACCTGTGGCGTCCTCCCATACTCAGCGGCGTGTCGTTAACCGTTTCTGCATGTCCCTTCTCTGCAAATAAGCTACTACTACCCTGGGACTGTTAGAGGGCTTGGTGCCTGCACTCGAGTGAAAGTTAAACGGGGAAATGTGGGAGAAATGAAATGTACTTAAAAGAGAAGTGTACCTAACGAGAAGGGGGAAAAATGCAAGGAAACGTGGCGATGGAACCAGTTAGTACTGTGGGAGGAGCCTTTTCTTTCAAAAGTCATCTCGTGTGGGAAGCAGTTGGGGTTGTAGCTTCCGACTGGTTGGATTCCAATCCCAGCGTTATCATTACCCGCTCTGTGAATTTGGGGACAATAGCGAAACTCTGTGCCTCAGGTCCCGAATCTGCATTATGGTAACAATAGTAGCTACCTGGGACGCTGTGAGAACTGCGTGCAGACCGAGTAATAATGCTGAATGTAAGGCTCCATTCGTGAATCTAAAGGTCTGGGGTTAACTACGTCCACAGAGTTCAGACAGGCCTGAGGAACAGTTCAGAGCAGCCCTTGCTCGCCTGCGGGTTCCTGAATGGCAGGCAGTGAGCTCAACCCTGTGCAGGTCAGCAGGCTCATGGAACTCACCGGGTGTTTACCGCACAGCCTGGGGCTCTCAGCAGCAGCGTATGTAAACAGTTGCTTATTCCAAGTAAAGCTCCCCTGTGAGCTTGCAATTTTAAATGACTGTTCAACGTGAAAAAAAGAGAAGGAAACATATTACTGTAGCTTACCCAGGTGACCTACTACATGGTTTTTGTTTATAAAGTATGAAACCACTATTTTCCCAAGCCATAAAATTGAATATGCTCACCCATTCTATATTTTAATTTGTAGGTAACTATATTTGGAGGCCTGGTGCTGCGCAGTGGTTAAGAGCTCAAGCTGCTAACCAAAAGGTCGGCAGCTGGGATCTACTAGCGGCTCCTTGGAAACCCTACGGGGCAGTTCTGCCTTGTCCTGTAGAGTCACCATGAGTCGGAATTGACCCCGTGGCGATGGGTTTGTTTGGTTTGGGTATATTCAGTTTGAGGCCTGGTGGCGCAGTGGTTAAAGGACTCAGTGGTAGGCGGTTGGAACTCACCAGCCGCTCCATGGGAGAAAGATGTGGCAGTCGGCTTCCGTAAAGATTTACAGCCTTGGAAATCCTATGGGGGCAGTTCTACTCTGTGCTATAAGGTCACTGTGAATCAGAATGGACTCCACAGAAGTGGGTTTGGTTTTGTTTTTGGTTACATTCAGTCCGAAGAAGCCCTGGAGGCTCAGTGGTTAAGAGCTCAGCTGCTAATTCAAAGGTTGGCAGTTGGAACCCACCAGCAGCTCCACAGGAGCTAAAACCCTGGCCATCTGCTCCCATAAAGATGGAAAAACAATGGGGCCATTCTCCTCTGTCCTAGAGGGTCGCTATGATCAGAACCTACTTCACGGCACACAACAACAACATACTCAGTCTGGTGTTCCTGGCCAGCATCGGTTAAGCCCTGGTCTACTAAACGTTTGCAGTTTAAACCCACCCAGAGAGGCAACCTGGAAGAAAGTCCTGGTGATCTGCCTCTGAAAGATCACATAAACCAAGTCCGTTGCTGTCAAGTTGATTCCAACTTACAGTGACCCTATAGGACAGAGTAGAACTGCCCCATAGAGTTTCTAAGGAGTGGCTGGTAGATTAGAACTGCTGACCTTTTGTTTGGCAGCTGAACTCTTTTTATTTTATTGTTGTACTTTTAAGTGTAAGTTTACAATTAAAGTTAGTCTCTCATAAAAATAATACATACATTATTATGTGACCGTAATTGATCTCCCTGTACTGTGACAGCACATTCCTCCTTTCCACCCGATTTCCCGTGTCCACTCAACCAGTTCCTGACCCTCTCTACCTTCTCATCTAACCTCTGGACAGGAGACCCCATTTAGTCTCGTGTATCTACTTGAGCTAAGAAGCACCCTCTTCACAAGTATCATTTCATGTCCCATAGTCCAGTCTAATCTTTGTCTGAAGAGCTGGCCTCAGGAATGGTTTTAGTTCTGGGTTGAGAGAGAGTCCAGCGGCCATGCTTTCTGGGGTTCCTGCAGTCTCAGACCATTAAGTCTGGTCTTTTTACTAGAATTTTAGTTCTGCACCCCACTTTTCTCCTGTTCCATCAGGGACTGTTATGTTCCCTGTCAGGGCAGTCACTGGTGGTAGCCGGGCAACATCTAGTTCTTCTGGTCTCAGGCTGATGCAGTCTCTGGTTTATGTGGCCCTTTCTGTCTCTTGGGCTAATACTTTCCTCATGACTTTGGTGTTCTTCATTCTCCTTTACTCCAGGTGGCTGGGACCAATTGATGCATCTTAGATGGCCACTTGCTAGCTTTTAAGACCCCAGATGCCACTCATCAAAGTAGGATGCAGAACATTTTCTTAATAAACTTTTGTAATGCCGGTTGACCTAGATGTCCCCTGAAAACATGGTCCCCAGATCTCCACCCCTGCTACTCTGTCCCTCGAAGTGTTTGGTTGTGTTCAGGAAACTTTTTAGCTTTGGTTTAGTCCAGTTGTGTTTTCTTCTCCTGTAGTGTGTTGTCTTTCCCTTCACCTAAGATAATTCTTGTCTACTATCTAGTTAGTGAATAACCCTCTCCCTCCCTCCCCACCCTCGTAACCATCAAAGAATTTTTTCTTCTGTGTTTAAACCTTTTCTTGAGTTCTTGTAATAGTGATCTTATACAATATTTCTCCTTTTGTAACTGACTAAATTCACTCAGCATAATGCCTTCCAGATTCCTCCATCGTCCCTCCACAGATTCATCATTGTTCTTTATTGTTGCAGAGTATTCCACTGTGTGAATATATCATAATTTATTTATCCATTCATCTGTTGATGGGCACCTAGATTGTTTCCATCTTTTTGCAACTGTGAACAGTGCTGCAGTGAACATGGGTGTGGCAGCTGAACTCTTAACCACTGCACCACCAGGACTCTGGATGAATGCTTAGTAGTTTTAAATAGATTAACCAAAGACCTCCAACAGGAGAGGGTCCATCCTATATTATTTTGCTTATCATGTATTCTCTAACGGAAACTTGTTTGTCACATGTACATTTTTCTATACTTCCTGTTTCCTCTAGACAAA
This sequence comes from Trichechus manatus latirostris, assembly GCF_000243295.1. NCBI lineage: Eukaryota > Metazoa > Chordata > Mammalia > Sirenia > Trichechidae > Trichechus > Trichechus manatus. The sequence goes on along the minus strand of NW_004443941.1, from coordinate 6,799,049 downwards.
CTTTCTGGGCTCATTGTAGATATATGTTTTTTTGTGTGTGGTGGATCCAACTATACTAGTTTAGATGATCACTTTTCAACTGACAGTGAATTTACGTGGGCAATCTCTTGTTTAGATTCCTGGCGAATGCATGGGCAATGCACTTTGAGAATTTTAGGATTAACTTTAGATAGTCATTGTAAATATGCTAGTAAATACTGGAAAGGTAATGTTAAATTGTTACACATTGTAAAACGAGAGTCAGAAGAAAACCCATTGGTCCAACACTCAGGGTTGGGTTGGTCATTTCTAAGAGCTTTAACTCCTACTTATGGTATAGTTGAATTAGAGAAATCTTTAAGAAATTATCAGTCACTATGGGACAAATAGCTGATGAAGTTACTAATGGGATGGAGCACAACAGTGATCTCTGACCTCATTAGCCAAGGTGACATTAGATAACAGAATAGCCTTAGATTTTTTTATTAGCCCAAGAAGGTAGAGTCTGTGCTGTAGCAAATACCTCTTGTTGCATTTGGATAAATAACACAAGAGAAGTAGAACAGCATATACATAGAATTAGGCAGCAAGCTTCTTGTTTACGCACTATAACACCCTCCAAACACCAGATTTATTTGGTTGGTTACCATCAGGAATAAGTACATGGGCTAGATCACTATTGCAAGGAATAGCAATATTCTCAGTCTGCATCCTGATACTATTAGGCATAATAAAACATCTTCTATTGTCCTACACACTTAAAAGGCTAAAGAAAGCCTGGGGCTAAAATGTTGATGTACACTGAGTCTACTCACTTTGGCAATGTGATTGATGAGAACATTGCACTTACTTCAGATCCTAGTGAAGAACCAGATGGTATCCGGTGGAAACCAGCACTGTGAGTTTAAAGAGCCTGCAGTGGCTGCCATCTAGGAGCCCACCTAAGTCCAGGTATTGGTCGTCAATGTGTTACCTTCAATCTCTGATCAAAAGGAGGGAGTGATCTAAGATATTAAAATTGAAGTAATTAGTCCCTGTCCTTGAGGATAAAGAATGTGACCCAGCTGGAGCTGGACTCACAAGGACTCACAAGGACACATCAGTTGGGCCTTGAGGTATAAAAACAGTAGCTAGGACAATCTTGGAAAACATATTTTAAGGAAGCTTTCACAGTAACAAATCACAAACAGAGCACAAAAGACCTATATATTTTCTACTCTTATCTTTTTCTATTAGCATTTGTTGTTGTTTTTAAGTGCCGGTGAGTGGGTTCCAACTCACAGCAACCCTATGTACAACAGAACAAAACACTGCCCAGTCCTGCACCATCCTCACAATCATTGTTATTCTTGAGTACATTTTTGCAGCCACTGTGTCAATCCATTTAGTAAATAGTAAGATTTGCTGGACCAATGTACACCCTCCTCACGGTCGTTACTGAAACCTGTACCAATGATTATTAAGAAAGACAATTCAAAATGTAGAATCATGGTGATTTAGCAGTTTTTAGCCAATCTGTGCAAAGGTGAAGCTTTCAATGATTTTACCCACTTGTGATGTTAATATATACTTACGATTCTATCATAGTCCTTGGACTCTGGCAGACATGGCTCTGGCAGCATGCTTTTCTATTTCTCACTTTTGCCTCTTGGAACATATGTCAAATAAAATCTTACTTTTTGCTTTACTATAACTTTGTGGTGATTTTCCCCTAGGACAAATCGTAGAAGAATTGGGATCTTGCCTTAAACACTGTGGCTCCCTTTCTCCCCTACGCCATGTTGTTATGCATAGTGTGCTTTTATTTTGTTCAAACGGAAGGCTATGCTGGATCTACGATACCGAAGTATGGTCAGGGAAGGTTACCAAAACGGGAGCGGGGTCCGCACTTCCCTAGACGACGCACGGGGACACGCAGAGCGAAGCACGCGGGGATGGAACAACCCCGCTTCCGGAAGGTATCACCGAGTCCTTCCGGACACTTCCGCCTCACGCTCGCGTCGGCGGGAAGCCGCGCCCCGGCCCCCCGCCGGGTCCTCGCTGCCTGCCACGACGACAGCAGCATGGCGGGCTCCGAGTTGCGGGCGGAGCTGGAGCAGCGGCTGGCCGCCTTGGCCATCCGCACAGAAGTCGTGGAGCACCCCGAGGTGAGGCGTCCCGCTAAAGGGGACCTCTCCCGCAATGTCAGTCGGGAGAGGTCGACTAAGACTGTGTGTCCCAGGGGTAATGCACCGTGTGAAGCCGATTCTGGGGCATTTCCCGGGTTCCAGAGTACGAAAGGGACCCGACAGGGACAGCACAGGGCCCTCGATTTGGGGATATGATGGTAGAGGGAAAACTTATATTATCCTGATGATTTGATTACATAGCATGTCGAGAACTAGTGCAACTAGAGAACTTAAGCTGGTCGGGGGCTGTTGGTCAGTTTATCTGCTTTGTTAGATAATGTAAGTTACCAAGCGGTTGACGGTATTGGAGGAATATACCCGTTCTTTTCAGTAGCTACAATGTTATCAGGCACTATACTTTTCGTAAACAGCATACTGATGAAGACACCGAGGTTCATAGAGTTTGCTATTTCGCCACGCTGGTCAGTTTGATCCCAAAGCCTAGTCTACTCTTGCATCTTGGACAAAAACAAGCGCCACCCCCAAAAGTAGTTAGAGAAAGGTACATACATCCCTTACTTTCGTTAGTTTGATATATTTTAACATGGTTTAGTGTACTGATGTGTAGATTTGCAAATACTTTGTGGAATCAATGTGTAATTTGAATTTGTACAGGGACCTAAAGTTTACGGAAAGGCTAGTGATAGTAGTCATGCATGTGAACTTTCTGTGCTAGGCGCATGGAAAGTGTTTTATGTGTTCTGTTATTTCATATAATTCAAGGCATGTGGAAAGTGTTTTATGAGTTCTGTTATTTCATATAATTCAAGGCGCATAGAAAGTGTTTTATGTGTTCTTTCATACAATCCAACATTTTTAAGTAGACGCCATTATTTTTATTTTCTGTAAGAGAAACTGAGGCTTGTGTTCCATCTTCTGCCCAAGGTCATACAGCTGTTCTGTATCTAGGATTTAAACCTAGCTGTTTCTGATACCAGCGTCTTTACCTCCCACTCTTTTGCCCTCATCATAATTACTAAATTTCTAAAAAAAATAAAGCAGTTGTACCAATGTCTTGAGTTTTTCCAGTAGAAACAGCAGAAAGTACTGTAGATTTTATATTATTTACTATAGAACTCCACCTAAATGCAAATTATTAAAATATTAAGGCATTTCCTAGGATAGCTTGCAGAGTGTATAAAATTACTTGCATTTCGATCATTACATGATACATAGAATTGACCACTGTGCATATGAGAGTTTACTGCAGTTTCCTAGAGAAGATACTCTGGGTGCTAACTTTTTTTTTCCTTTTCTTGGTACCAAGGGAGAATAAAACAAACCAAAACCAAACCTGTTGGCCGTCGAGTCGATTCCGACTCATAGCAACCGTATAGGACAGAGTAGAACTGCCCCACAGGGTTCCCAAGGAGCGGCTGCCGACCTTTTGGTTAGCAACCGTAGCTGTTAACCACTATGCCACCAGGGCTCCAGAAGGAGGAGTCTTAATCTGTTTGGTTTGGTCAAGAGCCAGCATTACGCTTCCCAAATACTACCCTTGTCAGAAGGTTGATGTGTGGCATGCCACATGTCATGACATACTTTGAAGTCACTTGTCATTTCAACACATTCTTTTAAAGTGGTCCTTACAACAGAGCTTACAAACAGAAGAACCAGATGAAGCCCACGTATGTTTTGTTCGGCCTACATAGGATTACCCCAGACTGTTTTAAAATAAAAACTTGAATTAACTGCTGACACTGAAAAAAATATGGATATTCAGCTTCTCTTAAAAAATGGAAAACCTGGCAACAGCAGACCCACAGGTCCCCACCCCTTCCTGTCGTCTCCCAGATTTTGTATTTGCACGGCTCCTGTAAATATGAGTTACACCTTCTATGGGTTTTTAAACCAGTATGAAATTACTGGTTTCCTTTGCCGAATCAATAGCTTGTGACTTCTAATACATTATGTATTTGGTGACAGAACACTTTCCAAGGCTGTGACTACTGCAGTTACTCAGTTTTGTTCGTATTTTTTCATCTTTGAGGAACAAAAAGCTGCCCTATCTCTACATATTGGAGTCTCCCCAGAGTTGAAGAGCATTGTAATTTTATTCAGAGCATTCTTTCAGTTGAACCAGTATGTCTTTTCTTTGCAAGTGAGACGCACAGGTGTCTGTCCGAGCACATGGGAGCCACTTTCAATGTAAAACATTGCATCAGCACGTAGGGATTTTGATAGTATTTATCGGTGGTAGACAAAGGTTTTCTGGCTACTCTTTGATAGGCTCCATGGAATATTTTTTAAGAAACTGGAAAAATGACCTTGATTTTACAGAGATGATTGGCCTAAAGGATTTGGTTTTACCAAAATCACAGTTGTTTTAATCCCTGAGATAATTGCTGAAATGTTGTTTATAATTTTTAATTTGGACTAGAGCTTGAAAGGAGTCCTCCTTCTACACATATGACCAGCACTTCAATTTGGATTTCCCAGAGGCATTCAGTCAGATTTTTTGCTGGTTGCTGTGCTGTTTAAGGGAAGTTACTCTGGGGTTCACATGGAAATGACTGAATGCACCTGAGCCGGTTTTAGCTAAAATTAAGGCAGGAAATAAGGACTTTTTTTCATTCCCAGTGAGGAAGCCAGGTTAAGATTTTTGACACAATACCATCAGCGTTGGCGTAGGACTCAGTTACTCAGTATCTCATGCCATCACTCTGGATTATAACCCTTCGCCGTTTGCTGTTGCACACCACCCAGAGAGGAGAGAAACCCACCGAAAGTTAGACTTCCTCACTTTCCATCTATTCATTTTCCTTGACCTTCCCCCCGCCCCACCCCAGGTAGTCACAGTCCCCCGCTTCTTCACCTGCACACATGGTGGGCTTTTCTGAGGTTCCTTGCTCTCTCACCCTCACTGTGGGTCCATTTGTAGACTGGAGGTTGTCACATGGCCTGGATGTAATGGAATGCTAAAGAGTAGGGAGTCTAGGGCTGCTGTAAGCTTTCAGTCCCCAAAATTTGAAATTAAAAAAACCCAGCTTTTAAGGTATGTGAGCTTTGCCAGCGCTCTGGAATTAGAACTGGCCTAAGAGGAGCTGCCTGGGATCCTGGTAAGGAATTCAAACGGCAAGAGCTTGTAACTGTTTGGTAGTGGGCTGGGCATGCATTTCTACCAGTGAATCCAGGCAGTGAGTGCTCCCTAATCTTGCTCTTTTCACCCAGCAAGTGAAATACATGTGTATGTATGCTGTGTGTATGTGTGCGTGACGGTATTTTTAAATTTCTCATAATGTGATATTTTACAGGTGTTTACAGTTGAAGAAATGATGCCTCATGTCCAGCATTTGAAAGGAGCACATAGTAAGAACTTATTTCTTAAAGACAAAAAGAAAAAAGGCTATTGGCTGGTGACGGTTCTTCATGACAGACAAATCAATTTAAACAACCTTGCCACACAGCTGGGTGTTGGGCGTGGGAATCTGAGGTTTGCTGATGAAGCAGCCATGAGAGAAACACTGAAGGTTGGCCCAGGCTGTGCCACCCCCCTGGCGCTCTTCTGTGACACTGGAGATGTGACGTTTGTTCTGGATTCTATGTTTCTGGAAGGTGGACACGAAAAGGTGTACTTTCATCCCCTGACCAATGCTGCCACCATGGGCTTGAGCCCTGAAGACTTTCTCACGTTTGTGAAGACGACAGGACATGATCCCATAATACTGAATTTTGACAAAAACTAGCTGAGCTAATGTTTAAAATAGATTTCTGAAAGCTGTTTTCCCTATTTGTAATTTACATAAAGCATTAAAAGTGCTGAGAGTATTTTGTACCCTTGGTCTGGTGACTACCTCAACCTTTTTAGGAGGAATATTTCATCTTTAAGGAGCTGTCTTGTCAGTTCAGAGGCCCCTTCCCCTTTCCCCCTCCCTCTTCGTCCTACAACATCATCTCCAGAGGAATTCCTTCAGCAATTAAGGCTACTTCTCAGATTAACCCTCCTGCATCTCTTTTAGGATATTTTCTGTACTTGAAAAAAGTTGCAAAACTATATGCATAAAACTGATACACATGGTAGCGTACCTACAGAGGAAAAGCCAAAATGAACATAAGAATATATTGTTAATAGTGGTTATGGAGCTTATGGAGGAGTTTTACTTTTTGACTAAAAAAAAAAAAAAAAAACTTTTAAAGAAATATTTATAAACTCCATATGAGGGCTGGAATAAGAACTCCTCAGCAAGCTAATTTAAAAAAAAAGGCAAGGGCAAATGCTTTCCATTATTGGGTATTTGTTTTTAAGCCAGTGACTTTTCTCAGAGGAAGAAAAGCTGATTAACTTCCTATCAGACAATACACCTTTAGAAATTTTTAATTTAGAAAAAATAAACACTGGAGATGAAAATGTAATTATTATATTACACTTTAAAACTCAGTGGCAGAATATATACTACACCATTAAAAATAATTTGTTTAGTCGTAGTTCAGAGGTTAGAAATGTGAACACGGTACAAGTTTCTTCTCTCAACTAGAGTCGATATTTACTTATCCTCCCTTCAAATATGGCAACAGTACAAAAACCCAGGAAAATGTAGAATTAGTGGTCATGTAAGAGCTACTTCAGAAACAGAAACAGGAAATCTGACATTTTTTCTCCTCATTTAGATGCAAACACAATTCATCACTGAGGGTCAGACCTAAGCGAGGCTACAGAACTTTCACGTGGCTATGAAAATTCTCATGTCGTCTTCCAGTACAGTGATACGGAATATTCTTAAGAGAACCACATTTTAATAATCCCCACCTGGTGAAGGTCGTGTACTTAACTGGCACCAATTTGTGTTACTAAAGAAAAAAGTAAAAACGAGTTATTTTGATACATATCAGAAACTACAAAAATAATTAAAAAAAGAACACTGGGTTTAAGAGATGGTTTGTATTTCCCATAAATGATAACCTTATTCGAAGATCCCGTGTTAGTTTTTATTAATTCTGTACTGTGTCTCTAAGACCAAAAAAAATGAAAAAGGAATTTTTAGGTTATGTTTAAAATGAAGGCACTAATGAATCGAGTGATGGAAACTGAGGACCTCAGATATTACCTGGCCTAACTGCTCTTCCCAGAAAACAAGCCCAGAAAGACGGGCCTGCCCAAGGACACGAGGCCAGTAGCTGTCTCCAATGTCATTCTGCCTCCCACACTGAAAATGAACGAGATTAATTTGTGCAACCTATTGAATTTTATTTCACCCTATTCGGGGATTAACAGAATTGAAGACTCCTCAAACCTCCAAAACTCATCCCAAAATGATTACGACTTTTAGGATCATCTAAAAGGATTATGGAAAGTGATGGGTTGTGTCTGAAAATAGGTTTTCTGGGCCAAAGGGAAAGGAACGAAAGAATAACACTTGGCTAAAATTATATGTTGTAATTTTTAAATGATTACTAACAACTTGTTATAAAAATTCATTTTGTTTTATTTCTTTTTATATCACTTTGATACCTGGAATGTTAAACCAAATTAATTTTTTTAGGAGAAACAAAGTTAAGAACTAAAATGAAAAATAATGTGTTTTTAAAAAGATACCAAGCAAACAGATGGTGTTAACTTTTGTTATGTGTTGGATTTCTGTGGCTGATACTAGGTATCATCAAGTAATAAACATTTTAACATTCAACTCCAAATCTCTCATTAGCATTAGTTTTTTAAAGAAAGGTTACAGTTTTTATATTGTTTGATTTGGTATTTAATAACAGGTATAAGCACAATGACAAACATTGAAAAAGAACTCTTCATAGAAAAGGAAAAGACAATTCAAAATCAGATTTTGTTAAAGGGTGTTTCAAGTGCAACTTTATCCATAAGCATTCCTTTTAAGGCATTTCTGTTGTCCAAATACCACGTTCGTACATCAAGGTTTTTTATTATAAATGGGTTCCGTTTGTATTATTCGTTCAAGGCTTAAAAAATACATCTCGGGACTAGGCTGGAAAGAAAAGCACAAACAAAAATCCACCACTTTTCTCGTAAGTAACTTAAAATACAAGTTATTTAGCATACATTATTACTCTCCACTGTAATTCCAGATTTGGTACAGTATCTTTTTCACTACCTGACAAGCTGTTAAGACAGGGCAGGCTGTGATGACTGCGTGTGTGAGGTGATGACAATTCAGTGTGCACAGTGAATCTTTCAGGATGCTCTTGCCATGCCTTGGCATGAGAGGTGCTGCACGTAAACCTGTTTCATTCATTCTTTGGTAACCACTAATTCAAAAACTTGGACTGAGCATTTCCACAAGGCCAAATGTGACGCACATTACTGGAGCTCTGGGCTGGGGCTATTATCCTGTGTATTTGAATTCTTCAGTTTCCTGGGGCTTGAGGTGTCGATTTAGAATAGAGCCAAGTAATTAAAAGCATATGGCCCTGGTCAGTTTCTGGTTGGTTCTACCATTTAGTCTGGCCAAGGAAGTTTATCTAAAAGAGTGGCTTCCTACAGAGTTTGCTTCTGAAGGTATCTTCTGGAGAAAATAAAATATTCATGCGGTTATTATTTAGTCCTTTCTTGAAATGGTATGAAAAAGGTCATGAATATAATTGAGAATATTCTTATTTTTGCAGTCTCAATGTGCTCCCTTGGTTATCTCTTTAATTGCCTTTTCTCAGTGTCACCCTACACAGATTGTGTATTTTACAGACTGCCCTTAAGCGTTTTCTACTTGAGGCTAAAAGGTGCTTCTTAAGTCAGCAGGTTCCCTATTTAGGATATGAGTGTTCTGGAGAAGTCAAGCTGGGATACTTCACCTTCACCGGGCTACCTCCTACTCATTAAATTCCAACTTTCTATAACTGTCCTGGGATGTGGCCTGGTTGTGCAAATTAGATGCTAGTTAATCTCAATCTAAGTTACCTACTTACTGTATTTAGGTAAAACAATCTCTACATTTAATTTCAATTTTATCCACCTAAAAATGAATTTACATTTTGTTACACGCAAGCATCTCCAGACTGGCACGATGCCTGTCACCAGCTTGATACGTGAATCCAGGGAGTCCGTCCTGATGAAGAGAGGTGTGGCAAGGTCTAGAGATTAGGTTGTCAGTATGTCTTTTGTGCAATATTTGTATTTTAGTAAAAATTCTTTGTATTTACATTTACATAGCACCTTTCATCCAAGAGTTTCAAAGTGACTGAACTTTGCAGCATTATTTGGTGGCAAAACCTAAGTTAACGGTGGCATTAAGTTAAATAAGTCCAAGTCTCTAACTCCCATTTCAATTTCTGGCCAACTAAACTTGCTGTTTCTCTCTCTTAATTTAAGGTTTTTCCAAAAGTAGACTATGAATACTGCTACTGGCCTATGGGTGGCGGCGGGGTGGGGGGGGTGGGACACACACACACACATTTTCTCACAGCTACTGGATTAATACTGAAATGCTCCGTTCATAAACCACACACTATGGAATTAGAGTTATTCCAAAAAAAGCTTCAGAGCTGGTAATGAGAGCCTAAGAAGTGCACTGTTAAAACGCGGTTTTTTTGATTTCATAAGAAAATAAAACTGTGATATAAAATTGGAACTACTAAAAAATTCATGTTTCCCTGGGTTAACTAAATCTACTTTTTTTGTGCTCCTTTCCAAATGTTTATGGTAACAAACACATACAAATATTTCAAAAGTACCAATCACAGTTATCAACTTTAATGTGGTATTATAAAGGACAAAACCAAAAGTTTTCATTAATAAATGATAACCTTAATAATAAATGAGTTCCTGTCAAAATGCAGATCATAGGAAATTATTTACATTTCTTGCTATAAGAAAACTTCTTAAGCAACAGTCAGCTCTCAAAAACAAAAATCAGACACATGTACACAATCCGGTACCAAAGAAGGGAAACGAGTTGGAGAACGTAACAGACTTTTCCTGGGAACGCCACTGGCTGGAAAACCACCTTATTAAACAAGTTTCAGAAAAACACTCTTTAATGACCTTGGATCCCTGTGCTTAGTGTTGCTTAGTGAGGAACATGAACAAGCAGAGTAGTATCACTGTAAATTTTTCGTAACTCCTATCTCATTATGGATTTTTCAGATTTATCTTTTAAACTGAATTTCTTTTGCAGTGCATCAAAATAATTGGCTTTTTAAAGAGTACCAACACATGCAGTCTGCTAACCAAATAGGGCTCTGACATGCCAAAACAATTTTCTCTGTATCTTGATATATAGAACATTCCACAAAATACTACAGCATTTAATTTAGATTTACACAACTAAATATAAATGGCTAGATTTGGGCAAATACTTAGCAGAAGCATTAAGCAAACATGGATAAATTCATAAACAAACAATGAAGGAAAGAAATAGACTGTTCTTGGAGTACTTCTTGAAACCACAGAACACTTGGTCCTTAGCGAGAGAACATCCTTTATTCAGTAGATCTTAACAGTACAACGTATGGTAAGTCCTAAAACCTAAAAATTTTGGCAGTTGATTCCAGTAGGGCTCCTTGATTCAAGGAAGGAAGGTTTGTATTCTTGCCTGCTCTATTCACGAAGGATTGTTACGTCTCCTTTTAAAGATTTTTTAAACGATTCCTATAGTTGGCTGTCTTGTTACTTCAGAAATAAAGGCTCCACACTGAGAAACTGAGGGACAGTTTTCTCTCTGCATTTAGTTGGAAGGTAGAAAGAAGAAAGAAAATGTGAGAAAAGCTGGAAGATAAAAGAGAGATAAAATACAGAACAGCCACTGCAAGAACAGCATGCACCAGATACTTCTATAGGAATGAGCAAGTGACAGAAACTCAGGGCCCATTTTTCTTTGAGGGGCTCTTTGTAGAGAAGTAATTGAATTTATGCTCCTCTGTTACCAAGAAAATGGTGGCGAACTGGTATTCCTACCACAAACATGACTCTGAACTAAAAAAGGAGTTCCTGAAACATTCACTAGTAAAATGAAATTTAAATCGAGAAATAAAGAGAAAAATCATTTTTAAAGGTCTGTTCCCTGCATGGACAGGCAAAAACCTACGGCAACCAACCAATCTTGCTTTACTAGCAAGTAGGACAGAAAGTCAATGAATTAAGCAAGCAATATTTACATCTGTTAATGCAATGCACACTTGTTCTCATTCTTAATGCAGTTAGTTTGTACAAATGAGACTAATCTCATTCACATTTCAGGCCGGAAACTCACCACTTGGCCCACATGTCATGTAGTGGGTAACAGAATTAGGAGCTTTGTGGCTCCCTAGACCTGCTTTTTGAAATTCTGCTTTCTTGTACTTTGTCCACATCTGCAGGAGAAAAGCATTTCATGTTATTTCATCAAAGATTTATACATAATACAATTCATGAAGATCAGCTAAGGAGCTCTCACTGAATAAGGCAAGGAGAAGAAATCTCACTGCCTGGGAACACTTTCATCTGATAGCTATCGTATTACTTAAAGACTGATCATGTATTTTAGAAGCTGTAAGTAATATACTTATGAAGGTAAAACTATTTAAAAGAAACACTGTAACGATTACATTTTCCCTCTCTGAGTGTCCCACAAATTTCCTTTACTGTTTACTCACTGGTCACGGAGTTTTAAAATAAAAAAATTCTTGCACGCGGCAGCAGGAATATCCACAATGAAATATTTTTTATTATTTACTAATAAAACCAGGACTTGGGGAATATTTTATAGGCATTTAATGTACCTACTTCAACACTGGCTACAGCTAAAATTGCTTGGGTCAGAGGGAGCCGATGCCTAACAAAGTAAGTTTACAATGCCTCACAAATAACAGGGGTACAATTTCTAGAAATGTAGGCCAGGAATATGAATGCTGTTCAGTTTCATCATTTATAGTATTAGGGTACTGGATCTTCAATTTTTCTTTTTTTTTTCAAATAATCCTTTGTGAAGTCCTAAGATATTTATGGAGCCCTGGTGGCGTAGTGGTTAAGAGCTACGGCTACAAGCCAAAAGGTTGGCAGTTTGAATCCACCAGCCGCTCCTTGGAAGGAATGTGCAGCTGCTCAGTTGAATCAGAGTTATACTTTTATCTTTAAAAAAAAAAAAAATTTTTTTTTTAAAATTTTGGATATCTCTGTAAGATTTCATTTACTATAGAAAGTGTTAAATTGACTTTTTTAAAGCATGGGAAACACTGGTTCTATATGGTCTCTAAGGCTCTCCTCATTGCTAGAAATTTGATTCGAAGTGCTAGTCCACAGGTAAGAAACTAGCGTTGTTGTGGGGAATTTTACGACTCCACAGCGAATGGAGGTTTCTGGAGGAAGTATAGTGTGTACTGCCAGACAGTCCTCAGGGCACATGGGCATGGTCTCTGTTTCTCTCACATGCGCAGTGGCTATGTTCTTTTTGAAAACAGACTGTATACATAACCATAGCTATCTGAGCAGGACACACTTAGTTCCTATCAGTTTAATTCTGTAAAAGAACCACATAGTTATTGATATAACAGCACATGATTTTTCAATGTATTTTGAATGAATAAATTTAATGTTTTAAAGTGTTATGACGAGATTTGTAACATCTAAAAATTGGAATAGCTGTGAATAATCTTTGACTCAATATAGAAAAGAAGTAACGCTAATTGTTACATTTATATCTCATATGGCCCCCATCTACTCTCACCCATGTTCACTATTAAGTATTATTACTAGATTATGAAAAAAGAAATGGGTGATTTTAATTTTTCATATAAGGAGAATATTAGCACCAGAAGCATCTGAACATGAAGACTGTGCAAAAATTGACAATAAAGTTGACTGATGTATTCGTACCAAAAATATATTAGCCAGAACTAAAAAATATGAACATTTTCTGACTGTGTTCATTTGAATACCTGCTCCTGAAAAATTTTTAGTAACACCTGGCTATGAGAAAAGAAGTCTGGTCAAACATATTACCTTTTGGGACCAAGTCCCCAAAATGATCTTGCAGAAAAGTACAAGAGGATGGTTTAATATACAAAGAATACAAATTTCATTAAACAAAGAGTCTCCATAGATTTTGTTGTCTTTGGTCTAATTAATAATAACAATATGTAAAAGAATAATCTCCCCCCCATTTAGAAAGTCACATTTCAAAGCATTCCTTCCAAATGTCAGGCTGAGTTATTTTCAGGAGTATTTAGGCTAAATCAAAACGGCAAAACCATTCTAGAAACAGAGCTAAGACAGACTCCTACAGAAGTGAATCAGGACTACAGGTTTTCTAATATTCTGGGAGTCAGAGATTCAAGTTTAGCTGATTCTGCTTTAAAAATGCTATGGTCACAGAAAGAATTTTAAAGTTTATGACACTGGAGTCAGAGTTGGCAAATATCTTCTGTATGTTATGGTTATATTTTAGCTAAAGAGTTTGTATTTATTCTTAGTTCTAAAATCTGATCTACTAAAAAGATACTTGTTTAAGTGGTTCAAGTTGTAATTTTACATTTTAGCACAATGTTCTCATTTGTCAAAATTCTGTTTAAGGACACACGTACATAATTTAACAATAGATCAATTACAGAACTAACAATCCTTATAAAAACTAATCTTTTTATAGTCTTTTTGAACTAAAGCTTCAAAGTCTAAAGACTTATTATTTCCCATTTTGTAAACTTGCTACACTTTTTGAATACAAGTAAAAATACAAATTTCCAACACATTGAGTAAGATTTAGTTTATTTCTTTTTGACTCCGTGTATAAAGAAAGAACTAGAGCAACTACTGTGTTAACTGATTCCAAGTAAAAAAGTCATCTTGAAGGAAAGATAGTACTTGAGTGCTTGTATTTATCAGGTGTAGAAAAGTGCAGAGGAGAAATAGAATACAAACACCCCTAGTTACTGTATAAATTACATTTAAGTTTGATGGGGTTTTTTCAGAATAACACTAAGTGTATGAGTACCAACAATGTTTTATAAATATGGGCAAGAGACATCTGCTACATAAAGCATTAACTGAATTATTCACTATTTCTCTGAAAATAAAATGACAGGGCAGATGGCACAATTTAATGGCAAAAAACAATGACATCTTTTTTTTACATATTTTCCTTACTAATACTGTTCATGGGCAAGATGAAGTACACATTCAGGGGGGAGAAAAGGACAGGAGTGAAAGGAAGAGAGGGTGAGAAAGAGGGAGAGAGGGAGGGAGAGAGGGATTGGGAGGGAGAGAGGGAGGGAGATAGGGAGGGGCAGGGAAGAGGGGGTAGAGGAAAAGGACAGGGCGGGTGGGGGAGAGAAAAACAAGCATTCTCTTGAAAGCAACAGAGCAAATACGACCTAGAAATGCATGCAACTGTTTTAACATGCTTCTGGATATCAAAGTTAACAATCTTTTATCAGGCAACAGAAATACGAAAGAGGAGCATGTACTTACTGTTAAGGCTTTTTAAAGGCATGCAGAAAATGTACAATGCAATTACTATTTCATGCAGGTTTTGGTGTGGTTACAAATTGACATTTATATACATGCCACCATGTACAGCTGAACGCTGTGCCACAATTTAAACGTAAAAATATGAACCTAGCCAAATGACACTTTTCCAAAGCAGCTCTTCCAATCAGATTTAGAGAAGCACAGCGCATATCAAAGGACATCAGGACCGTATCGGGCAGTTCTGATCATACACAGCCATATTCATACCAAACAGTCTGATTATCCTCAGAAACCAACAATGCAGCATCTGTGTCACCAGGACTGAGGCATGCAGCAGTAATGAGACTATTGCCAGCTAGAGGCGACTGTGGGTTACTGTTACTAGGAGTCTGATTGTCAGAAAGCTGTTCATTCCCCTTCTGTGCAGCTTTACCCCAAGAGGTGGAAGCCTGATCAGGGACTTTAGTGACTGCTCTGGGCGGGAGCCCACTGATGTTACTAACTAATTCTGTATTCAGGGATAAAAACGGCTGCGATGAATGCGTCATTGTAGATGACCCCATGCTATCTTTAGCTGACATTCCAAATGAATCACCAGACACACCAACAGTGGCAAAAGCTGGGTTTAGAAACTGTGACCTTTCTGTTCGTGAGCTTCTAGCCTGGGCACACAGAGACTCAGGGCAGGATGCTGACATATCTGCAGGTAACTCACTTGGCGCGGGGGAACCTACAGCGGGTGCAGGACTGGGAAGTACCCGAGGGGACCACGGGTGCAAACAGTACTCACTAGGTGCCGCATGGACGCCGCTGTCAGCAGTGGCTGCTGCGGAATCGACCGACGCCGGCGGCCGACCGTCCTTGGTCAGAAAATCATGGATGCTCGTCCTTCGGGTAGTTCCTTCGGCAGTAGAGATCACACTGCTTGCGCGTGGTAAAGTAGCGTAAGGATTACTATCTTTTGATTGTCGTGGCAGAGAAGTTTCTTTTACCGACTTTATTCTTCCTTGAGTGCCTGCTGTAGATTTTCCTGGAGGACCAGTGAAGTGAGTATCTTCAGTCATTCGAGAACCAGGTCTCACAAATTGTTCTGGCTTAGTTGTCCGTCTATCACAGAAGTCCCCTGGGGTTCTTCCACTTACTGACCTGGCCAGACCACAGCTCACTGGTTTGTCCTTCCCCAAAAAGTCAGAAGAGACAGACAAACTTTTCATTACTTCATCTAAAAGATTATCTTGACTTGAGGACTTTATCTGTTTTTTAAAAAAAAAAAAAAAAAATCAAAGCAGATTAGTGAGTACAGCCATGTTTTTACTTTCTTGATATATTAATATACAAAACTGCTAATATCTCTGAACACTCCTTCACTAAAAAGACAACTCAGTTCAGTCATAGAAATTTAACTTGTGGTGTTCCTCTAAATTAAGGCCACCACAGATAAAACTGACCTGTACTGAGGTAAGCTTGTTGCTTTCTTCCAAAAACTGCTGCAGAGTGACGACTTCACTTCCAGGGGAACCGGTCCTGATCTTGTGATGCGCCCGACTGTCTAATGCTTCACGCGTTTTGTGCTGGAGCATTGGACTTGACCTGGTCTGCCTTTTCAAGTACTGGATGGGGCTGCTACCACTGCTGGACCAAGCCTCATGGTCATGAAGCAGGCTAAATTCTCCACTGCTGTGGCTCTGAGGCCTGCTCTGGCTAGTAACGGCACCTGCTTTTTGGGGTAAATAGTGTATTGAGAGTTCAAAAACAGAAATGAGATTAATGCTATTTAAGTAGATAACATCTGTTGTCTGCGTTCTTATATGAATAGACAAATTCACTTTCAATTTTTCTTAGAAATGCTTATTAGTAAGCCATGTCCATTCTTCACAGATCTAACACTTATCTACCACAGCCAGCTTCTTTACTGTGTCCATTGACAAATACTGCAAACTCCACAAGGGCAAAGACTTGCTTTCACCACCATACCCAGGGCCTAAACAGAGCCTCCCACAAAGGAGCACTCAAGACATCTGATGAGTGAAGCAATGAAGAAATAAATGCATGAAAAATACATTTTTTCAACAAATCAGGTTCAAATGATTAATCGTAAAATACCTCACAACTTAGAATATGAATATGTTTATAAGAATCTTAAATTATTTCAGAATGTTAAAACCAAAAACTGTTCTAAATGCTAAAAACTCTACGCTGATTTTTTGCTTCTCTGCAAGTTTTCATTTCTTACTTGAAGGCTTATCTGTTCATCCTAAATGAATATCCTTAAATTTTTGTGTGTGTGTATGTGTTTTTTTTTTTTTAAGTTAAATAGCAAGCATATAAGAAAGTCAAATGGAGACATGACACAATTCCTTAGAAAATCCCATTAAGAATATAAAATCAAATACATAGTATTTGGTTCTTTCGTTCTATGCCTGAATCCTACCTCCACCCTTGCTACGGCCGCTGCACAGCTTAAAGATTCAGGTGAGGCTGAGCAACTGTACAGAATGCAGGTCAGCTACCACTAGACTAAAGCCCCAGAAAGCCAATGCTATTCCTTACCAGTGCTGATTTCTTTTGAGCAATAGCAAACTGGACAGTGCATCACGACAGAAAATGCCAACAGCTGTCCAGGGTTTCCGAATCTCAGACAGTAAGGTCGTGAAAGACCTCACTTGATAGAAATGAGATTTTCTTAAATTTTCAAACCAGAAAAAGCCCACTTTGTATTTTCAGCCTACATTTTTCTACTAGCTGTAAGAACATGACCATAAAAATGAAAAAATAACCCCTCCCAGTATCAATTTTCTCAGATCACTGCAACAAAGTCATCGCATTAATGATAAAAGTAAAATTACAACTCAGATCATTTTATAATACAAAAAGCATAAAACAAATGCATTTGTTATAATTTGACAACTCTAGACTGTAGAGAACAACGAACTAGCTTTTATAATCTAATTAAATAATTCTAGAATCTGACTAGGCAGTAGGTAGGAAAAAGGTTATCAGTCAAAATTTTCAGTCATCTACAGAAGAACCTAGCCTTGGGATGCATAGTAAAAACTATATTGAAGAAATTCTTTCTAGGAGCTATATGCATCCATACAGCTCTTGTTTAACCCACACAAACATGAACACATACACACATAACTGTCTCCATTTAGTTTTAAAAAGTCTCCCCTTGTTTAGTGGATAAATGGAGCTAAAAGAACTTCTAAAATATTTTCTGTAGTGTGAGTTCAAATGTACACGTCACGTGAAAATTAAAGACAATCATTTCCATGTTAAAAACCAAATATAAGTGAAATAAGGATCTGCAGATATTTTTAAAGTATAAAGACTACAATAAAAATATTTTATCTGTGAAGATGAAAAACTGAAATCAAAGTAACTGCCCGTTTTCCATTTGCACACACTGCAATGCTCACATATTACAATGTGAAACACACTGCAATGCTCACGTATTACAATGTGAAACACACTGCAATGCTCACGTATTACAATGTGAAACACACTGCAATGCT